>NC_056623.2:182222607-182835107 GCF_002870075.4 Lactuca sativa
GTTTTTGATGATTGTATAGTTCCAGAAAAACCACCAAAATAAGAGCATGTTTAGAATCCATAAAATATCTATTATGGGTATTTTATGATTATGATTGGGGGATAATGGGGGTACTATGTGAAATGGTTTATAAAACTCTAGGTGAAAACAATTAGATCTTAAATTGATATTGGATTTCACAAATGAGAAGGAAAAAAAATATGAGTATTAAAGGTGATAAGAATATAACCTCAAAGGTCTTGTCACATGCATACGGGCTTTCAAGAGCAGCAACACAAATTCTAGCAACCTCTTCTCTCGATATCTTCCCCTGCATAACCAACACATACTAAGACTGTTTGTTTTTTACTTAATGACCTTAATGGGTTAAGCCCTTAATCTGGACAGCTATACATGGTTGCTTTTTTTTTACTTAATCAAAAAAAAAAAACGGCTCGATGGACACACCAATCTTTTACCGATTTCCCCTTTCTTGTTTTCCTTGCAACTCCTCTCAGGTTAAAATCGATGAATATTGATGAAATGTTTTTGTTGGAATGTAAGGGTAAAATGGTCATTGAGTCGAATAAGTGAGAAAGTACATACTGTGATATTGTCTCCTTGATCAAATATGAGGTCAGCTCCTGCAGGTTCCTCAGTTAGTGCACAAGGCCTGACTATTGTATACGGAATCCCACTTTCCCTTATCAAATCCTCACCCTGTCATCAAATCAACCAAACCATGCATGTTAATGTTAATTTTAATGTTGCTGCAGTAGCAAGTAAGAGTACAGAACCTTCAATTTGAATGTTAGAATGGATCCAAGTTCTTTGTTCAATCTGACAGCTGGTGGTTGTTTACTTAGATCAAGTCCAGGTCTTTCAGGTCGTGTAACCCCTGCAGATCCCACATGCACCAATCTGTCCAATCATAACATCTAAAATTAAGTAATTAAAACATTAACCCAAACCACAAACAAGTTTTCTAGGGCATTTACGTCTTTTGCACACACAATAGATAAAGAACGAACCCCTGTCCACCCTAGTTTTACTTTTACCTTTTTGGGTGGGACAAAAAACTTTCAATGACAAAATGAAGAAGAAGAAGAAGAAAAACTTAAATGAATTTCCTTCCTTTATTACAGATCATATACTATATACATGTATTTATAAAACTCTAATGCTAACATGAACTGTACCAAACCTTCTAACCAGCTGTTATAACCACTATTAATTTAACTAACTACCAGTAGCATAAACATAACACTAATACATTATTTCCGAGCAGGGAATTCATGTATTTTGCACACAAGAGAGAATGAGAATGAACCCCAGCCTCACCTTTTACTGTGGGACGAAAATTTGCAAATTTCAATTTTGTCTCATAGTACAAGGTCACCATGTTCTGACATGTGTCCAAATAACAAATGGGGCCTAAGTAACAGTTGAAAGAAAATATAGAAATATATATATATATATATATATATATATATATATATATATATATATATATATATATTTAAACCTTGGAGTGATGGGATCTGCTATATATGCACGTATGCTTGATACTGGAAGCTCAAAGGGACCTTCTACAAAAGTTGGATTCAGTTTCCCATCGTATTCAAATTTGCTGAACATTAGCTGCACATGTTTTAATTGTTAGCGGATTCCTTAAAAGAAAAAAAAAACAATGAAGGAAGAAAAATTAGGGAAGCATGCCTGTAATGATATGATTTGACTTGGATCAAAGGCTAGGGCATCTACCACCGTTTTTGCCCGAAATATCGGTCTTAAAGAAGAAAATGCCAACCGTATCTACATTACACATTTTTAGTTTATATTTAAGATTAACTGCCAAAAGGAACATATAATTTTAGTTGTCCAATTGGACTCAATTTGACCAATAGAATGCCTACTGTCATTACTTTTAGGAAGGTTGTTCAGTTGACCAAAATTTCTAATAGGAAATGAAAAAAAAAAAAAAAAAAAAAAAACCCATTGCATAATAATGGAAGGGGAAAATACAAACACTATTTAAAGTAGTGACTAAACCATTATACTTTTTTCGACCTTTCCGGTTTGGAAAAGGGCAACATACAACGTAGGTTCACCATTTTATCAATTCAGCCAGTAAACTATTGTTTTTTAAGGTTATTACAAGAATAGGTCAATGGAAAAACCAATAAAATGGTGAAAGCCTGTTGTATTTTCCCCTGATATCAAAACAAAACCTCGGTAAGAAGGTAGAATTTATTTTTCCAAGTGGTCAAAGAAAGTAGTAAGTGAAAAGAATAGCTAAGTGGCTAAAATCTAAATGGATAAAATGGTGAAAGGTTTTGTGTATTTTTCATAAAAAAAAACAAAGTGTATGAGTATGAGTATGAGTATGAGTATGAGTTGACTTACAGATTGCCATTGGTCTTTAACAGTGTCAAAACCTATCGTATAACCAACCGTATCCCAATCACGACTAGTGCGAACAATAAGCTTATAACGACGCCCATCACCTTTAACCCTCAACTCCAAACCATCATATCCACACAGATTTTCCGCCACGTCAAAGTTCTACAAACACTCAAATCTTTAGATGTTTCTTTTTCAATTAATGGACATACACAAACAAGATTTAATCTGGCCATACGTGTTTGTTTCGTTTTTACAGGAAAGAACGGCATAATAGATAAAGTTATCAAGTCCTAGCTTATCTTTTTTTCTTTTTTAAATTTGCCCTAGTTTATTTTTTCTTTTCATGTCGTAGTTATCTTTTACACACCATTTATCTAGATACTCACTTTACCCAAATGGCCAAATAATTGAGGGAGACAAAAAGTAAAACAATGGGTTACCTTGGTCCTGATACTAGTAAAACCCCCATTGTTTGCCGTGGAAACAATACCTACCAGACAAGACACACACCACATAATTAGATGAAAGAAGAGTGATTGCATAAAGCGCTGTCTAGATATACCATGTTCCAAAATATTTGAGAAAATGTCGGAAAAGAGAAGGAAAAAAAATATTCAATGAAAAAGGTGTAAAAGGTTAGGACTTAATGGGGAAAGCCTCATATCCTTGACTCTCTATTAAGTTGCTCTTTCTACATTAAGTAAAGAAAAAACCCTCATATATAGCTTACCAGATTAAGTTGTGTCCCCATTAAGTGAAAAAGAAACAGCACCTAACTTTTCCACCAATCAAAACCATTTTTTTATTTTTTGAAAAATGAAGTAAACAATATCTTATTGAAAATGAACAAGTGCCAAGTATGACGATTCTTTCTGTAATTACATCTCCATGATTTATCCAAACCACTTAATTCTTAAAAGACATGACAAAACAGGTTGTACTTAAGATGGAACAAACAAGTGGGACAGGGGCTCTCTTTCAATCTCTACTCTGTGCAAAAGACGTGATTATTCTTTGTTCCACCTTATTGGGTTTGGGTCATGTTAGTGTGTATATTGTATTATGTTTATATGGTGCAGCCCATTTGTATTTTGTATTGGCTTAGCCCATTTGTATCAATTTGTACGTGTATATATATTGATATCAATGAGATGATTTGGTTATGGGAAAATACTCTGTCCTATCCTACAAAGCAAATTGACAATTGTTTGTAGCGGGCGATGACCACAGAAGATAATTAGTTGATGAAAATATAAAGAATCTAAACTCAACGTGTTTTAGTTCTACTTCACAAAAACAAAATATTATTTTTCAACGAACCTTTAAAAAGACCTGTTGGACCACCGGTTTCACTACCATTTGGGACTATTAGGAAGGAACTTTCACTAACTCCTCCCATCACAACATCATCTAACGCACCCCAAGGCAAGACTCTCGATGAACCATCTACAAAACAAAACAAAACAAAAAAAAACATTGTCCTCAAGTGCCTATATAAAGAAACAAACTATCAATCATTTTGGAGTAAATTACACGAATGGTCCCTATGGTTTGGGGTAATTTGCGTGTTTGGTCCCTGACTTATTTTTTTAACTCGGAAGGACCCTACTATTTGTTTTTGTTATACGCTTGGTCCCTACTGTTTGTTTTTGTTACGTGCTTGGTCCCTGTCTTACCTAAAAATACTATTATTTAAATAGGGAAAAAATGGTAAGGTATGGAAGGACCAAGCGTGTAACAGAAACAAATACTAGGGACCTTCCGAGTTAAAAAAATAAGTTAGGGACCAAACGTGCAAATTACCCTAAACCATAGGGACCATTCGTGTAATTTACTCATCATTTTGATATGTATGGTCAAACAAGTTATTTTGGTGCAAGATCCAATAGTACTGCATGTTTCCTTTTTTTTTTTTTCTCCTATCAAGTATTTTCTGGAATCTGGATACAAGATTTTTAATTGCAACAGGTTCCAATAAGTAATAATCCTTCATGAGTTGGTGTGGTGTTTTCCCTTTTATACTTTGACTATAAATGAAACACTTGTATTTGCAACTATTTTTGGGAGATAATATGAACTTCAAATGTATTTCTAAAAATGGAACACCTGTTGTATAAACTATAACTTCATGCAAAAGCATACCTTCAAAGCCAAAGACTAATTTCCCACTTCTAAGTCCAACATTGTCCTTTAATGCCTTAATTAGATTTTGCATTCCAATGTACTCCACCATTTCAGGGGAATCGCCCTTTATCTGCTTGCATCAATTAGGTCAACATGAACATGAGATGAAATGAATTTGCAAACCAACCAACCTTCCCAAATCCCCATTTGTTACTTACTGCTTTTGACGTTGTCAATGGACAAATCTTGCATCTTTGCAAAAGGCATGAATGCCCTCCCCCTTGTCATCATTATTATCAAAAAGAGCCCTAGAAAGCCTGTCTAAGTTCATTTCAGTCATGTCCTCTCCAGTCCCATGTGACAAACACAGCCTTTAAACAGTTGTTACACTAGACTGGACAGAAGGGATAGGATGGGACAGGATCGAAAAAGCTTTGAATGAGGAGGGCATTCACGTCTTTTGAACAAACAAGAGATAATTCACGTCAAACACAGTAGTACAACCTGTGTTATATCCTGTCTTGTCCTGTCATGCTTAAAAAAGAAATGGCAAACTTTTTTTCCAAGCAATAAGTTGTTTACCTCTGGCTCAAAGAATTTGATCCCCTGCAAAGTAACATATGGTTTTAGTTACTTTGTATTATGATCAAGATCAACCCAAATACAAGATACAAAATTAAGAAAAATGTTGCTAGTTACTTGACTGTATTTGGCCCGATCAGGAGTATCTCCTTCTTTTGGACCAACGATGACTGAAACTGCATTAATCACTTTCTTAACTCCTTTGAAGTAATCAGGAAGTAGAGTGCTTGCTTTTGTTATATCTCCAACAACCTAGAAAATTTTAACAAAATAAAACAAGGCTAAATGCCACAAATAGCAATGTATTTTTGTTTATTATAGCATCTTGCTTTTATTTCTTTCTATTTCAACATCGTACTTTCAATTTTTTTTCATTCTACACAGTTATAGCCTTGTACTTTTATTTTTGTTTTTCTTATTAGAACATTGTACTTTGAAAATCTACTCATATCATTATAGCAGTAAAACTTGCTTTGTATTTGGATGACATTATCAAATCACAATGTTGTAATAGGAGGGAATGGGAGGATAATATATATAATAAACAAATCAATGGAAGTACATTGCTATTTCTTGCATTTAACCCGAGAAAATATTAATGAAGTTCAAAATCTTGTGAAACAACTAACCAAATCGATATCCGGGCCTAGCATTTTTTCTGCTTTCTCTTTATTTCTGACCTGAAAAAAAGCAAATAGGTTCATGAACACAACAAAAGAAACAAGATCTAATATTATATAAAATAAAGAGCAAATAGAAGGGAACACCAACGCACTTTACTCGGCAATGGACTTCAATTTTTACCATATATTCTTTACTGATGATACCAACATATAATCAGAAACTTGTAACCATCTTACAAGTTGCATGTTACATACATATTGCTATTATTTAATAAACGAATGTGATTACAAGTTACAACGCAATTGTGGGTAAGTTTCTGTTACTGTAATTTTGTTACTATTATGTGTAAAGGAAAAGCAAGCACATTGCTATATCATGTGCATTGGGCACACAATAAAGTACATGTTGATATAATGGGTGTAACTGTAAGTACGTTGCTGTTATGTGTAAACATAAAGTAGATGGTCTGCATCAGTAAAAAGAGTAAAGTAGGTTGCTATTTCTGAAATTTATGGAAAATAAATCACAAAAAAATGTACCAGTACTCTAACGGGCAAGCCTTTCTTGCGCAAGACATCAACTACTCTTCTCCCAACACCACCAGTAGCACCCGCCACTAAAATTATTCCAGACGCATCCATTGACTTTTCAGCTTCGCTAGCTGATGGACTCGAGAAACTCGCAATTAGGCTTTCAAAGATCTATCCACCGAACAAAATTGTAAAAAACTTATCAACGAAAAATTGCAATATAACCCATTTTTATGAATGTAATATTCAATCACAAATATATTTTTTCTTTTTAAATTTCACCATTTTAATTAAATTATAATTCATTTTCTAAAAATAACTAGAAAAAAAATAGTTCTAATATTTTTTTGGCTTTTAACGAGATTTTTATTATGTATAACTTTTTATTTCTATAAATAACAAATACATTAATTATATATTTAAATTATATATAAGTGCTTAAACCGTAAAAGTGACAAAGTATGGTGGTTTTTTATGTACTTTGCCCTAGAAACCAAACATGACCCATGAAAAAAGCAGCAAGGAACGAATTGAACCTTAATAGGTGATGGAGGTCCATTAAAGAAGTACAATGTCTTCACAAATCTGCCAAAGTCCCAACCTTGATTTCGAGATTCTGCGTATATGGTCTTCTTGTAGGTTCTCGAATAATATATTTTATGTTGATGAGAGATGGGGTTAATTCTGTCATTTACTTTAAGAAATGGATTAGAAAGTCTTGGTGATGACAACCTACTCCTAGAAAATCTTGTAGATGAAAAGCTCTGCAAATCACCATTTTCAACATTTGTTATAGCCCTCACAAATGCTTCACACTCAAACTTAATCTAAGCTTTAGGTAAACTGAATCAATAAACCAAAAACAATTTCAAAACTAGAAAAATCATTTCTCGCATCATAAATGAGAAAACCCCAGAAACGTTAAGGTATCAAACCATTGAAAATAATAACAAACAAAATTCAATTTGAGTTGGTGAATCTTTGTAAAAATTTCAACCCATTTACCAATTCGGATATATACAATTCAAAGTCCCAAACAACCGGAGCTGGTAAAGTTCAAATTATCAACTGATTTTGCTGCAATTCGAATTTTAAATAATGACACTTCATATGTAAAGGCCATCGAGCATAGTTGATCGTCTTCTTTGCTAAGGCAGAAGCCATAAGTCACATAGAGAGGTAACCTGCCTTTACCTCATGAGGAACAGTACTTATGTTGGAAAAATAAATAATAATCCACAACGCGTACACAAAAACACAGTTAAATATACAAGGGATGGAAGTGAATGAGCTTCAAAGTAGAAATATGGGATATTACCTCACAATCAAGGAACTTGAAGGACGAGAATGATGGGTTTGTTGTGGGACTATAACAGCACTCCATTTTTCTCTAAGTGTATGAAGATCAGAAGCTAAAATTTGAGCTATATTTGTATGATCCGAGTCTAGAAGGACCAAACTCAGACCACACATTACCCGGCAAGTTAAGGAAATATCTAGTATCCTTTTAAAAAAAAGGTACAGTGTTGGGAAAAAAAAATAGGAATTACCAGGCGATATAAATCAATATTATTGTTTAATAGAAAATTATTAGATGGAACCGTAAAATTGGTCATTATGAGTTTCATAAAAATTGTGGATAGTGTATAAAAAGTTTTCAACTTGGATAGAAATTTCAAAATCGAATAATTTCCATGAATTTAGTCTATGAAGAACTTGAATTGACCGTTTTGTCCTTATTATATATTTTTTGTATTTTTCATATTTCTTTAAGAATTTTATTAATTAAAAGTAAAAGAAAATGACCGTTCATTCACTCCTCTCCTTTGTGCTCACAAGAAAACCAAATACTATTTGTTTTCTCTTGACCCTTTCTCTTTCACCTTCATTTACTCTCTCCGACGAAACCAAGTTGTTGACGTCGTCCTTGCCCCCACCGATGACCCATTTCCGACAATCTTCTTCTTCCTTTGTTGGTAAAACACACACATTTCAACATACAATATTTTGCAAAGTGATTGTTCCCACTACACTAGTTATAATTGTAACCAGAATCACCTTTCAATTTCAATTCGTTCTCATTCTCATTTGAACTTTCTACCTCTTTCTTCCCAATTTTCGTACCTTCCTTCACACTTTTTCCGGACGTTGACACTCCCTTAGTCTCATAACTATTCTTGAACTTTCCATTGAATGGATTTCTGAAAAACTTCTTGACTTTATTATTCAAATAGTATGCAACGACTTCATCATCAGAATTGAACAAGAATCCTTTTTCACCATTTTTAGCTTCTTCATCGGTTTCAACTTCCTTTGCATAAACTTTCGATACCAAAGCTAATGGTCCACCTAAACTTGATTTGTTTTCATCAACAATATCTTTAACCTCATTTTCATGAGCTTTCAAGATGATGTAAAGATTTGATAGTGAGTAACCATCAAAGTTTTCTTGTGTTTTAATCATCAAACTTATGTTACGCCATTCCTTTCTTAATCCCATAAGAAAGGTCAAATTGAGCTCCAGTGTCGGACGAGTAACTCCATAACGAGAACATTTGAAGAACAGTTCATTCAATCGATCATAATATGATTCAATTGACTCACCTTCCTTCTGCTTGAACTCACCTAACTCCAACAAACATTGCGTGACTGAGGGGACGATGTGGGAGGCCACAAATGAGTCATATGTTCTTTAAATAGGGAGCAAAACCCTGAAAATTAGGGTTTCATAAACAGCCGTCAACTCGTCGAGTTGGGGTCTTCCAACTCGTCGAGTAGACCTTGAAAGATACGCGGCTTAATATGCTTCTACACGACGATTTGGAGCCTTCCAACTCGTCGAGTTGCCCTAAAAATATAAATAATAAGCTTTTAAATTCATACCCTGAAGATTGGGATGTTACATAACCGAAGTTGGATTTGAATTGTTGTAAGACTGTGATGGGATTGTAGCACTCACCAGACTGAAGTAGACGAAGTTGGGGCGGGGCGGTCATGAGTAAAAAAGGGGGAAATTAGTTGTGCCTTAGGCACGTCGGCCAAGATTGTCGAGGAGTATTTTCCATGTTTTAGGTTGAGGACCATTGGGGTCTGTAGCGGAGTCAGGCATGTATAGCTCTAGGCGATTAGGACCTATAAGCGAGGCAGCTCCGTAGTATTGATTGGTAGGACCCGTGGGCGAGACCCATGTGATTTGGGAAATACAGGTGGGACCTGGTCGAGATCGTTGGGTCAAGGATTTGGATCTTAATTGCAAAATCTAGTGGGTGGTTAGTGTGTGATGCAGAAAGGTTTATAGGTTGGGTAGCCTTGTTATTTGGACTATTGGGGAAGCTGCTGGTTGGATCAGGTGCGAGACTGGTAGTCTCAGCATTGGTTTGGGAACCTTTATATCTCGGTCTAGCAAGGATTGCCGTTATCAGCAGGTCTTGGGTGAGATGCAAGTGCGGATTTATGAATCTCGGTTCAGGAGTTGAGTATTGGGTCGGTTTATGGGTAAGATCTCGAGTCGGGTATCGCGAGTGTTTTGTGCAAAATTTTCATTTCTGTGGGTTGAGGATTGGGGTATCTATATGCCGAGGGCATCGATCAAAGGGTTCAAGGGTAATGGATGGATTCAGTTTTGGATGATAGGCCAGCTTGTCACAACTAGCAAATTAGGGTTATGATTTCCATCCTTGTACAAGAAAACTCCTTTATGAAACCCTATAACACTTGTCACACCCCGAAACCCAGGGCGGAAACGTTCCGGGGCGGAGGTGACTTCATGTTGAATATCATAACCAATGTACATAGTAAGCAAAGTAAACAACCATTACATTACATATGAAATTTACAATTGTTTAAAAGTAAAATGTTACAAGCGTTATACATGAAGGGTTTTGGTCCTAAGAACATCCTATGTGCTCATACAAACCCTAATGCTTGGATCTAGGTTTCTCTATTGTACATGCAAGTTATCCAAGACTATAAACCCTAATTCTAGCATACAAGTAATCATATTAACATGAGAATAGGTTTATAATATTACCTTGATTGTTATGTAGCAATAACAATCCCAAATCTCCTTGTATTGACTTTGGAAGGCTTAGAGTCACAAGTGTCACTCCTCTAATTGTTCACAAACACCATAAGCAAGAGGATGAAGAGGAGAGAGGATAGAGGTTGCACAAAAACGTGTGAAACCCTAGAAGATTGCTTGTCCACGTTTTTGGTCCTTAAGGGGTATATATATAGTGAGGCAATTAGGGTTATCTAACAAGGAAACCCTAATTTGGATGCTTAAGCCCTAAGCAACCCATGGAGCCCTTTCCTTAAGGCCTCGGACGATTTCATATGGGCTTCCCCCATAGAATTCGTCCACCTTATAATAAAAGGCAATCCATGGCCCAAATTGCAATTATCTTATAATTACAATTCCAGTCCCTTAAGTTTAATTAATCTCTTTTAGTCACAAAACTAATTACCAATTAATTACTGACTAATATTAATTAAACAATATGATTTCTCCTTTAATATATCATTCTCATAATATATTAATAAATCATATTTAATCCTTTCTCTCCATAATTCATCCTATCAAGTTGCTTTGGCGAAGGCAACCCAAAAGGACCATGCACCATCGGGTCAAGTACATACCAAAATGGTTATGGACTTAGACACTAATCCAACAGTCTCCCACTTGGATAAGTCTAATAACTATTATGCGTATGACTTCAGATCCTGATCTGCAATCGTAGCTTTCCAAAGCCGCTGTCAACTCTGATCATATCAGATACGCGTGTCCTTAGATAAGGGATCATATATTCCTCCATTCTAGATATCATATGAGATATGATTTCAAATCATTCTCTTTGTACTATATCTCGATTCCTGATTTATGACGACTGACTAATTGAACAAATCAAATTAGCCCTAGCCCGACCGAGCATTTACATTTGTCATCACTAAACCATCGAGGGGCCCAAAGATATCGCTTTTATCCTACTTTGGATAAAAGGAACGGATAAACTTTGATACAATGCTTGCTTGCACTCACTCACCGAATCACACACAACAATATGTTTTATAAAACCAAGTTACTAGTGCGTTTACATATTATCAATGTGTAACCGATTTGCAAGATACAACTCACACATCTCGGTTTCAAGAATATAAGATGTTATCGTCTCACCAATCACTCGTGATGCAATTCATGGAGTGATCCAAGTGAGCGTGGGTTTTAATCCAATGCTCAAATCATATTCATAAGCACTCATGAACGTTGTAGCAAACATTTGCTTATGTCTAATACACTTTAGACAATCCACACACCAATTCACGACAGTCTTCATTCATATCTACTTCCAACATATGAACGACTGTGGCCCGTTCGAATAATTCGATTATTCTTAATAAATTCAATTATTCTGGAAGTCAAAACATGCAAACGTGAAACACAAGAATAATACTAATCCCATATGGCCTCAAACCTTTGAGTATAAATAAAACTACTTTTATTTATCACCATATCGATTACTCATTATTTGTCGTTTCGGGTAATCAACTTCATACTTGAATTACTACACTTGTCCCATGCTCTTAGCATGCACATATCAAATTCTTGTTACTTATAAAATATGCTAGATTCTAACATTCTATGCAATGATCCTTTCGTAATGTCACTGCACCAAAGTCACAAAGACTATTGCCAATGATATTACAAAGTCCTCTATCGGACATTGTTACAAGACAATTCCTTAGATATGATGTCTCTCACTCAAAGTACATTCCTTTGAACATCTTTTTGCATAAAAGTTTCTAATCTAGACACAGATTTTCAATATTCAATTCCCAATATGGACATGCTTCCATATTTTCCATATGACAACTCATTCTTAATTGAATCTTATCTATTCATAATGATGTCGATATGGTCTATCCAATATGGAAACATTTCCATAATTTCCATATGACAACTCATTCTTAATAGAATCTTTTCTATTCATAATAATGTCGATATGGTCCATTCAATACCATGCTTCCAACTACTCACAAGCAACCAATCCTCGTCGAACTTTGGATTGTCCTTTGATAGTTGTTTAATTATTTTAGTCAAAACCAATTCTAATCCCTTTTCCCTCTAAATGCGCTCGACATTTGGAAAATTTTAGAATGTTCAAACATTAAAGCATTTGCAATCGATCCTATACTCGAAGCATATGGGACACGACGCATAATGTTTTAGTTGCTATGTTCTCAAAATTCGAATTGTGAAGAGGAATGCCGTAATCATAATCGAAATTTTTAAGAACTGTCACACCCCCAAACCAAGGATGGCGGAAACGTCCAGGGGTGGAGGACTTCATGTACAGTATCACAACAACGTGTATAATAGTGCTCAAAGTAAATACAACCATCATAAATATAATTGAAAAAGTTACATCAAAGTATATGTTTACATGTTTCAAAATCAATTACAATATGATGACAAAAATAAATTGTTGACGGTTTAACGTCCCATCCTCAAAGCGCTGAAGTTTTCCTGTTTCACTGATTTCCTGAGAATGCAAGTAGTTTTGAAAAAGAGTGTCAACAATTAAGTTGGTGAGTTCATAAGAGTTTTGTTTGGAGTAAAAACCGTTTTCCTTCTTAAAATCGATGAAGTTTGATTTCCAGAAAATCCAATATTTTCTTAGTTAAGTGTAAACAGAATAATCCTAAATGATACATTGATGTATTCTAGATTTACCCGTAGATTTCCCCTATAATTGTCCAGCTTATATAAGTTATATAAGATTTAGGTTAGATAAAACGTCGAATGTAATGGGTCCGCCCTAGGTCCACAACCAAACAAGGAACAGGAGATAAGGCGGGCACCACCAATTCCAAGCCAATCTAGACTAAATTCTTGTATGACTCAAGCATATACGCTCAACGATTATAGTTGAAGTCTAACCATATGAAAATCTATTGTGATTATAACCTATACATATCATAGTTCACCGGGGAGTAATAGGGATTAGGGAACCTGAACTATGCATATGAATAGCTTATCAAAAGTGATGGTGATGGTGAGTGTAACCTATACAATGTGTTAATGTGAATATAACCTATACATATCATAGTTCACCGGGGAATAATAGAGATTAGTGAACCTGAACTATGCATATGAATAGCTTATCGAAAGTGATGTGAATATAACCTATATGATGTGTTAATGTGAATATAACCTATACATATCATAGTTCACCGGGGAATAATAGAGATTAGTGAACCTGAACTATGCATATGAATAGCTTATCGAAAGTGATGTGAATATAACCTATATGATGTGTTAATGTGAATATAACCTATACATATCATAGTTCACCGGGGAATAATAGAGATTAGCGAACCTGAACTATGCATATGAATAGCTTATCGAAAGTGATGTGAATATAACCTATATGATGTGTTAATGTGAATATAACCTATACATATCATAGTTCACCGGGGAATAATAGAGATTAGTGAACCTGAACTATGCATATGAATAGCTTATCGAAAGTGATGGTGAATTCCTTTCTTGTAATTAAGTTCCTAGAGTAGATGAAACATAAACTATACCTATTATAGTTTATTACATTGTTTGTAATATGTATTTACCATAACTATACCAATTATAACTAACGAGTTCGTTTGTGGGGGTATAATGGCTTAACTATACTTATTATAGATTATCTTAATCGTCCATAGCGGCAATAACTCTTATGTAAGTGTAAGACCTTTAATATTGTGTTTGTTATATGAATGACCCTAAACTATACCTATTATAGTTTATCGATTGATTTCGTGGGAAATGAGCATAGGCTTTACTTGTCATAATTTATCAATATTTATATTTTAATGGATATAGCCTCGTAGTATCGTATATATATATATATATATATATATATATATATATATATATATATATATATATATATATATATATATATATTTGTCATACTTGTGAAGATGTAAATCCATGTGTTTTCTGATGTATGTCTATGTAGGAATACAAAATTTGTCATATATTGCAACTACACATAATCAACTAACGATGTATACCTTGCTCGACATGTTACAAGGTGAAATGAAATTCATTGTGTTTTTCTGTTAATAACCTTTTCTGTAACTGATATTGGAAAAATTGTAGAAAAATCATAAAATGTCCAAATCAGGTTCTGTAACTTTTGAGAGTTTGGAAAATGAGTCTAGTTTGTTCATAATTTTTATTATAATTTTTAATGATCTCTAACTTGGGTGAAAAAGTCCATAATCACAGACTGGTCCGGATTGATGTTTGAAATGATAGGCGGTTTTGTAAAAATCACCATAAATTGTAGAAAAATCGTATGGAGATGTGCAAGTAGTCATTTTAAAGCTAAGAAGTGGAACTACATGCACCTAAAACAGTTTTGAAAACAAAAATATTTAAGATGTCCAAAACAGTCCGTGAATGGAGTGAAACTTTTCTGATGAAAGCTGTTAGAAGAATGTAGTTATGTTCTAAGCATTTTAACTTGTATTCCCCCCCTAAAAACTTGAGAAAACGTGAAAATGTAGGGGTATGAACTCACCTTAAGTGTTTTCAGTAGGTAAGTGTTGAAGAAGAGAAGTGTTCAACCCAAGAACACTTGAAGAATCACTTGAAGATTCGAAGCTCTAACACAAATATTATGGAGTTTGTGTAAGATACCCATGATTTGGGTGGAAATAATTGAGATAATCATAACGGAAATGGATTATGCTTACCAAATGTGGAGGAAAAACTCAAGATCAGCCCTTCAATCTCGAATTTCTAGAGAGAGAAAGTGAGAGAAAAGAGTTTGATCTTCTTGTGAAATGAGAGCAAATGAGAGAAAATGAGGAGAGAGGATGATTATCCAGCTCTCAAAAACGTGGGGATGGCTTGTAAAAAGGGGTAAAAGGTACAAGGTATGGTGGGGAGGAGTATGGGTTGTCATGGAGTGGGTATGGGGGTTGCTTGCGTCATAAAGTAAAGCAAAGTCAACACTCCATCTCTTTGTACTTTACCCACTTGCTTTTAATACTTAAATAAAGATTTTTATGAAAATATGATTAAATTGTGAATATTTAGGGTTTATTATGTTAAAATATGATTTTGGGTGAAAACCCCGCGTTAAAATAATTAAAAACGGGCCTTAAAAGTAAAACTATGCGAAAACCGGGAGAAATTGACCTTCCAGCGAGACCTCTCGGTCCTAGGCCGAGGTTCGGTCCCTAGGCCGAGGCTCGGTCCATGCTGATGCTGAGTCGGAAACGAAGGCGCGAGCCAGAAGAAGGAGCGAAGGCGAAGGGCGAGGGTCCGGTCCGAAGCCTCGGTCCGAAGGGTCAGCAGGGAAGCTTCGGTTCGGAGTTAAGAAGCGAGAATGGCAGAACCGAACGGACTGTAGTGAACAGTAATGAACAGTACCTTCGGTTCGGTTAGTGAACAGTACCTTCGGTTCGGATCAGCAGCCTTCTTCATCAGGAGGGTTCGGTTCCTAAGAGGGGTTTCGGTTCCTAAGAGGGGTTTCGGTTCCTAAGGTCCGTTTTTCGCGTAGACTTCCGTTTTTGGGCTGTTTTCGCCAAATTCGAGGGTCGGGATGCCCCGAGTGATTATGGAAAGTTGGGAGAGATTTCGAGGGAGATTTGGGAGAGATTCCTCGTTCTCAAAGAGATTTGGGAGAGATTTGACGTACTTGGAGAGATTTCGCATACGAAGAGATACGTGAGAGAGATTTCACATACTTAGAGAGATTTGGGAGAGATTTGACATTCTTGGAGAGATTTGGGAGAGATTTGACATACTTGGAGAGATTTCGCATACAAAGAGATATGTGAGAGAGATTTCACATACTTAGAGAGATTTGGGAGAGATTTGACATACTTGGAGAGATTTGGGAGAGATTTGACATACTTGGAGAGATTTGGGAGAGATTTGACATACTTGGAGAGATTTCGCATACAAAGAGATATGTGAGAGAGATTTCACATACTTAGAGAGATTTGGGAGAGATTTGACATACTTGGAGAGATTTGGGAGAGATTTGACATACTTGGAGAGATTTCGCATACAAAGAGATATGTGGGAGAGATTTCACCTACAAAGAGATATGTGAGAGAGATTTCACATACTTAGAGATATGTGGGAGAGGTTTCACATACTTAGAGATATGTGGGAGAGGTTTCACATACTTAGAGATATGTGGGAGAGGTTTCACATACTTAGAGATATATGGGAGAGGTTTCACATACTTAGAGATATATGGGAGAGGTTTCACATACTTAGAGATATGTGGGAGAGGTTTCACTGGTGACCTTTCTGAGTGTCCGGCTACGCACTGCAAGGTCCGTAAACCCAGTTAAGCCTTGATTAGGGATCTTGCATACTCCCGATGAGTATGTAACATTGTCGTATCGGTTTGGCTTTCTACGTACCACCGTTTCAGGTTAAGGAGATTTAGGTGAACGCACTTTTCAATTTATGATCTCTCATTAGAATAGAGAGTTGTTTAGAAGTTACTTAACGTAAACTCTAGTACTCACGGCAAATTGGGTTGACCGGTTTGACTTGTTGACTTTTGTTGACTTTGACTTGACCGAAAATTGACGGTTGTCACATCATCCCCCCGTTAGAGGGAATTTCGTCCCGAAATTTGAATTTAGGCAAGGAGTTTGAAAATGACTAAGGTCGGCTCTACATTATTTTGATTCTGACTAAGAGACGAGTTATCATACATGAAACTTAGCTTATACACATTATGATATAACCAATACTGGGCGGATAGTAAAATGTGTGATTCTATTTCAGTTTCACATCCCAACGAGGAAAAGAAACTAAGTCAGAATTCTCACATTTTATTATCTACCAGGTATTTGTTATATATAACTGGGGAATGTATAAGCGAGGAAATCATAACAAATAACTTAGTAATTCTTCTTAATGAATTAGAGTTCCTAGTCAGGGCTAACATTGAACCTAGATGTATTTTAACCGCTCACCTATAAAGTAGAAGTATGTTCTCGAAAGTTGACCTACATCCCTATGATGCAGTCCCATTGCGGAGTCGAAGCAATTCCTAGAATGGTCTTATGACGGCCTTGGAATTTCCTATTGTTTATGCTCCCAGTTTAATCTTTGGCATTACAACTATGCATGCTTAAATCAATGTTAGACTTAATTAAATAAAGAAATTTGGAATTTAAACGTCGGTGTTAGAAACACGTACTAATATTTGCAGGCAGTTCCGGGGTGGTCTCTCCTTCGGTGATCGCAAGTACCCTTCCACCACCACTGGCATCCCTTGCTCTTGGGCAGTTCCTTTTAAAGTGGCCTGTTTCTCCACATTTGTAACAGGCTGGGCTTACTCCAGAGCCGGGGAACTGGTTGATGGGTCGTACCGGTGCCTTACAGAAACGGGTAGTGTGCCCTTTTCTATTGCAGTTCATGCAATGCAATTCTCTACAAGCCCCAGTGTGATGGAAGCTACACTTGTTACATTTCGGGAGGGTTCCAGCATATTGCTTTATGGGAGTGGGTGTGGTGAGGGTTGTGGCAGCATGAATCGCGACAATTGGCGTGGTTGTCGAAGTGTCACGGCTGGCTCGATGGTCGATGAGTTGTTGTGCCAACTCCTTGGCGCTGTCGAAGGTAGTTGGTCTTGAGGCCAATACACTATCATGAATCTGGGATGATAGCCCCCAAAGGTATCGTTCTATCTTCTTCTCCTCTGGGGTGACCATTGCAGGACAGAGGAGTGCTAGGTCATTGAATCGGGCAGTATAAGCTTCGAGATCCATTCCCGACATTTTGAGGTTCCAGAGTTCCTCTTCTAGTTTTTGCACTTCGCCTCTTGGGCAATACTCCTTTAGCATTAAAGCTTTTAGATCCTCCCAGCTTATAGAGTTAGCCACGGCAGGAGTAAGTGACTTAACTCGGCTATTCCACCAAGTAAGAGCTTTTCTTGTAAAAGTGAATGCCGCATACTTGACTTTGCTCGCTTCGAGACAAGCGCAGATTTCAAAGACTGCTTCGGTCCTTTCAAACCATTGCATCAGCGCGATGACGCCCCCGCTTCCGTCGAAAGAATCAGGTTTGCCATTTGTGAAGTCTTTGTAAGAACACTCCTTAGTGCGTCCTGTGCTGTCCCCCTGATTCGAGTTAGTATTCCTGGATCCGAAGCCGCCGGATCCATCTGTACCCATTTGTGACATTGCTGCCGCCACTGCTGCTGTTACGGCAGCTTGAAACATTATGGGATCAAACTGCGGAGGGGGCGGTGCTGTGCTCCCGGAGGGTCTGGACTTTTTCTTTGGCGGCATAGTCCTGTCATAAGTTGGTAGAGACGTACAAACGATAAGTTTTTAATAATAGAGACAAGTCAGAAGTTATCAAGCCAGACTTGTCTGTATCATGTTCTGTTTTAAAAGTATTTTGTATGTATTTCGCAACAAAGTCCTCGTGAATGAATTTTAGTGGTGGTGACTCAAATGCAACTAGTGATTTGTTTCGCCTGATCCCTTTTTAAAATTACTTGATATATATTA
This sequence comes from Lactuca sativa, assembly GCF_002870075.4. NCBI lineage: Eukaryota > Viridiplantae > Streptophyta > Magnoliopsida > Asterales > Asteraceae > Lactuca > Lactuca sativa. The sequence continues at coordinate 182,241,408 of NC_056623.2, forward strand.
AGAATTTCTTAGAGTTACCATATGTATATTGTTTGTAGTATAGGGTTCGAGGATAATAGGTCTACATCTCATTAACGTAAGGAAGATTTTGGGCAATGCTACGGTTCCCTTGAATAGTGTAGTCTCCGGATTCTGAAGGATTCGAATGTCTCCACTTAACAACCTAGGTCGGTCGTGTTCTTCTTTCCAGGTTTCCAAGCACTCCACCCAAGGAGGCGTTGGGTAGGTTCTCCACTTCAGGGTTGGGGTCAGGACCATCAGCAAAGCCTTCAGCTTGATGACCATCCAAAGGGATTCGGTACTCACTCTATGGCTCCTCTCCGAGCCATTCAGTATTGCCGTGGTTAAGGTAGTACGGGTCGTTGTGGAGAAGAAACTCAGCCATAATATCCTTGCGAGAAATGGAGATATAAGAAATAACTAAGTAGACGTACTAATTAGATAATTATAAGGTGATCTTTATCAGGTACTTCAATATATTATTTAGTGCATACTAGTCACATGTACTTGGGACAGGATAGACCTTCGAATAAGCGATCCTAACTCTAAATCCCCAATCCAACGAGAACAGGAAGTAAAGCAAAGATTCACAGATTCTAAGCCTATGACGTCCTGGATACATATAGTTTTATTGTATCCTCTAGGCAGTTATTGACCTATTGATAAAATCTATTTAGTTCTCAAATAAGTAATTATAATGATTCCAAATACCCCTATGGTATTTCATTGTGGTAGTGTTGGTAAGTTTTTAGACTTGTTGCAACTCCTACGACCATTCCTGGGCATATGGTAATCATTTCTGGGTGAGACATAGTTGATCAGGCTATGTCATTCCCAGTCCTGACTATACATCCCCAAGCCTACTCGTATTGTTCAACAATTACTACTTTTGTCCCATCCCATCGTGATACTAACCCTAGTGTGTGTGTGCACATGCTCTTACTTTTACCGAAGAATTATTTGTTTCTAAAAGTATAGTTGTTTTGAAAACTTTTAAATCAGAGACTTTCGGTCCCAATGTATTTATAGTTTGTATATCTTATGTGGTTCGATATACTGAGTTCACTATAAACAATGCTCTGATACCAATCTGTCACACCCCCAAACCAAGGATGGCGGAAACGTCCAGGGGTGGAGGACTTCATGTACAGTATCACAACAACGTGTATAATAGTGCTCAAAGTAAATACAACCATCATAAATATAATTGAAAAAGTTACATCAAAGTATATGTTTACATGTTTCAAAATCAATTACAATATGATGACAAAAATAAATTGTTGACGGTTTAACGTCCCATCCTCAAAGCGCTGAAGTTTTCCTGTTTCACTGATTTCCTGAGAATGCAAGTAGTTTTGAAAAAGAGTGTCAACAATTAAGTTGGTGAGTTCATAAGAGTTTTGTTTGGAGTAAAAACCGTTTTCCTTCTTAAAATCGATGAAGTTTGATTTCCAGAAAATCCAATATTTTCTTAGTTAAGTGTAAACAGAATAATCCTAAATGATACATTGATGTATTCTAGATTTACCCGTAGATTTCCCCTATAATTGTCCAGCTTATATAAGTTATATAAGATTTAGGTTAGATAAAACGTCGAATGTAATGGGTCCGCCCTAGGTCCACAACCAAACAAGGAACAGGAGATAAGGCGGGCACCACCAATTCCAAGCCAATCTAGACTAAATTCTTGTATGACTCAAGCATATACGCTCAACGATTATAGTTGAAGTCTAACCATATGAAAATCTATTGTGATTATAACCTATACATATCATAGTTCACCGGGGAGTAATAGGGATTAGGGAACCTGAACTATGCATATGAATAACTTATCAAAAGTGATGGTGATGGTGAGTGTAACCTATACAATGTGTTAATGTGAATATAACCTATACATATCATAGTTCACCGGGGAATAATAGAGATTAGTGAACCTGAACTATGCATATGAATAGCTTATCGAAAGTGATGTGAATATAACCTATATGATGTGTTAATGTGAATATAACCTATACATATCATAGTTCACCGGGGAATAATAGAGATTAGTGAACCTGAACTATGCATATGAATAGCTTATCGAAAGTGATGTGAATATAACCTATATGATGTGTTAATGTGAATATAACCTATACATATCATAGTTCACCGGGGAATAATAGAGATTAGCGAACCTGAACTATGCATATGAATAGCTTATCGAAAGTGATGTGAATATAACCTATATGATGTGTTAATGTGAATATAACCTATACATATCATAGTTCACCGGGGAATAATAGAGATTAGTGAACCTGAACTATGCATATGAATAGCTTATCGAAAGTGATGGTGAATTCCTTTCTTGTAATTAAGTTCCTAGAGTAGATGAAACATAAACTATACCTATTATAGTTTATTACATTGTTTGTAATATGTATTTACCATAACTATACCAATTATAACTAACGAGTTCGTTTGTGGGGGTATAATGGCTTAACTATACTTATTATAGATTATCTTAATCGTCCATAGCGGCAATAACTCTTATGTAAGTGTAAGACCTTTAATATTGTGTTTGTTATATGAATGACCCTAAACTATACCTATTATAGTTTATCGATTGATTTCGTGGGAAATGAGCATAGGCCTTACTTGTCATAATTTATCAATATTTATATTTTAATGGATATAGCCTCGTAGTATCGTATATATATATATATATATATATATATATATATATATATATATATATATATATATATATATATATTTGTCATACTTGTGAAGATGTAAATCCATGTGTTTTCTGATGTATGTCTATGTAGGAATACAAAATTTGTCATATATTGCAACTACACATAATCAACTAACGATGTATACCTTGCTCGACATGTTACAAGGTGAAATGAAATTCATTGTGTTTTTCTGTTAATAACCTTTTCTGTAACTGATATTGGAAAAATTGTAGAAAAATCATAAAATGTCCAAATCAGGTTCTGTAACTTCTGAGAGTTTGGAAAATGAGTCTAGTTTGTTCATAATTTTTATTATAATTTTTAATGATCTCTAACTTGGGTGAAAAAGTCCATAATCACAGACTGGTCCGGATTGATGTTTGAAATGATAGGCGGTTTTGTAAAAATCACCATAAATTGTAGAAAAATCGTATGGAGATGTGCAAGTAGTCATTTTAAAGCTAAGAAGTGGAACTACATGCACCTAAAACAGTTTTGAAAACAAAAATATTTAAGATGTCCAAAACAGTCCGTGAATGGAGTGAAACTTTTCTGATGAAAGCTGTTAGAAGAATGTAGTTATGTTCTAAGCATTTTAACTTGTATTCCCCCCCTAAAAACTTGAGAAAACGTGAAAATGTAGGGGTATGAACTCACCTTAAGTGTTTTCAGTAGGTAAGTGTTGAAGAAGAGAAGTGTTCAACCCAAGAACACTTGAAGAATCACTTGAAGATTCGAAGCTCTAACACAAATATTATGGAGTTTGTGTAAGATACCCATGATTTGGGTGGAAATAATTGAGATAATCATAACGGAAATGGATTATGCTTACCAAATGTGGAGGAAAAACTCAAGATCAGCCCTTCAATCTCGAATTTCTAGAGAGAGAAAGTGAGAGAAAAGAGTTTGATCTTCTTGTGAAATGAGAGCAAATGAGAGAAAATGAGGAGAGAGGATGATTATCCAGCTCTCAAAAACGTGGGGATGGCTTGTAAAAAGGGGTAAAAGGTACAAGGTATGGTGGGGAGGAGTATGGGTTGTCATGGAGTGGGTATGGGGGTTGCTTGCGTCATAAAGTAAAGCAAAGTCAACACTCCATCTCTTTGTACTTTACCCACTTGCTTTTAATACTTAAATAAAGATTTTTATGAAAATATGATTAAATTGTGAATATTTAGGGTTTATTATGTTAAAATATGATTTTGGGTGAAAACCCCGCGTTAAAATAATTAAAAACGGGCCTTAAAAGTAAAACTATGCGAAAACCGGGAGAAATTGACCTTCCAGCGAGACCTCTCGGTCCTAGGCCGAGGTTCGGTCCCTAGGCCGAGGCTCGGTCCATGCTGATGCTGAGTCGGAAACGAAGGCGCGAGCCAGAAGAAGGAGCGAAGGCGAAGGGCGAGGGTCCGGTCCGAAGCCTCGGTCCGAAGGGTCAGCAGGGAAGCTTCGGTTCGGAGTTAAGAAGCGAGAATGGCAGAACCGAACGGACTGTAGTGAACAGTAATGAACAGTACCTTCGGTTCGGTTAGTGAACAGTACCTTCGGTTCGGATCAGCAGCCTTCTTCATCAGGAGGGTTCGGTTCCTAAGAGGGGTTTCGGTTCCTAAGAGGGGTTTCGGTTCCTAAGGTCCGTTTTTCGCGTAGACTTCCGTTTTTGGGCTGTTTTCGCCAAATTCGAGGGTCGGGATGCCCCGAGTGATTATGGAAAGTTGGGAGAGATTTCGAGGGAGATTTGGGAGAGATTCCTCGTTCTCAAAGAGATTTGGGAGAGATTTGACGTACTTGGAGAGATTTCGCATACGAAGAGATACGTGAGAGAGATTTCACATACTTAGAGAGATTTGGGAGAGATTTGACATTCTTGGAGAGATTTGGGAGAGATTTGACATACTTGGAGAGATTTCGCATACAAAGAGATATGTGAGAGAGATTTCACATACTTAGAGAGATTTGGGAGAGATTTGACATACTTGGAGAGATTTGGGAGAGATTTGACATACTTGGAGAGATTTGGGAGAGATTTGACATACTTGGAGAGATTTCGCATACAAAGAGATATGTGAGAGAGATTTCACATACTTAGAGAGATTTGGGAGAGATTTGACATACTTGGAGAGATTTGGGAGAGATTTGACATACTTGGAGAGATTTCGCATACAAAGAGATATGTGGGAGAGATTTCACCTACAAAGAGATATGTGAGAGAGATTTCACATACTTAGAGATATGTGGGAGAGGTTTCACATACTTAGAGATATGTGGGAGAGGTTTCACATACTTAGAGATATGTGGGAGAGGTTTCACATACTTAGAGATATATGGGAGAGGTTTCACATACTTAGAGATATATGGGAGAGGTTTCACATACTTAGAGATATGTGGGAGAGGTTTCACTGGTGACCTTTCTGAGTGTCCGGCTACGCACTGCAAGGTCCGTAAACCCAGTTAAGCCTTGATTAGGGATCTTGCATACTCCCGATGAGTATGTAACATTGTCGTATCGGTTTGGCTTTCTACGTACCACCGTTTCAGGTTAAGGAGATTTAGGTGAACGCACTTTTCAATTTATGATCTCTCATTAGAATAGAGAGTTGTTTAGAAGTTACTTAACGTAAACTCTAGTACTCACGGCAAATTGGGTTGACCGGTTTGACTTGTTGACTTTTGTTGACTTTGACTTGACCGAAAATTGACGGTTGTCACAAGAACACACTATGTACTTTTGACTAAATTTATTAACATTTCTCAACCTAAGCCTTTAGATTTGAAATGAAGCATAATATTCTCTCCCTTAATTATAGCAAAACAACTTTACAACCCTTACGACTTTGCAAGGTATAACTCTTGTTTTCTATAATTAATATTGCCAACTTGCAATACGTGCCTTAATAATCATACAATCATAACATTTTTGCTCCCAATATCATGATGATTACTATAAAACATAACACTTATGCTCCCACTAGCTTTGACATGTATTCAGAAACAGCTTAACTTTTAGAAAAACAATGCTTATTGAATTTCTTAAGTTCATGTTTCTAATATTTAGTGCTTTGATAATCTTTTATCAAGGCTTCTAGACTTATACACATTTGCCTTAGATAGTTCATATGTGTGTGTAAACAATTGCCAAACCTCACAATTCAAATTATGGAAAGGGATACCGTAACCATAATCGAATTCGAGAATGCAATTTTACAATCACTATCTTCTTAAAATCTTTCTTAGTGAAAGCATTTCCTCACAATCATTTTCATGAAGGAGGAAATCTTATGACACTTAGATTTAACGGTGTATTTGTTCCTATCCATGTGAATTTGTCAAAACCAAAGTTTACTACAAATTCAAACTCATATGGATCGAACTTTCTTGATCTCGATTTCTTGCCTTTATGGTAGCACAGCTGCCCACCATGTCTTCCAAGTAGTTAAGCATCTCACCTTTTCTTATCAATGTACTTTCCATTGATCAAGGTCCTTGCCTTTTATGCATTCAAATGAGAACTCATAGAACTCATATGCATAATTAACTCAATTGGAACGGCATAGAAACAAAGTGATGTCAACACGATAGGTTGTAAACCTCAACTCATGTGCTAGTGATGATTGATAAGGTCTATTTGATTTGTTCTTGAAACTTTTCAAGACCATTAAGACTCCCACTGACTCCTTGACATATAAGATCCTTTTTTCAATAAACATTTGTTGACAAACAAATATTCAAGAGTTAGTGTAGCTTTTATCAAGACTCTTCATAAATTGGTTCTAGTTGGTCTTTGTCTTATCCAAGAAATCACAACTTTCCACATTTGATGAATGTTATAAACCTTTCATACTTTTCACTCATTGTCACAATCTTAACTTTAAGACTTGTTATTGGAACGAAGTATGATTGACTTCTTGATTTAACCATTTCTTCAATCCTTGATTCCTCTTCTTAAACATACAATTGTACTAAGACTCACTTAGAGGATCAATTGAGATATGGTTCTTAATCATTAAGACCTATCATAAAGCATAAAAGGTACTCTCCCTTCTTCTTAGAATGGAGAAACTTTTATCTTTCTGCCTACTTGATTCTTCTTATTCGTTCTGCTATTGATTTAAACCTTTTTAATCAATTCAGAATTACACTTAATCTTGTAAGTATAATCATATTTACTAAACCTTTAGTAAATCATGACAAATATCATTGTTACTTTTATGGTGGACTTGATCAACACGCATGTGACAACTCGATATTTCAAGACAATACGATGGAATGCAAGTCAAATTCAGGTCAAAATTTAACTTTCCAAAAATCTTATTTGGGTTAAATAAAGTAGTAGGAATCGTATCAAGGTTTTCATACATATAAAGAACCCAAAAATCCGAGTTATAACGAAGAAGTTATGACCAACCGAAGATTCTCGGCAAAACCAACAATACTGATAGACGTAAAATACGAAGTTTCAATACAATAGTTTTTAGCCTTAGGTATCTAAATAAAAGTTTTAGATATCATTAAACCGTAAACGTGCATAAAAAGAACGTCCAAATCTTACTTCGTATGAGGAAGTTGTGATTTATCTAAGTTACAGATATAACAGTAGACAGCTAAAAACTCGAAATAGAAATCGAGAGACTTTTAGCCGACACAATCTAAATGAGAATCGAAGGGCTCAACAACACTAGCGCAATGGTAAAAAGTCTGACGAAAACGGACGTCGGATAAAGAAGTTATGAATTTTTGAAGAAATTCCTTAATCACGTCATTTTATTAAATAAATAATAAGAATAATTTCATAATTTGCCAACGGAATCTAAACGAAAGTTGGAGATCTTAGTCTCACCTACGCGTGGATAAAAAGAACGTCGAAAACGGAGTTCGTATGAAGGAGATATGAATTTTAGAAGTTTATTTAAAATAAATATAAATTTAAATATAAATTCTTGGTAATATCCGAAGGGGAGTCAGCAGATAGGACCCTCGTACGCCCTGCGTACCCTCGTACGCCCCGCGTACTCAAATCAAGGGCCTCGGATCGTCCACGTCGCCCCTACTCCTCTATGCTCTCCCATCCGAAGTGCGTAAGCGATGACGTCCCAGTATGCGCTGCGTACCCTCGTTTTCCGTGCCCGTTCAAACCCGAAGCCCTGGTCATTTTGCTCAAGTCCCGAAGGTCGATTTTACTCCCGAGATTCCCGAGAATCCCGAGAAAAATCTGTTTCCCGAGACGAAACTCTGCCCGGTTTTCCATCTCGCTTTCTTCAATCAATCAAGTGAGTTCATACCCCTATAATCCACACTTTTACATGTTTTATAAATGTTTTTATAAGCTTTTAAGGGGGAGAATACAAGTAAAACACACGATGATTATTGTATGTTATATAAAGTTTCATTTTACACTATTTATCAACGGAATCGCATGTGATTTATAACTATTATAAGGAAGCTTTCATATGCAAAATGTATCACGATAATATCATATCTTTTGAAATGAAAAGTGTTGTTATTGTATAAATCAAACACACTGCTTATACTATATATATATGTGTGTCCATCTTAGGCACTACAAAAAATTATACCTTTCATAACAAGCGAGCATTTCACTAGGGATCATCATACAAACGAGACACTCTTTTACAAAACTATAATAAGTATAGTTTTGTGAGAACATCACGAACTTTTATATACTAGAAATACTATTGCAAGGAGATACATTCATATACAAGAATAAACGAATATTTTCATAGATACTTCAAATAGTTTTCACAAACGTTTTTACATGTTGAAACACTTTTAGAAACTGTCTTACAAACTGTAGGTTTCCTTTTGAGTCTGTTATATTTGTGCTTCAAACAAAGGTTTTCTCACATTTAAATTGTCTTGTCAAACGGTTTTCGAATCGATTTATAAACTGACATCAAGTCATAAATTCTTATTAAACTTTTCAAAGGTTTTACAAAACTTCTTTTATGTTTTTATATTATAAAATGCATGCCTCTATATGTATAGTTATATAAGAAATGTTTAAAATACTTAGGAAGACTATCCACCCTGTTTCCTTTTCCTCGATTTGGATGTGGTCTGGTGGGATATCGGGTACTCTTCCGAAGGTCGTTTAAATATTAGTTATATATCATGTGTACATATATGGTCATAAATGTTCAATCAGTTAATTCAGTTCCGATACTCTTGGGTAACAAGGGTGTATAAACCTACTTGGACACTCATCAATTACATTCTAGTAAACTATTATAGGAATAGTTTAGGGTATACAAAACATTATCTCTATTACAAGAAATTACACCAGAGTCAGTTCATTCATGAGTCTAGACTACATGCTATATGAAAGGATACTCTTACAGAGTTTCCGCTTACATGAATACGTGTACATAGATATGCTTAGCTGAGTACATTTACATAGGTCATATATGACGAGTTACTACTACATATGATATGTGTAGATACTGTTATATAGATCACCTTCTTATCTTTACCTTGTGATGCAATCACATAATCGACGAGATGAATTGGACTTTATATCCTAGTACCAAAGGATACCTTGAGGGACTAACCATTCCTATAGCCACTGTTAGCTACAGAGGATGATGACGTATCTACGGATGTCTACGGTTGATCAGTTTATGGCGAGTTTCCACGTCATGTGTATCTTTACTTAAGGGACTAACTATTCCTAAACCCAGCTGTTAGAAACAGAGGTAAATGCACATCTACGGATGTCCACGGTTGATCAGTTTACGGCGAGTTTTCACGTCGTGTGTATCTTAGTACCAAAGGATACAACATAAGTTATTATTACTTTTAGAGTTTTATAAATAGTTAAACAGGGAAAAACCGTCACATTTTCAAGTGATGCGTACTTTCAAAACAGTCAGGTCTTAGTAAAAGACTACTTTCAAAACATTCGGGTCTTGGTAGAAGACTACTTTTATACTAGTAGGAAATATGGGATTTTCTAGAGTTTTCATACTTATACTAAATGTTTCATAAATCATTCACCAGTCTTTCATATCAACAAATCAAAGCAATGACATTAAATACTTATGAACTCACCATCTTAAATGCTGACCTTCACTTTCAAAATAACTTGTATTCTCAGGTCACAAATAGACAGGTGCCGATGCTAAGTTTATAGAAAACGGAGCAGTCAAGACTCGTCTTTTATTTTGATCAGTTATCTTGTTGTCTTGTACTATGAAAGAAAACACTTGTAACTATAATTATACTATTAATGCAATGGATGATGTTGTTGCTTGTTTACTACTTTACATTTGTTGTGATGCATACATGAAGTCCTCCGCCCCAGAACGTTTCAGCCGTTTTCGGTTTTGGGGTGTGACAGATTGGTATCAGAGCATTGTTTATAGTGAATTGAGTATATCAACCCATAAAAGATATACTAACTATAAATACAATGGGATTAAAAATACTCTGGTTTAGAGTTTATACTTTAAATAAAAAATATTTAAGTAAGTATACGTGCCTGCATTCATACTAAAATCAGTGTCACTAGGACAGTACAAAAGAATTACGATTGTTGGGCAACACAAGTGGGCTTAGAGACATATGGTCAAAACTGGGAAGATATAGCCTGATCACCTATATTATCCGAGGGTTGACTAGCATGTGCCTAAGTTTAATTGGGTGGTTGCAACAATGCTAAAATCTTACCAACCCTACCACAATGAGAGCAATAGAACATAACATTAAAATTTAAAATACTATAGGAGTATTTGGTGTTACTATAAGTACTTTATACTTGAGAACTAAAACGGGATCTTCATCACTAAGTTGATAGTTGCTAAGTGGATACACTAAGGCTATATGTAATTAGGATGTTATAGACTTAGAATCTGTGAAAATTTTACTTCACCCCTATTCTGTGTGAATACGGAGTTAAGGTCACTTATTTGAAGGTCTATCCTGTTAAATTACACATAGCTGGTATGCACTTCACAAATAGCGATGTAACTAATGAAGGTTTTCTAAATAATTATCTAGATAGTTCGTCTAATAATTATTCTCTTACCCTTAAATTCTCGCATAGAAAACATAGCTGGACTCCATCCCCACGGCAACCAATATCTTCCGAGCGAAGCAATAGCTGGTTGGTTTGGAGAAGAACCAGAGAATGATCATCCTATCCCTTTGAATGATCATCATGATGAAACCTTTCAGACGATGCTAATTTCGAACTAGAGGTTGAGAACCTACCCCGAGCAACTCCCTTTCCAATTCCTAACCCTTGTCCGACTTTTCAAGGCCTGACGCCTGAGTCGGTAGAATGCTTGAAAACATGGAGCCAAGGACAAGATCAGCCCATGCCATTTATTGGCGACCGAAACTTTTACGACCTGAGCAATGGGGGCTCAGCACGCAGAATCTTGCCAATCTTGGTCCGCAGAATGGCCCGAAATGAGATTCAAGGCAGGACAGCCCTACATCAGATTACAGAAGTTGTCGCCGATGCAAGAATGCATACCCTCCGCACCATTCATCTAGAAGATGCTCACGAGAGATCAAAAAGAAACCATGAGAAACTGCTGCAAGCACTAGCTGAAAACCCGAGCCAAAGTCATAGAGCTCCAAGTACGCCAGGGAGTGTACGAGAGATACCTGCTTACTATGGAACGTCAACTAACCGAACTAAGGGTTCACCGTGAGGGTGACTATCGCCAGTAAGAGATACCTTACTTCCTTCTTTGTTTTAAAGAACCGTGTTCATGTCTATGTTCTGTGTAGTACTTTCTATGTGACTACCTTGCACTGTGAGTACTTTTGGTTAGGTCTTTATGATGACAAGAGTTGTCTCCTATGGATATGATGTAAGGCCTTTTACAAGGTCATTTTCCCAAACTTTTACGTCATAAATATCAAAGGTATTGACAGTCGGCTAACTTCTGTGTCATTCTTTATTCAAGTACGCTTATCATACTTTCATTGGAATCTATCTTATTTGTGCTTTAGTCAAGTCATTTGACCATAGTAATTTAACTCCGGAAACATTTCCAAGTCTCCTTTAATGGTTGGATCATGTTATTCACCAACCAACGATACCTCGGCTTGAACGACAAGCGTCTTGAGACCATTCTATGAACTTACTTCCACTCATTCTAGGACTACATCCTAGGGATGTAGGTCAACCCTTCATAAACACACTTCCACTCAGTACTAGGACTGCATCATAGGGATGTAGGTCAAACTTTAGAGAACATAATTTTACTCTTTACTTGAACAGGCGAAGTACACCTAGAGTCAACCAGAATCGCTCACAAATTTATTTCCTCTTCGTGAAATAGAATCATGTCGTTATCCGGAATCAATCAGCCGAGCAATGAAACCCCTATCCTCCATATCGATGCCGCTACATTTCAAGCTGCAGTAGCAGCTGCTGTGACAACTTTCCTTACACACATCAACTCAGGCAACGCAATCAAGGCTGAAAAAGGAACCGTGAGTTCCGATGGTAGTACCAAACCGAGAAACCAACAAATGGCAACAGTCATGGAATTGCGAAGCCTAAAGACCGAAAGGAAGAGACGATATCGTAAAGTCCTAAGGAATCATAAGAGAGCCCAAGGACTTGCCATGCCACAGCCACCAGTGGCAACTCCGGCAGGACGCTTTAGGAAGCAATTTCCAAGGTGGAGTAATGGGGAAGGCACTCATGTCCACATAACACTGACTAAGCACCGCAATCCCGTCACCAATACAAGTACTAGCCAGTCATGTCACCAATGCGGTGAAATAGGGCACTTCAAGAAGGATTGCCCTATAGCAAAGAACTCTGGCGCAGAGGGGAAGATCCTCATGATCACAGCTTCAGGAGAGCCTACTCCGGAACCCTCGTTAATGTAACTTAGGCGTGTCATTGTAACAGACTTATAAACCATCCAAAACTAGTGCAACCAGAGTCTTATCTTTTGCGGGATCCCGTCGGTATAGGGATGCTCGTGCTGCGTATACTTGCCTTTCGAAGCATACCTTATTCGTAGCAATAGTCTTGTAGAAGTCTAAAGTACCGTAACTCTGTTGATGGTTGCACGGTTGTGTTTTGTCTGTAAACATCTTTTGTTCAAATCTAATGTCTTTAAGTTTCCTTATGATTCCGACATTATCATACCACTTGATTCAATTCTATCCTCACAAAAGCAGCTTCATACGTACATCTCTTCCTCCGAAATCGTCTTTCTAGCAAAACCGTCATTCCGGAACAACAAAGTACTCGTGCATAGAGCACCTCATGTTTCTCATCCTTTCTAAAGAAAAACTCAGCAAACCGCCCCGAAGTACCACTCGTGCAGTACGTCAAGTTCAATCCAAAGACCCACAGTTTCAAGCTTATTTATATAGGACTCGTATACCTGAGACTGTAATTGGTGAACCTGGTATGGGTTCTACTATGAACTTCAGGACGGAGACTGCCCAAGACTACGGGTGATCGTGCTGCCATGCAAATAACTTAGAAGCCCAACTCATGCCCTTTCTGTCGATTGGGACGAGAAAGTCAGATAGAACAAAAGTACCTACCCTTTTTCCTTAATTCATGAGTATTCATAATTTATTTTAGATCTTCACGACATCTAATCAACCACAAGATTCTGACTTCATAATCAGTATGAATTGGTTTTGTTCTTATACAAGAGGAAAGGTCACTGCCTATACCTCAAGACAGCTTAAGACGCAGGAAGTTAACTATACAACACATAATCGTGAGTCAGGGGCAGCGGTAATTGTTTGGAAGATCTGGAGGCACTACTTGTAGGATACAAGATGTACTATTCTCACAGTCCACAAAAATATTCAACATACGTTCGACCAAGAAGAGTTGTCATGCCAGTGAAGTCAAACGAAAGAAGCAAAGTCGTGTCCTAATAGTGAAAGGTCCGCTGGAATGCCAAGCGAGGGACCGAGTTCACTTAAGAACACGAGAAGCAAATAAAACTTCTATCCGTAGCATGTTTACCAATTCGGTTTAAACTCTAATTTCGGGACGAAATTCCCTCTAACGGGGGGATGATGTGACAACCCAATATTTCAAGACAATACGATGGAATGCAAGTCAAATTCAGGTCAAAATTTAACTTTCCAAAAATCTTATTTGGGTTAAATAAAGTAGTAGGAATCGTATCAAGGTTTTCATACATATAAAGAACCCAAAAATCCGAGTTATAACGAAGAAGTTATGACCAACCGAAGATTCTCGGCAAAACCAGCAATACTGATAGACGTAAAATACGAAGTTTCAATACAATAGTTTTTAGCCTTAGGTATCTAAATAAAAGTTTTAGATATCATTAAACCGTAAACGTACATAAAAAGAACATCCAAATCTTACTTCGTATGAGGAAGTTGTGATTTATCTAAGTTACAGATATAACAGTAGACAGCTAAAAACTCGAAATAGAAATCGAGAGACTTTTAGCCGACACAATCTAAATGAGAATCGAAGGGCTCAACAATACTAGCGCAACGGTAAAAAGTCTGACGAAAACGGACGTCGGATAAAGAAGTTATGAATTTTTGAAGAAATTCCTTAATCACGTCATTTTATTAAATAAATAATAAAAATAATTTCATAATTTGCCAACGGAATCTAAACGAAAGTTGTAGATCTTAGTCTCACCTACGCGTGGATATAAAGAACGTCGAAAACGGAGTTCGTATGAAGGAGATATGAATTTTAGAAGTTTATTTAAAATAAATATAAATTTAAATATAAATTCTTGGTAATATCCGAAGGGGAGTCAGCAGATAGGACCCTCGTACGCCCTGCGTACCCTCGTACGCCCCGCGTACTCAAATCAAGGGCCTCGGATCGTCCACGTCGCCCCTACTCCTCTATGCTCTCCCATCCGAAGTGCGTAAGCGATGACATCCCAGTACGCGCTGCGTACCCTCGTACGCCCAGCGTACCGAGGCGGTTCAGCACCCCTATAAAAGGGATGCGAGGGTTTCCGAAAAACTTGCTCATTTCTTCTCTTTTCTCTTAAGTTTTGCCTCGTTTTCCGTGCCTGTTCAAACCCGAAGCCCTGGTCATTTTGCTCAAGTCCCGAAGGTCGATTTTACTCCCGAGATTCCCGAGAATCCTGAGAAAAATCTGTTTCCCGAGACGAAACTCTGCCCGGTTTTCCATCTCGCTTTCTTCAATCAATCAAGTGAGTTCATACCCATATAATCCACACTTTTACATGTTTTATAAATGTTTTTATAAGCTTTTAAGGGGGAGAATACAAGTAAAACACACGATGATTATTGTATGTTATATAAAGTTTCATTTTACACTGTTTATCAACGGAATCGCATGTGATTTATAACTATTATAAGGAAGCTTTCATATGCAAAATGTATCACGATAATATCATATCTTTTGAAATGAAAAGTGTTGTTATTGTATAAATCAAACACACTGCTTATACTGTATATATATGTGTGTCCATCTTAGGCACTACAAAAAATTATACCTTTCATAACAAGCGAGCATTTCACTAGGGATCATCATACAAACGAGACACACTTTTACAAAACTATAATAAGTATAGTTTTGTGAGAACATCACGAACTTTTATATACTAGAAATACTATTGCAAGGAGATACATTCATATACAAGAATAAACGAATATTTTCATAGATACTTCAAATAGTTTTCACAAACGTTTTTACATGTTGAAACACTTTTAGAAACTGTCTTACAAACTGTAGGTTTCCTTTTGAGTCTGTTATATTTGTGCTTCAAACAAAGGTTTTCTCACATTTAAATTGTCTTGTCAAACGGTTTTCGAATCGATTTATAAACTGACATCAAGTCATAAATTCTTATTAAACTTTTCAAAGGTTTTACAAAACTTCTTTTATGTTTTTATATTATAAAATGCATGCCTCTATATGTATAGTTATATAAGAAATGTTTAAAATACTTAGGAAGACTATCCACCCTGTTTCCTTTTCCTCGATTTGGATGTGGTCTGGTGGGATATCGGGTACTCTTCCGAAGGTCGTTTAAATATTAGTTATATATCATGTGTACATATATGGTCATAAATGTTCAATCAGTTAATTCAGTTCCGATACTCTTGGGTAACAAGGGTGTATAAACCTACTTGGACACTCATCAATTACATTCTAGTAAACTATTATAGGAATAGTTTAGGGTATACAAAACATTATCTCTATTACAAGAAATTACACCAGAGTCAGTTCATTCATGAGTCTAGACTACATGCTATATGAAAGGATACTCTTACAGAGTTTCCGCTTACATGAATACGTGTACATAGATATGCTTAGCTGAGTACATTTACATAGGTCATATATGACGAGTTACTACTACATATGATATGTGTAGATACTGTTATATAGATCACCTTCTTATCTTTACCTTGTGATGCAATCACATAATCGACGAGATGAATTGGACTTTATATCCTAGTACCAAAGGATACCTTGAGGGACTAACCATTCCTATAGCCACTGTTAGCTACAGAGGATGATGACGTATCTACGGATGTCTACAGTTGATCAGTTTATGGCGAGTTTCCACGTCATGTGTATCTTTACTTAAGGGACTAACTATTCCTAAACCCAGCTGTTAGCAACAGAGGTAAATGCACATCTACGGATGTCCACGGTTGATCAGTTTACGGCGAGTTTTCACGTCGTGTGTATCTTAGTACCAAAGGATACAGCATAAGTTATTATTACTTTTAGAGTTTTATAAATAGTTAAACAGGGAAAAACCGTCACATTTTCAAGTGATGCGTACTTTCAAAACAGTCAGGTCTTAGTAAAAGACTACTTTCAAAACATTCGGGTCTTGGTAGAAGACTACTTTTATACTAGTAGGAAATATGGGATTTTCTAGAGTTTTCATACTTATACTAAATGTTTCATAAATCATTCACCAGTCTTTCATATCAACAAATCAAAGCAATGACATTAAATACTTATGAACTCACCAGCTTAAATGCTGACCTTCACTTTCAAAATAACTTGTATTCTCAGGTCACAAATAGACAGGTGCCGATGCAAATTTTATAGAAGACGGAGCAGTCAAGACTCGTCTTTTATTTTGATCAGTTATCTTGTTGTCTTGTACTATGAAAGAAAACACTTGTAACTATAATTATACTATTAATGCAATGGATGATGTTGTTGCTTGTTTACTACTTTACATTTGTTGTGATGCATACATGAAGTCCTCTGCCCCAGAACGTTTCCGCCGTTCTCGGTTTTGGAGTGTGACAACGCAACTTTGTGTGCTCGATCTCCTAGTCTTTCTCTTGACACTTTGTCAATGAATTAGTCTAATTTCCAAATATGAAATTTCTCATTCATCGTGCAACCAAGTTGTGCGATTCCAAATTTCTGTCCAATTGAAACTTGGGCGATGAGAAACTCTCCTTATTTGGTAAATTCTCGACTTTCCATAAATAACATAATAAGAACCAAATCCATTATTGTTAATAATAGAAACATTCAAACATCAAGTTTTCATACACGCCATTGCAAGGATAAATAAATAATATAAAATCAAAATTTATTTTATTCGCGGAAAAAATTTAACCTTACAATGCAATTCATTGAAAAACTATGCTAATACATCTTTCTTAGCAATCTAATTCTAACTCTAAGTAGTAGCTCAAGAATCTAATCTTCGAGAAATGCGATCGAAATCCATTCCTTCACGGTTAGATTCTGCTCACTTCTTCCTTTAAGCTCCCTTTCTTTTATTCGATCTTACAAAACATCAATTGTAATCTTATCACATTATGTATTAAGAATCTAGAATAGAAGCTTAAAAGAGTTTGTTAATGGATTTTACCTATATTAGAGCCATACGTTTCGACTCTCCCATCTCTTAGATCTCTTAGGTAAATAGGGCAGCTTCGTCTCCAATGCCCTTTCTCTTGGCAATAAAAGCAAATTGACTCTTTTGGAACATGACATGGAACTACTTCAGACGTTGCCTTTCTCTTATGATCAAACTTTTCGATCATAGCATGTCTTTCGTTGCCATTGTCTATATCCATAGAGGTCTCGAAGGCAGATTCACCAATCAACTTTGCTTTGCTATTGCGCCAAACCATTGCTGATTCAGCAACAATAAGCATATAGGTGAGATCTATAAGGGTCACGTCGCAGTTCATCATATAGTACTCTCTTACGAACTCACTATATGAGTTAGGAAGCGAATGAAGAACCCAATCAATAGCCATTTCCTCATAGACACCGGATCCCAACATTCTTAACCTATCAATGTGTGACTTCATCCCTAGGACGTGTGCACACACCGACTTTCCTTCTTTATGTTTACTTGCCAAAAGGACTTGAGTGATCTTGAACTTTTCAAGCCTTTGAACTTGTGGGTTAGGGAGAATAATTGGAGGAGGTGGAGGAAGTGAAGCATGATCTCTTGTTCCTCGATCAAATCATGGAATATCATCTTCATGTGGAATGCTTGTTCCACGGGATTTGGGAAGACCATAGTTGTCAAACTTTGACATCTACAAAATGGGAGAAAACGAATTCAATTTAGTTGATAGATTGAGTCCTTAGTAAATCACCCAAATGAAATACTAAGGCTAGGATCCAACACAATATTCTACAACTCGGGAGAGGGATGCCGTAACCCAAATTGCAGAACATTTGAAGGTAAGTGAATGACGATTCACTAATTCCACCATGAAAAACAAAAAAGAAATTTAAGTTTTAAATCTATGAAAACTCCTAGATCCTTTGAGATTCATTGAACATTTCAATGGCATGTTTAAATCTCGATATGCCCCTCTTGTTTGTGACTGGGATGCCGAGGATCACAAAGCGGGTGTGAATAACCATGCAAACTTACATGGTGCCCTCACATGTTACAGTCATCTATTCGATGTGCCGGTAAACCACACACACTCCACCGAAATATGACAAACATTGAGTCACCCTTTGCTACCTTTGCTTAGAACCATTTAGTGTGCCGGTAAACCACACACGCTCCACTAACGTCTTTGCAAGGGCACAAAGTGTAATTTCATGGAATTGCATCAATTCACTTTTGCCTAAGTAACTAAGATTGGGAATTTTATGAAAACATTTAGTTACTTTAATAATTCATTATACTTATAATGGAAGGTTTTGTCCTATCCTACCCGTTCGGCTAACGACCCTCCACTAGTCAAGAGTGCGGTGGGTAAGAGTGAATACCCATTCAATCGCTATTTTATAGGCAATTTCCTTAAACACCCCTTATAGACTAGCTTCGTGAATGAGGCCTACTAACGGTAAGACTGACTTTTACTCATACATACATATAATGTTAGACTTTTAATGTTATATATATAGTATAGGGTGTATTTTACACTTTTTAAAATACTAGGTGGTCTAATTTAACAATTATACTTTTAATTCAATTAAATTGTAAACCTAAACTTTTATGGATTTATTAAACCTCTTTTAATTATACACCTTAATTAATTAATAAAACCATAAGGGTGTGATTTGAACTTTTTCAAAACAATACTAGGGTTTTAGAATTTAACATTCTTAATTAAACTTTTAATCAACTTTTAAATTCCAAAACTTGAGAGCAAGTTTTGAAACATTTCAAAACATTAGGGTTTAGAATTTAAATATACATCAAAATTAAACAATTAATGAAAATTTAAATTCCAAAACTTGAGGGCAAGTTTTGAAACCTTTTTCAAAACATTAGGGTTTCAACTATTTAAATTTCAAAACAACAAAACCTTTGGGTTCAAATTTAAACTATAAAACCTAAAGGGGAAAACATGAAACTTTTCATAACAACAAGGATCAAATAACAAATAATCTAAATTAACATTTAATCACATAATTATCCATATTTGATTTATTTAATGATTTCTTGCAAAACAATTTACCAATTTAATCAAAATAATTAATCAATTATCACATAAGGAAACAAATATTTTATTAATTGATAAATATCTTCAATTAGATCAAGAATATACTCATATATATCAAAAAATCGGATTTATATTGATCTAATATGATAAGGTAACTATCCCAAAGCAAAACCAGCAAGAAATCCCGAGATATGCTCCATCTGACGAGTTGACTCGTCGAGTCAAGCTTGGACTCGTCGAGTCTTCATGGACTCAGCGAGTTCATCTATGGACTTGGCGAGTCCAGCCTCCAAAAACCAAAAAAAACGAATTTTTCAAACATATCAAGCATCAATACAATAGAAACCAGTCTATGCTTTGATACCACTGAAGGGTTTTGGTCTTAACCCCTGCAACTTCACGAATTAAAACCTTGTTTTCTATAATTAACATTGCTAACTTGCAACACTAAACGTAATAATCATGCTCCCACTAACATGATGATTATCAGCATAACACTTATGCTCCCACTAGCTCTGACATATTTCCAGAAATCTGCTGGACTTCTGAAATTTAGATTCATACACCCTTTCTTAGATAGCTTACATGTGTGTCTAAACAATTTTCAGAACTATGAAAAGGGATGCCGTAATCATAGTCTCAATTGCTTAGGCATTTTCCATTTCTCACAATTCCATGTTAGTGTGCCGGTTAACTACACATGCTCCACTATCGACTTTTGAAAATGCAAATAACACAATTGATATCTACATAAAATCTACTTAGTGAAAGCGTTTCCTCACCATCATTTTCATGAATCGGAGAGAAACCTTATGACACTTAGATTTTATAGTGTATGAGTTCCTATCTATGTGAATTTGTCAAAACCATAATCACAAGATAAGGTTAGTGACAAATTCAGCCTTACATGGATTAAACTTGTTCAGTCTTAGTTTCTTGTCACCTTGGTAGCACAAGGCCCACCAATGCTTCCAAGTTGAACTCTGATAACTTACATGCAAATTCAACTTATTTGAAGTAGGTACAGAAATAAGAATTATGTCAACACGATAGGTTGCAAACCTTAAGTCGTGTGCTAGTGATAAATTACAGGTTTTACTCTTGATTAAATCTTGAAACTCTTTCAGGATCTTTAAGGCTCCCATTGTCCCCTTGACATATAAGTTTCCCCAGTCAAGAACCATTCCTTGACAAAACAAATATTCAAGGGATAGCGCGAATTCTTATCAAGACTAACACTTCACACAATTGGTCTTAGTTGGTCTTTGTCTCATCCAAGACATCACAACTTACCAATCTCAAATGTACAAGAGTAGAAAACATTTTACTCTTACATTTGACTAGTGTTAATAAATCTTCCTTTATGTCACTCCAGGTTACAATCTTGGAGTATGACTCTAAGAATTGTTTTGGAACGAAATATGACTCATCTTCTTGATTTTAACCAATCCAACAATTCACGACCTCTCTTCTTAGCCATAACAATGCACTAAGACGTCCTTAGAGTATGAATTTGTGATATGGTTTCATAATCATTAAGATGATCATGAAATATGATACTAAAGTACTCTCCCATCCTTTCAAATTTGAGAAACTTTTATCTTTCCACCTAATTTTATTCTTCTCATTTGTTTTGTCATACATTGTAACCTTTCCAATGTTACAGAATTATACTTAACCTTATAAGTATAATCATATTTACTAATCTTCAGTAAATCATGACAAATCAATCTTTGTGGTGGACCTTGACCAGCGCACACCCAGTGTACCTAATTCCTTAGTCCTTCAATTGACGCACATATACATGTGATCAAAAAATTAGTCTTAATTTTCAAAGATGAAAATTCTCATTCATCATACAATACAACTTGTATGATTCCAAGTTTCTGTCTAATTGAAACTTGGGTGATGAAAAACTTTCTTCATTTGGTAAATTCAGACACTACCACAAATGAAAGAATCAAATCCACTTTCCAATATTGCTATTACTGGAAACATATAAGCAACAATTTTTCCACAGATGCCATTGTAAGGATATTTTTTAAAATAAATAAAATTAAAACCCCTTTTTTTTCTTTTATTTTAAAACTTTGCGGAAAAACTTATCCTTACAATCCACATGAAAACCTTGTTGTTATCTATTCATAAGCAATATATTATAACTCTTAAGCAACAGCTCAAAATTCTGATTACCGAACCATGCGATCGAAACCCACTTTCGCAATCAGAATCAACATATACTTACTTTAAGCTTCCTATCTTTTCTTTGATTCTTAAAAACATCAGCATGTGACCCATTCACATTATGTAATAAGAATCTCCAAATAGGAACTTAATAGAGTTAGACAGTGGACTTTACCCAAAGTAGAGTCAAACCTCTTGACTTGATCAACCTTATGACCTTTCAGGTGAATAGGGCAGCTTCGCAACCAATGCCCCTTCCTTTGGCAACAAAACACATGGACCCTTTGGTAATGGCACATGAGACTATCTCAGAATTTGCCTTTCTCTTTACTATTTGGTCAACCGAGTTGACTATAGCCGATCCCTTTCCATTGGGAAGAGAAATCCTTTTCTAGATATCCAATGCTACCATTGTCAATGTCCATGTAGACTTGGGAAGTTGTTCTTTTAATCAAATTTGCTTTACTGGTGTTCCAAATCATTGCTGATTCCACAACACCAAGCAAATAGATAACATCATTAAGGGTCATGTCATAGTCCGTCTCATAGTAGTCCCAAAGAGACTCACTATGTTACTAAGAAAGTGATTGAACATCCAACTTTCACGGGACTTTGACACCCAACTCTCCCGGCTTGTCAATATGTGACTTTATCTCCAAGATGTGAGCACACATAGACTATGCTTGCCAATAGGGATTGAGTGACTTTAAACTTTTCAAGAACTTGTGGGTGAGGGAGAATAATTGGAGGAGGTGGAGGAAGTGAAGCATGATGTTGAGGGACACCATCTTCAAGAGATTTGGGAAGATCATAGTTGTCTGAACCAGACATCTATAATGGGAGAAATTCAAGTTAGTTGATTCAAAGTCCTTAATATAACACCCAATATGAAATATTAAGGATAGGACCCAACACAATATTTTATAATTTGGAAGAGGGATGTCGTAATCCAAGCTATAAAATATTTGAAGGTAGGCGAATGACGATTCACCAATTTCCACCATGAAAAACGAAATAATTTATTAGGTTTTTAATCAGATTTGAAATTCCTAGATCTTTTGAGATTCATTGAACTTTTCGATGGCATGTTTCAATCTCGAGTGTGCCCTCTCAAATTTTGTGACTGGGATGCCGAGGATCACAAAACAAGGTGTGAATAACCATACCAATTCACTTGGTACCCTTAATATTATCACCTAATCAATGTGCCGGTTAACCACACACGCTCCATTGATCTATGACAAACATTAAGTCACCCTTCGTGATCCTTACTAGTCCAAGTTAGTGTGCCGGTTAACCACACACGCTCCACCAACGACTTGGTAAGGTACAAAGTGTGAATTCCATGGGCTAGCACCAAATTCACATTTTTCCTAAAGTAACTAAGATTAGGAATTAAATTAAAACATTTAGTTACTTTATAATAATCATTATACTTTTAATGAGAATTTAAAGTCATTGTCCTACCCGTTCGGCTAACGACCCTCCACCAGTCAAGCAAGCGGTGGGTGAGAGTGGACACCCATTAAGTCGCCATTTTATAGGAAACAACCTTATACCCACCTTATAGACCGGCTTCGTGAATGAGGCCTACTAACGGTAGAACGACTTATTCTTATACATATATATAATTATTAACCATTAATGTTATAAATAGTATAAGGGTTGAATTTTAACTATTAAAACTCTAAGGGTTGGAATTAAAGTTTATTAAAGTGTGTGAAACTTTACAAATTCCAAAACTTGAGGGCAAGTTTTGTAACTAACCAAAACTTTTCATTTCATAACTTATGAATTAAAGGTTCATAAAAAATGAAGACTCTTCATTTTCATGTAACTTATGTGTTTAAATGTGTGTGTTAAGGAAAAGTGACCTTTGGATATCCATAACTTGAGGACAAATTATGGACTCCATTAAAACACATAAATGATCAAGAATTAATTCTAAACAATTCAGCAAATAATTCCTATCATCTTCTAAATTCATAAGAACATGAACATGATCATCAAAATTTCAAGAATTATATGAACACATAAAAATCATGGAATTTTGATATATGCTATTGTAAATGGATTAGAACAACCATTACACCAACTAAAACAAGTTCTAAAACACCAAAACAGTTTAGGGTAATGTTTCTAGTCCATTTCCAGCAGCAAAAGTCGAAATTCTGCATTCTGATCATTCTACTCGCCGAGTGCACGAACCTACTCGCCGAGTAGGATGAATTTTGCCTTGAACTCGTCGAGTCCCCCCATGGACTCGGCGAGTCCATCAGCCAGACAGCAACAATTTCAACTTTTTTCACTATTTTGCATCAAGTATCAAACAAGCAAGCCTAGGCTCTGATACCACTGTTGGGTTTTGAGCAATCTAACACTTCCTAAGTGTGCATGCAACCCTAATAAAACTTGGATCTATGTTTGTCTAAATACATGCAAAATAACAATTTTTCCAAGGTTCATAACCTATCTAACATGGCATGGGGTACTTTTAAACATAAAAGAATTAGATGAGATTACATACCTTTTGATGATGAGTTCAATTCCTAAGGAGTTTGAGGGCCAAGCACCAATAGTGTGAATGCCTCAAATGGAATCACAAATCACCACAAACTCTTGGAAAACTTTGAGAAAATGTATACACACATAGAAATCGGCCACACCTAAGTCTCACACAACTAGTGCCACTAGTGGCTATTTCATGCAACATAAGCATGCTTATATAGTGTACATGATTAGGGTGAAACCCTAATAACCCATGTCTTTTCCTTTCCAAGGATCCATGGGTTAAAAGATCCATGGATCATCCATGGACTTCCATATAAGCCTAGCCCATTAACAAATGAGTGTTAGCCCACACTATATAAAACCAATAGCCCATAATCTAATTAGTCTTCCTTTTAATCTCTAAATTAATTCATAATTAATTTAAGACTAAGACTAATTAAATAACATGACTTCATATTAATATATTATAACTTATAATATATTAATAAACATATGTGTATAACTCTCATAAAATTATCCATAAATAGTTTGGATGAAATGCAACCCAAATGGACCATGTCGGGTCGGGTCAAGTATATACCAAATAAGTTATGGACTTAGACACCTTATCCAACAAAAGTAACGTACAAATATCTACCATACTTAAAGTGTGTGTGTGAAGTTTCCTGAAAGTTTGGTTACCTTTAAATGTACATTAGTTTTAACACGTATATAAAACTAATAAATAAGTATAAAGTTCTCATAATCTTGATTGCGAGTTCCATAACCATACTACAGACTAGATATGAATCGGAACGGGGTCAATATCTTTTATGACTTTTGTCACCCTTGAACCTTTCAGTTCGGCTGTAGCTAGCAGCCAGGTGCGGGATAGTCAATCCCGTATAGATCTATACACTCAAGTCACGCTCTCCCTTTCCGGAGATTCTGGTTACAGGGGTAGTCCTCTACTCTCGTATCTAGGGGAAGTGTTACAAAGGACGTGTCTCCAATATTAAGATTAATGAATTTAAAACTGAAATTATTAATACGGAAACCCTGTTTTATTAGTCCTTTACTCTCGTATCTAAGGGGAGTACTATCAAGGACCTGACTAAAGTTCTAATGATACCTGTCCTTCACACTCGAATCTAGGGGGTGTTTTATTAAGGACAATACAAAAGATCTATGATTTCAACTGTAAATGTGTGAACAATCAATTGTGAACTATAAAGTATAACACTATATAATAAGAATTGAAATCGGTTTGAAAAACAACTCTGCAAGTCAAAACAGTTTATTAATATGCTTTCAATTCTTAAAAGTGTACGAGTTATGAAACCATTCAAATGAAATAATGAATTTAAGTACAAGATATTCTTGTACTTTTGCTTGTATTCCTCCCTGAAAACATTGAAAAACATTGAAAAGGGTAGGGGTATGAACTCACTAGGTGAGAAAACGTGACGGTTTGGATGGTACGTGTCGGTTCGGGGCCTTATAACGCGCGAGGTTCCTATGTAATATGAAATGATATACAAATGTATCTAATTAGACTTTAAATCACTAATTAGATATGACTATACACTTCAAATCAAGTGTTTGGAGTGACCCGGGTGACATCTACGGACGTATAGGGCTTTGGATAATGTGTTTACTCTTCAAGAGTAAACTCCTTATGGAGTTTTCGGCCCTAAGACCAACTCCACATGATTTCACGGCCGTGAACTCATGGATGAGGGTTTTATGATGCTAAATAGTCAAATAACACTTGGGAAAGGTTGCTATGATTTAATCTAAGGCATATGAATGAGTTTAACCATCAAGGACATTACCAAATGGAGTTTATGGCCGTAAGCTCCTATGTGACCATTTCTTTCATGATTTGATGGCCCTAGATCAATCATATGTGATTCAAACCAATTTTACAAGCCTTAGAATGAATTTAGGACATCATTTGACTTGTGTATGTGAGTTTACGACCCAGGAACCCATTCTTGGGGGGTTTACGGACGTGAACTCCAAAAGGGAAGGTTTTCATCATGTTTAAGGCCCCTAAATCGATTGTGGTTGGTTCTAGACTTTAATCCAAGGCTATTGGTGTGTTTAAGTTGCATTTAAACACTTGAAATTGAGTTTACTACCCATGATAATGAGTTTACGGACCAAGCATGTTCTTGGGCAGTAAACTCAAGTTTACTCCCCAAAAGTTAAGTTCAAGGTGTTCTAAGTCCGTTCCATTAAGCCATTTAGCCATATCTAAGATCCAAAGGTGATTTGGAAGGGTTTTAAGGCTCAAAAACCCCATCTACGTGTGTTCACGGCCCAAGAGTGTTCCAGGGCCATAAGCACATGAACATGGTCCTTTTCCATAGATTAAACACGAATATGAAGGCTAAGGATGCTAATATATGAGTTAGGGTAGTTACCTTGATGATTTGGAGCTTTAATTTGATGATTTTGGACCCTAAGCTTGGATTTGAGGAGAGAGGTTAGAGAGAGAGAGAGAGTAGTGAGAGAGTGCAAAAGCTTCAAAATGAAGTCTTTTGGGCTTTATATAGGTCCTAAGTTCGGGACACGATGGAATTCTACCCGATACCGACGTTAGACGTGGCTTTTGGTCGCACCCGATCAAGTTGTCGTAACCCGGCGGAATCAAATCTAAAAATTTTCAAATTAATAAATTGGGCCACTTTCATGAGTTCCTAAGGGGTTTGGACACTCATGAGATTATAATAGACATATAAATTTAAATAACTTAGCCCAAAAATGAAATCGGAACGAATTGCTAAAGACGGGTTTTACGGACGGAACGGGTTACAACAATGGAACAAACTTTGCGTTGTCACATTATCCCCCCGTTAGAGGGAATTTCTTCCTGAAGTTCAAACTTTAGATACGACTCATGGATTTGGAAGAGATACGAATACTTCTGTTTCATCGGATCGTCAAGCCCTCAAGTGACTCGGGTCCTTGCATGGCATTCCAGGGAACCCTTCACTTATCGGGAATACGGCTTGTTTCGTACGTTTAACCTCTCGATCTATGATTTCGATTGGTTTTTCCATAGGGTTCAGACTTCCGTTGATTTCGATCTCATCAAAGGGATTACTAGGATTTCGTCGAGTCGGCACTTCTTATGAATAAAGACGTGGAATACCAGATGGATGTTGCTAAGTTCTGAAGGTAGCTCGGAGAAGGCTACGGGATCGATTCCTAACGAGGATCTCGAAGGGTCTAATGTACTACGAGTTAAGTTTTCCGCACTTTCCATGGCGTACCATGTCTTTCCAGAGTAAGACCTCCTACAAGAGGGAACATCTTTCTGTGTCAGAATGGTTAGGGTTTTGGCGATTCAGGAAAAATTCTGGATGAACCTGCAATAGTAGCCAGCGATACCCAAGAATTGACGGGTTTCTATGGGTATCTTCGGTGCCGACTAATTCTCTATTGCTTTGATCTTATGAGGATTCCACACGTATGTTTTCATCGTCTACTACATGACCAAGGAAAATGGTTTGACTGATGGGCATCACTACGAACTTCTAGTGACCATATTGAGTCCGACATACAGTCTAAGGAACATCACTCTCATGGATTTGTAGCTGATGGTACCTTGACCTAAAGTTTATCTTTGAGAAGTGGCTGGTTCTCTGAAGTGGATCGAAAAGGTCATCTATTCGAGGAAAGAGGATATCGGTTTTGATGGTCAACTCATCAAGCTGACTGGATAATTCCTGCATTTCTGCTGGAGCTAAGCGATACGAAGATTTGGCTACTGAGGTAGTTCCAGGAATTAGGTCGATGCGAAATTCAACCTGATGTTCGGAAAGAATTCCCGGAAGCTATACAAGAAATACATCAGGAAAGTCACAGACTTCGGGGATATTCTCGAGGTCTCTCACTTCCTTTTTCTCGCGGATCACATGGGCTAGGAATGCATGGCACTCCTTTCGGGGAAAACTCTTGAGTTTTGATGCACGAAATGATACGAAGGTTGGAACTGAATTTATCGCCGTAGATCATGAGGGTCTGACCAGAGAGGAGATTGGGACGGATGGATTTTTCAATGCAAGGGTATCAGCACAATTGGGACTCAACCAGTCCATGCCACAGATAACATCAAAACTATTTATGGAAACTGGCATAAGATCAATGGATGAAGGATGGTCGTTCAGAGTAAGGGTACAACCTATGGATGTATCGATAAAGTTCTCTTTCCCACTGTTAGTCGTCTCGATGGTGAATGTTTCATTTACTAGTGGAGGGCTAAGATTAAGAAGATGTTTGAATGAATAGTTAACAGATTTTTCTTTTAGCACTAGAATTGAAAAGGATTGCAGGCGTAAGAGTTGTTGAGGAGGAATATACCTGAGGCGACGGTGGGATCAGTGACTGTCTCCTCTCGTCGTATTGCTAGAACTCTTCCAGTGTTGCCAGTCGTTGCTGCCTTGGGGGCAGTTTCGCTTAAAATGCCCGACTTCTCCGCAACCATAGCAGGCCTGACCAATGCCCGCTCCGGAAGCTTGATTGGTTGATTGAGTTGGTGTCTTGCAGTTTTTTGCAGTGTGGCCCTTTTTGCCACAACTGTTGCAAAACACTTCTCGACATGGGCTGGAAGTGAGGTGATGATAGTTGCACTTGTCACAACTAGGGAGGGTTCCAGCATACCTACTGGTAGGTGTTCGAGCTGAGGATCTAACAACAGAAACAACTGCAGGGGTAGTAGCAGCGTGAACTGCCACAGTTTGCTGCCTCTTCGAAGACTCCTGCGATGTCTGACTTTTCTTCTTCTTCCCAAATTTTCTTTTCTCTCCACACTTCTCTGTCGGCTCAGGAGTGGTAGCTGCTTCCTCAAGGTCATCACTATGGTCGATTAAGGTTTGTGCTAAGCATTTAGCGTTGTCGTATGTATCCGGCCTCGCAGCTAAGACGTTTCCTTTTGTTGACTGGGTTAGCCCCCAGATGAATCTATCTATCTTCGTACTCTCCGGGGTAACCATTCCCAGGCAGAGTAGCGCCAAGTCATCGAACCTGGAAGTGTAAGCGGCAATATCGGAACCCTTCATCTTTAGGTTCCAGAGTTTGTGCTCTAATTTCTGCATTTCGCCCCGAGGGCAGTACTCAGCCAGCAGAAGTTCCTTCATGCCTTCCCAACCCATGGCGTTGGTTACAGGTAAAGTTAGGGATTTGACTCGGCCGTTCCACCAATTCAAGGCTTTGTTGATGAAGGTGCAGGCGGCGAACTTCACCTTATCAGATTCTGAACTAGCACAAATTTCAAAGATAGATTCGATTTTCTCGAACCATCGGGTGAGGGAAATGATACCTCCAGTGCCATCAAAGGACGTGGGTTTTGCGTTCATGAAATCTTTATAGGAACCCTCTTTTCGGTGTCCCTGACTGCCTTCTTGGTTTTGGTTTTGGGTACCACCTCCCGAACCGCCAGAACCACCAGAGTTCCTTTGAGACATGGCAGCTGCCACCGCGGCAGTAACAACTGCCTGGAACATTACAGGATCAAATTGGGGAGGAGGTGGTGGCGGAGGAGGATTGTTGTTCTTTGAACTGGGTCTTTTTCTTGGAGGCATCTTGATCTATAAAGATAAGGAAAGAGAGGATGGTAAGTCCTCTGAATTGAATCAAGAGATATGACAGATATTGAATTCTATTAAGCGATAAAGCAGGAATGAGTTATCAAAGCAGATAAATTATCGCTAAAAGAATGATCGAGGAGCAACATTGGAATGAGGATTTCTCTAACGAAGCTGGCACTAGAAATACTCCCATAGTATTTTCTGATTCGCTGCGATGACGGCTCATTGTTTGGGTATTGGGTAAGTCTTAGGCATGCTGAACACTACAGTCACTCCCAAGCACATGTTGGCCGTGTCTCGAATGAATATAGTTGGCCAGGCTATATTGATCCTAGACATGACTACATAACTGCTCAGGTTTAACCACAGCGTACAACACCCATTTACTTATGTTTTGTTCTACTTGTAGTTACGGATTTCGACGGTTAGGTATACTTATATACTTTTTGAAAATACTTATATTTTAGAGTATAATTTT
Source organism: Lactuca sativa (assembly GCF_002870075.4). NCBI lineage: Eukaryota > Viridiplantae > Streptophyta > Magnoliopsida > Asterales > Asteraceae > Lactuca > Lactuca sativa. The sequence goes on from NC_056623.2 coordinate 182,271,755, forward strand.
AGTTCAGAGCACTTAGGCCCCTTAGTGTTTATAGTATTATACCATGTAAGGTTTGGTATACTTAGTTCACTATAAACAAGGGCTCTGATACCAATCTGTCACACCCCGAAACCCAGGGCGGAAACGTTCCGGGGCGGAGGTGACTTCATGTTGAATATCATAACCAATGTACATAGTAAGCAAAGTAAACAACCATTACATAACATATGAAATTTACAATTGTTTAAAAGTAAAGTGTTACAAGCGTTATACATATGTATATACGAACAAAAGTAAAGACGTGACTTCTAAGCTCCGTCTTCTCCAAAAGATCGCGGGTACCTGTCTAATGGGGACCTGAGAATACAAGCAGTTTAAAAATCAGCATAAAGCTGGTGAGTTCATAAGCGGTTTTGTTTTCTGAAAATGAACAAGTTTCCTTCCAGTTTTCTGAAAAAGTTACGAACCCAAGAAAATCCCATATTTTCTTAAAAGTAAAGTTTAGTTACCCGTTTGTTACCCAGTTTGATTAAGAACAGTTTGTTATCTGATTTTTACACACTCTGACTCAGAACAAGTTCAGTTATCCTAGGAAAAACCCTTATTTTCCTAAAATGTTTGTGAAGTGTTATCGAATCTGAAAGTAACGTACAAGTATCTACCATACTTAAAGTGTGTGTGTGTGACGTTTCCTGAAAGTTTGGTTACCTTTAAATGTACATTAGTTTTAACACGTATATAAGACTAATAAATAAGTATAAAGTTCTCATAATCTTGATTGCGAGTTCCATAACCATACTACAGACTAGATATGAATCGGAACGGGGTCAATATCTTTTATGACTTTTGTCACCCTTGAACCTTTCGGTTCAGCTGTATCTAGCAGCCAGGTGTGGGATAGTCAATCCCGTATAGATCTATACACTCAAGTCACGCTCTCCCTTTCCGGAGATTCTGGTTATAGGGGTAGTCCTCTACTCTCGTATCTAGGGGAAGTGTTACAAAGGACGTGTCTCCATTCTTAAGATTAATGAATTTAAAACTGAAATTATTAATACGGAAACCCTGTTTTATTAGTCCTTTACTCTCGTATCTAAGGGGAGTACTATCAAGGACCTGACTAAAGTTCTAATGATACCTGTCCTTCACACTCGAATCTAGGGGGTGTTTTATTAAGGACAATACAAAAGATCTATGATTTCAACTGTAAATGTGTGAACAATCAATTGTGAACTATAAAGTATAACACTATATAATAAGAATTGAAATCGGTTTGAAAAACAACTCTGCAAGTCAAAACAGTTTATTAATATGCTTTCAGTTCTTAAAAGTGTATGAATTATGAAACCATTCAAATGAAATAATGAATTTAAGTACAAGATATTCTTGTACTTTTGCTTGTATTCCCCCTGAAAACATTGAAAAACATTGAAAAAGGGTAGGGGTATGAACTCACCAGGTGAGAAAACGTGACGGTTTGGATGGTACGTGTCGGTTCGGGGCCTTATAACGCGCGAGGTTCCTATGTAATATGAAATGATATACAAATGTATCTAATTAGACTTTAAATCACTAATTAGATATGACTATACACTTCAAATCAAGTGTTTGGAGTGACCCGGGTGACATCTACGGACGTATAGTGCTTTGGATAATGTGTTTACTCTTCAAGAGTAAACTCCTTATGGAGTTTTCGGCCCTAAGACCAACTCCACATGATTTCACGGCCGTGAACTCATGGATGAGGGTTTTATGATGCTAAATAGTCAAATAACACTTGGGAAAGGTTGCTATGATTTAATCTAAGGCATATGAATGAGTTTAACCATCAAGGACATTACCAAATGGAGTTAATGGCCGTAAGCTCCTATGTGACCATTTCTTTCATGATTTGATGGCCCTAGATCAATCATATGTGATTCAAACCAATTTTACAAGCCTTAGAATGAATTTAGGACATCATTTGACTTGTGTATGTGAGTTTACGGCCCAGGAACCCATTATTGGTGGGTTTACGGCTGTGAACTCCAAAAGGGAAGGTTTTCATCATGTTTAAGGCCCCTAAATCGATTGTGGTTGGTTCTAGACTTTAATCCAAGGCTATTGGTGTGTTTAAGTGACATTTAAACACTTGAAATTGAGTTTACTACCCATGATAATAAGTTTACAGCCCAAGCATGTTCTTGGGCAGTAAACTCAAGTTTACTCCCCAAAATTTAAGTTCAAGGTGTTCTAAGTCCGTTCCATTAAGCCATTTAGCCATATCTAAGCTCCAAAGGTGATTTGGAAGGGTTTTAAGGCTCAAAAACCCCATCTATGTGTGTTCACGGCCCAAGAGTGTTCCAGGGCCGTAAACACATGAACATGGTCCTTTTCCATAGATTAAACACGAATATGAAGGCTAAGGATGCTAATCTATGAGTTAGGGTAGTTACCTTGATGATTTGGAGCTTTAATTTGATGATTTTGGACCCTAAGCTTGGATTTCAGGAGAGAGGTTAGAGAGAGAGAGAGAGTAGTGAGAGAGTGCAAAAGCTTCAAAATGAAGTCTTTTGGCCTTTATATAGGTCCTAAGTTCGGGACACGGTGGAATTCTACGCGATACCGACGTTAGACGTGGCTTTTGGTCGCACCCGATCAAGTTGTCGTAACCCGGCGGAATCGAATCTAAAAATTTTCAAATTAATAAATTGGGCCACTTTCATGAGTTCCTAAGGGGTTTGGACACTCATGAGATTATAATAAACATATAAATTTAAATAACTTAGCCCAAAAATGAAATCGGAACGAATTGCTAAAGACGGGTTTTACGGACGGAACGGGTTACGGCAATGGAACAAACTTTGGGTTGTCACAACACTACACTTACTATAATCAGACTTCAATGCTAACTAAGTTTATACATCCAATAATTGTGATTTTAGTTGAACCTCCTAGTGTAAGCCCAAAACCTAACCCAATAAGCTATGTCCACTCAACCTTGGGCCTTAACCCAAGCTTTTTCGGTCCAAACCCCTTATTAGACCATGACACCCTTATTGGGCCTTATTGAGCCGAAAACTCTTCCATTTAATCTCTTTGGACCAGAAAACCGTATATGGGCCTTAATCGGTCAAAAATCTCTATTTGGCCCTCTCACTAAACCAAAAATCTTTATTGGCCCTAATCCATTTGTGTCAACCCGAAACTTTTATCCTGTACAGTTGATCCGTATATCAATATTAAACTTGATTTTATCGTCTTTTAACGTCGTTTAAGAGTTAGTTTAAGTGTTCTAAGCTTGAGTATAGCCGGGAATGATATTGGAAATGAGTCAACAAGTCGTATAGAGACAAAACCGGGCCATACACCCTCTTGAGAGGTGTGTACGACCGCACACATGGGTGTGTAGCCGCACACCCACCCTCCAGCCACACACTCCCCCTTATATATATATATATAAGGAGAACCCCTTCACTCATTTCTTTCCTTTGGCTGCACTCTACTTTCTCTCACTACTTTCTTTCTCTAAAAACTTCATCCAAAAACACTCAAAAGGCCTCAAAAACGTGAACTACTTCATCATTCAGCTTGTTATATTGGTAAGACACTTGAATCTAAGCCTAAAACTCATAGTGTTCTTCGTGCTCTTCATCCTTTGAAGGTGTAATGCCGCACACCTTCATAAGGTGGCCGCACACACACTAAAACTCTCAAAAGTGAAGAGTTTGGCCTTCATTCACTAGTAGGACTAGGTATTAGCACAAGAACACTTCAAAATCGACATTTCGAGCGCGAATGAGGAGTGTACGGCCGCACACTCCTGTGTACAGCCGCACACACCCTCTATACGGCCGCATACTCCTGTGTGTAACCGCACACAGGCCGCACACTCACTCAAATGGCCGTACACCTCCCTTATTTGATCATATAGGGTCCCGACAAGCGTTTCCAAGTCTTTAGGGTGGTTTCCCGTCATGTTTAGCCATGAAACACCCAAATTCTAACACACATATGTGTTATCACATGTTAATAGGATCCACTTGCGTACGAAACATCAGTTGACAGTTAGCATTCGTAACCGATCATACATCCAGATCCTACGTCAAACTGTGAGTTCATACCCCTACGCTTTTTCCGAGGTTTTCATGTTTTTAGGGGGGGGGGGGGGAATACAAGCAAAAAGTACAAGGAGACTTGTGCTCAAATTATCTCCTTTTACATAGCATGATTTTATGTTCAATATGCTTTTAACTCAGAAAACCGTTTTACCAATCGATTAAGGAAATCAAGTCGTAGAAACAGTTTTCAAATCTAAAGCAAGAAACTTGGGAATCACGTAATAATATGTATTATCTTATAAAGGATTCATGCAAATCATAAACAGGATTTTCCATGCTATTACTTGTAAATTCATTAGGTTAAGTTTTGAGACATGTCCTTGGTAACACTCCATCGGATTCGTGAGTGGAGGACTATGACTTATAACCAGAATCTCTTGGAGGGAGAGCGTGACTATTGTGTATAGATCTATTTGGGACTGACTATCTCGCACCCTTGCTGCTAGCTACAGCGGAACCGTTAGGTTCAGTGGTGACAAAGTCATAAAAGATACCGGTCCCCGTTTCGTGCCTTATCTAGTCTAAGTACGGTTATGGCACTCATAAATTAGGTGGGGAGAATTTACTTATGTAATAATGAAACAAGTGAACTAACCTCAAAGTAATAACCGATTTGATTACTAGAGGGCATCAGTAATGCCCTAAGGATCTAGTTCACTTCCTATTTTTATTAGTTTTTATTGATATAATAAGGCTAATATATCTCACAACGAGTAACTAGGGTTTGTTCAAAAAAAACTACATCTATTGATACAGGTATGACAGATACTTGTACACCTCGTATCAGAATCAAAAATCAACTAGCAACTTTTAAGGAAAATATAGGATTTTCCTGGGATAACTTAACCTTTCATAAACAGGCTGTTTAACGTATAACTAATGGATAGTCAAATCTCTTTCATAAGAAAATATAGGATTTTCTTGGGAAATAACTTTTCAAAGAATCAAAGAAACATTTAACTCACCAGCTTTATGCTGATATTTTTAAAACTGCTTGTATTCTCAGGGCATCAATAGACAGGTACTCTTGCCAACTTTTGGAGAAGACGGAACATTCTGAAGTCACGTCTTTTACTTTTGCTATATATTGTTATGTATAAATCATGTTTTTAAACAATGTAAATATTCATATTATAATCTAATGGTTGTGTTTACTTCGCTTACTATGATACAACTATTGTGATACTACGCATGACGTCCTCCGACCCGGAACGTTTCCGCCGTCGGTTTCGGGGTGTGACACCATTTCTTTTGGACCTATTATTGGGCCGAAACCTCGCTTAGGCTGAACCAAGCCCAAAAACCCTTAATGGGCCTAAGGTGTTTTTGGCCAACTTTGAAAAACCAAACCCAAATTTCTTTCCCTCTATAAAATCCGATCGGTTTAAAAAAATAATAATAATTACATTGGATAAACATGGTGACACAACAAATAACCATGCTAATTACATATCATACTTCCATGTAAGAGATTATGGACCAACATGTATCAAGAATGCCTCAAACTTTTCCCCTCTTTCACTTCCTCTTCTATAAGGCCGAACACACACACACACACACACTACACAAAATTCATTTTCTTACTCTTTTGCTCTCATAAACATCCTCCCATCCTTCCCTCAAAAAGATCAAGAACATCCTCTCATTTTCTTCTAAAATTTTGGTGTGTGTGTGTGGTATCCTCAAAGGAGTCTTCTTCAAAGGATCATAAAATTTGGTAAGACTTTCTTGTAATATTTGTAAGCTAAACATTTTTATGACAACAACTCGTTGTTTAAACACTTTTGTTGTGTGTTAAACTCTTGGAAACACCACCATTTTCAAGAATCTCACAAAGAACTCAAGCTAGGTTCAAAGTTTCATCTTCTTCTTCATCTACATCTTGAAAACCCCAAGGCGAGCTTCATACCCCACTATTTTTCATGTTTTCATATTCTTTGGGGGGGGGGGGGGGGATACAAGTCAAAGTTTCGGTTAACCATTGGATAATTTCATGGGCCATTGTGTTGTATGTTTAACTTTTGGATTTTTACTTGAATATGAAATTTATACTATAGATCTTCATAAAAATCATGAGATAAGTGTTGTTAACACACATATTGCTTGAAAACTATGAATGTGGGGCTATACACTCCAAAAATAGCATAAACAAGTCTTGTGTGCAAACATGTATAACATAAACTTGATTTCCAGCCTTCCACAGAAAAGTTATATGTCATTAACGGACTGTTTTGACCAACTTAAATGTAATCTTTTTCAAAAATGTTTTACATGAAAAAATTTCAGTTTATACCTTTCAAATGACAACTCTCACGTGCTCATATGATTTTTCTACAATTTTTGGCGATTTTTACAAAACTGCCTATTATTTCAAGGATAATCTCGGACCAGTCTGTGAAGATTAACAATTTCACACTGGTTTGAGGCCATTAAAAATTATGGGAAAAATTGTGAACAAAGTAGACTTCATTTCCAAACTCCCAGAGTTTACGGGTCCAAATTTCGACTTACCATAATTTTTCTAAAAACAGGGACAGAAAAGCCAAAAAACAAGAAAATTGTTTTAACTTACGAAAAGTGCTTATACTTGTGTTTAGATGTCAGTTTTAAAGGTTGTAACCTTTTGAAAACACCTATACATGATAATTTCATGTACTTATATACTTGATTATATAAATATTTTCAATTACACTAGATACACTCAAGTCGTTTTACAAGAAAGAGAAGTCATAGTTTACGTAAATCTGTTAATGCTCTCGTGAGACCCTCCTTTAGTCGTACCTACCTTGCGTACACGGTAAGTCCTGTTAGTTATAACCAGAGTCTCCTGGAGGGAGAGCGAGAATTTGTGTATAGATCTATACGGGGATGACACGCCACACCTGAGTTGCTCGCTACAGCTATACAGACCAATCTAGGGTGACAAATGTATTACCGTAACCGACGCCTGGAAACGTCATGACAGGCATATCAGTCATATCAAGCATGGTTATAGTGACTCACATAGGGAATAACAACACCATTTTGGCTTACAGAAAGCTTTACATCGTTAGTTTTATTAAAAGAAATATCAAACTATGTTTCGTATACTTTGTAAACTGATTTCACCACTCAGGTCTTAGGGTTTTAAGACCACAACACCTTTACATACAAGAAATATAGGATTTTCTGGATTTATTCATCATTACTCTACAAGGAAGAGACACATAGAGAATAACCACATTATTGGAATTTATGAAGAATTTACACTCAACTAGTTTTCACAAAACACCAAGCTCTGCTTCGTATACTTTGAAAACTGATTTCACCACTTAGGTCTTAGGGCTTTAAGACCACAACACTTTTGTATATAGAAAATATAGGATTTTCTGGGGATACACCCTTTTCAAACACAAATAAAGGATAATAATGGACGTGCATGCAATTATACACGGTTTTGGAACGAAACTCACAAACTACTTTTTTATAGAAAATATTGGATTTTCTGAAGTTTTACACTTATTATAAGAAAAGATATTACAAAGTTTTACCTACAATCATGCTTATGAACTCAGCAACATTATATGTTGACGCTTTTCAAAATTACTTGTATTCTCAGGGACTCCGTGAACAGGTACTCGAGCCTTGGATCGGGATTATTTTACTACCTTTTGAGCAACCATAATTTATGTTATTTTTCGGTAATCGTTAAACAAGTACAATTTGTAAAACAATAAATGTTGGTATATTGTAATGTATGATGTTTGGTTGCTATGTTTCATTCATATTCAATTGTTATGATACTACACATGAAGTCATCTGCCCCCAGACGTTTCCGCCGTTCTGGTTTTGGGGTGTGACATAGCTCTCGTGATTGTGTCTTTGATTGGTTGTGTGAAAACCCAAAATTTCCATTCTGTATAACATATCAAGTCAATAGAAATCAGAACAGTTACTGTAAATTTTCAGACTTTTTGGAATAAGTTTGAGTATTCTAGGATTAACACTTTAGGAGATATCAAGAGAGTGGATGCCCTAGGGTTTATTGTGCAACAATAAAGTCCCGACACATCAAAAGTTTTGAGTTTATAGCCTAAACTTGGTGTTTACGGCCGTAAACCCTAAAGGGGAGGGGTATAAAAGTGGCACTTAGCCATTTTTAGCATTTTTCCACCTTTCCAAGAGTAAACTCCCAAACGCTCTCAAGTATCATCCCCGTTTTCTTCAAGATCTTCAATCTAGTGAGTGTTTCTAGCTCTTTCAAGTTAGTATATCACTTAATCTAGTGTTTTAACACACATCCATCCGTCTAAATGTTCCAAAAGGTTGATTCTTCAAGTTCACCAAGAACACCAAGAACGCACACTAGTGTTCTTGGACTTTTAACTCATTTCAAGCTTCCATATAGTAAGTACCTCTATCCAAGAGTCTTATAAAGCTTGTTATACATCTTTACATCAAGGAAATGTCCCAAGAACACCAAGAACAAGGTGTTCACGGTTTTGGGAAGCTCCCAAAACTGTAAACACCAAGTAAGGTGCCAAAGGGTGCCTTAGGGTGCCTTAGTCCATTCACAAGCCTTAAAGACATGTCTAAATCCTTCCTTGATGTGTTTATCACATAAAAAGCACAAAAATCTCTCATTTATATGTGTTTACGGTTTGGGGAGCTCCCAAAACCGTAAACACCCCAAAGTAAGTATAAATGAACCATATTCCTTCCTATGCCTTAGTAACTAACAAGGATCCATTCTTTGATGAGCATAGGACTTGAAAACATGAAAATACCACTTTCCATATGGGTTTACGGTTGTAAACCCAAAAGGAAATGGCCTTGGGGCCGTAAACTCCTCAAAGGTGTGTAATGATGCCCTAATCTCTTCCAAAGGCCTAACCATCAAGTGGAAATGCTTCAAAGGACTTGTAAAACCTCAAAACAACTTATGGTCAAAAAGTGAGGAGTTTACGACCGTAAACCCTTGAGTTTACGACCGTAAACTCATTGGGTAATGGTCATGAAAACCGTAAACTCCAAAGGAGTTTACCCTTGAACCCCAAACACAATAGCAAGGTCCTTTAGCACTTAGATGCAATCCTTATGACTTGTAGCACTTATATAAGGTGTTTTACATGCCTTAGGAGGTCTTAATTTTGTCAATTAGTGGTTTAAAGTCTAATTGGATACATATATGTGTGATTATATGTTAACTAGGATCATTTGGTGTGAATAAGTCTTCATTTGTCACCTAACTATCCCACATCATTCAGTTCATCCAAACCACCATCTACAGGTGAGTTCATACCCCTTGAATTAAACTTTTAAATGTTTTTAAATGCTTATAAATGCTTTATGGGGGGGGGGGGGGGGATACAAGTTGAACCATGTTTAGTTATTATATCAATCACATGTGATTAATAATTAACATGCAAATGGCTTTACTACACGTTAACTGTTTTACCAATCAGATTTCTTCAAATGTTTATCTTAAACGTTTTTAGGTGTTTAAAACACTTTATTAAACTGTTTATTAAACATTGTATGTTAATTTCAAAACCTGTTACATTTGTGTTTCAAACAAAGTTTCCTTTATACTTAAACTGTTTTTGTCAAACAAATACTTTCAAACCGTTTTATAAACTGACGTCAAGTCGATCATTTCTTAGGTATTAATCTCTTTCAAAAGGTTTTTATAAAACATTTTATATGCTTTTATATTGTCAATTGCATGCCTGTATATGTATAGATATATAAATAATGTTTAAAGGACTTAGGAAGGCTAACCCGCGTTATTTCCTTTTCCCCGTTGGGATGTGGTCTAGTAGGGTATTGGGTATCCGTCTGAAGGTCGTTTAACTATCAGTTATATATCATGTATACATATAGAGACATAAAAGTTTTCCTCAGTCATTTTAGTACCTTTGCGTAGCAAAGGCATTACTTTAGGTTATACACGTACATGGTTAGTAACTATTATAGTTATAGTTAGGAGATACCACTTTCCAATCCAAGTACAGGGAATCACACAAGAGTCAGTTCATTCATGAGTCTATACTAGTACATTACATGTTACATGAGTACGTTTACATAGATGCGCTTACATGAGTACGTGTACATAGATACGCTTACCTGAGTACGTTTACATGGATACGCTTACATGAGTATGTTTACATAGATACGTTTACATGAGTACGTTCACATAGATACGCTTTGATGAGTACGTTTACATAGATAATATATGATGAGTTACTATTACATATTATATGTGTAGATACTGTTATATAGTTCTCTCCTTCTTATCTTTATCTTGTGATACAATCACATAATCGACGAGATAGGACTTTATATCCTAGTATGAAAGGATACTTTGTGGGACTAACCATTGCTATCACCATTGTTGGCTACAGAGGTAAATGCACATCTACGGATGTCTTCGGTTGATACCATTACAGGTATACTTTAAGGGACTAACTATTCCTACACCCAACTGTTAGCAACAGAGGTAAATGTACATCTACGGATGTCTTAGGTTAACAATGTTAGTTATCATAGTACAAAAGGATAATACTTAGGTCATTATATTATTTCTTCCTTTACTTTGTGACACATTCACATGATCGACGAGGCAGGATATATTTGATATAGATAACTATTTTCCTTATTACCTTTATATTGTGACTCATACACATAAATGATGAGGTATACTATAGTTTTATACTAATAGTTAAACAGGAAAAAACCATCACATTTACGGAGATGCTTACTTTCAAAACAGTAGGGTCTTGGTAGAAGACTACTTTCAAAACAGTAGGGTCTTGGTAGAAGACTTCTTTTATAGGGATCATAGGGATTTCTAGGGTTATTCAAACGCTTTCAATTACTTACAAACATTTCCGTACTTATACGAACTTTCTTTCAGAACAATGTCAAGTCTTTCATTACAAGTTTTACAAATCAAAGACACATTAATACTTATGAATTCACCAGCTTTTTGGCTGATACTCGCTTTCAAAATAACTTGTATTATCATGTCACAAATAGACAGGTACGCCGACCAGGTTTTGTGAAGACGAAGCAGTCCAGACTCGTCTTATTTTCTGATTATTCATTTTAATGTTCTCTTATACTGTGAAAGAACACACTTGTAATTAAAATTATACTATTAATGAAATGGATGATGTTGGTGCTTGTTTACTACTTTACATTGTTGTGATACATTACATGACGTCCTCCGCCCCAGAACGTTTCCGCCGTTCTCGGTTTTGGGGTGTGAGAGATTGGTGTCAGAGCATTGTTTATAGTGACTATAGTATATCAACCCATAAAAGATATACTAACTATAAATACATTGGGATTAAAACACTCTGACTAAGAGTTTATACTTTTAAATAATAAAATATTTAAGTAAGTATACATGCCTGCATTCATACTAAAATCGGTGTCACAACGACAAGAACAAAAGTATTGCGATTGTTGAATATCACATGTAAGCTCGGGGATGTATGGTCAGTCTTGGGAGTGGCATAGCCTGATCAACTATGTTGTTCCGAGGAGTGATTAGCACATGCCCAAGAATGGTTGTGATATGGCAACAAGTCTAAAAACTTACCAACATTACCATAATGAGAACATTATAACATAACCTAAGTCTAAAATACCATAGGGGTGTTTTGTGTTACCATAATTACTTACTTGAGAACTAAAAAGGATCTTCATTACTAAGTTAATAGTTGCTAAGTGGATACACTAAGGCTATATGTAACTAGGATGTTATAGACTTAGTATCGGTGAAATTTTTGCTTTACCCCTATTCCTTGTGAATTTGGAGTTAAGGTCACTTATTCGAAGGTCTATCCTGTGTTGATTACACATAACTGGTATGCACTTTACAAATAGTGATGTAACTAATGAAGATTTTCTAATAATTATCTAGATAGTTCGTCTAATAACTATTTTCTTACCCCAATTCTCGCGTAGATAACATGGCTGGACTCCATCCCCATGGCAACCCGTACCTTCCGAACGAAGTCATTGCTGGTTGGTTTGGAGAAGAACTAGAGAATGATCATCCGATCCCTTTGAATTATCACCACATTGAAGACCTAGTGCATGATGATAACTCCGAACCCGAGGTTGAGAACCTACCCAGGAAGCTCCCTTTCCAAATCCTAACTCTCGTCCAACTTTTCATGGCCCGACGCCTCCGTGGGTAGAATGCTTGGAAACATGGAGCCAAGGACAAGATCAGCCCATGCCATTTAATGGTGACCGAAGCTTTTATGACCTAAGCAATGGGGGCTCAGCAGACAGAATCTTGCCAATTTTGGTCGGTAGAGTGGCTCGAAATGAGATTCAAGGCAGGACAGCCCTACATCAGATCACTGAAGTTGTCACCAATGCGAGAATGCATACCCTTCGCACCATTCGTCTGGAAGATGCTCGTGAGAGATCTGAAAGAGACCATGAAACCCTGCTTCAAGCACTGGCTGAATCACGAGTCGAAGTCATAGAGCTCCGAGTACGCCAGAGGGTGTATGAAAGACACCTACTTGATGTGGAACGCCAACTGGCTGAACTAAGAGTTCACCAGAGGGATGACCGTCGCCAATAGTAGATGCCTCATTTTATTTTCCTTCTTGTTTTAATGATCAGTGTTCTTGTTTATGTCCTATGTGTCATTTTCTATGGAACTGCCTTGTACTATAGGTACTCTTAGTTAGGCCTTATGCGGCCAAAACTTTGCTACTCAATGATGTAAGACCTTCTATAAGGTCAAATTTTCCTGAACTTATTACATCTTAAACATCGATGATGTTGACAGTCGGCTAACTTCCGTGTCACGCTTTTGTTCAAATACTCTCATCATACCTTCATTGGAGTCTATCTGAAACTTGCTTTAGTCAAAATCTTTGGACTATAGTAATTTAACTCCATAATAATTTTCAAGCCTCTTTCAAGGGTTGGATCATATTATTCACCAACCAATGATGCCTCGGCTTGAACGACAAACATCTTGAGATCAATGTACGAACTTACTTCCACTCTTTGCTAAGACTGCATCATAGGGATGTAGGTCGAACCCACGAGAACATACTTCTATTCTTTACATAAGCAGTTGAACTACGTCTAGGTTCAACCATGCTCGCTCACAAATTCATTTTCTTTCCGTGAAACAGAATCATGTCGCCAAAGAAAAACGATCAACCCATCAACCAAACACCGACTCTTCAGATTGATGCGGCTACCTTTCAAGCTGCAGTCTCGGCTGCCGTGTCAGCTATTCTGACCCACCTTAATGCTAACAACGCGAATGTTAGCGGGATTGTTAACAACAGTTCCAATCCAGGTAACAATCAAGTACCTCAATGAGCAACAAACTAGCACGATACCCCGAGTTCCAAGAGCAAGAGTAACAAAGGGAAGTATTGGGCTAAAACTAAGGACAAATCACTTCGAGGGGCGAACAAGAAACAACCACCGGTAACGACCTTCACAGCTATGACATCTGTACCTCCTACTACATTTTCTTCTAGTGTCCCAATTGTCCCTACACCAGCCACGCAATATGTTGGAAACCTACCGAAATGCTATGAGTGTAGCTTTCATCATCTAGGTAGTTGTCGTTCATTACGCTGCTTTAAGTGCAACAAGAATGGACATACTACTAGCTACTGCAGGACCCAGATCCAACACATTACTTCAACCACCAATGTCCAAACCTCTCGGATATGCCATCGATGTGGCGTCATGGGACACTTCAAGAGGGACTGTCCAGCAGAGAAGAACGATGGCGAATCCGGAGGAGTTTGACCTTAGAATGAAAAGAGGCGACGAAGGACCCTACTATAGTATAGGTTCCCTTCCAATTGGTAGTATTTTGTATGCTTTTAAATCATGTTTAAAACCAGTGCAACACGAGTCTTATCTTTTGCGAGATCCCGTTGGTTAAGGGACCCTCATGCTACGTATACTTGCCTTTTGTAGTATACTTTGTTCGCAGCAGTATTCCAGTAGTTACTCTAAAGTACTGTAACGCTGTTAAAGGTTGCACTATGGTGTTTTATCTATAACGCCTTATGTTCAAATCTAATGTCTTTAGTTTCCATATGATTCCGACATTTTCGTGCAAACAATATCAGTTTCGTGCATACATCTCTTTCTCCGAAATTGACTTTGTAGCGAAGCCATCATTTTAGAACTCCGAAGTACTCATGCCAGAAGTACCTCATCTTCAGAAACCTCAACAGGACTTCCATTAGAAATCATTACTCTCTGCCTCGCATAGATGAGTCGGTTGACCAACCGCAAAGAATTATTTACCTTTCAGAAATAGACATGAGATCCGAATATCACCAGTTGTGAGTGTTAGTGAAGGATGTTCTGAGGACAGTCTTCCAAACTTGATACGGACACTACGAGTCCGTAGTGATACCCCTCGGATAGGACCAATACACCCATAGTATTCATGAACTTAATGAATAGGGTACGCCATTCTTACTTGGATCAGTTCGTCATTGTCTTTATAAATGACTTACTTATCTACTCTTGTAGTAAGAAGGAAATCATAAAGAGCATCTACAACAAACCATGGGAACATTACGATCAGAGAAGCTTTACGCGAAGTTCTCTAAATGCGAGTTTTAGATTTGAAGAGTCGAATTCCTAAGACACATTACCAGTAATGTGGGGATTCTTGAGGACCCTGCCAATAATCAAAACCGTTGAAAATTTTTCAACACCAAAGACACCGACGAGATTTCGCCAAATTCTAGGTCTCGCTGACCTACTGTCGACAGTTCATTCAGAACTCCTCGCGGATTATGAAACCTCTTAGGACTTTGACTCAGAAGGGAGTGGCCCTTGATTGGGAAGACAAGCAAGAGGAAGAAAACACTGGAATTTCAAGTGAGAGGCCAAATCCTTTTGAAAATCTCACTCTGGGAATGGCTTATTACGCTTCGTAAAGCGTGGAAAGCTGAATCCAAGATAGTCAGGACCTCCGAGATTCTTACCGGAATCGGTCCTGTATCTCAGAGACTAGACCTACTCCGCGAGCATAGTAATGTACATGTTACCCTTCACTTCTCGAACTTTTAAAAAGTATCAATCCGACGAGACTCTTGAAATCCCACCCGAAGAGATTGAGTCCCACAAGAGCCTCACCTACGTGGAAGAACAGTAGTGACCATGGACCAAGAGGTCATGTGAATGATTCATAGTCGTTTCCCTTTAGTAAAGGTCCGTTGGGATGCCAACCCAAGACCTGAATTCACTTGGGAGCGTGAGAATGAATCATTTAGGAAGTATCCCGACTTCTCGGTTTGATTATCTATCCGTCTAAATGTTCTAAAAGGTTGATTCTTCAAGTTCACCAAGAACACCAAGAACACACACTAGTGTTCTTGGACTTTTAGCTCATTTCAAGCTTCCATATAGTAAGTACCTCTATCCAAGAGTCTTATAAAGCTTGTTATACATCTTTACATCAAGGAAATGTCCCAAGAACACCAAGTAAGGTGCCAAAGGGTGCCTTAGTCCATTCACAAGCCTTAGAGACATGTCTAAATCCTTCATTGATGTGTTTATCACATAAAAAGCACAAAAATCTCTCATTTATATGTGTTTAAGGTTTGGGGAGCTCCCAAAACCGTAAACACCCCAAAGTAAGTATAAATGACCCATATTCCTTCCTATGCCTTAGTAACTAACAAGGATCCATTCTTTGATGAGCATAGGACTTGAAAACATGAAAATACCACTTTCCATATGGGTTTACGGTAGTAAACCCAAAAGGAAATGGCCTTGGGGCCGTAAACTCTTCAAAGGAGTGTAATGATGCCCTAATCTCTTCCAAAGGCCTAACCATCAAGTGGAAATGCTTCAAAGGACTTGTAAAACCTCAAAACAACTTATGGTCAAAAAGTGAGGAGTTTACGACCATAAACCCTTGAGTTTACGACCGTAAACTCATTGGGTAATGGTCATGAAAACCGTAAACTCCAAAGGAGTTTACCCTTGAACCCCAAACACAATAGCAAGGTCCTTTAGCACTTAGATGCAATCCTTATGACTTATAGCACTTATATAAGGTGTTTTACATGCCTTAGGAGGTCTTAATTTTGTCAATTAGTGGTTTAAAGTCTAATTGGATACATATATGTGTGATTATATGTTAACTAGGATCATTTGGTGTGAATAAGTCTTCATTTGTCACCTAGCTATCCCACATCATTCAGTTCATCCAAACCACCATCTACAGGTGAGTTCATACCCCTTGAATTAACCTTTTAAATGTTTTTAAATGCTTATAAATGCTTTATGGGGGGGATACAAGTTGAATCATGTTTAGTTATTATATCAATCACATGTGATTAATAATTAACATGCAAATGGCTTTACTACACGTTAACTGTTTTACCAATCAGATTTCTTCAAATGTTTATCTTAAACGTTTTTAGGTGTTTAAAACACTTTATTAAACATTGTATGTTCATTTCAAAACCTGTTACATTTGTGTTTCAAACAAATTTTCCTTTATACTTAAACTGTTTTTGTCAAACAAATACTTTCAAATCGTTTTATAAACTGACGTCAAGTCGATCTTTTCTTAGGTATTAATCTCTTTCAAAAGCTTTTTATAAAACATTTTATATGCTTTTATATTGTCAATTGCATGCCTGTATATGTGTAGATATATAAAGAATGTTTAAAGGACTTAGGAAGGCTAACCCGCCTTATTTCCTTTTCCCCATTGGGATGTGGTCTAGTAGGGTATCGGGTATCCTTCCGAAGGTCTTTTAACTATCAGTTATATATCATGTATACATATAGAGACATAAAAGTTTTCCTCAGTCAGTTCAATACCTTTGGGTAGCAAAGGCATTACTTCAGGTTATACACATACATGGTTAGTAACTATTATAGGTATAGTTAGGAGATACCACTTTCCATTCTAAGTACAGGGAATCACATAAGAGTCAGTTCATTCATGAGTCTATACTAGTACATTACATGTTACATGAGTACGGTTACATAGATACACTTACATGAGTACGTGTACATAGATACGCTTACATGAGTACGTTTACATGGATACGCTTACATGAGTACGTTTACATGAGTACGTTTACATAGATACGTTTACATGAGTACGTTCACATAGATACGCTTAGATGAGTACGTTTACATAGATAATATATGATGAGTTACTATTACATATTATATGTGTAGATACTGTTATATAGTTCTCCTTCTTATCTTTATCTTGTGATACAATCACATAATCGACGAGATAGATTGGACTTTATATCCTAGTACCAAAGGATACTTTGTTTGACTAACCATTCATATGACCACTGTTAGCTACAGAGGTAAATGCACATCTATAGATGTCTTCGGTTGATACCGTTACAAGTATACTTTAAGGGACTAACTATTCCTACACCCAGCTGTTAGCAACAAAGGTAAATGTACATCTACGAATGTCTTAGGTTAACACTGTTAGTTATCCTAGTACAAAAGGATAATACTTAGGTTATTATATTATTTCTTCCTTTACTTTGTGACACATTCACATGAGCGACGAGGCAGGATATATTTGATATAGATAACTATTTTCCTTATTACCTTTATATTGTGACCCATACACATAAACGATGAGGTATACTATAGTTTTATACTAATAGTTAAACAGGAAAAAACCATCACATTTACAGAGATGCTTACTTTCAAAACAGTAGGGTCTTGGTAGAAGACTACTTTCAAAACAGTAGGGTCTTGGTAGAAGACTACTTTCAAAACAGTAGGGTCTTGGTAGAAGACTACTTTCAAAACAGTAGGGTCTTGGTATAAGACTTCTTTTATAGGGATCATAGGGATTTCTAGTGTTATTCAAACGCTTTCAATTACTTACAAACATTTCCGTACTTATACGAACTTTCTTTCAGAACAATGTCAAGTCTTTCATTACAAGTTTTACAAATCAAAGACACATTAATACTTATGAATTCACCAGCTTTTTGGCTGATACTCACTTTCAAAATAACTTGTATTATCATGTCACAAATAGACAGGTACGCCGACCAGGTTTTGTGAAGACGAAGCAGTCCATACTCGTCTTATTTTCTGATTATTCATTTTAATGTTGTCTTATACTGTGAAAGAACACACTTGTAATTAAAATTATACTATTAATGAAATGGATGATGTTGTTGCTTGCTTACTACCTTACATTGTTGTGATACATTACATGACGTCCTCTGCCCCAAAACGTTTCCGCCATTCTCGGTTTTGGGGTGTGACTGGTTGTAACATCACAAATTTCAGGACCGAAAATTTCATTTTTAATTTAAGGATTCATAAAACAGGCTACTGAAAATGTCATCAATGTTATCTCATATCATGAAAAGCATCAATCGTCCATCTCATAACATATCATAGTTAAATAATGTCAGAGTACAAATCCCAAGAATCTCATATGCGGAAAATCATGTGTGCGATGCGTTGCTATCGTGCCGGCTCCTTTCCCTTTGAAGAAGGACCTGAAACAAAAACTGAAAACTGTAAGCACAAAGCTTAGTGAGTTCCCCCATCATACCACATACCATATAATCACATAACGCCTAGCATATGTGGGTGATGGCCTCCCCTTCGGTCTCTTTCAACCAGTAACTGCCAAGCATATATGGGTGCTGGCCTCCCCTTCAGTCTCTTTCAACCGGTAACTGCCTAGCATATATGGGTGTTGGCCTCCCCTTCAGTCTCTTTCATCTAGTAATCGTGGACTATTTCAACCATATCACTACCATATAATACCCTAGCATAAACATACAAATCATATACAGCCTAGCATATCTGGGCGTCGGGGACTATTTCACCCCTATCACTATCACATAATAACATAGCGTACTACCACATAAATCATAACAGATAGTGGCATACCAGACAATTATCACAAAGACAATCATCTCAACTATAATCTATACTAATGGGCCAACATTGGTGCCTTCGAACCACTCCTACTGGAAGGTAACTCACCTCGAGTGTCGTGTAGTAGCTAAACTGTCCTCGGCTATGGGATAAAATCCTACACATAATAATCTCCTTTAATTACCCTTTCATACTCATAACCCTTTTAAGGGTCAACTCTGGTCAATAGTCAAAGTCAAAGTCAACATCCTGGTCAAAGTCCATATCCTGGTTGACTCAACTCGCCGATTTGGTCCATTAACTCGTCAAGTTCCATGATCCATAAAACCCTAGAATCTCGATCCTACTCATCGAGTTCTTTCATGAACTCGTCGAGTTCCTCCTCATACAGAGTCGGGACATTTTGCTCATAACTCGTCGAGTTCCTCCTTGAACTCGTCGAGTTCTTCATTCTTCAAACCCAAAAACCATGTCTAACCCGTTGAGTCGTCTCCTAGACTCGATGAGTTTGACCTGTAAAAGAAAAGGTTGGGGAACCACGACCCAACTCGCCAAGTTTCATGAACAACTTGTCGAGTCCCCCATAGTCTAAATCCATTCAGTCACTTCCAATTGAGTTCAATGCTTCCAAACCATAGATCTGGTCCCCTAGGACTAAGTTACCACGTAAAGTTGCTAACTTTACATTCATGCATGGTGTCATGAAGCTAGAAACACCAAAACTAAGCTATATAAGAGATCTAGGGCATGGGGGAAGGGCCAAGGCTTGATAAAGTTGGCAACTTATAGCCTCATAAGCGCATGAGTGCCTAGATCTGAAGTCAAAACCTCATGATGCACTCAAATTCCTCAAATGACTTCAATATGGCCCAAAAGTAACAGAATACAACTCTAAATGAAGATCTAAGCAATGGAAAGCCAAGGTATCAACTTTATACCTCAAATGAGTCAGAAATGTAGCTCAATTTCCGGGTCTACTGGCTTCCTCTTGGATCCTCAAGCTTTTCCTTCCTTCTCAAGCTTCAAAATCACCAAGAACACACAACAATGGCTCAAAAACACTCAAAGGTGGATTAGGGTTTCGTGGCTAGGGTTTGGGGTGATGGAGGCTGCAAATGAGGCCACATGTCACACCCCAAACAGGAACGGCGGAAACGTTCAGGGGTGGATGACATCATATGTAGTATCACAACAATTGCATCATAGTAATCAAAGTAAACACAACCATTACATTGGATATATATATATATATATATATATATATATATATATATGTATGTATATATATATATATATATATATATATATATATATATATAAGGTATTTACATCTGTTTGATTCAGTAGTAGCAAAATATAAAGACGTGACTCTATACGCTCCGTCTTCTCAAAAGTTGTGGGAGTACCTGTCTACTGATTTCCTGAGAATACAGGTTGTTTTGAACGAGAATATCAACATTAAGCTGGTGAGTTCATAAGCATGTTTTTGTAATGAAAACCTATTAACAAATCGGTGAAAATGTTTTTATATTTCCAAGAAAATGCAATATTTTCGAACATATGAGTTTGTTACAGTGTTCCATAAAGTATTAGTTCAAATTCTTGTTTACCACCGGATGAATTGTGTAATACTGTTTTAAATGTAAAATCCCTTGTATAAAAAAACCCTGGTTATCACCAGTATGTATAGTAGTTTCATTACTTAAAATAAAACCATGTATTTCCCATACTTATGTCATATAAGCATTGTTCATGTAAAGTATATTACTACGTAAATATATCATTGCTATCTACTTGCGAGTTTTATGACCATACTAACTGATACGAAGTGAATCGAACACCAATATCCTTTATGACTTTATCACCCGTAGACCTTCCAGTCCTACTGTAGCTAACAGCAAGGTGCTGGATTGTCAGTCCCGTATAGATCTATACATAAACTCATGCTCTCCCTTGAGGAGACTCTGGTTCATAAGGGTAGTCTTCCACTAGTACATGTAATTGTACCCAAACACGTGTCTCTCAAACTAGATAAACGAATTTACAAGTAATATTTTGAAAAACTCTTTTTATAAATAACGGATAAGTTTATAAAAAGATACGTTTGTTCCTAAACTAAATTCTTATAATATTTTATATGTCTGTATATGGAAACCCCTGTATTGAATTCCCAAACTATACCTATTATAGTTCGTAAGTATGTAAGTTGAAAACATCCCTTATGCTCAGCATAATACAACAGGGGATAAAATATCTAACAAGTTTATGAAATATGGAAACCGTTTGACTATATCCATTGCATCTGTTTAAAGTGTTTTGAAATCCTTTTGTATAAATTCACAAATCATTTGTGTTTGGCTTGTATTCTCCCCCTAAAAACATTAAAAATTGTAAAAGTATAGGGGTATGAACTCACTGCTAGTTGCGTGAAAGTGTCGGGCAACGAAACTAAAAATTAAGACCCTCGGGTTGATGTACGCGACACTTAACGGAATCCTAACAACAATTAAGTACATATATACATTTTATTAGCGAAACCATTATTTATAGTGTTGGAAAAACACTTAATTTTGGTTTCGGAATGTTACCGAGACTCGATTGAAGTGGAAAGGAAGGTTTACAGTCAAGATTCATGATGTACGACTGATTACAACCATGAAAGAGATTACAGCCCTGAAATGTTCTCGGCCGTGAACAGTCTGCGGTCTTTGAAGGGTTTACGACCTTTGAAGGTTTTAAGGTTTCACGGTCTGTTCTTGATGATTTATGAAGATTTGAAGGGTTCACGTCCGTGAACTCAAGAACAACAACACTTGATTTGGATGAAAAACGGATGTTTTGATGCCCCAAAACGAGATCCAAGGCGGATAGGGTGATAGATGGAGAGAAATCTTGTGTTTTCGGGTGATGATTTTTAGAGAGAGAAAGGGTGTTCACGGTCATAAAATGATATATGAGGGTAGGAGTCACGTATATATAGGCTGGGTGTGTGGTCAGTGGTGGGTCCACCAACCGTGAATGGTTTACGTCCGTGAACACTAGTCATGCCAGTTTTCAATGATTTTTGAAGTAACTTGGGTTTCACACGATTTTGGTTCCGAATCATAAAATAAAATTCAATTATATAACTTAAATGATTTTTTTTTCCAAACCATAAGAATTTGACGAAACTAAATAAAATTCAAAATTTAATTAACGAGATCGCGCTAATGTTGACGGAGAAAGGTTCGGGTTGTCACATCATCCCCCTGATAGAGGGAATTTCGTCCAGAAATTCAAACATAGAATGCAATCATGGATTTGGAAAAAGATGCGGGTACTTCTGTTTTATCTGATCTTCGCGCTCACAAGTGAATTCAGGTCCCCGCTTGGCATTCCAGCGGACCTTTACTATCGGTATGCGTCTTTGCTTTGTTAGTTTGACTTCCCGATCCATGATTTTGACTGGTTCTTCCACTAAATTAAGGTTATCGTTGATCTCAATCTCATCAAGAGGGATCACAAGGGTTTCTTCGGATAATCACTTTTTAAGATTCAACACGTGGAAGACAGGATGAATGTTGCTAAGCTCTTGGGGTAAACGAAGTTTGTAAGCTACGGGACCGATTCCTAGAGAGGATCTTGAATGGTCTTATGCATCTTGGATTTAGCTTCCCACGCTTTGCAAAGCGTATCATGCCCTTTCTAGGGTGAGACCTTCAATAGATCATGGTCACCAACTTGGAACTCCAAAGGTTTTCGTCTCTTATCGGCGTAGCTCTTTTGTTTATCTCTTGAAGCTTTTAATCATTCTCAAATTTGTACGATCTCTTTTGTGGTTTCACGGATAATTTTTGGGCCAGCGAGAGAGCTATCCGGGACTTGACCTCTAGCTAGTTGCGTGTCACCCACCTCATCCCAACACAGAGGGGATCTGCACTCACGACCATAAAAGGGCTTCAAACGACGCAACCTTGACACTGGTCTGATAGTTGTTGTTGTAGGAAAAGTTGACCAAGGGCAAATGGGTGTCCCATGACTTACCAAAGTCTATAACACATGTTCTCAACATGTATTCTAGGGTTTGAATTGTTCTCTCACTCTGCCCGTCGGTTTGTGGATGGTAAGTTGTGCTCATATCTAGTTTAGTTCCAAGAGCCTTCCGCAAGTGACTGTTAATATCTCGAGGTGAATCTTCTATCTTGATCGGAGATAATGGACACAGGCATACCATTCAGGCGGACTACCTCTTGAATATAGATTTGTGTTAGTCTCTATGCTTGAACTTGACCCATTGGACAAGTGGTTATTTCTGAAAGATCTGTTGGCTATACGTCGACAAGTTTTCGAAAGTCATAGTACTCCTCTCATGAGTACTTCGGGGTTTAAAATACAAAAGACAATTCTGAGGTCTGGGTTGGGTTGTCGTTATGAGTGACGAGGGTTTCTTTCATCAGTTGGTTAAGGCGGTGGGTTTTTGTAACACATGAAATTGGTGTGGTGGGGACCACGCCAATTCACGTCAAATGACGACGTAGGACTCTCTATAGAAACAAGTGTTGAGTCGATTTGAAAGAGACGTCTATTATAATGATGGTGTATCCCGAGTGTGCTCGACAGTGTATCCTGTGTAGGCTTTCTAGTGCTTTCTTGATTACCATTGCTACAAATCGTACCACAATAAGTGAATACTAGCAGTGAAAGTTCTTTGATAACTAGTGATGATACTTTATATTATGATCCTTCTCAATACCTCTATGATCGCTTGGCATATACAAGTTATGTATAATTAAGATGAATAAGACGGTCGACTAAGTGACTCTGCCCTAAATCGACAACCAAATAAGAAACAGGAATTAAGGTGGAATCACTCACTCTAATTCTGAAAAATCTTAGCTATGATTAACCCCAATGTACGTACTAAGCCATCATTGCTCACCTGCGCTGATCTTTAGTTCTCTTATGAATGTCGAGACTTGTTCGGACGAGTGAGGTATTTATAATTACCTTTTAATTTCCCTGAATTTTAATATTAATTTAAATTAAATCTTTAAAGAAATTTTATTTAAAAGAAGTACCAAAATCTAAAAACGGGGGGGGGGGGGGGGGGGGGGGGCGTCCTCGTTGCTTTTTTTATGTCATGCAGTTAAATTCCTCCTTCTCCTCTGTCATTTCTCTCTGTCGGACAGTCTCTCTTGAGATGCCCCATTTCACCACATGCACGACATACTTGAATTTTACTAGCATCGGTAGTTGAAGTGATGCGTTGAGTCAGAGTCTTACAGAAGCGAGCTTCTTCACCATTTCTAGTCTTTGGGCGATCTCTTTTGAAATGTCCATATTCGCCAAACCTATAACTGTAACACTCGTGTTTCTAGCCTAGGCATTTATATTGAGGTGATAGTCTAGGTTAACCTTTGTAACTTATTTTGAAGAAATGAAAAGGAATTATGTGAATATTATGTGAATTATGTGTTTTATGCTTAATTATTAGGGTTTAATTAATTAAGAATAAAAATAAGCGTCAAAATTAAAGTGTGAGATAAGCCCTATATCTTTACATAAAGTTGTAGTGGTCGAAACAAGGATTTCGGGGATATAAAGAATACCAAAATCTGAGTTATAATGAAGAAGTTATGACTTGTCGAAGTTTCGCGATAAACCGGCACGGTGCCGAGTGTCGTAAAAAGTGAGTTTTTGATAAACTACTTTTAGCCTTAGTGATCTAAACGAAATTCGTAGTATTCGTTAAACCGAGAAGTTCGATAAAAAGAACGCCTAAATCTGACTTCGTATGAGGAAGTTATGATTTTTCGAAGTTTCAGCCTAACATTAGACAGCTAAAAACTCGAATTTTAGATCGAGTGATTTTTAGCCGACACAACCTAAACGAGAATTGAAGGTCTCGTCATTAGTAGCACAACGGTAAAAAGTATGACGAAAACGGACGTCAGATGAAGAAGTTATGAATTTTTAACGGATTTCCTGTCCCGGTCTGTTAAAAATAATAATAAAAACAATTAAAGTCAAAATTAGCCATCGAAGTCTAAACGGAAGTTGTAGAGCGTAATTTTAGCTACGCGTGCATATAAAGAACGTCAAAAACGGACCTCGTACGCGAAAGTTATGGATTTTAGAAGTTTTGGCGCGAAAATCAAGAAAATTCACATAGTCACGAGCTGCCACGTCACCCTCGCTCAAAACGCGCCACGTGTCCTACTGAGTCATCCGAGCTGCTGAGTCATTCGAGCTACTGAGTCATCCGAGCACATGGCCTTATCCGAAGTGGTCCACTGAGAAGGCGACACGTACCCTCTTGCACGAGACCGAGCCCTCGCAAGCCGCCACGAACCCCCCTACTTCGGACCCTAGACCTCGGTCCAATCACAGAGTGCCAGCGAGTCCCTCGCATGCACAGACCATGTGCGAGCCATTTGCGAGCCACCACCCTGCGAGCCCTCAGATCTGCGACGCGTGGTTTGTTCTCAGTCGTCCGATCAGAAGCCTCACCCCTATAAATAGAAGGGTGTGAGACCTCCCAGGGGTATTTTGAAAACGTGTCATTTTTAGCCCCTTACTCCATATTTCTTTCATATTATCATCCCCCGAAGCCCCGGTATCAATTATAAGCCCCAGAATACGCCACGAAGAGCCCATGAAGTTCGGAAAATTTATCTTTTCGGTTTCAAAGCCCGACTTTTGTAAAGCCCGGTTTCTCAATAAAACTCCCGGTTTTACTAGAAACGATCGTTTTAGGAAACGAATTGTTGCCCGATTTTCATCAAAACATGTGAGTGTGTAGTCACTTTCATCTTACACCTAGATATGAAGTATTTTCTATAACATACGTGCTATGTGTAATTATATTAAGTGTTTATTTGAGGCGACTGTTGAATAAATGTTTTATACACGTTTTAAACTGTATATGTATTTTGTCTACAAAATATGTTGGGTAGAAGATGGGTAGATGAAATAG
Source organism: Lactuca sativa (assembly GCF_002870075.4). NCBI lineage: Eukaryota > Viridiplantae > Streptophyta > Magnoliopsida > Asterales > Asteraceae > Lactuca > Lactuca sativa. Next base: position 182,297,693 of record NC_056623.2, read on the forward strand.
CTGATGTGTGTTAAAATGGTGAGAGGCCTCGATGTTGTTGTTGTTTTTGTAGTCATCTAACGGAGTATAGATGACGACCACGAACCTTTCTAGACAGTCCAGTGGAACACTAGCAGGTTCGCAACTTGTAGGTGTTGATGACTTAAATGTTCATTGGCGTACTCCATCCCCCTCATGGTTGCCTTTAGGACATGTATGGCTGAGGAAACCCCTTAGCAGTAGTGTCCATCCCGATGATAATCCTTAGGCTAGGTCCCTTGTGATAGGTGTTTAGGGACATAAAGTGAGGACCACGGGAATGGGTAATCAGGGTTTTTGTTGATTGGTGAACTTAATAAGTATATTATTATTGTGGGTTGAAAACCATATATGCTCACCAGGCTCCCAAGCCTGACCCACTCAGTTTTTATGATTACAGGTAGTGGACCCCGAGCATAGTCGGAAGATGATGAGAGATTTTTTATTATAGGCCAGTAGTTGTAAATAACTGTTGAAAGGATTATAATGTCTTGTTTATGCTTTTGATCTGTATCGGAACATGACATCTCGAGGTTTTGATATATATGGAAAATATATACCTTCTTAATGAAGGGTTTTGATAAACTTTTATCATGTATTATTTTGGGGACCAATTCCCCAACATCTTTTAAAAAGATTTCTCTGATTTTATTTAAAAAAGCATAAATTAAATCGGTCTTTTCTAGCCGAGAAATTAGGGGATGTCACAGTTGGTATCAGAGCATTAGTTTAAGCGAATTAAGAAATTGTAGAATTTCTAGACTTGAACTTAGAATGCTAAGTGATGATTGTGAGATGAGTGTCTGCCACGTTTTAGACACGAGCGCTAGTTTATTTTAGGAAAGATGCCTAAAATGCCTTTATGTGCTAAATGCTATGTGTTTGCCATGTGTGCCTTTATTTGTTTGGGTCTATGGCCTGTTGCCGATCGGATCTGGACACCTTATGTGTGTAGGATTCTAAGCGTATGATTACGAGATTAGAACTAACATGTAAACGTTTCGGAGTGATAAGGGAATTAACATGTCTAACAAGGATAAAGACCTAAATTCACCTTATTCGGTATATAGATTGTAATGGCAAGAACTCGGAGTGGAGCGGGAAATGCAAACAGAAACCAACAACCTCAACCTCAAGTGGTGGAACAGGTGCCTATAGTAGGAGTTGCACCCGAACCCATCACCATGGCTGGAGTACAAACTATGATTCAGACCATGTTGGCTGAACAAAGGGAGGAATTGAGGAAAATGTTGCTGAACAACGGGGATGAACCTTCAGTTCCTATTGAACAACGTGAATTGAATGACGATCGGTCTGAAGAAGGAAACAACAGTAGATCTGTTAGTCAAACTGATCCACTTGTGGTTGGGAGAAATAACCACGAGGGTAGAATGGAGAGAAATGGGTGCAAGTATAAGGATTTTGACCTTCACTGGAAAGGAAGACCCTGTCAGAGTAATGGACTGGATATCGGAAATGGAGTTGGCTTTCATGACTTGTGATTGCCAAGGCAAGTTACAAACCACGTTTGCAGTACGTCAGTTCAGGGGTAGTGTTGCTCGATGGTGGAGCACTTTGGGGAAAACCCTAAGCCCTAATGAGCCACTGCAACTAACTTTGGTAGAGTTCTTGGTACACTTCAAGCGCAAGTACTGCTCGGCCGAAAACGTGCTTGAGTTAGAAAACCAATTTCTAACGTTAAAGAAGGGGAGTATGACCGTTGACAAATATACGAATAACTTCACAGACAAAATGGAGTTTTCTTTGCGTATTGTCCCAGATGAGTTGGCAAAAATTGACAGATACACAAAGGGACTTCCATGGGAATACGCGGTGCCAGTATGTCAGGCACTTACTTCGGAGGCAGCTATCTGGGCTGCCAAGTATGTTGAAGATATGATAAAAGGGAGAGCCGCCAGCAAGGTTGAAGTTGGCGAAAAGAGAAACTTTGAAGGAACTTTAGGTTTCAATAAAAAGAACAAATTCTCGAAGACTGGTTCGAGAAAATTTGGAGGAGGAGCCGAAGCCAAGTGGTGTGAAATGTGTAAGAAGAAACATGCTGGGAAGTACAGCGTGGAAGTCACTTGTTACAAATGTGTAAAGCCTGGGCATTATGTGTGACAACCCGAAACTTTCATCCTATGTAATTGGTCCTCATATTGTTTTTAAATATTGAATTCATCATCCTTTGTAAATCTGGTAGATCCAAATGTGTGTTTTAGACATAATATAGTCTAGTTATGGGTCTTAGGAGGTGTTGGAAAGTGTTTTGCATCATGAAATTGGATCAAACACACCAAAAGAGGTGTGTGCGGCCACATTCTTGTGTGTACGGTCACACACCCATGTGTGTGGCCGCACACCCAACCGCACACCCTCCAGCCTCACACCCAAACATATATATAGATGGATACCCACTTCATTCATTCATTTGGATGCTCCTTACTCTCTCTCTACTTTCTCTCTCTAAAATCTTCAACCAAGAACACCTTGAAGGCCTCATATTTGTGATCTAGTTCATCTTCAATCTTATTAGTGGTAAACACTTGAGTCCCAAGCTTTAAAACTCATCATGTTCATCATATTCATGGTCCCTTGAAGGTGTACGGCCGCACACCTTCATGAGGGGCAGCACACATTCAAATCTCCTTAGTGTGAAGAGCAAACACTTCATTTGGACTCACAAGAGGAGTTTACGGCCGCACACTCCTGTGTACGGCCGTGCACACACTCTGAACGGCCGCACACACTTGTGTGCAGCCTCACACACCTTTTTGGCCGCACACCTCAGCCACACACTCAATTTCAAGGCCATGCACTCATTCAAATGCTCACTTTTGGCCCTAAACTTGCATGAATCATTAAGTATGGATCATGAGACACTTGTACTCAGTAATGCCGAGTCCTAAGGATGTTTTTCCATCATGTTTAAGCATGAAACACCCTAGTTCTAACCCAATTATGTGTCATCACATGATTTATAGGGACCATTGGCATTCAGGGCATCCGTTGACACTCGAACCCTATGATAAACTGTGAGTTCATACCCCTTTAATGAACCTTTCAAATGTTTTTATATGTTTTAGGGTGGGATACAAGTCAAATATACATGTTTATGAATATTAATCACATGTGATTCACTACCCGTAGTTCAAATCACATGTGATTTAGCACTATGTCTTATAAAAGAACTTTGCGTTTTCGAAACTACTTTAGACAAATGAACTATTTTCTAAATTTTTTCTTTAGACAAGATTCTTATTAAATAAATTTTCTTATAAAATGTAACCACACTAATATATTTATATAAGTAAGACTTGAAGGACTTAGGACCGATAGCTCGCCCTATTTCCTGTTCTTGTTTGATTGTGGGCTTAGGGTAGCTGTTATCCGTCCGACTGTCGTTGATTTCTTAGTTATATATATCATGTACATTAGTGTTGGATATGAGCCTTTTCATTTCATTCGATGCCTACACTACTTAATTGCCAAGAATTACACACACTAAGTTAACTATAATGGGTATAGTTAAGGCCACTACTACTCGTTACTGCCACTACTTTACATACTATAATACACACTATTACGAGACGACACACTAGTAAGAGAACTCACTACGAGCTATACAAAAGAGTACTACACTACGACACACTAGTAAGAGAACTCACTACGAGCTATACAAAAGACTACTACACTACGACACACTAGTAAGAGAACTCACTGCGAGCTATACAAAAGACTACTACACTATAATACAAGAGAAAGCACTAATCAGGGGATAACACACTAACTCACTACGAGATACGCTATTCGCTACATACTATGCCCAGAGTTTTCCAACAGGAAGACGACGCTACATGTATAGATCTATACGGGCCAGACACTATTACATCCCGACTGTTAACCTAAGTCCGAGCCGTGCAGGCCCAGGGATGCCGCTACTTCTCTACACTATGCATGACCGGGAAGGTCATGGGGTACTCTATTACTCACACTATCAGTAGCATACAAGGAATACACTACATTCACACTAAAATACTAACACTAAAGAATAAGTTAAAATCCCGAAGTAAATAAGTATCTATTTCTTATGGGAGTTTGCCCCACTATTACCGATATCATGCATAACTTTTCTTATTACACTACCTATTGGAGACTCACTAATATACCTTTACAACAAATGGTTTTAAATGAAGATAAGTACATGCAACTTAAAGGCTTTCACCTACAAGGTATTTTCTGGAAAATATAGGATTTTCTAGAGTTTTCTATTACTTACGAATGTAAACTGCAACTTTTCACACTATCTGTACTAATACATTTTTTTACTAAAATTTACACTAAACTCTTATGAACTCACCAGCTTTATGCTGATACTCGTTTTCAAAATAACTTGTACCCTCAGGTCAAAGATAGACAGGTACAGGTGCAGCATTTGTAGAAGGTGGAGCATACAAGATCCATCTCTTATTTTTGTATTACTTTTGGTGTTTGATGAACATTACAGAACACACTTGTAATTAAACTCACTATGTAAATGAAATGGTTGCATGTTTCTTGTTGTTACTATTACACAATTATGATGATACTGTACATGACGTCCTCCACCCCGAAACGTATTCCGCCGTTACCGGTTTTGGGGTGTGACAGATTGGTATCAGAGCATTGTTTATAGTGAATCAAGTATATCAACCTATAAAAGATATACGAACTATAAACACTTCGGGACTAAAACACTCTGACCAAGAATATATACTGTTAAGTATCTAAAAGATTTAACTAAATATATATATATACACACATCTCTATAAAACACAGGAGCCAGTATCACCCTAGAACATAACAAAAGTATTAAGATTGTTGGATAGCATAATTGGGCTTAGAGACATATAGTCACATTTGGGGGGATGTAGCCTGATCAACTACATTTTCCTGAGAGTGACTAGCATGTGCCTAAGCTTGGTTGTGATGTTGCAACAAGTCTAAAACTTACCAACACTACCACAATACCGCTAGCATAAGAATACTATAGGAGTATTCTGTATCTCTAAAGCATACATATGTGAGAACTAAAAAGGGTCGTTACTAGTGGAGCAATGGTTTCTAAATGGATACTTTCCGGTTACCTGTGATTAGGGCATTATAGACTTAGAATCCGTGATCTTTGCTTTACTTCCTGTTCCTTGTTTGGTTGTGGATTTAGAGTTAGGGTCACTTATTCGACGGACTATCCTGCCCCGGTCACATGTAATTAGTATGCATCATGCAAGTATTAGTCTAACTTGTGACGATCACATTATAAGTATTTTAGGTTAGTACGTCTATTAATCTTCTTTTCCCCTTTCTCGCATAGATAGCATGGCTGGCTTCCACCATCCCGGTGATCCGTACTATCCAAACCAGAGCAATGGAGGATGGCTCGATGAGGAGTCAGATGATGATCACCCGATCCCTTTGGATGATCATCATGCTGAAGGCTTCTCGGATAGCCCCAACTCCGAACCAGAAGTTAACAACCTACCTCCTGAAGCTCCGAACCCCAACCCCCGTCCAACATTTCAGGGTCCCACTCCCTTGTGGGTAATATCCCTGAACCGATGGAGCGAGGAGCAGGGCCAACCTTTACCTTACAATGGGGACCGAAGATTCTACAACATAAGCGAAGGAGGATCAGCGGACCGAGTTCTGCCCATCATGGTCCGAAGGATTGCCAGGAATGTCGAGCAGGGCCAAGCGGCCATTGGTCGAGTTGTAGAAGTGGATGCCAACTTGAATGTCAACACTGTTCGCATCCCCCAACTTGAAGAAGCCATGGACAGGACAAGGAGGACCAACGAGGCTCTGCAGCATCAGCTAGCTGCATCCCGAGCCGAAGTTAGGGAACTCTGGGTACGCCAAAGGATTCACGATCGATACTTTTAGGAAGTTATGCGTCAACTAGCGGATCTGAGGGTTCGCCCCACAAGTAACCGTCGCCAGTAGAAGACATCTAGTTACCTCACTCTTTTGTCTAAAGGACTAGCCTTTTCTCTCAATGTTCCGTAGATCTCTTGTCTGTAAACATTCCTAGCTCTAAAAAGTACCCTAACTAGACCTCTAAAACTGCCAACATTTTTCCCTATGGTTTGATGTAAGACCTTCTGTTAGGTCAATTTTTCCTGAACTTGTATTACATCATCAATACCAGTATATTGGCAGCTAACTATTCTATTGCTATGAATCTCATTCTGATTTTTGGATTATGTTGAATTAATCCATGAAACACTCTATTCTTATTTCGCAATAGACTCTTACTATTGCTATCATTCCTATGATCTTCCAGTAAAAGATGCCTCCACGAAAGCGTCCAAGCAGAGGAAGACCAGCAACTCAAACCCCTCCTCCACCACCTCCTCCTTTGCAGTTCGACCCAGTGCTGTTCCAAACAGATGTGACCGCGGCTGTTACAGCAGCCATGGCCCAAATGAACTCCGGGGATGCTAGCGGTGGAAATTCTAGATTTGGTAAAGTCCATCAAAGAGTGCAGGGATGCACTTATAAGGACTTCATGAACTGTAAACCTACCTTCTTCGATGGTACCGGAGGAATTCTGGCATTATCCCATTGGTTCGAAAGAACCGAAGCTGTATTCAAAATGTGCTCTTGCCCCGAAGAGAGCAAAATCAAGTTCGCTACTGCCACCCTCACTAACAGGGCTTTGACATGGTGGAACGGCCATCTCAGTGCACTCTCCTTGGTCACAGCCAATGCCATGGGCTGGGACACTCTAAAGGATCTCATGAGAAAGGAGTACTGCCCGAGGGGCGAAATTCAGAAACTTGAGGAGGAACTCTGGAACCTCAAGATGGTAGGGACTGACATAATAGCTTACACGGCCAGGTTCTACGACTTGGCGGCTATGTATCCCAACATGATCCCATCCGAAATCAAGAAGATTGAACGATACATCTGCGGTCTAGTGCCCCCATATCAAGGAAATGTTCTAGCCTCACGCCCTACCACCTTCGACAGTGCCAAGGAATTGGCCCAGAGTCTAATCAACCATGAAGTCTCTTCCACTCCAGCAACAGCAACCACAACTACCATTGCACCAACTGATTCATCTGACAGAAAGAGGAAGCGATGGGATAACAAGAAAGGCAAGAAAACTCAAACCTCCTCCAAGGACCAACAAATTGTGGCGGTCCATGCTGCCACTACTCCAGCCACTCCTGCACCGCCAAAGGCTTATAGTGGGAATTTGCCCAAGTGTCCCAAGTGCCCTTTCCACCACAACGGCCCCTGCCGTGAATTGCAGTGTTCCAATTGCGGTCGGAAGGTCCATACCGTGCGATTCTGCAAGGCCCCTCCCAAACCTATCTCACAAGTTTCAGGTTCGGGAGTGACCCCGACGTGTTATGGCTGCGGTGAAGCCGGTCATTTCAAGAAGAACTGTCTGAAGACTGCGAATGCTGGGGGAACTGGTAGGTTACTCGCTATTGGTCACAACGAGGCGGTAGCGGATCCCACAGTAGTCACGGGTACGTTTCTTCTCAACAACTCTTATGCCTGTGTCTTATTCGATAGTGGTGCAGAAAGAAGCTTCATAAATCAAAACTTTAAACACTTACTCAAACAATCCCCTCAACCACTAAAAGAAACATTCGTCGTAGAAATGGCTAACGGGAAAACTGAAAGCTCAAACGAAATCTACATAGGTTGTACCCTCACGTTAGACGATCACTCATTTCCAATCGATCTCATACCAGTCTCTATCAAAAGTTTGGATGTCATTGTCGGTATGGACTGGTTGAGTCTCCACCGTGCCGATAGCCTATGCTTCGACAAAGCCATTCGCCTGAATCTTCCGAACCACGAAACTCTATTGATCTATGGAGATAAACCCGGTACAAGCCTTCGTATCATCTCCAGTATTCAGGCTCAGAAATACTTGCGTATGAAATACCGCGCCTTTCTTGCTCACATTGTCGACACTAGGGAGCTCAACAAACTCATTGTCAAAAATCGCTACCCTCTCCCTCGTATCGACGATCTATTTGACCAACTGCAAGGAGCGAGTTACTTCTCCAAGATTGATCTTAGGTCCGGGTATCACCAGTTACGGGTGCTTGAGGAAGATGTTCCGAAGATAGCTTTCCGAACCCGTTACGGGCACTTCGAGTTCGTAGTGATGCCCTTTGGACTGACTAACGCTCCTACAGTATTCATGGACTTAATGAATAAGGTATGTCATCCGTATCTAGATCAATTCGTCATCGTCTTTATTGATGATATACTCGTCTACTCTCGGAGCGAGGAAGAACATAAGGATCACTTGCGACGCATCCTGGAAACACTGCGATCAGAGAGAGTTATATGCGAAGTTCTCTAAGTGCGAGTTTTGGATCCGAAGAGTTGAATTCTTAGGACACGTGGTTAGTGAATAAGGAATCCACGTGGATCCCTCCAAAATTAAAGCTATTGAGAACTGGTCAGCACCGAAGACGCCTACAGAGATTCGTCAATTTCTAGGCCTCGCTGGCTACTACTGCAGATTCATTCAAAACTTCTCTAGGATTGCGAAGCCTCTCACCATGTTGACCCAGAAGGGCGTATCATTCGACTGGGAAGAGAAACATGAGAAGGCATTCCAGACCCTGAAGCGAGCCCTATGCACCGCACTAGTATTATCCCTTCCCGAAGGAACAGAAGACTTCGTGGTATACTGCGACGCATTGAATCAGGGACTCGCCTGTGTCTTGATGCAATGAGGTAAAGTCATCGCTTATGCCTCAAGACAGCTAAAGACGCATGAGGTGAACTACACTACTCACGACCTTGAGCTAGGAGCGGTCGTCTTCGCACTAAAAATTTGGAGACACTACTTGTATGGAACGAAGAGCGTAGTGTACACTGATCATAAAAGCCTCCAATACATGCTGAACCAGAAAGAGCTCAACATGAGACAACGCCGATGGGTCGAGCTACTCAACGATTACGACTGCAAAATTCGATATCACCCGGGGAAAGCCAACGTGGTAGCCGACGCCCTGAGTAGGAAAGAGTATTCTAGCCGAAGAACCAAGTCATTAACAATGACTATCCATTCGCATCTATCCGCACAGATCAAGGAGGCTCAGCTTGAAGCCTTAAAGCCTGAGAATGTGACGGGAGAATCCCTACGCGGAATGGATAAGAGTTTGGAGGTCAAGGGTGACGGAGTTTACTACCTTATGGACCGAATCTGGACTCCGCGCCACGGAGGTTTCAGAGAGGTAGTCATGAAGGAAGCTCACAACACTCGATACTCCGTCCACCCAGGTTCGGATAAGATGTATCTGGATCTCAAAAAGCTATACTGGTGGCCTAACATGAAAGAGGAGATCGCTACCTTCGTGAGTAAGTGCCTTACATGCGCGAAAATCAAGGTCGAATATCAAAAGCCATCGGGACTCCTCCAACAACCGGAGATATCGAAATGGAAGTGGGAGCGGATCACAATGGACTTCATAACCAAGCTGCCCAAGACAACGGGTGGGTTGAATACCATTTGGGTCATCATTGACAGATTGACCAAGTCTGCGCACTTCCTACCCATCAAGGAAACGGACAAGATGGAGAAACTCACGAGAACATACCTTAAGGAAATAGTACGGCTGCATGGCGTCCCTATATCTATTATCTCAGATAGAGATAGTAGATTTACCTCGAGATTTTGGCAATCACTACAAAAGGCTCTAGGGACGAGGCTGGACATGAGCACAACTTACCATCCGCAGACCGACGGACTAAGTGAGAGGACGATCCAAACTTTAGAAGACATGCTGCGAGCTTGTGTGATCGACTTCGGTAAATTGCGGGATACACGCCTACCTCTTGTGGAATTTTCCTACAATAATAGTTATCATACGAGCATCAAGGCAGCTCCATTCGAAGCCCTCAACGTCCAAAAGTGCAGATCCCCTATGTGCTGGGCTGAGGTGGGTGACACTCAGTTGGCTAAAGGACGAGTTCCTAACAGCACTCTCACTGGTCCGGAGATCATTCGAGAAACGACCGAGAAGATTGTACAGATTCGTGAACGATTAAAAGCCGCTAGGGATCGACAGAAAAGCTACGCAGACAAACGAAGAAAACCCTTGGAGTTTCAGGTAGGAGACCGAGTCCTTTTGAAGGTCTCGCCCTGGAAGGGCACGATACGCTTCGGAAAGCGTGGAAAGCTGAACCCAAGGTACATAGGGCCTTTCGAGATTCTTGCTAGAGTCGGCCCTGTAGCTTACAAACTCAACTTACCCCACGAGCTAAGTAACATACATCCTACCTTCCATGTCTCAAACTTGAAGAAATGCCTAATAGAGACTCTCATGATTCCCCTCTACGAGATTGAGGTCAATGAGAGCCTCAACTTTGTGGAGGAGCCTGCGGAGATTATGGACCGAGAAGTGAAACGAACGAAGCAAAGTCGCATCCCAATTGTGAAGGTTCGGTGGAACGCCAAGCGGGGACCGGAATTCACTTGGGAGCGCGAGGATCAAATGAAACTCAAATATCCCCATCTTTTTGCGTAGTAGTTCTGTAATTACCCTCTGTAGGAATTCTAAATTTCGGGACAAAATTCCCTCTAACGGGGGGATAATATGACAACCCGAAACTTTCATCCTATGTAATTGGTCCGCGTAATGTTTTTAAATCTTGAATTCATCATCCTTTGTAAATCTGGTGGTTCCAAATGTGTGTTTTGGACATAATATAGTCTAGTTATGGGTCTTAGGAGGTGTTGGAAAGTGTTTTGCATCATGAAATTGGATCAAACACACCAAAAGAGGTGTGTGTGGCCACACTCTAGTGTGTACGACCACACACCCATGTGTGCGGCCGCACACCCAACCGCACACCCTCCAGCCTCACACCCAAACATATATATAGATGGATACCCACTTCATTCATTCATTTGGATGCTCCTTACTCTCTCTACTTTCTCTCTCTAAAATCTTCAACCAAGAACACCTTGAAGGCCTCATATTTGTGATCTAGTTCATCTTCACGCTTATTAGTGGTAAACACTTGAGTCCCAAGCTTTAAAACTCATCATGTTCATCATATTCATGGTCCCTTGAAGGTGTACGGCCGCACACCTTCATGAGGGGCAGCACACATTCAAATCTCCTTAGTGTGAAGAGCAAACACTTCATTTGGACTCACAAGAGGAGTGTACGGCCGCACACTCCTATGTACGGCCGCACACACACTCTGAACGGCCGCACACACTTGTGTGCAGCCTCACACACCTTTTTTGCCACACACCTCAGCCTGACACTCAATTTCAAGGCCATGCACTCACTCAAATGCTCACTTTTGGCCCTAAACTTGCATGAATCATTAAGTATGGATCATGAGACACTTGTACTTGTTGGATAAAGTGTCTAAGTCCATAACTATTTCTGGTATGTACTTGACCCGACCCGGCATGGTCCATTTGGGTTGCATGGCACCATGCAATTGGATAGACTAAATGAGAGAAATAACACTTGGAGATTATTAATATATTATAAGTTCTAATATATTAATAATATTATTTGATTAGTTTGATCAATAATTAATTTAGAATTAATTAAGTGGTCAAAAGAGAACTAATTAAATATATGGGTTGATTATGTAAATCATCCATATCTTGTATAATGGGCTAAGAGGCTCCATGGATTATCAAGTTGGGTTCTACCCATAGGATGCTCCATGGATGCTCCATGGGAGTTACAAACCCATGGGTCATGGAAATGAAGAGTCATGACACATTAGGGTTTACATGGTGTAACCCTAGATGTGTCAACACTATATAAAAATCATATTCTCCACCAAAATCGGTTACACTAAGAAAACAAGAGGGCTTGGCCGATTTCAAGAAGTGTGTGTTCTCTCATAAGTTTTTTTTTTTCCAAGAGCATTTGGTGTTGTGTGAAGCATTTGAGACATCACACTTGGGGTGCTAGGCTCACAAGGTTTCAAGGAACACAAGCAACAACAAGGTAAGTTATTCTATCTATTATTCAAGTTAAAATTGTTCCCCATGTATGCTAGATAGGAATATAGCCTTGGAATTCAACTTAGCATGATAATTAGACAAACATAGATCCAAGGTTATTAGGGTTGCATGTACACTTAGGAAGTGTTAGAATGCTCAAAACCCCTCAGTGGTATCAGAGCCTAGGCTTGTTTGTTTGTTATTTCTGCTTAAAAGTTGAAGAAAGTCGAAAAACTTGCTGTCTGACTGCTGGACTCGTCGAGTCCATGGGGGACTCGTCGAGTAGGTTCATGCACTCGACGAGTAGGGTCGACAGAGTGCAGAATTTCGACTTTAGCTGCTGGAAATGGATTAGAAACATTACCCTAAACTGTTTTGGTACTTGAAAACTTGTTTTAGAAGGTGTAATGTCTTTTCTAACTCATTTACAACAACTAGTTATCAAAATTAAAAAAGATTAAGTGTGATTTTGATATATGAAAGTGTTCATGTTCATGATCTTGTTCTTATGATGTTTAGATGATCATAGGAATTATTTGTAACCTATGTGGTAGTTTAATTCTTGATCATAATGTGTTTTAATGGAGTCCATAACTTGTCCTCAAGTTATGGAAAACCAAAAGTCTCTTGGATTAAAAAAAAACCATTAAAAGAACACAAGAGTTAGAAAAATGAAAAGTCCTCATTTTGTTACTCTATTAAACTCATAAGTTACAAGATATGAAAAGTTTTGAAAGTTTACAAAACTTGCCCTCAAGTTTGGAGCAAGTAAAGTCAAGTTAAAACTTTAGTTCCAACCCTTAGAATTTTAAAAAAATTAAAATTCAACCCTTATACTTATATTATTATGATTTAATAATATATATATATATATATATATATATATATATATATATGTATAAGAACAAAGTCGTCTTACCGCTAGTACGCCTCATTCACGAAGCCGGTCTATAAGGTGGGTATAAGGTTGTTGCCTATAAAATGGTGACTTAATGGGTGTCTACTCTCACCCACCGCTTGCTTGACTGGTGGAGGGTCGTTAGCCGAACGGGTAAGACAAGGACTTACAAAATTCTCATTCAAAGTATGATGAATATTATAAAGTAACTAAATGTTTTATTAAATTCCCAATCTTAGTTACTTTAGGAAAAATGTGAATAAGGTGCTAATCCATGAAATTACACTTTACACTTTGGTTAAGTCGTTGGTGGAGTGTGTGTGGTTAACCGGCACACTAACTTGGACTTAACAAGGTAGGTAAAGGGTGACTTAGGGTTTATTATAGTATCGATGGAGCGTGTGTGGTTTACCGACACATCGATTGAGTGATAAACTTTAAGGGTACCAAGTGATTTGCATGGTTACTTCACACCTCGTTTTGTGATCCTCGGTATCCCAGTCACAAAACTTGGAGGGAACACTCGAGATTGAAACATGCCTTTGAAAAGTTGATTGAATCTCAAAGAATCTAGGAATTTCTAAAAACCATTCAAAAACCTAATACTTAAACATTGCGGTTTTCGTGGTGGAAATTGGTGAATCGTCATTCACCTACCTTTCAAATATGGTATAGCTTAGATTACGGCATACCTCTTCTAAGTTATATTATATTGTGATTGGATCCTAGCCTTAATATTACATTTGGGTGTTTTATTAAGGACTCTCTTATATCTAAACTAATCTTTTTCTCTTCTCTTCAGATGTCTTCCAACAATGCTTCTGGCTCTAATCCTAATGGCTCCTTTACCCTTATGAACTTGTGTGGGAAAGTCACCTTTGATGGATCCAACTTCAATGAGTGGATCAGAAACATCAGAATGATTACCCGCTACGAGGACAAAGAATATGTCCTTGACAAGGAGCTTAAGGAGATTGATGAGACCACTGCAACTCCTCAGGAGATCGCTGACTTTCGGGCACATTAAAGGGATGCTACGAAAGTGGCTTGCATCATGATGGCCACGATGACAGCGGAACTCCAAAAGTCTTATGAGGATTTCTACCCTTATGAAATGCACCAAGATTTGATGGAAAGATACCATCAAAGTGCAAGACAAGAGAGGTATGAAATCATCTGCTCCATGATAACAACCATGATGAAGGACGGGGAATCCGTCACGAGCCACATGCAGAAAATGCAAAGGTATGTGGATCGTTTGCTGAAGCTTAATGTGAACTTCCCTGAGGAGCTTGCAATAGATATCATTTTGCACTCCTTACCATCGTGCTATGATCAATTCCGCATGACATATCACATGAACAAGGAAGAAGTCACCCTCAGCAAACTTCAGGGACTTCTCAAGACCGCAGAAACAGGTCTTAAGGGGAAGTCGGTTGCTATCACCCCTACTCCAAATTCAACTCCGGTTTTGGCAATCGGGAAAAGTCGAGGGAGAAAGAGAAAGAGATCCTTGAAGGGTACCAAGGCTCGGACCCTTGATGGCTCTTCTTCAAGTGGAACCAAGAAAGGTTTCATTACTCCTTCTTCTGACCCAAAAGAGGCTGAATGCTTCTATTGCCATGAAAAGGCTCATTGGAAGCGGAACTGCCCAAAGTACCAGCAGGATGTGAAGGATGGGAAAGTCAAACCCAACCATGCAGGTATTTACACTATCATTTCTAATAACTCACCCCATTCTAAATCTTGGGTCCTTGATACCGGTTGTGGTATTCATATTTGTTGTGACTTGCAGGGACTATGAAGAAGTGAGGATGTGGAGCAAGGAAGAATAAACTTGATCATGGGGAATAGGAAAGCTTCACCTGTCACCAAGATTGGAGTTTATACTTTATCGCTAAGTAGTGGGTTTAGTTTAGATTTGAATAAATGTTGTTAATCGCCAGGAATGGCAAGAAATATTATTTCCTTTCATGCTTTGTACAAACAAGGGTTTACCTTTTCGTTTAATAATGAAGTTGGTTCTATTGATGCTTTCTTTAATAATGTTCTTTATTTTAAAGCATTACCTTGTGATGGTGTGTATGAAGCTGTGTCTGTTGTAGATAACTTAGGAAATAATGTTTTGTGTATTGATTCTACTACTAATAATAACCTGGATAAAGCATCATTATGGCATTGTCGTCTTGGACATATAAGCAAGAAACGCATAGGCCAACTCCAAAAGGATGGAGTCTTGGAGTCATTTGACCTAAAGTCAGATGATAGTTGCGAATCATGCTTACTTGGAAAAATGACAAAGTCACCCTTCACAGGCTCGTGTGAAAGGGGTGAAGGTTTGTTGGACCTTATACACACGGATGTGTGTGGACCATTCAAACATGCCACAAGGGATGCTAATCGTTATTATTTGACTTTTACTGATGATTACAGTAGATATGGATATGTCTACTTAATCAAGCATAAGTCAGAGACTTTCGAGAGGTTTAAGGAATTTAAACAGGAAGTCGAGAATCAATTGGGCAGGAACATTAAGATGCTTCGATCCGATCGAGGAGGTGAGTATCTTAGTTCAGAGTTCCTTGACTATCTTAGGGAATGTGGGATTGTCTCACAATTGACACCTCCCAGGACACCGCAGTTGAATGGTGTGGCTGAGAGGCGTAATCGAACCTTGTTAGACATGGTTCGTTCCATGATGAGTCGAGCTTCGCTACCAATCTCATTCTGGGGGTATGCCTTAGAGACTGCCGCCCATATTCTTAATCTAGTCCCTACAAAGAAAGTTGCCAAAACTCCTCACGAGATGTGGACTGGTAAAGTACCTAAACTAGACCACATCAAGATTTGGGGTTGCGAGGCTTTCGTGAGACGCGAGACTCATGATAAGCTCGAACCTCGAAGCGAGAGGTGTATTTTCATCGGCTACCCACAACAATCCTTTGGTTACCTCTTCTACAAACCTAGTGACAATGTGGTCTTTGTAGCAAGAAGAGGAGTCTTTCGAGAAAGAGAGTTTATAAGCCAAGGAGACAGTGGGAGGAAAATTGATTTTGAAGAAATTCAAGAATCAAGTGGTGAAGGAACTTCAAACTCTAGCCCTCAACTTGAGGAGGAAACTCCTGTTGAGCCAATTGACAAATCTGTACCTCTGAGGCGTTCCACGAGAGTTAGGAGTGCACCTGAGCATTACTATGGATTCCATATTACTGCAGAAGGTGAGACACTTATTAGTGATGGGACACTAGTAAGTCAAGATGACCCTAACAGCTACGAGGAAGCCATGGTAGGCCCCGAGTCTGCTAAATGGAAAGAGGCTATGGATAGCGAGATACAATCCATGTATGACAATCAAGTTTGGAACTTGGTTGAACATGTACCAGGTCGTAAGACAGTAGGGTGCAAATGGGTCTTCAAGAAGAAGACCGACATGGATGGTAAAGTGCACACTTATAAGGCTAGACTGGTTGCAAAGAGCTTCTCTCAAATTCCTGGAGTGGATTATGATGAGACCTTTTCTCCGGTAGCCAAGATTAAGTCTATTCGGGTTCTGTTAGCCATAGCTGCATTTCATGACTATGAAATATGGCATATGGATGTCAAAACCGCTTTCCTTAATGGAAAGTTGGCTGAAGATGTTTACATGAGTCAGCCAGAAGGTTTTGTCAGCAGCAAGTACCCTAATAGAGTGTGTAAGCTTGAGAAATCCATCTATGGATTAAAGCAAGCACCTCGCAGATGGAATCTTTGCTTTGATGAGAAGGTCAAGGAATTTGGCTTTACTAGGAGTGAAGATGAATCTTGTGTGTATGTCAAGGCTAGTGGGAGTATAGTTAGCTTTTTGGTATTGTATGTGGATGACATACTACTCATAGGAAACGACATTCCAACTCTGCAGGAAGTAAAGTCCTGGCTTGGGAAGTGTTTCGCTATGAAGGACCTTGGTGAAGCTGCCTATATTTTAGGGATAAGGATCTTGAGAGATCGGAGTAAAAGACTAACTGGACTTAGTCAGAGTACCTACTTGGATAAGGTGCTGAAGAGATTCAGGATGCAGGACTCCAAGAAAGGAGAGTTGCCCATCCAGAGTAACGCCAAATTGAGTAAGACACAAAGCCCTAGCACTGAGGCTGAGATAGCAGAAATGAGTCTAGTACCTTATGCTTCGGCTGTAGGTTCGATCATGTATGCTATGACGTGTACTTGACCTGATGTAGCCTTTGCCTTGAGCATGGTTAGCAGGTTTCAGGGGAACCCTGGCAAGGCACACTGGACTGCGGTAAAGAATATTCTCAAGTACCTACGAAGGACTAAGGACTGGGTCCTTACCCTCGGTGGGAGTGATGCCTTGAGAGTAGTAGGGTATAGTGATGCTAGCTTCCAGAATGATAGGGATAATTTCCGCTCTCAGTCAGGCTGGGTCTTTACCCTAAATGGAGGAGCAATATCTTGGAAGAGTTCCAAGCAAGAGACAGTGGCAGATTCTACTTGTGAATCAGAGTATATTGCAGCTAGCGAGGCAGCAAAAGAGGTGATATGGCTGAAGAACTTCATTGGAGACCTTGGAGTTGTACCAGCTATTAAAGAGCCAATGGAAATTTTCTGTGATAGTGAAAGTGCTGTTGCCTTAGCCAAGGAACCAAGGGATCACGGGAGATCCAGACACATCGACAGAAAATACCATTTCATCAGACATCGGATCGAAGACTCCTCGTGGCAAAGAGGGTATCATCAGATGAGAATCCGGCAGATCCCCTCACAAAGGGACTGACTCGGGTTAAGCATCTTCAGCATGCTCGGAGCATAGGGCTGAAGGATGATATTAGATTTAGTAGTTAGATAACCTCGAAATCTGTAAAGTGTAATTGACATTTGATGATGAATAAAAAATGTTTTATTTATGAGTAAGGTGTTGCTATCTCTTGTCGATCGTTTACTATATTTCTTTTGCATGTTTTGACTTCCAGAATAATTTTTGTTTGGTATAACATATTATTCAAACCTCCACAGTCAGTCATATGTCGGAAGTAGGTATGAATCAAGACTGTCATGTTTGGTTGTAGAGGTCTTGGACAAGGCTACAACAATCATGAGTGCTCATAAGTTCTGAGCATTGGACTCAACCCACGCTCACTGAAATCACTTCATGGAATTCTATCTCGAGTGATCGTGAGACAGTAATATCGTATAAGTCTTCAAACCTAGAGATATGATTTGTTACTTACAAGTTGGTTATACATTGATTGTACGAAAACGCATTGGTAACTCGATGTTATAAATCGTGCTCTTGTGTGTAATTCAATGAGTGGTAGAACAAACATATGAGTCAAAGTTTATCTGTTCCTTCTTGGATTAGAAGCTGATATCTGGGCCCCTCGATGATTTTGTTTTGACCCATGTACCAGGCCCGGTCAGAACTAAGTTGATGTGTTCAATTAAGTTCTATGTCAAACAAATCGGAAATCGGGAAACAAATGCTGGACAATAAGCAAGACAATGTTCCATATATTTGTCCGGCTGATATCTAGAACAGAGGATTATATGATCACTTATCTTAAATGGCGTACCATCATCTTCTCAGTTCCGAGAAACCTTGAAAAGAGCTACGATTGTCGATCGGTTCCTGAAGTCATACTTGCAGTAATAGTTATTAGACTTATCCAAGTGGGAGACTGTTGGATAAAGTGTCTAAGTCCATAACTATTTCTGGTATGTACTTGACCCGACCCGGCATGGTCCATTTGGGTTGCATGGCACCATGCAATTGGATAGACTAAATGAGAGAAATAACACTTGGAGATTATTAATATATTATAAGTTCTAATATATTAATAATATTATTTGATTAGTTTGATCAATAATTAATTTAGAATTAATTAAGTGGTCAAAAGAGAACTAATTAAATATATGGGTTGATTATGTAAATCATCCATATCTTGTATAGTGGGCTAAGAGGCTCCATGGATTATCAAGTTGGGTTCTACCCATAGGATGCTCCATGGGAGTTACAAACCCATGGGTCATGGAAATGAAGAGTCATGACACATTAGGGTTTACATGGTGTAACCCTAGATGTGTCAACACTATATAAGAATCATATTCTCCACCAAAATCGGTTACACTAAGAAAACAAGAGGGCTTGGCCGATTTCAAGAAGTGTGTGTTCTCTCATAATTTTTTTTTCCAAGAGCATTTGGTGTTGTGTGAAGCATTTGAGGCATCACACTTGGGGTGCTAGGCTCACAAGGTTTCAAGGAACACAAGCAACAACAAGGTAAGTTATTCTATCTATTATTCAAGTTAAAATTGTTCCCCATGTATGCTAGATAGGAATATAGCCTTGGAATTCAACTTAGCATGATAATTAGACAAACATAGATCCAAGGTTATTAGGGTTGCATGTACACTTAGTAAGTGTTAGAATGCTTAAAACCCCTTAGTACTCAGTAATGCCGAGTCCTAAGGATATTTTTCCATCATGTTTAAGCATGAAACACCCTAGTTCTAACCCAATTATGTGTCATCACATGATTCATAGGGACCATTGGCATTCAGGGCATCCGTTGACACTCGAACCCTACGATAAACTGTGAGTTCATACCCCTTTAATGAACCTTTCAAATGTTTTTATATGTTTTAGGGGGGGATACAAGTCAAATATACATGTTTATGAATATTAATCACATGTGATTCACTACCCGTAGTTTAAATCACATGTGATGTACCACTATGTCTTATAAAAGAACTTTGCGTTTTCGAAACTACTTTAGACAAATGAACTATTTTCTAAATGTTTTCTTTGGACAAGATTCTTATTAAATAAATTTTGTTATAAAATGTAACCACATTAATATATTTATATAAGTAAGACTTGAAGGACTTAGGACCGATAACTCGCCCTATTTCCTGTTCTTGTTTGATTGTGGGCTTAGGGTAGTTGTTATCTGTCCGACTGTCATTGATTTCTTAGTTATATATATCATGTACATTAGTGTTGGATACGAGCCTTTTCATTTCATTCGATGCCTACACTACTTAATTGCCAAGAATTACACACACTAAGTTAACTATAATGGGTATAGTTAAGGCCACTACTACTCGTTACTGCCACTACTTTACATACTATAACACACACTATTATGAGACGACACACTAGTAAGAGAACTCACTACGAGCTATACAAAAGAGTACTACACTACGACACACTAGTAAGAGAACTCACTACGAGCTATACAAAAGACTACTACACTACGACACACTAGTAAGAGAACTCACTGCGAGCTATACAAAAGACTACTACACTATAATACAAGAGAAAGCACTAATCAGGGGATAACACACTAACTCACTACGAGATATGCTATTCGCTACATACTCTGCCCAGAGTTTTCCAACAGGAAGACGACGCTACATGTATAGATCTATACAGGGCAGACACTATTACATCCTGACTGTTAACCTCAGTCCGAGCCATGCAGGCCCAGGGATGCCGCTACTTCTCTACACTATGCATGACTGGGAAGGTCATGGGGTACTCTATTACTCACACTATCAGTAGCATACAAGGAATACACTACATTCACACTAAAATACTAACACTAAAGAATAAGTTAAAATCCCGAAGTAAATAAGTATCTATTTCTTATGGGAGTTTGCCCCACTATTACCGATATCATGCATAACTTTTCTTATTACACTACCTATTGGAGACTCACTAATATACCTTTACAACAAATGGTTTTAAATGAAGATAAGTACATGCAACTTAAAGGCTTTCACCTACAAGGTATTTTCTGGAAAAATATAGGATTTTCTAGAGTTTTCTATTACTTACGAATGTAAACTGCAGCTTTTCACACTCTGTACTAATACATTTTTTTACTAAAATTTACACTAAACTCTTATGAACTCACCAGCTTTATGCTGATACTCGTTTTCAAAATAACTTGTATCCTCAGGTCAAAGATAGACAGGTACAGGTGCAGCATTTGTAGAAGGTGGAGCATACAAGATCCATCTCTTATTTTTGTATTACTTTTGGTGTTTGATGAACATTACAGAACACACTTGTAATTAAACTCACTATGTAAATGAAATGGTTGCATGTTTCATGTTTTTACTATTACACAATTGTGATGATACTGTACATGACGTCCTCCACCCCGAAACGTATTCCGCCGTTACTGGTTTTGGGGTGTGACATTATGCCAATGAATGCACCTTCAATAACAGCGTATGTTTTGGGTGCAATGAAGAAGGGCATATTTTGAGGGACTGCCCGAAGAAGAAGGACGCAGCAAAACACAATCTACCACCAAAGCCGAAGGCGAGAGCCTTTCAGATGACACTCGAAGCTGCAAAAGAAGAAGTCGATGTCGCTTTAGGTACCTTTCTCGTAAACGAATTGCCTGCCCAAATTTTGTTTATTCTGGAGCCAATTACTCCTTTATATCGCATGAATTTAACAGAAAGCTAGCTTTGCCTATAGATAGACTAGTTGATGCTATAATAGTCGAGATTGCTAGTGGCAAGTTTGTACCTGTTAGCCATCGTATGAAAAACATCCTCATTGACTTGGATGGGAATAAGTTCCACGAGGAATTATTGCCTATCGAGTTAAATGGATTCGACATAGTTTTAGGAATGGACTGGCTTAGCGCCAACGATGTAGAAATATTATGTAGAAAGAAGATAGTAAAAGTAAACCCGCCAGGGAAAGAGTCGTTTATGGTGTATGGAGACAAACGCAGAGTAAATTCTGGAATCATTTCTCTAATGAAAGCCAGAAAGTGTTTGGCCAAGGGGTGTACATCATATTTAGCATTCGTGATCGATGCTAAGATGGAAAAGGAGGTGTAGAATATTCCGGTGGTGTGTGATTATCCGGAAGTCTTTCCCGAAGATCTTCCCGGATTGCCCCCTGAGCGACAAGTAGAATTTTGTATCGACTTGTTACCAGGAACGACGCCGATAGCAAAATCACCATATCGATTAGCACCAACAGAGATGAAAGAACTTATGACACAACTTCAGGAGTTATTGGACAAAGGTTTCATTCGACCTAGTTCATCGCCCTGGGGAGCCCCTGTGTTATTTGTAAAGAAGAAAGACGGGAGCATGATAATGTGCATCGATTACAGAGAGTTGAACAAAGCGATGATAAAGAACAAGTACCCGTTGCCAAGGATCGATGACCTGTTCGACCAATTGCAAGGTTCGAGCTATTTCTCGAAGATCGATCTTAGGTCGGGATACCATCAACTAAAGGTGAGAGAGCAGGATGTCGAAAAGACTGCGTTTAGAACAAGATATGGACACTATGAATTTTTGGTTATGTCGTTCGGACTAACGAATGCCCCAACAACTTTCATGGATTTGATGAATAGGGTTTGTAAACCATTCCTAGATAAATCTGTGATAGTATTCATAGATAATATCTTGATTTATTCGGAAAGCAAGCAGGAGCATGAAAAGCATCTGCGTTAAGTGTTAGAAGTCTTGAAAAAGGAGAAGCTGTATGCAAAGTTCTCCAAATGTGAATTTTGGATTCAGGAAGTCCAATTTTTAGGTCATGTGGTTAACCAAGAAGGAATAATGGTTGACCCAACAAAGATTGAAGCTGTAATGAAGTGGGAACAATCAAAAAGTCCTACGGAGATTCGAAGCTTTGTAGGATTAGCTGGATATTACCAAAGGATTATCCAAGGCTTTTCTTCAATTGCTACTCCATTAACAGCTTTGACCCACAAAGGAGCTACTTATGCTTGGAATGAGAAGCATAAGGAAGCCTTTGAGAAGTTGAAGAAGAGATTGTGTGAAGCACCGATTCTTTCGTTGCATGAAGGAGTTGATGACTTCACAGTTTATAGCGATGCATCTGGAGTTGGGTTAGGTTGTGTTCTGACCCAAAGGGATAAAGTGATAGTGTATGCATCGAGGCAATTGAAGGAGCATGAAAAGAACTACCCCACTCATGATCTGGAGTTGGCAGCGGTAGTATTTGCCTTAAAGACATGGAGGCATTATCTTTATGGTACTAAATGCAAACTTTTCACTGATCATAAGAGTCTCCAATATCTCTTTAATCAGAAGGAATTGAACATGAGGCAACGACGCTGGCTAGAGTTACTCAAGGACTACGACTGTGAGATACTTTACCACCCTGGTAAAGCAAATGTTGTTGCTGATGCTCTCAGTCGGAAGGTAAACCTTGAAAAGAAATGGCCAAGAGCGTTGAGAATTGAAGTTGTCTCGACAATTGTGGAAAGTATAAAGAAAGCTCAAGAGGAAGCTTTAGAGAAAAATGACCGAAAGGAAGAACGTTTGGGAAAAACGTTAGTATTCGGTACAAACAACCAAGGGTTGATGGTATTCCAAGATAGAATTTGGGTACCTAAGACGGGTGGAGTAAGAGATCTTCTGATGGAAGAAGCTCACAAGACCATGTACTCGATTCATCCTAGCAGTACAAAAATGTATAGGAATCTAAAGCCCTATTATTGGTGGCTGACGATGAAGCTCGATGTTGCTAAGTATGTGGCCGAGTGTGTAACTTGTGCTAGAGTTAAGGCACAACATCAGAAACCATATGGGATTTTAGAACCTTTACCCGTACCCATGGGTAAATGGGAAGACATCACCATGGATTTTGTGACTAAACTGCCCAGAACAAGGAATGGTCACGACATGATTTGGGTGGTCGTTGATCGCTTCACTAAGAGTGCACATTTCATAGCAGCCAAAGAGAAATGGTCTATGGATAAACTTGCAAATTCTTACGTGAAGGAAATTGTGACGCTTCACGGTGTTCCGGTAACGATTGTATCCGATCGTGACAACCGTTTTACTTCAAGGTTTTGGAGGAGTCTACAAGAGGAATTGGGTACTAAGTTGTGTTTGAGTACAACTTACCATCCGCAAACCGATGGTCAGAGCAAACGAACAATTCAAACATTGGAGGATATGCTGAGAGCATGTACCCTAGAATTCCAAGGTAACTGGGATGAACACTTACCTTTAGTAGAATTCTCCTATAATAATAGTTTCCACTCAAGCATTAAGATGGCACCTTATCATGCCTTGTATGGAGAAAAGTGTCGAACGCCATCATGTTGGCTGGAAGCTGGGGAAAAGCAGTTTATGGGACCTGAAATAGTCCATCAGACTGCTGAAAAGTTGAAAGTGATAAGGGGAAGGATGTTAGCTTCTCAAGATCGACAAAAGAGTTATGTTGACAAGAAAAGACAACCGATAACCTTTGAAGTTGGAGATTTGGTTTTACTTAATGTCTCGTCGTGGAAGGGACTTATAAGATTTGGTAAAAGGGGAAAGTTGAGTCCAAGGTTTATTGGACCGTTCAAAGTTCTTCAGAAGATCGGGGATCAAGCTTACAATCTAGAGTTACCGGAAGAACTGGAGGGTACTCATAACACCTTTCATGTGTGTTATTTGAGAAAGTTCACGGGAGATGTGCCCGACATAATTCCGATTTCTGAGTTAAGGCTGGATGAAAACAAGAGGTTGATAAAAGAACCTGAGGCAATCGTTGACCGTAAGACTATGAAGTTGCGACGCAGGATGGTTGATTTAGTGCTTTTGCGCTGGAAATATACGAATCGACCAAATCTCACTTGGGAAACGGAGAGTGACATGATGAGTCGCTACCCGCAGTTGTTTGGTGATATGTGATTTCGGGGACAGAATCATCCTAAGGGGGAGAGAATTGTAACACTCGTGTTTCTAGCCTAGGTATTTATATTGAGGTGATAGTCTAGGTTAACCTTTGTAACTCATTTTGAAGAAATGAAAAGGAATTATGTGAATATTATGTGAATTATGTGTTTTATGCTTAATTATTAGGGTTTAATTAATTAAGAATAAAAATAAGCGTCAAAATTAAAGTGTGAGATAATCCCAATATCTTTACATAAAGTTGTAGTGGTCGAAAAAAGGATTTCGGGGATATAAAGAATACCAAAATCTGAGTTATAACGAAGAAGTTATGACGTGTCGAAGTTTCGGGATAAACCGGCACGGTGCCGAGTGTCGTAAAAAGTGAGTTTTTGATAAACTACTTTTTAGCCTTAGTGATCTAAACGAAAGTCGTAGTATTCTGTAGCACCTGGTTCCTAGTATGTAAATCTTATTGAGTATTTTCCTTCTTTTTAGCCTTGGACTCGGCGAGTCATAGGTCCGACTCGCCGAGTAAGGACGGGACCCGGGACATGTTTAATTTGGCGACTCGGCGAGTCCATATTCTGGACTCGGCGAGTCACCGCTGTTGGATGAAACCCTAAGTTTCAGGGGTTGCACCCTATTTAAACGATGTTTTGTGCCTCATATCCGCCCCCATTGCGTCCAGAACACTACCTCTCGAAGCTCTAACTCCTCTTTTGGTAATTTGGGTGATTTTGGTGCTTTTCTTTGAAGTGTTGGAGAGGAGAAGAAGGTAGATCAAGAGGAGAGGAAGAAGATCTGGAATCTTTGTGCCATTTCAGAACTTCTAGAGGTATTGGACTCGAAACCCTCTCTGTCCCTTCATTATTATCTTGTTGAGAGCTTGTGATGGCCATTTCAAGGCTTCTTCTAGCCTTGACCTTAGTGTAATGAGCTTATAGTGTTGAGGGACTTCGGATCTAGGCATGTTTGGGCTCTAAGGGCTCGGATTTGTAGCCTTTATGGACCCTCATTACTTGAAAACTTTGGATCTACCATTTTAAGTACATTTTGAACCCTAAAATCCGTATTGGTGAATATCTACACGTAAAGTTGGAAACTTTACGTGTGATTCGTGTTCTAGGAGTCCAAATCTGTGAATGGCATGGACTGGAATCGAGCAAATCTGTGTATTTATTGGGTGCATGGCAACGACTCGGCGAGTCGTTCATGTGACTCGGCGAGTCTGTTCGCGAGTCTCCGAGTTTGTCCCCTTTTCGTAGTGTCGAGTGAACAGTGAGTCACGGGGTGTGACTCAGTGAGTCGGAAGCTGAACTCATCTATGGAGGAACTCGGCGAGTCAATGCCCTGACTCGGCGAGTTCAAGGCAATCTCCTTAGATCAAGAACAGACTCGGCGAGTTGTTCATACAACTTGGCGAGTCGAAGCAGCAAGTGTTCTTCGGTTGAAGACGAACTCGACGAGTTGTTCATACAACTCGGCGAGTAGGATGAAGGACTTGAATATCAGTTTAGAAGGAGAACTCGTCGAGTCGTCGCCTAACTCGACGAGTAGAAACGGGATTCAGGACAATCGTTTGGGTAGGGACTCGGCGAGTTGGAAAGCCAACTCGGCGAGTCGGGTCAACTGAAAGTTGACTCTGACTTTGACTTAGGGCATGATCAGGGGTAAAATGGTCATTTTACCCGAAGGACAGTTAGCAGTGTTTGATTGAGTATGTTGTGGGAATTGCAGCCGGAGGATTTCCGGAGCAGCAACAGTAGTAGACAGTCAGTTCCCGATCAGATCAGCAGCTACTTCGAGGTGAGTTACCTTCCAGTAGCGGTGGGTCTACGGCCACAATGCCGGCCCACCAGTAGGAGTCGTATGTTAGATGATTGTCTTTGTGATGTCATCTAGGTTTGCTACTACCTGATATGTTATATGCTAGCATGATATGTTATATGAGATAGAAGTAGAAATCGGTTGATAGGACCGAAGGGTAGTTCTGTAACAATTGGTAAAAATAGGAACGATCGTGCGATGCTATGTTTTGATTATTAAGCAATATGAGTATTTTATTAAGAATGGTTGAAGGAATTTAACCTCTTTTATTTAAATAAGTTCTTGTGAAATATAAAACAAGTAACTAATGATAATTTCGTTATGATGTATGACTACGAACCATCACCGGTTTGTGAAAATTAGCATATAACATCATTTGAACGCAACAAACTTAATTTTTGTATCAACATGTATCTAGTTGATAACTAAGTTAGGTTCTATGTAAAACGTGTGCTTAATAGTTGTGGAGGATCTAAATTTGACAAATATACGAACCAAAGTGACAAAACGTGTTTAACGATATGGTTAACCGGTTAAATGTCACGAAATTATACATTGGTCAATAAATTTTATATTTAAATAAATTAAAATATAAAATGAATTATTATAAGGTATAATTAGAATGTATTTAAGTGTTTTTGAATAAAAAGAATAAAACATAAACATTAAAGTTCAAATACACAAAAACTACATTGGTATTTTATACTAAGTATACATGTATGTATTTGTATATATGTATTATTATCTAGTGAATGACTAGTTATGGGTCATGAATTAAAGTGATTTCATGTAAGTTTTATGATGTCTAAATCAATTAAGATAAGAGAATTGGTGGAGATAAGTGCCAACTTAACTAATAAGTGCTTAATCACTTAAGACATTTTACTAAGAATGCTTATTAATCCCTCTTCTAATTTTCGAGATTAAGACCTTCCCTCTCCTTAACTAAAATCCTAACTAACTAAATAACTAGTAGTTAGTTAGTTAACTAACTCTATCTCTAAGCAACCACCCAAGCAAGTGGCTAGACAAGATCACATCACTTAAACTCACATCCCATCACAAGCTAGTCTAGGTTTTGTCCCCTTATCCTCTTCCACTCTTTTCACCTTCATAATCACGAAATTTCATCTTCATTTTACCCTCATTTGACCAGCCAACACTCCAGGGAATTACTCTCAACCTTCATCTCATTTTCAAGCACAAAAACTTCCTTCCAAAGCCATCAAAACCATGAACTAAAGGGCTGCTGTCCCTTTTGTGTTTCAGCCACCATTTCACCCATCTACACCTTCCTTTTGCTTGATATTTTTACCACCAAATACCCCTGGAAGTTACTTGTTATGATACTCAAAATTATTGATTCAAAACAGTGAGTAAACTACCCTTTTTCTTGCTCTTTTGCTGTGAAATTTCGTGACAGCAACATAGCCAAAAGAGTGGCTGTTTTGGAGCATCAAACCAACAACCAAAAGTTCATCTTCAACCTTCCATTCTTCAAGTATTCACATAAGGTGAGTTCATACCCCCTACATTTTCATGTTTTATTCAAGTTTTAAGGGGGGGGGGGGGGGGAATACAAGTTAGAACACTAAACATAACTTAAATTTAAATGACAGCTTTCTACAGAAACGTTGAGTCCTGTTCACGGACTGTTTTGACCATCTTAAACTTAATATCTTTCAAAACTGTACAATATGCAAATAGTTCAAGTTTATACCTTTCTAATGACTACTCACACGCGTTCATACGATTTTGCTAGAATTTATGGCGATTTTTATAAAACTGCCTATCATTTCAGAAGTGATTTCGGACCAGTCTGTGAAGATGTTCATTTTCACACTAGTTTGAGACCACTAAAAATCATAATAAAAATTATGAACAAAGTAGACTCATTTTATAAACTCAAAGAGGTGACGGATTCAGTTTTTGACTTACGAGGATTTTTCTATGAGTTTTCTAAAAACAGGGACAGTAAAGGGTAAAACTGTCAAAAGTGGTTTATAGATTTATTAACACCTTCTAACATTTTTGAGCAATGTTTATACATTAAGGAAGTTAAAACACAATCATTTAAATATGTTTAATTACTATTTTTACAAAAGTGATATCAAACTTAAGGATTATTTCATGCAAAGTTTCTAATAAAAACGTAAGAATATGAACAACAATTACGAAACATACCAAATCATCTTTTAAAATTTATACATATATATGTTTTGTTTACAAACTTGTCTTCTACATCAAAAATTACACTTTTCATAACAAGTGAACATTTTACTAGGGATTACTATGCAAACGAGACACATTTTTAGAAACTATAATAGGTATAGTTTTACGAGAGCATTACAAACTTTTACATACTAGAAACACTATTTCAAGAAGTTTACTTTCATATACAAGAACAAACGAACATTTTTTGCACGTAAATCTGTTGTATACTAAGTTTTGTGAGACATCAACTTCACCTACGTTCGAGTACGCATTTCAAGTCCTATATTATATACCAGAATCCCTTGGAGGGGGAGCATGGTGTTTGTGTATAGATCTATACGGGCTTGACAACCCACGCCCTGACTGTTAGCTACAGTCCACCATTTGGGGTGACAAACGTCAGAACATTCCAACGCCTGAAGAACGTTGTGTATAGGCATTTCTAGTGAATAGCATGGTTATAAAACTCACATGGAGTATTGAAAACACATTGATTTACGGGGTTTTTCAGACGTATTGGAAATTTTATACTTACTTACATTTTTAGAAACAAACATTGGTCTTGAGAAAAGGCTACATTTATACTAGTAGAAAATATAGGATTTTCTAGAAGCAAACAAACAAGAACAAAACATTTCATTTCATACAAACATTGTCATTTAATACTTATGAAACTCACCAGCTTAAATGCTGATCTACTCTTTCAAAACTACTTGTATGTCCCAGGGATTCAGTAATTACAGGTAACAAACAGCTTTTGAAGAAGGGACGCTGCGGCGCCAGTTTAAATTCATATTTTGGCATCATATTGTAATTGGTTTTGAACATGTACCTTTTAACAATGTAAACTTTCAATTATATATATGATGGTTGTATTGCTTTCTTTACTATGTATTCATTTGTTACGTTACCACATGAAGTCATCCGCCCCCGAACGTTTCCGCCGTTCCGGTTTGGGGGTGTGACAAGTTCAGACACCCCAGAAATGTCTGACGGTACGTGATGATATGTTTGCATGCTGGCTTGTTACGTTATATGCGATAAAGGTAGTAAGAGGGGACTAGTCCTCGAGGATCGGTTGTTAGGACCGATGGGTAGTCAGCACCCTAGAATGGCTTGGCACGGGTAGTCAGCACCCCAGAATGGCTTGACACGGGTAGTCAGCACCCCAGAATGGCTTGACACGGGTAGGACGGCACCCCACAATGGCCGTACCGGGTAGTCAGGCACCCCAGAATGGCCTGGCAGTATGTATGTTATGTGTTTGTATGGTATGTGGTATGATGGGGGAACTCACTAAGCTTTGTGCTTACGGTTTTTAGTTTTGGTTTCAGGTACCTCCTCAGCTAGGGGAAAGGAGTCGGCGCGGTAGCAGCATGTTGTTGGTTTTTGAGCATTCTAACACTCCTAAGTGTACATGCAACCCTAAATACCTTGGATCTATGTTTTCTCTATTATACATGCAAATAAGAACTTCCAAGGTATTATCCTAATCTAGCATACAAAACAATGACTTTAGCAAGATAGAATACATACCTCTTTGGTGTAGAAAGTCTTCATGAAGCTTGAGTGCCTAGTGCCCCAAGTGTGACACCTCAAATGGAATCACAATCACCAAAACACTTAGAATAACTTGAGAGAATTCTACAACTCATGAAATCGGCTAGCCCTTTCACTTCACACACTAGTGGCCGATTTTGGTCAAGAATAAGATGCTTATATAGTTAGGGTTACACCATGTAAACCCTAATTGACATGGCCTTTCATTTCCATGATCCATGGGTACAAATACACCATGGAGCATCCATGGACCATCCTATGGGTTTTAGCCCAACTTGATTATCCATGGAGCATTAGCCCACTATACAAGTATGGATGATTTAAACAATCAACCCATATATTTAATTAGTCTTCTTTTGATCACTTAATTAATCCTAGATTAATTCTTGATCAATACTAATTAAATAATCTTATTATTCTTATTATTAATACACTAGAACTTATAATATATTAATAACCATAAGTGTCTTATTTCTCTCATTATAGTCTATCCAAGTGCATGATGGTATGCAACCCAAATGGACCATGCCGGGTCGGGTCAAGTCTTACCAATTATAGTTATGGACTTAGACATTAATCCAACAGTCTCCCACTTGGATAAGTCTAAAACTATTATTGCGTATGACTTCAGGAACCAACTGGCAATCGTAGCTCTCAAAAGCTTCTATCGAACTCTGACCTTGTAGATGAACTCTGACCTTTGTCAATGACTTGTCCATTAGATAAGGGATCATATATTCCTCCATTCTAGATATCATATGAACTGAGACATGGATTATAATCATTCTCTCTGTCCATTTGTTGTTTCCCGATTTTCGATTTATGACGACTGACTAATTGAACAAATCAAATCAGTCCTGGCCCGGCCGAGCACTTCCATTTGTCATCATCAAATCATCGAGGGGCCCACAGATATCGCTTTTATCCCGAAGGTAAAAGGAACGGATAAACTTCGACTCATATGGCTTGTTCTACTACTTGTTGAATCATACACAAAGGCACGTTTTATAGCACCGAGTTACCAAATGCGTTTTCGTGCAATCAATGTACTATCAACTCATAGTAACAACTCATATCTCTAGGTTTGAAGAATATAAGATATTATCGTCTCATGATCACTTGTGATAAAATCCATGAAGTGATTCCAATGAGCGCGGGTTGAATCCAATACTCAGAACTTATGAGCACTCATGAGTGTTGTAGCCTTGTCCAACACCTTAGACCTCTACAACCCTTCACGACAGTCTTAATTCATATCTACTTCCAACATATGACCGACTATGGATGGTTTGAATAACTTAGTCATTCTGGAAGAATAACTCAGTTTATTCGGGAAGTCAAAACATGCAAAATGAAACACAATAATAATTGAATCCAATATGGTATCAAAACCTATGAACATAAATAAAACACTTTTTATTTATCACCATATGATTGCACATTATTCATTGTATATTGTTTCAGCTATCAACTTTATTCTTGAATTTAAAACAATAGTTGTCCCATGCTCCAAGCATGTACACTATGTTTTCTTAAACACTAGTCATGCCATACACCAAGTATGCATACTATTTTTGTCTATGATCTTTACTTTGTGAACTAGATCAATTGAACATACCTTCAATGATTCTCTTTTCACACTCCCAAATCCTTACTGCAAATGCAAGAATTCCAAATTCATGCCATTTACTGAAATCTGTTAGATTCTAAACTTATATGCATTGATCCTCTTGTAACGATTATGCACAAACTCACAAAGACTTGGCAACAATCATTACAGAGTATTCCAAAGGAGATCAACTCCTTGTAAATATCCTTCTTGCATTAAGTTTCCTTAATCTTACACAGATTGAAAATTCTAACTTTGAAACATTTCCAGATTCCATTTTGACTATCACTTCTGAACAAGAGTTGCCTCCTTACAGATTATGTCAATATGGTCCTTCCAGAATTATCACTATACTTCCAATTGTCCTTGAGCAACCAATCTTTGGTAAACCTTAGATTGTCCTCGACAATTGTTTAATCCTTTTAGTCATATCCAGTTCTAAACCTTTTCCCTTCTTAATGCCCCAAGCATTTGGAAAATTTTAGAACGAATGAATATAGCACATGTAATCAATCCTATATCCGAAGCATATGGGACACGATTCATGATGTCTTACATAAAGACTAAACCAGTCTTTTGCTATAATATTTCCATTTCAATTTGCCAAGTTCTCATAATTCAGATTATGAAAAGGGATGTCGTAATCATAATCGAATTTTAGAACGCAAATAATGGACCCATATATAGAATTTCCTTATGTTGAGCCATTCCAACATGAAATTCATATATATCCTTGACTAAATGATTAAAACCTCACGATCTAAGCTTATAGATTTGAGATGAAGTATAATTTCCTCTCCCTTAATTATAGCAAAACAACTTTTTCAACCCCTGCAACCTCACGAATTGAAACTTTTTGTTTTCTATAATTAACATTGCTAACTTGCAATACTTATCATAATTATCATGCGCCCACTAACATGATGATTATTAGCATAACACTTATGCTCCCACTAGCTTTGACATGTTCTCAGAAATCACCTGGACTTCTAGAAATCAATACTCCATTGACTTTCTTACCAAAGTTCAGATTTCTGATACTAGATTGTTTTGATAAAACTTTATCAAAAATCATACACCTTCCCTTAGATAGCACACTTGTGTGTCTAAACAGTTATGAAGAGGTATGCCGTAATCATAATGGTTAGACCTTTTTGCCACTTCTCACAAGTCCATATTAGTGTGCCGGTTAACCACATGCGCTCCACTAACGACTTTGAGAATGCAAATATCACAATTGCTATCTAGATAAAATCTACTTAGTGAAAGTGTTTCCTCACCATCACTTTCATGAATCGGAGAGAAACCTTATGACACTTAGATTTAACGGTGTATGTGTTCTTATCCATATGAATTTGTCAAAACCATAATCACAAGACAAAGATAATGACAAATCCAAAACCATATGGATTGAACTCAATCTTAACTTCTTGCCACCTGGCAGCTCAAGAGCCTGCCATTGCTTCCAAGTTGTTGTGCAACAAATTGAGAACTCTAAGAACTCATATGCAAAGCCAACTTTAACTGGAATGGGCACAGAAATGTCAACACGATAGGTTATAAACCTCAAGTCGTGTGCTAGTGAAGGACTTCAGGTTTTATTCTTGATTAGTTCTTGAGACTTTCAAGACCTTTAAGACTCCCACTGTCCTCTTGACCTATAAGACTCCCTTGTCAAATATCCAAGAGATAGTGCCGATTCTAATCAAGACAAACACTTCACACAATTGGCCTTAGTTGGTCTTTGTTTATCCAAAACATCACAACTTACCAATTTCAAATGTACACGAGTAGGAAACTTTTACTCTTACATTTGACAAGTGTTTTAAACCTTCTTTAAGACATGTCTCTCAAATTACAATCTTGAAGTATGACTCTAAGACTTGTAGTATGACTCATCTTCTTGATTTAACCATTTCAACAATTCAAGTTCCTCTTCTTAGTCATAAGAATGCACTAAGATTTTCCTTACAGAACTAATTTTGATATGGTTTCTTAATCATTAAGATGATCACAAAAACTGATACTAAAGTACTCTCCCATCTTTTCAGATTTGAGAAACTTTTATCCTTCTGCCTAATTTGATTCTTCTTATTCGCTCTGCCATACATTGAAACCATTTTCCAATGTCTCAGAGTTACACTTAAGCTTGTAAGTATAATCATATTTACTGATCTTTTGTAATCTATGACGAATAGTTTAATCAATCTTTTGTGGTGGACTTGACCAATGCACAAGAATGTGTACTCGATCCCTTAGTCCTTCACTTGACTCACACATCCATGTGAGCAAGTACTTAGTCTTAATTTTCCAATACTTGAAAGTTCTCATTCATCATGCTATACAACTTGCATGATTCCAAGTTCCGGTCCAATTGAAACTTGGGTGATGAGAATCTTTCCTTATTTGGTAAATTTAGACATTACCACAAATGAAAGAATCAATTTCATATTTCCACTCTTGCTATTAATGGAATCATATAAGCAACAATTTTTCCTCAAATGCCATTGTAAGGATATTTTAAAATAAATAAATAAAAACAAAATTTTTCCTTTATTTTAAAACTTTGCGGAAAAACTAATCCTTACAATCCATATGAAAACTTGTTGTTATCTATTCCTAAGCAAAAATATCATAACTCCTAAGAAGTAGCTCAAGAATCCGATTTTCAAGCTATGCGATAGAAATCCATCTACGCGATCAGATTCAGCATATTGTTTCTTTAAGTTTCTTCACTTTTCTTTGATTGTTAAAACATCACCATGTGACCCAGTCACATCATGTATCAAGAATCTCAGAATAGAAACTTAACAGAGTTAGATAGTGGAATTTACCTGAAGTAGAGTCAAACTTATTGACTTTAACATCCTTAGGTAAATTTGGCAGCTTCGCAACCAATGCTCCTTCCTTTGGCAACATAAACATATGGACCCTTTGATAATGGTACACGGGAGTATCATAGACTTAGCTTTTCTCTTTACCATTTGGTCAACCGAGTTGACTATGGCCGATCCATTTCCATTGGGAAGAGAATGCTTTACTAGATATCCAATGTCATCATTGTCAATGTCCATCAAGTTTTAAGGAAGTTGATCTTAACAAATAGATAAGATCATTAAGGGTCTTGTCATAGTCTGTTTCATAGGTGTCCCAAAGGAACTCACTATGTGACTTAGAAAGTGATTGAACCACCAACTTTCTCAAGACTTTGACACCCAACTCTCCCGGCTTGTCAATATGTGACTACATCTCCAAGATGTGACCACACCTAGACCTTGCCTTGCCAATAGGGCTTGAGTGACCTTAAACTTTTCAAGAACTTGTGGGTTGGGGAGAATAATTTGAGGAGGTGAAAGATGTATGATTTCCATGGGACATCATCTTCATTTAGGAAAGCTTGTTTCAAGAGATTTGGGATGATCATAGGTGTCTATTACAGACATCTTTTGGGAGATATTCAAGATAGTTGATTTAAAGTCCTTAATATGACACCCAATATGAAATATTAAGGCTAGGACCCAACAAACTATTTTATAACTTAGAAGAGGGATGCCGTAATCCAAGCTATAAAATATTTGAAGGTAGGTGAATGACGATTCACCAATTTCCACCAAGATAAACGAAATGTATTATTAGGTTTTAATTGGTTTTGAAACTCCTAGATCTATTGAGATTCATTGAACTGTTCAATGGCATGTTTCAATCTCGAGTGTGCCCTTCAGGTTTTGTGACTGGGATGCCGAGGATCACAAAACAAGGTGTGAAGTAACCATGCAAATCACTTGGTACCCTTAATAAATTACCCCTCAATCGATGTGCTGGTTAACCACACACGCTCCATCGATACTATGATAAATATTAAGTCACCCGTTACCTACCTTGTTAAGTCCAAGTTAGTGTGCCGGTTAACCACACACGCTCCACTAACGACTTTGACAAAGTGTAAAGTGTAATTTCATGGATTAGCACCTTATTCACATTTTCCTAAGTAACTAAGATTGGGTATTATTAAGAGTTTAGTTACTTAGTATTTATCATTAATACTTTTAATGAAGGGAGAATTATAGTCTTGTCAAACCCGTTCGGCTAACGACCCTCCACCAGTCAAGCAAGCGGTGGGTGAGAGTGGACACCCATTAAGTTGCCATTTTATAGGCAACAACCTTATACCCACCTTATAGACCGGCTTCGTGAATGAGGCGTACTAGCGGTAAGACTGACTTTACTCTTATACATATATATATTATTAACTTATAATATTATAAAGTATAAGGGTTGAATTTTAACTAAGGGCTAACTTGGAATTAAAGTATTCATAAGGAAAACTTTTCAAATTCCAAAACTTGAGGGCAAGTTTTGAAACTATTCAAAACTAATTAATTCCATAACTTATGTGTTTAAAGTAGTTTTAATCCAAAAACTCTTCAAGTTCCATAACTTGAGGACAAGTTATAGAAGACTTTAAACTAATAAAAGAACTAACTTTTCTTTATTTTATAACTTATGGATTTAATTATGGTTACATATTTATTCTTTAATGAAGTGACTCTTGAACTTCCATAACTTGAGGACAAGTTATGGAGTCATAAAAAAAAAATTATTCAATGACACAAGACTCTTCATTTTGTAACCATTGCCAACTTTTATGAGTTTTATGAGTCTTTAATGTGACTCTTCATGTAACTTGAGGACAAGTTACACAAACACATTTTATACTCAACTCTTAGATTAAAATGGATTGAAAACAACTATTTCAATTAACTTTTCTATTAATCTAAGCAACTCATAAGAACAAGATAATTCAAATCAAACTTTTTCATGTAATTAGTCTAAACCTTAAACTAATACAAAACATGAATCTATTGACAATTATCTTTGAAAATGGATTAGCATGAACATTACCACATCAAAAACAAGTTTATAAGTTCAAAAACAACTTAGGGTAATGTTCCTAGTCCATTTCTAGCCAAAAACGTCGAATATATGATGTCTGGGGCTCCTACTCGGCGAGTGCATGAACCTACTCGGCGAGTAGGATGATTTTACTCATGGACTCGGCAAGTTCATCAGTGGACTCGGCGAGTCCAGTGCCCAGAAAGCCAGAAAATCGAGTTTTTTTTAGCATTTTTCAGCAATTTGCATCAAGTATAAGAGAAAGCAAGCCTAGTCTCTGATACCACTGTTGGTCTTTGAGCATTCTAACACTCCTAAGTGTACATGCAACCCTAAATACCTTGGATCTATGTTTTCTCTATTATACATGCAAATAAGAACTTCCAAGGTATTATCCTAATCTAGCATACAAAACAATGACTTTAGCAAGATAGAATACATACCTCTTTGGTGTAGAAAGTCTTCATGAAGCTTGAGTGCCTAGTGCCCCAAGTGTGACACCTCAAATGGAATCACAATCACCAAAACACTTAGAATAACTTGAGAGAATTCTACAACTCATGAAATCGGCTAGCCCTTTCACTTCACACACTAGTGGCCGATTTTGGTCAAGAATAAGATGCTTATATAGTTAGGGTTACACCATGTAAACCCTAATTGACATGGCCTTTCATTTCCATGATCCATGGGTACAAATACACCATGGAGCATCCATGGACCATCCTATGGGTTTTAGCCCAACTTGATTATCCATGGAGCATTAGCCCACTATACAAGTATGGATGATTTAAACAATCAACCCATATATTTAATTAGTCTTCTTTTGATCACTTAATTAATCCTAGATTAATTCTTGATCAATACTAATTAAATAATCTTATTATTCTTATTATTAATATACTAGAACTTATAATATATTAATAACCATAAGTGTCTTATTTCTCTCATTATAGTCTATCCAAGTGCATGATGGTATGCAACCCAAATGGACCATGCCGGGTCGGGTCAAGTCTTACCAATTATAGTTATGGACTTAGACATTAATCCAACACATGTCACACACACACTCTCTGGTTTCCGCATTTACGAGATTCTCTGGGATTTATACTCTGATATTTTGATTGGTTGTATGATTTGGCTTTTAGACATGGTTTACGTTGTGTCATGGTTTGATCAAACAATGTTTTAATTATTAATGTTTTCTAAAGTAATGTTTTAAAACGAAATTTTTGGACGTGAAAATTGGGTCGTTACAAGTTGGTAACAGAGCCCTGGTTTTAGGGATTCGGACACACCTTCGGGGGTGTCTGAACGCAAATCGAGGGATTAAAAGATTTTCTAAAAGAAAATGTTTTCAAAAAACTAAGAAAAGAGTTTCGAGAAAGAACGAAGTGTGTGATGTGCGCGACCGGCTGAGCTCAAGTAAGTATTCCCCAAAGTACCCATACGAGTTTATGTTATGTTTATCAGCTTTGGTAGAACAACATGCTAGAATAGGGCTAAGGATCTAGGAGGGATGCCTTATGCTTTATGTGTTTCAGTTGTATGAGAATTACATGCTAGTTATTGAGTAGACAGCAAGTAGGATAGCCTGATTAGGTTATGCCTGATAGTATGAGCTTAGCACTTTATGCTAGTACAGTTCCTGTAAGCAGATAGAGTTGATTGAGATTGTTACCCTTGTCTGAATGCTGCTTGCATCGTGCTATGCGGGACTCTGAACAATGGAAGTTAGCCATTAGGCGAATACGTCACGTCACATATGATCAGGGTTGAATAATCTTAGAGTGCCAGATTTGATCCTACTGCGCAGCTCTTGTTTGAGTCCAACCGTTGTAGGGATGAGTCGGGTACTCGAAGGATTATCTGAGCCTCGTCATGTG
Source organism: Lactuca sativa (assembly GCF_002870075.4). NCBI lineage: Eukaryota > Viridiplantae > Streptophyta > Magnoliopsida > Asterales > Asteraceae > Lactuca > Lactuca sativa. Next base: position 182,336,266 of record NC_056623.2, read on the forward strand.
TGATGGTATTCGGGTAATGGCTAATTGGCATTACAAGGAGGTCTACAGCAGCTGAGGACTAGATCGAGTAGAGTCGGAGATTTCCCTAGGGCGAGCCTAGGATGAGTATAGTAGTGATCAGCCATAGTGAAAGGGATCTGGTGGAGTCGAGACAGTCCTTGAAGAAGGTACGGATAGATGTGGAAGGTAGTATGGGCCCGTACTACTGAAAGCCGAGGATCCGTACCTGAACCAAGGAAGGCCAAGATAAGACCAGGGAACTTGTAGGTAGCAGTGATCCCTCAGGAAGTATCAGTATCTCTAATGTTTGTTGTGATGTATTGCAGAATGGTGGTACTTCGATCGAGGCCGGTAGATGGCGGTTCAGGAGAGGGGTCAGGTTCGGGATCAGGTTCTGAGTCGGTAGATGAGGGACTACGCGAGTTCATCGCGTCAGAGATCACTAGAGGCATCCTTGAGTCGACCCCCATCCTCTTTGGGTCGATCAAGGAAGGGATCATGGAGTTGATGGAGGATTGCCTTCGGGCATTCAGGAGTGATATGGCATCTAGCCAGTCGGGCTCTCGCACACTGTCCTTCAAGGACTTCAGGGGCAGTGGTGCGCCGGATTTCTATGGGGTGAAAGACCCCATTGCTGCCAGGTGATGGATTGCAGACATCGAGTCTGCACAATTGACTAGCTTCTGCCCCGAGGGGTCGAAGGTGAGGTACGCAGCAGGGTGTTTACGGGACCGAGCCCGAGATTGGTGGGAGTAAGTGGGTGACTCGTTGGGAGCTGCAGCTATCGAGGCTATGACCTGGTCGGACTTTGTGACCAGGTTCAGGGCAGAGTTTGCGCCGGCTGTCAAGCTTCAGCAGCTGGCCAGGGAGTTTCTAGACATGAGACAGATGACGGAGAATGTGGCGGAGATCACCGCCAAGTTCCGGGAGAGGACTTTGTTGGTGCCCCAGTATGCTGGTGACGAGGATATGAGGAGGGCCCGTTATCATGATATGCTACGAGCTGACATCCGGGAGCATGTTTGCTTTTCGGCTTGCCCTACCTTGGACTCTATGATTGCCAGGGCGAGGGAGAGGGAGATAGATTTGGAGCACATCCGGAAACGGAAATCAGAGGAGGGTCAGACAGGAGGGGCTTCGGGGAAGAAGTCCAAGGGATCAGATGGTAGGCCGAAAGGCCAGTCAGGACCGAGCCGCTGCAGGAAATGCGGCAGGCCGCACGAGGGGGCGTGCAGGATGGGATCATCAGGCTGCTACAAGTGCGGCAAGTCTGGGCACATCAGCAGGGATTGCACTGCTCCGACAACAGTTATTCAGACCTCAGAGTTGCTGTGTTTCCACTGCAACCAGAGGGGCCACAAGAAGGCCAATTGCCCCCAGTTGACAGTTTCAGCGCCGGTGAAGGCGCCAGCTCCAGCGACCCTGCGGATCACGGATGGCCGGCAGGGCAAGGCAGAGGCTCCAGTGGTGAGGAGCCGAGCATTCTAGCTGACTACCGAGGAGGCACGCGCCGCACCCGATGTGGTGACGGGTATGATTCTTTCCCTCTATCTTATTTTTATTGATATGTGCTCCGTATATATATGTATGCATTAGGATCGTTCCATGTGAACGGCCTTCCAGTTCAGGTGTTGTTCGACTCGGGTGCGTCCCGATCATTTGTTTCCCTTGCGCTTAGCAAGAAGTTTCATGAGTCATCGGGCGAGTTAGATTGCCCTTTGGAGGTGGAGATTGCTGATGATCGATCAGTGCGAGCATCGATGGTATTTCGAGATTGCGTGCTGCGTTTGTTTGAGGAGCGCTACTTGGTAGATTTGGTTCCCATTTCGCTGCGTGGGAACAAAGTGATTATAGGCATGGATTGGCTGTGCCCTAATGGGGCAGTGATAGATTGCGTGCAGCAACTGGTGCGAGTCAGGACCCCAGGTGGGGGAGAGTTAGTGATTCATCGCGAGAGGCCACCTTGCGGACCCACTGTATGTTCAGCAGCGAGGGCTAGGCGCTATCTTCAGCAGGGATGCACAGGATATGTCGTGTATGTGATGGATACCCAGGAGACGGGTAAGGCGACAGTGAGCAAGGTTCCGGTGGTTTGAGATTTTGCAGATGTTTTCCCGGAGGAGCTTCCTGGGATACCTCCGGAACGACAGGTTGAGTTTAGGATTGACCTCGTTCCTAGTGCGGCTCCGATAGCCAGGGCACCGTATCGGTTGGCTCCTCCTGAGATGCAGGAGTTGTCTACACAGCTGTAGGAGCTGTTAGACAAGGGATTCATTCGACAGAGTAGTTCACCCTGGGGAGCCCCGATTTTGTTCGTGAAGAAGAAGGACGGGTCGCATCGGATGTGTATAGATTACCGGGAGCTGAACAAGGTAACGGTGAAGAACTGTTACCCGCTCCCGAGGATTGATGACCTCTTTGACCAGCTTCAGGGAGCATCTTGGTTCTCCAAGATTGATTTGCGTTCGGGTTATCATCAGATGAGGGTCAGGGAGGAGGATACGCAGAAGACCGCGTTTCGGACGCGCTATGGCCACTATGAGTTTGTGGTGATGCCGTTTGGGCTCACCAATGCTCCTGCCGCGTTCATGGACCTCATGAACCGCGTATGCAGACCGATGCTGGATCGGTCTGTGATAGTCTTTATCGATAACATCTTGGTTTATTCCAAGACTCGGGAGGAACATGAGGAGCATCTGAGAGAGGTGTTGGAGACCCTGAGGAGGGAGAGCTTGTATGCCAAGTTCTCTAAGTGTGAGTTTTGGTTGCGCGAGGTGCAATTTCTCGGACACCTTGTCAACCAGAATGGGATTCTGGTCGATCCGGCCAAGGTCGAGGCCGTGATGAGATGGGAGGTTCCGAAGTCTCCATCTGAGATTCGGAGTTTCCTGGGATTAGCAGGCTACTATCGGAGATTTATTCAGGACTTCTCCAAGATAGCCGTACCCTTGACGCGACTGACGAAGAAAGCCGTAGTCTTTCGGTGGGGACCTGAGCAGCAGGCTGCGTTTGAGACGTTGAGGCAGAGACTGTGCGAGGCGCCGATCTTAGCCCTGCCAGAGGGCGTAGAGGATTTTGTGGTATACTGCGACGCGTCCATTTTTGGGTTGGGCGCGGTACTGATGCAGAGGGGGCATGTCATTGCCTACGCTTCGAGGCAGCTCAAGCCTCACGAGGCGAACTACTCAACGCATGACTTGGAGTTGGGGGCGATGGTTTTTGTCCTCAAGATTTGGAGGCATTACCTCTACGGGGTTCGATGTACCATCTACACGGACCACAAGAGTTTGAGGTACCTCATGGATCAGCCGAATCTGAACATGAGGCAGCGTCGGTGGTTAGATGTGGTGAAGGATTATGATTGCGAGATCCTTTACCACCCGGGGAAGGCCAACGTGGTGGCCGATGCGCTTAGCCGCAAGGCGGCACCAATCAGGGATATGTGCACGAGCTGCCACGTCACCCTCGCTCAAAACGCGCCACGTGTCCTACTGAGTCATCCGAGCTGCTAAGTCATTCGAGCTACTGAGTCGTCCGAGCACATGGCCTTATCCGAAGTGGTCCACTAAGAAGGCGACACGTACCCTCTTGCACGAGACCGAGCCCTCGCAAGCCACCACGAACCCCCCTACTACGGACCCTAGACCTCGGTCCAATCACAGACTGCCAGCGAGCCCCTCGCATGCGCAGACCATGTGCGAGCCACCACCCTGCGAGCCCTCAGATCTGCGACGCGTGGTTTGTTCTCAGCCTCGCCCCTATAAATAGAAGGGTGCGAGACCTCCCGAGGGTATTTTAGCCCCGTTCTCCATATTTCTTTCATATTATCATCCCCCGAAGCCCTGGTATCAATTATAAGACCTGAAATACGCCACGAAGAGCCCGTGAAGTTCGGAAAATTTATCTTTTCGGTTTTGAAGCCCGACTTTTGTAGAGCCCGGTTTCTCAATGAAACTCCCGGTTTTACTAGAAACGATCGTTTTAGGAAACGAATTGCTGCCCGATTTTCATCAAAACATGTGAGTGTGTAGTCACTTTCATCTTACACCTAGATATGAAGTATTTTCTATAACATACGTGCTTTGTGTAATTATATTAAGTGTTTATTTGAGGTGACTGTTGAATAAATGTTTTATACAAGTTTTAAACTGTATATGTATTTTGTCTACAAAATATGTTGGGTAGAAGATGGGTAGATGAAATAGCTGATGTGTGTTAAAATGGTGAGAGTCCTCGATGTTGTTGTTGTTGTTGTTGTTGTTGTCATCTAGCGGAGTATAGATGACGACCACGGACCTTTCTAGACAGTCCAGTGGAACACTAGCAGGTTCGCAACTTGTAGGTGTTGATGACTTAAATGTTCATTGGCATACTCCATCCCCCTCATGGTTGCCTTTCGGACATGTATGGATGAGGAAACCCCTTAGCAGTAGTGTCCATCCCGATGATAATCCTTAGGCTAGGTCCCTTGTGATAGGTGTTTAGGAACGTAAAGTGAGGACCACGGGAATGGGTAATCAGGGTTATTGTTGATTGGTGAACTTAATAAGTATATTATTATTGTGGGTTGAAAACCCTATATGCTCACCAGGTTCCCAAGCCTGACACACTCAGTTTTTATGATTACAGGTAGTGGACCCCGAGCATAGTCGAAAGATGATGAGAGATTTTTGATTATAGGCCAGTAGTTGTAAATAACTGTTGAAAGGATTATAATGTCTTGTTTATGCTTTTGATCTGTATCAGAACATGACATCCCAAGGTTTTGATATATATGGAAAATATATACATTCTCAATGAAGGGTTTTGATAATCTTTTATCATGTATTATTTTGGGGACCAATTCCGCAACATCTTTTAAAAAGATTTCTCTGATTTTATTTAAAAAAGCATAAATTAAATCGGTCTTTTCTGGCCGAGAAATTAGGGGATGTCACAATAACAGACTTGACTTAAGCCATTGTCGAGGACTTGGGTGGCTGGTTGTGCCAGTATTCTGCAGAAACGAATGGTGTGTCCTTGTCTGTTGTAGTTCTTACAATGCAATTTGTGGCATTTTCCTAAGTGATGGAATTCTTGCAATCCAGTAGGTTTCCAGCATACTGTCGTACTGGCATTGGTACTGGAGTGGCCGATGTTGTGGTTGCAGGGGTTGCCAAAGATTATTGTCTCTTGGCAAGTCTTTGAGATAACTTACGCTCCTTTTTGTTCCAAAACTTTCGTTTGCGGTTCGTAGGTTTATGAACTGGAGTATCATTATGGCTAGGTCCTTGTCAGTTTCCTTGAGTGATACTACAGTTTGAATTGTCGAAACTGTTTCCATTTTCGTTTGGGTTGTTAGCATTGAATTACGCCATGACAGCTGTTACCGCGACTTGAAATGTAGCAGAGTCTATTTGCAGAATTGGTGTCTTGCTAGTTGGCCGGTTATCTCCTTGTGAAGACAGGGTTTTGTGGCATCACGAGAGACGATCTTGTGAGTAACGATGGTCATTGGTAGTTGTATTTCACCAATTTATGTATACTTATAATTTCCATGCCTTGATGGACTATCCTAAATGTTTCTGACGACATTCCTGAAGTGTATTCTATGGAAGTGGGTATTGCACTAGTGTTACTTAAGCTAAGTTATACCGGTTTCCGAGAGTATCATGATCCGACTTCTATAGTGTTCTGATAACCATCCATAACGAAAGTCTATATGAAATAGGTTTTTGGATTTGAAGTGACTATTCTTGTATGAATTTATGTTACCTAGTTTACTGATACTAGTTGCAAGAAAATACGCGATAAGCCTAACACACAGTGTGAGCAGTGCAATCACTGACTCACTAAGTTATATTATTTTATTAGGTATTAGTGTGACGTATAAGGTGTTTGGTTTCTTCGCATGATTCGAGAGTGGTTTCCTCTATCTATGTGAGTTGTGCGAGAATGGGAGTGTCGAAGGAATCTATGAGATTAATATAACATTTTATCTTCGAAGGGTTTTGAGCATTCTAACACTCCTAAGGTATACATGCAACCCTAGAAACCTTGGATCTATATTCTACTAAGATACATGCAAATTTGATTTTTCCAAGGTTCTTAACCTAACTAGAATGGCATGGGGAACATGAAACATAAAAGCTAGTAGAAGAACATACCTTTCTTGTTGCTTGGATTCCTTGAGAACTTTGTGAGCCTAGCACCCCAAATGTGATGCCTCAAATGTTTCACACAACACCACAACTCTTGGAATAACTTTGAGAGACGTACAGACACACACACACACACACACACACACTCAAAATCGGCTAGCCCTCTTAGTTCTTCACTTAGTGCCGATTTTGGTAGCTCATGGGGTCCTTTTATAGTTGTGTCACAAGTAGAGTTACATCATGTAAACCCTAATTGACATGGATTTTCATTTTCTCCATGATCCATGGGTTTTAACCTCCATGGACTATCCATGGAGCACCCTATGGGTTTTAACCCAATTCAATAAACCATGGATCATTAGCCCACTATAAAAGAATGGATGATTTACATAATCAACCCCATGTATTTAATTAGTCTCCTTTTTGATCACCAAATTAATTCTAAATTAATTCTTGATCAATACTAATTAAATAGTATTACTAATATATTAGAACTTATAATATATTAATAAACCATAAGTGTCATGTCTCTCATTTTGTCTATCCAAGTATCATGATGCCATGCAACCCAAATGGAACATGCCAACCGGGTCAAGTACATTCCAAAAATAGTTATGAACTTAGACACATAATCAAATAGTCTCCTACTTGGATAAGTCTAATAACTATAACTGCAAGAATGACTTCAGGAACCGATCAACAATCGTAGCTCTTTCCAAGTCTCGTGGAACTGAGATGATGATGATACAGCATTTAAGATAAGTGATCATATAATCCTTTGTACTAGATATCAATCGGACAAATACATGGAACAATGTCGTACTTATTGTCCAGCAATTTGTTTCCCGATATCCGATTTGTTTGACATAGAACTTAATCAAACACATCAATTTAGTTCTGACTGGGACCGGTACTTAGGTCAAAAAAATCATTGAGGGGCCCAGATATCGCTTCTAAACCTAGAAGGAACAGATAAACTTTGACTCATATGCTTGCTCTACTACTTGTTGAATTATACACAAAGGCAAGTTTTATAACATTGAGTTACCAATGCGATTCCGTGCAATCAATGTATAACCAACACCTTAGCTATCTACAAACCAACTTCATGACATTCTTGATTCATATCTACTTCCAACATATGGCCGACTGTGGAGAATTTGAATAATATGATATACCATAACATAATTATTCAGGAAGTCAAAACATGCAAAATGAAATGATAGTAAACGATTGACGGAAGATAGCAACGCTTTACTTATAAATAAACAACTTTAATTTATCATCAAATGTCAATTACGCTTTACAAATTTTAAGAGCTATCTAATTTCTAAAACTAGTATCATCTTTTAGCCCTATGCGCCTCTCAAGCTGAAGATGCTTAACCCTACCCAGTCATTTCGTGATCTGTTGGGTTCTCATCCAATGATACCCTCTTTGCCACAAGGAGTCCTTCTTCTATTCAATGTCTTATGAAATGGTATTTTCTTTCGATGTGTCTGGATCTCCTGTGATCCCTTGGTTCCTTGGCTAAGGCAACTGCACTTTCACCATCACAGAAAATCTCCATAGGCTCCTTTATAACTGGTACTACTCCAAGGTCTCCAACGAAGTTGTTCAGCCATATAGCCTCCTTTGCTGTCTCGCTTGCTACTATATACTCTGATTCGCAAGTTGAATCAGCCACTGTCTCCTGCTTGGAACTTTTCCAAGTAATTGCTCCTCCGTTTAAGGTAAAGACCCAGCCTGACTGAGAGCAGAAATTATCCCTATCAGTCTGGAAACTAGCATCACTATACCCTACTACTCTCAAGTCATCACTCCCACCGAGGGTAAGGACCCAATCCTTAGTCCTCTGCAGGTACTTGAGAATGTTCTTTATCGCAGTCTAGTGAGCCTTGCCGTGGTTTGTGACAACCCGAAATTTCTATCTTGTACAGTCAAACACTTTAATAAAAGTCAAACTTACTCCTTCTAACTTGTAGCATAGTTTAGAGTCCGTTTGAGCATTCCGAGCTTTAATACATCAAAGGATTAAGTGAATGAGTGTGTAAGTTGAACTTGTAGCCTATCAAACAAAGCGTGGACCATCAAAAGAGGAGTTCACGTCCAAGTACTTGGGTTTACGGCCGTAAACTCCAAGTGGCCGTGAACCCCCTTGTATATATATGACACTTAGTCATTTTTCAATCATTCCTCACTTTCCAAGCTAGAGGAATCAGATTCTCTTCCAAGGATCTTCAAGATTTTTTTTTTCAAATCTTCCCAAATGTAAGTAAATCCTTCCATTTATGTGTTGTTACATCATTTCTCCTTGATTCACCCTTGAATCCACCCAAACACTACCTCTTTTGTTCTAGATCTTCAAGATCGTCAAGAACACCAAGAACACTTGTGTGTTTTGGGCCGGAAACTCCCCTTCTCAGCCTTCTAACTATAATTCCTTATCTCCTTTTCATGTTTATAAGCTAGTATTATGAGTTAGGGGCTTGAAAACATCAAAAATCAAACAACCAAGGGAGTTTATAGCCAAGGCAATCTCCCTTGGCTGTAAACTCTAATAAAGGGTGCATTGTTGCCCTACATTTCTTCCTAAGGCTTAGAAGTTGGCCTAGAACACCTCCCCCTTGAGCTAAGGACCTTAAACATCGATTTGGCACAAGTCACCATGATTTTACGACTGTAAACCCATGAGGGCCGTAAACTCTAGGCCGTAAACTCATGAAGAGTTGGTCCTTGGGCCGTAAACTCTATAGCAAAGCCAAACAACCCTTATATGCAACCCTATGATCTTATAACACTTGAATCAAAGTGTTTTCCATGTTCTAGGGTGTCTTTACTTGCTTAATTATGGTTGTGATCACTAATTAGATACATATATGTGACTTTATAGGTTAAATAGGATCAGTGTGTGTGTGTGTGTGTGTGTGTTCAAGTCTTCACTTGACACCTAGCACCTTATCCAACACTTTCATCCAAACCACTCATAACAGGTGAGTTCATACCCCTTAATCAACCTTTTAAATGATTTTAAATGCTTTTATGGGGGGGGGGGGGGGGGGAGAATACAACTAGAACATTATAGTTATTATATCAATCATATGTGATTAATAATTATTAAACAATGGATTTACTATGCTTTTAAACTATTTTATCAATCAAATTACTTCAAACTGTTTATCAAACTCTTTTAAGTGTTAAACTCTTTACCAAACTCACTTTTGTACATCAAATCATTTCTTTTACAACTTTTAAACTTATATATTGTTCAAAACCATGTCTAATACATATATAGTTAGATAAATAAGGTTTGAAGGACTTAGGACTAATAACCCACTTTATTTCATGTTCTTTGTTTGGTTGTGGACTTAGAGTATCCTTTTATTTGTACGAGTGTCGTTTGACCCTTAGTTATATATTATGTGTCTATATATATATATATATATATATATATATATATATATATATATATATATATATATATAAAGGCTTTTATCTCAGTTCAATACATTCAGTCATACCAACAATTCTTCTAGTAAACTATAATAGGTATAGTTTAGGATAATACTAATCGTTACTTCTAGTTCAATGAAGCATACAAAGAGTCAGTTCATTCATGAGTCAATACTTACTATTATGGGAAACGTTACATATACATTTACATGTAAACAGAAGGAACATACAACAACATAACATTTAGAATATGAGATATACTTCTACATGACGCGGATTCCACCGATGTCATGTTGGTAACCAGAGTCTCCTAGAGGGAGAGAGGGCATTGTGTGTATAGATCTATACGGGACAGACCATCCCACACCCCGACTGTCAGCTACAGTCCCCGGCCGACCAAGCCAAGGGGTGACACATGTCATATTTATTTCAATGTCTTTCATGGTCGTGTATTTCAGCCGTCAATCAGTATGGTTACAAATCTCACCTTATCTTATAATTCATTGGCTTTAAGATAAGTAATACTACAATAGTTTCCTCTTACAAAAACTACAGTTCTATAAAGTTTTTCCTAATACATTTAATTTTAAACGTTTTCACATTAAATGATAATGTATAACCTATGTTTTGTTAACAATAGATGGACTGGGGAAAATACTTACTACTACAAACAAACAAACCGAAAGTTAGGGTCTTGGTAAAAGACTACATTTTAGTAGGAAATATGGGATTTTCTAGGAAGATACGAACATTGTACAAACAGTTTACCAACATTTACATCGAGCACTTTACTATCAGAAAACACTTACAAACTTATATGTTCAAACACTTACAAATGTTTTCATACATCTAATGACACTAAATACTTATGAACTCACCAGCATTTTATGCTAATACTCTCTTTCAAAATAACTTGTATTATCAGGGAACCAGTAAGATAGGTACACCCAGGCGACTTTTGAAGGACGGAGTGGATTCCAAGGCTCGTCTTTATTTTTGACTGTACATTTTTGGTGTCATTTAAACTATATAAAGGAACACACATGTATGTAACTATTATATTAATGCAATGAATGTTGTTGCTTGTTTTACTATTATGCATTGTTATGATACTGTACATGACGTCCTCCACCCCCGAATGTTTCAGCCAATTCGGTTTGGGGGTGTGACAGATTAGTATCAGAGCACTGTTTATAGTGAATTGAGTATATCAACCCATAAAAGATATACAAACTATAAACACAACGGAATTAAAATACTCTGGCCAAGAGCTTATACTTTTAAATAATAAAATATTTAACTAAGTATACATACTTGCATTCATACTAAAATCAGTGTCATTAGGACAGAACAAAAGTATTACGATTGTTGAATATCACAAGTAAACATGGGGATGTATGGTCAGTTCTGGGAGTGGCATAGGTTGATCAACTATGCTGGTCCGAGAAGTGATTAGCATATGCCCAGGAATGGTTTTGATGTGGAAACAAGTCTAAAACCTTACCAACCCTAATACAATGAAAACATTAGAACAAAACATAAACCTAAAATACTATAGGAGTATTTTGTGTTACAATAATCCTTATCTGAGAACTAAAAAGGTCTTTATTGGTAGGTCAATGGTTGCTAAGTGGATACGTTAAGGTTATATGTAACTAAGATGTCATAGACTTAGAATCTGTGATCTTTGCTTTACTCCCCGTTCCTTGTTTGGTTGTGGGTTTAGAGTTAGGTTCACTTATTCGAAGGTCTATCCTATTTTGATTTCATATAACTGGTATGCACTATACCATTATTGAAGTAACTAATAAAGATCATCTTATAATTATTTAATTAGTACGTCTACTTATTATTCCTTATCTCTTTCTCGCATAGATAGCATGGCTGGATTCCATCCCCACGGCGACCCGTACTCCCCAAACGAAGGCAATGTTGGATGGCTCGAAGAAGAGCCAGAAGATGATTATCCAATTCCTTTGGACGATTACCGGGCTGAAGGCTTTTCTGATAGTTCTGACTCTGAGCCAGAAGTTAACAACCTACCACAATGAGCTCCAATCCCAAACCTTAACCCCCGACCAACATTTCAAGGTCCCACACCCTTGCGGGCAACAAGCTTGAACCGTTGGAGTGATGAACAGGGTCAGCCCTTACCTATCAATGGTGACCGAAGCTTTTACAATCTAAGCGAGGGAGGCTCAGCTGACCGAGTCCTGCCTATCATGGTCCAAAGGATTGCTCGATATGTCGAACAAGGTCAAGCAACCATCGACCGAGTCATGGAAATTGACGCTAACTCAGGTGTTAACACGGTCCGCATTCGCCATCTCGAAGCGGCTATGGAAAGGACCAGGAGAACCATCAAGGTTCTGCAGCAACAACTAGCTGCATCCCAAGCTAAAGTTAGGGAACTTCGAACTCAGCTGGACATGTATGAAAGGCGCATGAGAGACCTGGAGCATCGTCTGTCTGAGTCAAGGACTCATTCTAGTGGTTCTCGTCGTAGATAGAACCTACTCAACTCTCTATTTTGGATATAACTTAGTTATGTAATAGCTCTAGTTTAATTTCCTAACTATTTTAAGACTTAAATTTTGTTAAGTCTTGTTAGGTCATAACTCTGTCAAAATTTTCCTATCTTGGTTTGATGTGAGACCTACTTCTAGGTCATTTTTCCCTAAACTTGATACATCTGTAATAACCGTATTATTGACAGATATCTAATATCATGGAAATTATTATCCAAATACTTCCATCTTTCTAGTACTAGATGTACACTCAATCATACTATTCAATTGTGTTTGGGCTATGGAAATTTGGCCCATGGATCACTCTCATTATTCTTATAATTGATTCTTACTATATTCATCATCTTTTCAAAACTTTCAGTAAAAGATGCTGCCACGCAAGCGTCCTAACAGAGGCACGCCTGTAAATCAAACTCCACCACCACCACCCCCTCCATAGTTCGATGCAGTGATGTTTCAGGCTGCCTTGACCGCATATGTGGCCACAGCTATGACTCAAGTAAATTCTGGTGGTGCTAGTGGAGCTGGAACATGCACCAACTCTAACCATGGTGAAAGCCAACCGCATACACGGGAGTGTACCTATAAGGACTTCAGTAGCTGCAAACCCGAGTTCTTCTACAGAACCGGAGGAATCCTTGCGCTATCTCAATGGATAGAAAGGACGGAGGCAATCTTTGAGATGTGCTCTTGTCCTGAAGGTAGCAAGATAAAATTTGCTACCTGCACTTTCACTGAAAGGGCTCTGACGTGGTGGAATGGCCATGTCAAATCTGTCTCCCAAGTAATGGCTAATGCTATGGGCTGGGAAACACTGAAGGATCTGATGGCAAATGAGTACTGCCCGAGGGGCGAGGTTCAGAAATTCGAGGAGGAACTGTGGAACCTCAAGATGAAGGGTTCCGACATAGTGGCTTATAAAGCCAGATTCAGCGACCTAGTGGCTTTATGTCCCAGCATGGTCCCTACCGAAAAGAAGAAAATCGAGAGATACATCTGGGGTTTGGTACTCTCGTATCGAGGAAACGTGCTAGCATCGAACCATGCAACCTTTTATAGTGCCAAGAAATTGGCCCAAAGGCTTATTGATCACGAGGTTACTACTCCTCCAACAACAACTACAACCACCATCTCAGCACCAGCCAAAGCAGCCGACAACAAGAGGAAGCGTTGGGACCAGAAGAAGGGCAAGTCAGCTCAACCTTCTTCCAAGAACCAACAAGTTGTGGCTATTCGTGCTGCCACAACTCCTGCTGCCCCCGCACCAGCAAAACCATTTGCAGGCAGTCTACCAAAGTGCACCAAGTGCAACTTCCATCACAACGGCCCTATCAGTAAATGCACTGCACCAACTGCGAGCGGAAGGGCCATACTATCCGGTTTTGCAAAGCACCACCAAAACCCATCACCCAGGTCCCTGGTGAGGGAGTGAGCCAGGCCTGCTACGGGTGTGGTGAGACAGGGCACTTCAAAAGAAATAGCCCTGAAGCTGGAAATGCAGGTGGAGCAGTATGACAACCCAAAATTTATTCCATCGTTATAACCCTTTTCTGTTAATAGAATATTCTATTTTTATTAAGATTCCGTTAACATTTGGAGTGGACAAATCAATAAATGTTTTATTTTATTTTATTTTATTAGTGTCGTAATGAAATAAATAAAAACACGTGAATTGCCCTCCCGTTTAGTTGGAAAAAGTTTTTAATTATGACCATTTAACCGGGTAAAAAAAAATTTAAACCCTGTTTAGCGTCAGTATCGGGTAGATTCCCCACCTAGCCACAAACCCAACCCCTATATAAAGGGTGACTGGGCACTAGATGGAGCTTTTTACCACTCTAGTCACTCTCTCTCTACTTTCTCTCTCTAGAAGTTGGGTTTATTCAAGAATCGCCTCGTTCAAGCTCCAAAATCGTAATAAATACTCCCTAGCTTGTAGTTTAGCTTTGCCTTCATACAAACCCGTGACTTAATCACTCAAAAACCTTAAAAACTCGAGTTTACGGTTTAGGAATACCTCCCAAAACCGTAAACACCCTTAAGCGGGGGTTTTTGAAGCCCAAAACTCTTCTAATACTCGTCCTTGACATAGAAACATACATGCATGGAGTTAGAAACCAAAAATCGAGCCTTTAGGTGGGTAAACATGAGTTTACGGCCCATGAATATTCATGAACCGTAAACACCATAAATGGTGTTTTGGTGCCCCTAACTCCTTCCTTAGCATGATTATTGGGCTAGAAACTTGTATGTTTGAGCTTAGGACCGCGAAATACGAAGGGAATGTTGTGCTAAAGGGTTTACGGTCGTAAACCCTAGTGTTTACGACCGTAAACTCCCAAGGAGTGGTCCAAGGACCGCAAACTCCAAGGGAGTGCCCCATTTGAACCCTAAACACCCCTCAAACCTTGGATTTGACCTTAGAATCCTTCCTAGTGATACAAGAAACCTTAAGGCACACAAATATACTCCTACCATGAGTTTATGGCCGTAAACTCATGGGGGAATTGGTCCCTCAACCGTAAACTCACCTAAGGTGAGTATTTGAGGAATAAACTCCATAGTGAGGCCTTACACTAATTCCTTGCAACCCAATAGCCTTCTAGCATATAAAACAAAGTGTTTTCATGCATTAGGGTGTAATTACTTACTTATTTAGTGATTAGATAACTAATTAGACACCATTATGTGTCACTACATGTTTCATAGGATCTGTGTGAGTGTTCATATTCTCATTTAGCGTCTAGCATTCTACCTGACAACTTCACCCACTAAACTCGCTGCAGGTGAGTTCATACCCCTTAATGAATCTTTTCAAATGTTTTTACATGTTTTAGGGGGGGGGGGGGGATACAAGTTAAATGCAACAAGTGTTAGTATGAAATCATATGTGATTTATAACCTGCAACTAAAAAGGATTTTCTATACTTTTAGCTACTTATCAATAAAACTATTTTAAATAATTATCAAATGCATTTTCAAGGTGAGATTGTTGTTAAACTACTTTTCTGTTAAACTATATCTACACTAATATATTTTTATAAGACTTGAAGGACTTAGGACCGATAGCTCGCCTTATTTCCTGTTCTTGTTTGATTGTAGTCTTAGGGTATATAGTTATATACCATATATATTTGTGTTAGATATGAAAGTCTTCATCTTATTCAATACCTTTGTAAGTCAAAGGCATGCAATCCCACACTCTATTTAACTATAATAGGTATAGTTAAGACTACTACTCGTTACCTCTATTAGTACTATACTCACTATAATTGCTACTATTATAAGTTAATGCACGTTAAAGAGAACACTCTATGTACTATACTAAAAGTTTACTATACTATAACACAAGAGAATACACTAATCCAGAGTATAACACACTATCCTTTATACGAGACTCTACTACGCAAATACCATGTAACCGGAGCTTCCCGGAAGGAAAGAAACACTACATGTATAGATCTATACAGGACAGACGCTATTACATCCCGACTGTTAACTATAGTCCGAGCCGACTAGGCCCAGGGGTGGCACTACATCACTACACTACGTATGACCGGGAAGGTCATCGGACCCTCTATTACCATTCAGTTTGATTACATGAGAGATCACATCGATATCTAAATTAACACACTAAGACTTAAAGTCTAAACTAACTTCCCGAAAAATATAAATATATATTATTAATTGAAGTTGCAACACTCTACAGCCAACCGGCAATACTTTTCCTCATTTACGTTATTTGAAGGAAATTCATTACCTTATTTTTATAACTGAAAATTTGAATGGAAATACTTTTACACACATGAAGGATTTAACTTACAAATGCTCAATTTTGGAAAATATAGGATTTTCTAGAGATTACTTCTATTCTCAAACAGTAATTACAACTTTTACATTACATGATTGTAAACACTTTTATATAAACAACGACACTAAATTCTTATGAACTCACCAGCTTTATGCTAATACTCGTTTTCAAAATGACTTGTATCCTCAGGTCAAAGATATACAGGTACTGGTGCAACTTTTGAGAAGATGGAGCGTATACAAGATTCATCTTTTATTTTGTTTATACTTTTGGTGTCTATTAACTGTGTAGAACACGTTTGTAATTATAATCACTATATTAATGAAATGGTTGTTGTCGCTTGTTTATACTATTATGCAATTGTTATGATATTGTACATGACATCCTCCACCCCAGAACGTATTCCGCCGTTCTCGGTTTTGGGGTGTGACAGATTGGTATCAGAGCATTGTTTATAGTGAATCAAGTATATCAACCCATAAAAGATATACGAACTATAAACACTTCGGGACTAAAACACTCTGACCAAGAATATATACTTTTAAATACTAAAATATTTAATTAAGTGTATATATATATATATATATATATATATATATATATATACATTCACCAATACAAAAGGGTCAGTATCATACTAGAACAGAAAAAAAGTATTAAGATTGTTGAACAACACAATTAATCTTAGAGACATATAGTCACATCTGGGTGGATGTAGCCTGATCAACTACATTTTTTTTCCAGGAGTGACTAGCATGTGCCTAAGAGTGATTGTGGTGTTGCGACAAGTCTAAAAACTTACCAACACTACCACCAGAACATTAGAACAAGAATACTATAGGAGTATTCTGTATTCTACTAACTACATATGTGATAACTAAAAGGGTTGTTACTAGTAGGGCAATAGTTGCTAAGTGGATACACCACAGTTACATGAGACTAGGGCGCTATAGACTTAGAATCTGTGACCTTTGCTTCATTTCCTGTTCTTGTTTGATTGGGGATCCGGAGTTAGGGTCGCTTATTCGAAGGACTATCTTGCTTTGGTTACATGTAATTAGTATGCACTATGCAAGTCTTGGGTCGATTAATAACGACCATCTTATAAGTATCCTAGATTAGTACTTCTATTAACCTTTCTCTCCCCATTCTCACGTAGATAGAATGGCTAGCTTCCACCATCCTGGCGATCCATACTACCCAAACCAAGGCAATGGGGGATGGCTCGATGAGGAGTCAGAAGATGACCACCCGATCCCTTTGGATGATCACCATGCAGAAGGCTTTTCGGATAGCTCTAGCCCCGATCCAGAAGTTAACAACCTACCCCCTGTAGCTCCAAACCCCAACCCCCGCCCGACATTTCAAGGTCCCACTCCCATGTGGGCAATAACCTTGAACCGATGGAGAGATGAGCAGGGTCAGCCCTTACCTTTCAATGGAGACCGAAGCTTCTACAACATAAGCGAAGGAGGATCATCGGACCGAGTTTTGACCATCATGGTCCGATGGATTGCCAAGAATGTCGAGTAAGGTCAAGCAGCTATTGGCCAAGTTGTGGAAGTGGATGCCAACTCTAATCTCAACACTGTTCGCATTCGCCAACTGGAAGAAGCTATGGATAGGACGAGGAGGACCAATGAGGCGCTGCAGCAACAACTAGCTGCATCCCGAGCCGAAGTTAGGGAACTCCGAGCACGTCAGAGGGCTCATGAACGACATCTTCAGGAAGTTATGCGCCAACTAGCTGATCTGAGGGTTCGCCCAATGGGTACCAGTCGCCAGTAGAAGATGTCAAAACATCTCACTCTTTTGCTTAAGGACTGGCCTTTTCTTTTCTATGCTCGGTAGAGCACTTGTCTGTAAACATTCCTAACTTTGAAAGTACTCTAATTAGGCCTCTAGACTGCCAACATTTTTCCTTATGGTTTGATGTAGGACCTGCTGTTAGGTCACTTTTCCCGAACTCATATTACATCATTAATACCAGTAAAATTGGCAGTTAACTACTACGTTGCTATGACTCTCTCTGATTATCGGGCTATGTTGATTTAGTCCATGAAACACTCTTATCATACTTGCAATAGAATCTTACTATTGTCATCATCTATATGAACTTTCAGTAAAAGATGCCTCCTCACAAGCGCCCGAAGAGAGGCAGATCTGCGACTCAAACCCCACCTCCTCCTCCGCAATTCGATCCTGTGCTGTTTCAAACAGTTGTGACCGCAACCATGGCCCAAATGAATTCTGGCGATGCTAGTGGAGCCGGAATGGGCACCAACTCCAGACATGGTGAAATTCCCTCACGTACACAGGGGTGTACTTATAAGGATTTCATGAACTGTAAACCAACATGTTTAAATGCGACCGGAGGAATCCTTGCTCTGTCCCAATGGATCGAAAGAGCCGAAGCGATTTTCGAAATGTGCTCGTACCCCGAAGAAAGCAAAATAAAGTTCGCTGCTGCCACCTTCACTGAAAGGGCCCTAACATGGTGGAATGGCCATGTCAATTCACTCTCTTTAGTAACAGCCAATGCCATGGGCTGGAACACACTAAAGGACCTACTGAGAAGGGAGTATTACCCTAGAGGTGAGGTTCAGAAGCTTGAGGAGGAACTCTGGAACCTCAAGATGAAGGGGACAGACATATTGGCTTATACGGCCAGGTTCTGTGACCTGGTAGCTATGTGCCCTAACATGATCCCTTCTGAGAGCAAGAAAATCGAACGATACATCTGGGGTTTAGTGCCCCCGTATCGAGGAAACGTTCTATCTTCACATCCTGCAACCTTTGACAGCGCCAAGGAGTTGGCCCACAGGTTGATTGATCATGAAACTCCTTCCACTCCATCAACAGCAACAAGAATTGCCATTGCACCGCCCAAGACATCTGACAACAAGAGGAAAAGGTGGGACAAAAAGAGGGACAAGAAAGCTCAATCCTCTTCCAAAAACCAACAGATGGTGGTTGTCCATGCTGCCACCACTCCTGCTACCCCGGTACCAGGAAAAACCTATGTTGGAAACCTGCCCAAGTGCCCCAAGTGCCCCTTCCATCACAATGGCCCCTGCCGTGAATTGCACTGCACCAATTGCGACCGGAAGGGCCATATCGTCTGGTTTTGCAGATCCCAACCCAAACCTATCTCTCAAGTCCCCAGCTCGGGAGTGAGCCAGGCCTGCTATGGCTGTGGAGAGGTCAGTCATTTCAAGAAAAACTGTCCGAAGGCCGGGAATACAGGAGGAACGTGAAGACTACTCGCTATTGGCCACAATGAAGCAGTAGCGGACCCCACAGTAGTCACGGGTACGTTCCTTCTCAACAACTCTTATGCCTGTGTCTTATTCGATAGTGGTGCAGAAAGAAGCTTCATAAACCAAAACTTTAAACACTTACTTAAACAATCCCCACAACCACTAAAAGAAACATTCTTCGTAGAAATGGCTAACAGAAAGACAGAGAGCTCTAACAAAATCTACATAGGTTGCACCCTCATACTAGATGATCATTCATTCCCAATCGACCTCATACCAGTTTCGATCAAGAGTTTCGATGTCATTGTGGGCATGGACTGGTTGAGTCTCCATCATGCAGATATACTGTGCTTCGACAAAGCAATCCGTTTAAATCTATCGAATAACGAAACTCTGTTAATCTACGGAGACAAACCCAGTACGAGCCTTTGGATCATCTCGAGTATTCAAGCCTAGAAGTACTTGCGTAAGGAATATTGCGCATCCTTGCACACGTCGTCGACACGAGTCAGAAAGCGAAAGATCTAAAAGACTTCTCCGTTGTATGCGATTTCCCCGACGTCTTTCCAGAGGAGCTCCCAGGTTTACCTCCCAAATGTCAGGTTGAGTTCAGAATCGACCTATTCCCAGGAGCTACCCCTGTAGCTAAGTCGCCTTATCGTTTAGCGCCTGCAGAGATGCTAGAACTGTCCGGTCAACTTAACGAGCTTCTCAGCAAGGGCTCTATAAGACCGAGCTTCTCACCCTGGGGAGCTCTGGTCTTGTTCGTGAAAAAGAAGGACTGATTGTTCCGTATGTGCATCGATTATAGGGAGCTCAACAAACTCACGGTCAAAAATCGCTACCCTCTTCCCCGTATAGACGACCTATTCGACAAACTGCAAGGGGCGAGTTACTTTTCCAAGATTGATCTTAGGTCCGGGTATCACCAGTTACGAGTGCTTGAGGAGGATGTTCCGAAAACAGCCTTCCGAACTCGTTACAGACACTATGAGTTCGTAGTGATTCCCTTAGGACTGACTAACGCACCCGCAGTATTCATAGACTTGATGAATAGGGTGTGTCGTCCTTACATAGATCAGTTCGTCATCGTCTTTATTGATGACATACTTGTCTACTCTCGGAGTGAGGAAGAGCATAGCGATCATCTACGACGAGTCCTAGAAACCCTACGATCGGAGAAGTTATACGCGAAGTTCTCTAAGTGCGAATTTTGGATCCGAAGAGTCGAATTCTTAGGACACGTGGTTAGTGAGGAAGGAATCCACGTTGACCCATCCAAGATTAAAGCTATCGAGAACTGGTCAGCACCGAAGACGCCTACTGAAATTCATCAATTTCTAGGCCTCGCTGGCTACTACCGCAGATTCATTCAGAACTTCTCTCGGATTGTGCAACCTCTCACCACATTGACTCAGAAAGGCATGACATTTGACTAGGAATAGAAACAGGAGAAGGCATTCCAAACCCTGAAGCGAGCCCTATGCACCGCACCGGTATTATCCCTTCCCGAAGGGACAGAAGATTTCGTGGTATACTGCGATGCATCGAACCAGGGGCTCGGTTGTGTCCTGATGCAACAAGGTAAGGTCATCGTGTATGCCTCAAGACAATTGAAGACACATGAGATTAACTACACCACGCACGACCTCGAGTAAGGAGCGGTTTGTATTCGCTCTAAAGATCTGGAGACATTACCTGTATGGAACGAAGAGCACGATATACACTGACCACAAAAGCATCCAACACATACTGAACCAGAAGGAGCTCAATATGAGACAACGACGGTGGGTCGAGCTACTCAATGATTATGACTGCGAGATTCGTTATCACCCGGGAAAAGCCAATGTAGTAGCAGATACCCCAAGTAGAAAAGAGTATTCTGGTCGAAGATTCAAGTCGTTAACAATGACTATCCATTCGCATCTATTCGCACAGATTAAGGAGGCTCAGCTCGAAGCCTTGAAGCCTGAGAATGTGGCAGGAGAATCCTTACATGGAATGGATAAGAACTTGGAGGCCAAGGGTGACGGAGCCTTATATCTCATGGACCGAAACTGGACGCCGTGTCATGGTGGTTTCAGAGACTTGGTCATGAAGGAAGCACACACCACTCGATATTCCGTTCACCCAGGTTCGGATAAGATGTATCTGGATCTTAAAAAGTTATACTGGTGGCCTAACATGGAAGCAGAGATTGCTACCTTTGTGAGTAAATGCCTTACTTGCGCGAAGGTCAAGGTCGAATACTAGAAGCCATCAGGTCTTCTCCAACAACCAGAGATACCGGAGTGGAAGTGGGAGCGGATCACTATGGATTTCATAACTAAGCTACCCAAGACAACGGGTGGGTTGGATACCATATGGGTCGTTGTAGACAGATTGACCAAGTCCGCGCACTTCCTACCCATCAAAGAGACAGATAAGATGGAGAAACTCACAAGAACATACATTAAGGAAATCATACGACTGTATGGTGTCCCTATATCTATAATCTCCGATAGAGATAGTAGGTTCACATCGAGATTTTGGCAATCGCTTCAAAGCTCCTTAGGGACGAGGTTGGACATCAGTACAGCCTACCATCCGCAGACCGACGGGCAAAGTGAGAGAACTATTCAAACCCTGGAAGATATGCTGAGAGCCTGTGTGATCGACTTTTGTAAGGCATGGGATACCCACTTACCCCTTGTAGAGTTTTCTTACAATAACAGTTATCACACGAGCATCAAGGCAGCTCCGTTCGAAGCCCTCTACGGCCGGAAGTGCAGATCCCCTCTGTGTTGGGCTGAGGTGGGTGACACTCAACTAGCTAAAGGACGAGTTCCTGACAGCGCTCTCACGGTTCCGGAGATCATTCGATAAACGACCGAGAAGATTGTACAGATTCGCGAACGATTAGAAGCCGCTAGGGATCCACAGAAAAGCTACGCAGACAAATGAAGAAAAGCTTTAGAATTCCAGGTGGGAGGCCGAGTCCTTTTGAAAGTCTCACCCTAGAAGGGAACGATATGCTTTGGAAAGCGTGGAAAGCTGAACCCAAGGTACATAGGGCCTTTCGAGATTCTCGACAGAATCGGCCCCGTAGCTTACAAACTCAACCTACCCCGCGAGCTCAGTAACATACATCCTACCTTCCATGTCTCAAACCTGAAGAAATGCCTATCCAACGAGACTCTCGTAATCCCACTCGACGAGATCAAGGTCAACGAGGGCCTCAACTTCGTGGAAGAGCCTGCCGAGATTATGGACCGAGAGGTCAAACAAACGAAACAAAGTCGCATCCCAATTGTGAAGGTTCGCTAGAACGCTAAACGAGGACCGGAGTTCACTTGGGAGCGCGAGGATCAAATGAAACTCAAGTATCCCCATCTCTTTCCTTAGCAGTACTGTAATAACTTAGCTGCTTGAATTCTAAATTTCAGGACAAAATTTCCTCTAACGGGGGGATGATGTGACAACCAAAAATTTATTCCATCGTTATAACCCGTTTCCGTTAATAGAATATTCTATTTTTATTAAGATTCCGTTAACATTTGGAGTGGAAAAATCAATAAATGTTTTATTTTATTTTATTTTATTAGTGTCGTAATGAAATAAATAAAAACACGTGAACTGCCCTCTCGTTTAGTTGGAAAAAGTTTTTAATTATGACCATTTAACCGGGTAAAAAAAATTAAACCCCGTTTAGCGTCAGTATCGGGTAGATTCCCCACCTAGCCACAAACCCAACCCCTATATAAAGGGTGAGTGGGCACTAGATGGAGCTTTTTACCACTCTAGTCACTCTCTCTCTACTTTCTCTCTCTAGAAGTTGGGTTTATTCAAGAATCACCTCATTCAAGCTCCAAAATCGTAAGTAATACTCCCTAGCTTGTTGTTTAGCTTTGCATTCATACAAACCCGGGACTTAATCACTCAAAAACCTTAAAAACTCGAGTTTACGGTTTGGGAATACCTCACAAAACCGTAAATACCCTTAAGGGGGGGTTTTTTGAAGCCTAAAATCCCTCCAAAACTCTTCTAATACTCATCCTTGACTTAGAAACATACATGCATGGAGTTAGAAACCAAAAATCGAGCCTTTAGGAGGGTAAACATGAGTTTACGGTCCATGAATATTCATGAACCGTAAACACAAAAACCGTAAACACCATAAATGGTGTTTTGGTGCCCCTAACTCCTTCCTTATCATGATTATTGGGCTAGAAACTTGTATGTTTGAGCTTAGGACCGCGAAACACGAAGGGAATTTTGTGCTAAAGGGTTTACAACCGTAAACTCCCAAGGAGTGGTACAAGAAACCTTAAGGCACACAAGAAACCTTAAGGCACACAAATATACTCCTCCCATGAGTTTACGGCCGTAAACTCATGGGGGAATTTGTCCCTCAACCGTAAACTCACCTAAGGTGAGTATTCGAGGAGTAAACTCCATAGTGAGGCCTTACACTATTTCCTTGCAACCCAACAGCCTTCTAGCATATAAAACAAAGTGTTTTCATGCATTAGGGTGTAATTACTTACTAATTTAGTGATTATATAACTAATTAGACACCATTATGTGTCACTACATGTTTCATAGGATCTGTGTGAGTGTTCATATTCTCATTTGGCGTCTAGCATTTTACCCGACAACTTCACCCACTAAACTCCCTGCAGGTGAGTTCATACCCCTTAATGAATCTTTTCAAATGTTTTTACATGTTTTAGGGGGGGGGGGATACAAGTTAAATGCAACAAGTGTTAGTATCAAATTATATGTGATTTATAACCTGCAACTAAAAAGGATTTTCTATACTTTTAGCTACTTATCAATGAAACTGTTTTAAATAATTATCAAACGCATTTTCAAGGTTAGATTGTTGTTAAACTATTTTCAACCTATGTTTAAACTACTTTTCTTTTAAACTATATGTACACTAATATATTTTTATAAGTAAGACTTGAAGGACTTAGGACCGATAGCTCGCCTTATTTCCTGTTCTTGTTTGATTGTGGTCTTAGGGTATATTGTTATCCGTCCGACTGTCGTTGATTTCTTAGTTATATATCATATATATTTGTGTTAGATATGAAAGTCTTCATCTTATTCAATACCTTTGTAAATTAAAGGCATGCAATCCCACACTCTATTTAACTATAATAGGTATAGTTAAGACTACTACTCGTTACCTCTATTACTACTATACTCACTATAATTGCTACTATTACAAGTTAATGCACGTTAAAGAGAACACTCTATGTACTATACCAAAAGTTTACTATACTATAACACAAGAGCATACACTAATCCAGAGTATAACACACTATCCTTTATACGACACTCTACTACGCAAATACCATGTAACCAGAGCTTCCCAGAAGGAAAGCAACACTACATGTATAGATCTATACAGGACGGACGCTATTACATCCCGACTGTTAACTACAGTCCGAGTCGACTAGGCCCAGGGGTGGCACTACATCATTACACTACGTATGACCGGGAAGGTCATCGGACCCTCTATTATCATTCAGTTTGATTACATGAGAGATCACATCCATATCTAAATTAACACAGTAAGACTTAAAGTCTAAACTAATTTCCCGAAGTAAATAAATATATATTATTAATTGAAGTTGCAACACTACTACAGCCAACCGGCAATACTTTTCCTCATTTACGTTACTTGAAGGAAATTCATTACCTTATTTTTATAACTAAAAGTTTCAATGGAAATACTTTTACACACATGAAGGATTTAACATACAAATGCTCAATTTTGGAAAATATAGGATTTTCTAGGGATTTCTTCTATTCTCAAACAGTAATTACAGCTTTTACATTACATGATTGTAAGCACTTTTATATAAATAATGACACTAAATTCTTATGAACTCACCAGGTTTATGTTGATACTCTTTTTCAAAATGACTTGTATACTCAGGTCAAAGATAGACAGGTACTGGTGCAGCTTTTGAGAAGATGGAGCGTATACAAGATTCATCTTTTATTTTGTTTATACTTTTGGTGTCTATTAACTGTGCAGAACACGTTTGTAATTGTAATCACTATATTAATGAAATGGTTGTTGTCGCTTGTTCTTACCATTATGCAATTGTTATGATACTACATGACGTCATCCACCCCAGAACGTATTCCACCGTTCTCGGTTTTGGGGTGTGACAAGCAGGGAGGCTACTTGCTATTTGCCACAATGAAGCCGTGGGAGACCCTACGGTGGTCACGGGTATGTTTCTCCTCACTAACTCATATGCATGCGTCCTATTTGATAGTGGGGCAGAAAGAAGCTTCGTGAACCAAAATTTTAAACAGATACTTAATCAAACACCGCAAGCACTAAAAGAAACCTTCATCGTAGAAATGGCTAACAGGAAGACAAAGAGTTCTAACGAAATTTAGATAGGTTGTACCCTCACGTTAGATAACTATTCATTTCCAATCGACCTCATACCAGTGGCAATCAAGAGCTTCGACGTCATAGTGGGTATGGTCTGGTTGAGTCCCCAGCGTGCCGATATTCTGTGTTTTAAGAAAGCAGTCCGTCTAAATCTACTGAATAACGAAATCTTTTTGATCTATGGATACAAACCTAGTATGGGCCTTCGTATCATCTCATGCATGCAAACCGAGAAGTACCTACGAAAGGAATATCGTGCATTCCTTGTCCATATAGTCGATGTGAACCGAGAAACTAAAGACCTAAAAGACCTCCCCCTAGTATGCGACTTGCCCAACGTCTTCCCAGAAGAACTACTAGGGTTACTAATGGGTTTTGAGCATTCTAACACTTCCTAAGTGTACATGCAACCCTAATAAACTTGGATCTATGTTTGTCTAATTATCATGCAAAGTTGTTTTCCAAGGTTATGAACCTATCTAACATACATGGGGTACAATTTTTCTTTGTATAAAAGATAGAACTACATACCTGGTTGTTGAAAGTGTTCCTTGAAACCTTGTGAGCCTAGCACCCCAAGTGTGATGCCTCAAATGCTTCACACAACACCAAATGCTCTTGGAAAGACTTTTAAGAGAACACACACTTCTTAAAATCGGCCTAGCCCTCTTGTTTCACATGTGTAGCCGATTTTGGTGGAGAATGGGACTCTTATATAGTGTTGACACATCTAGGGTTACACCATGTAAACCCTAATGTGTCATGACTCTTCATTTCCATGACCCATGGGTTTGTAACTCCCATGGAGCATCCATGGAGCATCCTATGGGTGGAACCCAACTTGATAATCCATGGAGCCTCTTAGCCCACTATACGAGATATGGATGATTTACATAATCAACCCATATATTTAATTAGTTATCTTTTTGATCACTTAATTAATTCTAAATTAATTCTTGATCAAACTAATCAAATAATAATATTAATATATTAGAACTTATAATATATTAGTAATCTCCAAGTGTTATTTCTCTCATTTAGTCTATCCAATTGCATGGTGCCATGCAACCCAAATGGACCATGCCGGGTCGGGTCAAGTACTTACCAAAAATAGTCATGGACTTAGACACCTTATCCAACAGTTACCACCTCAACGACAAGTTGAATTCAGAATCGACTTAATTCTAGGAGATATCCCAGTAGCCAAATCGAACTATCGCCTAGCACCGGTAGAAATGAAGGAACTATCTGGTCAACTGAACGAATTGCTCAACAAGGGCTTTATAAGACCAGGCTTCTCACCTTGGGGAGCAGCGGTCTTATTCGTAAAGAAGAAAGACGGATCATTCCGTATGTGCATTGACTATAGAGAACTCAACAAGCTTAAAGTAAAAAATCGTTACCCCTACCTCGCATAGACGACTTATTCGATCAACTACAAGGGGCGAGCTACTTTTCGAAGATTGATCTGAGATCTGGGTATCACCAATTGCGAGTGCTAAAGGAGGATGTTCCGAAGACAGCCTTCCGAACTCGTTATGGACATTACGAGTTCGTAGTAATGCCATTCGGATTGACCAATGCACCCGCAATATTCATGGACATAATGAATAGGGTATTCCATCCTTACATGGATCAGTTCGTCATCGTATTCATCGATTACATACTTATCTACTCTCGAAGTAAGGAGGAACATAATTATCATCTACGACAAGTTTTAGGAACCCTGCGAACGGAGAAACTCTACACAAAGTTCTCTAAGTGCAAATTTTGAATCCAAAGGATCGAATTCTTAGGACACGTGGTTAGCAAAGAAGGAATCCACGTGGACCCGTCCAAAATTAAAGACATTGAGAACTGGTCAGCACCAAAGACGCCTACCGAAATTCGTCAATTTCTAGGCCTCGCTGGCTACTACCGTAGATTCATTCAGAACTTCTCACGAATTGCGAAACCTCTCTCAACATTAAACCAGAAGAGCGTGGCCTTTGACTTTGAAGAGAAACATGAAAAAGCGTTTCAAACGTTGAAGCAGGCCTTATGCACCGCACCGATACTATCCCTCCCAGAAGGAATAGAAGACTTTGTAGTCTACTGTGATGCATCAAATCAAGGGCTCGGTTGTGTTCTGATGCAGCGAGGTAAGGTCATTGCCTATGCCTCGAGACAACTGAAGACGCACGAGGTCAACTACACCACACACGATCTTGAGTTAGGAGCAGTTGTGTTTGCTCTGAAAATATGGAGACACTACTTGTATGGTAGGAAAAGCACCATCTTTACAGACCACAAAAGCCTTCAACACATATTCAACCAGAAGGAGCTCAACATGAGACAATGACGGTGGGTCGAGCTACTCAATGACTACGAATGCGAAATTTGTTATCATCCGGGTAAAGCCAACGTAGTAGCAGACGCTCTAAGTCGGAAAGAATATTCTGGTCGAAAAGTCAAATCATTGACTATGACTATCAATTCGCATCTTTCCACACAAATCAAAGAGGCTCAACTCAAAGCCTTGAAACCCGAAAATGTGGCAGATGAATCCTTGCGAGGGATGGAGAAGAACTTGGAAGTCAAGGGTGACGGAGCTCATTATCTCATGCACCGAATCTGGACACCGAAACATGGTGGCTTCAGAGACTTGGTCATGACCGAGGTGCACAACACTTGATATTTCGTCCACCCGGGTTCAGATAAGATGTATCTGGATCTTAACAAGTTATATTGGTGGCCTAACATGAAAGTAGAAATTGCTACCTTCGTGAGTAAATGCCTTACCTGCGCAAAGGTTAAGGTCGAATACCAGAAACCATCAGGTTTACTTCAACTACCGGATATACTGGAGTGGAAATGGCACCGAATCTGGACACCAAAACATGATGGCTTCAGAGACTTGGTCATGACCGAGGTGCACAACACTTGATATTCCATCCACCCGGGTTCAGATAAGATGTATCTGGATCTTAAAAAGTTATATTGGTGGCCTAACATGAAAGTAGAAATTGCTACCTTCGTGAGTAAATGCCTTACTTGCGCAAAGGTTAAGGTCGAATACCAGAAACTATCAGGTTTACTTCAACTACCGGAGATACCGGAGTGGAAAGGTTAAGGTCGAATACCAGAAACCATCAGGTTTACTTCAACTACTGGAGATACCGGAGTGGAAATGGGAACGAATTACTATGGACTTCATAACGAAGTTGCCCAAGACAATGGGTGGACTTGATACCATTTGGGTCATCGTCGATAGATTGACCAAATCCGTGCATTTCTTACCAATCAAGGAGACTGACAAGATGGAGAAGCTATCAAGAACTTACATTAGGGAAATCGTACGACTGCATGGTGTTCCTATATCCATTATCTCCGATAGAGATAGTAGATTCACTTCGAGATTCTGGAAGTCACTACAAAGTTCCCTTGGGACGAGGTTGGACATGAGTACAACCCACCATCCACAGACCGACGGACAAAGTGAGAGAACAATCCAAACACTAGAGGATATGCTGTGAGCCTGTGTGATCGACTTTGGGAAGGCATGGGATACCCATTTTCCCTTTGTCGAGTTTTCCTATAACAATAGTTATCACACAAGCATAAAGGTTGCTCCATTTGAAGCCCTCTATGTCCGAAAGTACAGATCCCCTCTGTGCTGGGCTGAGGTGGGTGACACGCAGTTAGCTAAAGGGTGAGTTCCTGACAGCACTCTCACATATCCGAAGATCATTCGGGAAACGGCAGAGAAGATCGTCCAGATTCGTGAACGATTGAAGGCCTCTAGGGACCGACAGAAAAGCTACGCAGACAAGCGAAGAAAACCTTTGGAATTCCAGGTGGGAGACCGTGTTCTTTTGAAAGTCTCACCCTGGAAGGGCTTGATATGCGTTGGTAAGCATGGAAAGCTAAATCCAAGATACATAGGGCCTTTCGTGGTTCTTGCGAGAATCGGCCTTGTAGCTTACAAACTCAACCTACCCCACGAACTTAGTAACATACATCCTACTTTCCACGTCTCGAACTTGAAAAAGTGCCTATCCGACGAGACTCTTGTAAACCCACTCAACGAGATCGAGATCAACGAGAGCCTCAACTTCGTGGAAGAGCCTATAGAGATTATGGACCGAGAGGTCAATTGAATGAAGCAAATCCGTATCCCGATAGTGAAGGTTCGCTGGAATGCCTAGCGAGGACCGGAATTCAAGCACGAGGATCAAATGAAACTGAAATATCCTCATCTTTTCACTTAGTTATTTGTAACTAGTTTTGCTTAAACTCTAATTTCGGGACGAAATTCCCTCTAACGGGGGGATGATGTGACAACTCGAAATTCTATCTTGTACAGTCAAACACTTTAATGAAAGTCAAACTTACTCCTGCTAACTTGTAGCACAGTTTAGAGTTCGTTTGAGCATTCCGAGCTTTAATACATCAAAGGATTAAGTGAATGAGTGTGTAAGTTGAACTTGTAGCCTGTCAAACAAAGCGTGGACCATCAAAAGAGGAGTTCATGGCCAAACACTTGGGTTTACGGCCTTAAACTCCAAGTGGCCGTGAACCCCCTTGTATATATATGACACTTAGTCATTTTTCACTCATTCCTCACTTTCCAAGCTAGAGGAATCGGATTCTCTCCAAAGGATCTTCAAGATTTTTCTTCAAATCTTCCTAAATGTAAGTAAATCCTTCAATTTATGTGTTGTTACATCCTTTCTCCTTCATTCACCGTTGAATCCACCCAAAAACTACCACTTTTGTTCTAGATCTTCAAGATCCTCAAGAACACCAAGAACACTTGTGTGTTTTGGGCTGAAAACTCCCCTTCTTAGCCTTCTAACTGTAAGTCCTTACCTCCCTTTCATGTTTATAAGCTAGTATTATGATTTAGGGGCTTGAAAACATCAAAAATCAAACAACCAAGGGAGTTTATGGCCAAGGCAATCTCCCTTTTCCGTAAACTCTAATCAAGGGGGCATTGTTGCCCTACATTTCTTCCTAAGGCTTAGAACTTGGCCTAGAACACCTCCCCCTTGAGCTAAGGACCTTAAATATCGATTTGGCATAAGGCACCATAAGTTTACGACCGTAAACCCATGAGGGTCGTAAACTCTAGGCCGTAAACTCATAAAAAGTTGGTCATTGGGCCGTAAACTCTAAAGCAAAGCCATACAACCCTTAGATGCAACCCTATGATCTTATAACACTTGAATGAAAGTGTTTTCCATGTTCGAGGGTGTCTTTACTTGCTTAATTAGGGTTGTGATCACTAATTAGATACATATATGTGTCTTTATAGGTTAAATAGGATCAGTGTGTGTGTGTGTGTGTGTGTGTTCAAGTCTTCACTTGACACCTGGCACCTTATCCAACACTTTCATCCAAACCACTCACAACAGGTGAGTTCATACCCCTTAATCAACCTTTTAAATGATTTTAAATGCTTTTATGGGGGGGGGGGGAGGAATACAAGTTGAACATTATAGTTATTTTATTAATCACATGTGATTAATAATTATCAAACAATGGATTTATTATGCTTTTAAGTTGTTTTATCAATCAAATTACTTCAAACTATTTTTCAAACTCTTTTATGTGTTAAACTCTTTACCAAACTCACTTTTGTACATTTAATCATTTCTTTTACAACTTTTAAACTTATATATTGTTCAAAACCATGTCTAATACATATATAGTTATATAAATAAGGTTTGAAGGCTTAGGACTGATAACCCACTTTATTTCCTGTTCCTTGTTTGGTTGTGGACTTAGAGTATCCTTTTATTTGTCCGAGTGTCATTTGACCCTTAGTTATATATTATGTATATATGTATAGATATAAAGGCTTTTATCTCAGTTCAATACATTCAGTCATACTAACAATTCTTCTAGTAAACTATAATATGTATAGTTTAGGATAATACTATTCGTTACTTCTAGTTCAATGAAGCATACAAAGAGTCAGTTCATTCATGAGTCAATACTTACTATTATGAGAAACATTACATATACATTTACAAGTAAACAGAAGGATCATACAACAACATAACATTTAGAATATGAGATTTACTTCTACATGACGCGGATTCCACCGATGTCATGTTGGTAACCAGAGTCTCCAGGAGAGAGAGCGGGCATTGTGTGTATAGATCTATACGGGACAGACCATCCCGCACCCCGAATGTGAGCTACAGTCCCTGGCCGACCAAGCCAAGGGGTGACACATGTCATATTTATTTCGACGTCTTTCATCGTCGTGTATTTCAGCCGTCAATTAGTATGGTTACAAATCTCACGTTATCTTATAATTCATTGGATTTAAGATAGTAATACTACGGTAGTTTCCTCTTACAAAAACTATAGTTCTATAAAGTTTTCCCTAATACATTTACTTTTAAACGTTTTCACATTAAACGATAATGTATAACCTATGTTTTGTTAACAATAGATGGATTGGGGAAAATACTTACTACTACAAACAAACAAACCGAACGTTAGGGTCTTGGTAAAAGGCTACATTTTAGTAGGAAATATGGGATTTTTTAGGAAGATACGAACATTGTACAAACAGTTTACAAACATTTACATCGAGGACTTTACTATCAGAAAACACTTACAAACTTATACGTTTAAACATTTACAAATGTTTTCATACATCTAATGACACTAAATACTTATGAACACACCAATATTTTATGTTGATACTCTCTTTCAAAATAACTTGTATTCTCAGCGAACCAGTAAGACAGGTACACCTAGGCTACTTTTGAAGGACGGAGTGGATTCCAAGGCTCATCTTTATTTTTGACTGTACATTTTTGGTGTCATTTAAACTGTACAAAGCAACACACATGTATGTAACTATTATATTAATGCAATGGATGTTGTTGCTTGTTTTACTATTATGCATTGTTATGATACTGTACATGACGTCCTCCACCCCCGAATCTTTTCGCCAATTCGGGTTGGGGGTGTGACATGGTTCCCCTAATATCTGCTGACCATGATCAAGGAAAAGGCCACATCAGAACGAGTACAAGTCATAACATACATGATCGAGCCTAGATCGGAAGCATACAGTACTCGACTCATCTCAGCTATCTCAGCCTCTTTACTCGGGCTCTGAGTCTTACTTAATCTGGCGTTACTCTGGATCAGTAACTCTCCTTTCTTGGAATCCTGCATGCTGAACCTATTCAACACTTTATCTAAGTAGGTACTCTGACTAAGTCCAATTAGTCTCTTACTCCTGTCTCTCAAAATGCCTCTCCAAGGTCCTTCATAGCGAAACACTTCCCAAGCCAGGACTTCACTTCCTGTAGAGTTGGGATTTCATTTTCTATGAGTAGTATGTCATCCACATACAATACCAAAAAGCTATTTATACTTTCACTAGCCTTGACATATACACAAGATTCATCTTCGCTCCTCGAAAAGCCAAAATCTTTGACTTTCTCATCAAAACAAAGATTCCATTTGTGAGGTGCTTGTTTCAATCCATATATGGATTTTTCAATCTTACACACTCTATTAGGGTACTCTGTACTGACAAAACCCTCTGGCTGACTCATGTAAACATCCTCAGCCAACCTTCCATTAAGGAAAGCGGTTTTGACATCCATTTGCCATATTTCATAATCATGAAATGCAATAATGGCTAACATAACCTTAATAGACTTAATCTTTGCTACTGGTGAAAAAGTCTTTTCATAATCAACTCCCAGAGTTTGAGAAAAGCCGTTTGCAACCAGTCGTGCCACATAAGTGTGTATATTACCATCCATGTCGGTCTGCTTCTTGAAGATCATTTGCACCTGACTGTCTTATGACCTGGTACATTGTCAACCAAGTTCCAAACTCGATTGTCATACATGGGTTGTATCTCGCTGTCCATAGCCTCTTTCCATTTAGTTGACTCAGGGCCTGCCATGGCTTCCATGTAGCTGTTAGGTTCATCTAGACTTACCAGTGTATTATTACTGATAAGTGTGTCACCTTCCGCAGTAATATGGAAACCATAGTAATTCTTAGGTGCATTCCTAACTCTCGCGGAACGCCTTAGAGGTACGGACTCGTCAGTCGGATCAACAGGAGTTTCCTCCTCAGGTTGATTGCTAGGGTTTGAGGTTCCTTCACAACTTGACTCTTTAATTTCTTCATGATCAATTTGCCTCCTACTGTTTCCTTGGCTTATGAACTCTCTCTCGCAAAAGACCCCTCTCCTAGATACAAATACCACATTATCACTGGGTCTATAGAAGAGGTAACCAAAGAATTTATGTGGGTAGCTGTTGAAAATGCACCTCTCACTTTGAGGTTCGAGCTTATCTTGAGTCTTATGCCTCACGAAAGCCTCGCAACCCCAAATCTTGCTGTGGTCCAGATTGGGAACTTTTCAAGTCCACATCTCGTGAGGTGTTTTGGCAACCTTTTTGGTAGGGACTAGATTAAGACTATGGGTGGCAGTCTCTAAGGCATACCCCTGAAATGAGATTGATAGTGAAGCTCGACTCATCATGGAATGAACCATATCCAACAAGTTTCGATTACGCCTCTCAGCTACACCATTAAGTTGTGGTGTTCTGGGAGGTGTTAATTATGAGACAATCCCACATTCCTTAAGATAGTCAAGGAACTCTGTACTAAGATACTCACCACCTCGATCGGATCGAAGCATCTTAATGTTCCTGCCCAACTGATTCTCCACTTCCTGTTTAAACTCCTTGAACTTTTCAAAGGTTTCTGACTTATGCTTGATTAAGTAGACATATCCATATCTACTATAATCATCAGTAAAAGTCACATAGAAGCAGTTACCATCCCTTGTGGCAGTTCTGAAAGGTCCACACACATCAGTATGTATGAGATCCAACAAACCCTCAGCCCTAGTACAACTACTAGTGAAGGGTGACTTTGTCATTTTCCCAAGCAAACAAGATTCACAACTATCATCTGACTTTAGGTCAAACGACTCCAAGACTCCATCCTTTTGGAGTTGGCTTATGTGTTTCTTGTTTACATGTCCAAGACGACAATGCCATAATGATGATTTATCCAAGTTTGTGGAAGAATCAATACATAACACATTATTTCCTAGGTTATCTACAACCGACACAGTTTCATACACACCATCATAAGGTAATGCTTTAAAATAAATAACATTATTAAAGAAAGCATTAATATTACCACATTCATTATCAAACGAAAAGTTAAACCCTTATTTGTACAAACCATGAAAGGAAATAATATTTCTCGCCATTTCAGATGAGTAACAACATTTATTCAAATCTAATGTTAACCCACTACTTAGCAACAAAGAATAAACTCCAATCTTTGTGACAGGTGAAGCTTTCCTTTTCCCCATGATTAAGTTTATCTTCCCATGCTCCACATTCTCACTTCTTCTTAATCCCTGCAAATCAGAACATATGTGAATACCACAACCTGTATCAAGGACCCAAGAATTAAAATGGGGTGAGTTATTAGACAATATAGTTTAAATACCTACATGGTTGGGTTTTACGTTCCCATCCTTAACATCTTGCAAGTACTTTGGGCAGTCTTGCTTCCAGTGCGCCTTTTCATGGAAATAGAAGCATTCAGTCTCTTTAGGGTTGGAAGAAGGAGTGACAGAACCACTTTTGGTTCTACTTGAAGAGGAGCCATCAAGAACTTTCCCTTGGTACCCTTCGAAGGGCTCTTCCTCTTCTAACCTTTACCTTGCCCGTTAGCCAGAACAGGGGCGGCGGTAGGAGTAGGAGTAGTAACAACCGATTTACTTTTAAGACCAGTTTCGGTGGTCTTCAAATGTCCTTGAAGTTTGTTGAGTGTAACTTCCTCCTTGTTCATGTGATATGTCATTCAGAATTGATCATAACAAGAAGTAAGGAGTGCAAAATGATGTCAATTGCCAACTCCTCAGGGAAGTTCACATTTAATTTCAGCAAACGGTCCACGAATCTATGCATTTTCTACATGTGGGCTGTGATGGGTTCACCATCCTTCATTTGGGTTGTTATCATGGAGGAGATGATTTCATACCGCTCTTGGCAAGCACTCTGATGGTATCTGTCCATTAAGTCCCGGTGCATCTCAAAAAGGGTAATAGTCCTCATAGGACTTTTGGAGCTCGGTTGTCATCGTGGCCAACATGATACATGCCACTTTAGTGGCATCTCTCTCATGTGCCCAAAATTCAGCGATCTCCTCTGGAGTAGCAGACGACTCTTCAAGTTCCTTAAGCTCCTTGTCGAGGACATATTCCGTCCTCATAGCGTGTGACCATCCTGATGTTTCCGATCCAATCATTGAAGTTAGATCCATCGAAGATGAATCTCTCACAAAGGTTCATGAGAGAGAAGGAGCCGGTAGGGTTTAAGCCAGAAGCAGCATTGTTGGAAGACATCTGAAAAAAAAAAGAAGGACGAGTTTAGATTAGATATAAAGATAGTCCTTAATAAGACACCCAAATGTAATATTAAGGCTAGGACCCAACACAATATTTTATAACCTAAAAGAGGGGTGCCGTAATCTAAGCTATAAAATATTTGAAGGTAGGTGAATGACAATTCACCGATTTCCACCATGAAAAACGAAATGTATTATTAGGTTTTAATTGGTTTTGAAACTCCTAGATTCGTTTGAGATTAATTGAACTTTTCAATGGCATGTTTCAATCTTGAATGTGTCCTTCAAGTTTTGTGACTGGGATACCGAGGATCACAGAACAAGGTGTGAATAACCATGCAAATTACTTGGTACTCTTAATGTTTGTCACCTAAACGATGTGCCGATTAACCACACGTGCTCCACCGATCTATGATAAACCTTAAGCCACCCTTTGCCAACCTTGTTAAATCCAAGTTAGTGTGCCGGTTAACCACACACGCTCCACTAACGACTTAAGCAAGGTGCAAAGTCTAATTTCATGGATTAGCACCAAATTCACATTTTCCTAAAGTAACTAAGATTGAGAATTTAATAAAACATTTAGTTACTTTACAATAATCATTACTTTTAATGAGAATTAAAGTAATTGTCATACCCGTTCGGCTAATGACCCTCCACCAGTCAAGGAAGCGGTGGGTGAGAGTGGACACCCATTAAGCTGCCATTTTATAGGAAGCAACCTTATACCCTCCTCCCCTTTATAGATCGACTTCGTGAATGAGGCCTACTAACGGTAAAACGACTTGTTCTTATATATATATATATATATATATATATATATATATATATATATATATATATATATATATATATATATATTATTAACTTATAATTTTATAAAGTATAAGGGTTGAATTTTAACTTTTAAAATTCTAGGGGATGGAACTAAATTCTTTTAAAGTGACTTTACATTTTCCAAAACTTGAGGGCAAGTTTAGTAACTTTCAAAACTTTTCAACTTCGTAACTTATGAGTTAATGGTTTATTAAATGAAAGAGTCTTCATTTTTATGTAACCTGTATGTTCATTAATGGACTTTAAAAGGAATACTTTTGGTAATCCATAACTTGAGGAAAAATTATGGATTCCATTAAAACACATCAAGATCAAGAATTAAACTAACAAACTATTTGCAAATAATTCCTATGATCTACTAAACTCATAAGTGTATGAACATTCATATCAACAATTTCAAGAATCATACAAAACACATATAAAACTTGAAATTTTGATAATTACCATTGTAAATGGATTAGCATAATCATTACCACATAAAAAATAGGTTTTATAAGTTCAAAACAGTTAAGGGTGATGATTCTAGTCCATTTGCAGCAACAATACTCAAAAAACTGCATTATGGACCTCCTACTCTTCGAGTGCATGAACCTACTCGACGCGTAGGATGAGTATGTGCTTGAACTCGTCGAGTCCCCTATAGACTCGGTGAGTTCACTAAGCATAATGCAGAAAAATTGAGTTTCTTCAACAATTTTCATCAAGTATCAAGAAAACAAGTCTAGGCTCTAATACCACTGAAGGTTTTTGAGCATTCTAACACTCCTAAGGTGTACATGCAACCCTAGAAACCTTGGATTTATGTTTTACTAATGTCACACCCCCAAACCAAGGATGGCGGAAACGTCCGGGGGTGGAGGACTTCATGTGTAGTATCATAACAACAATGGCAATAGTGATGAAAGTAAACACAACCAACATATATATAATTGAAAGAGTTACATCATTGTATGAATTACATGTTTCAAAATCAATTACAATATGTTGTCAAAATATGATAAGTTGACGCCTCAACGCCCCATCCTCAAAAGTACTTTGTTACCTGTTTAGCGATTTCCTGAGAATACAAGTAGTTTGAAAAAGTGTCAACACAATGGTTGGTGAGTTCATAAGTTTTTGTATATAATTATGAAAAAAAGATTGTCTCGTAATTGTATAGTTAATCCAGAAAAATCCGATATTTTCCTTAAAATGAATACTGTAGTCTTGTATCCAAAGACTGAAACGTATGAGTAATCTTCCTTATTTACAGAAATAACGTGAGTTTATTTCAATATAAACGCGTATGATATTAGTGAAATTCTCGTAAATTCTTAAGTTTGTTAATACTTTCTGTGAGTTATTATAACCATACTTGACCTAGGTGGCCTGAAAACGACGTTCTTCG
Source organism: Lactuca sativa (assembly GCF_002870075.4). NCBI lineage: Eukaryota > Viridiplantae > Streptophyta > Magnoliopsida > Asterales > Asteraceae > Lactuca > Lactuca sativa. The sequence continues at coordinate 182,374,489 of NC_056623.2, forward strand.
GGCGTCGTAGAACTGAAATGACACTTGTCACCACAGACCTGCCGGTCTAGCTGTTGCAAGCAGCTCTGGTGTGGGTTTGTCAAGCCCAATATAGATCTATATACAACTATCACGCTCTCCCTCCAGGAGACTCTGGTTACAATACAGGACTTGTGATTTATGCGAAGCGAATGTCTCACAAAGTTATTAACGAATTTACACTTAACATAATGAAAGTTTCCCTTTTGTATAAATGTACTCTTCTGAAATGTATGCATTTGGAAATGTATCATAAACTACACCTATTATAGTTTATCAAAACAAGGGTAGTAATAGCAAAGTACGTAAACTATACTTAACATAGTTTAATAAAATGTTTGTGTGTAATGGGTATACTTCAATAATAACACTTTGTTTAATCTATGCTTTATTTAGTAAAAATTCATTTGTTAACTGGTGTATATCTAGATACTAACACAAGAATGTCATATATGGCAATAACACATAAACACATAATAATATACACCTTGCTCAACATGTTACAAAGTGAAATGAAATTGCTAGTGCTTTTCTGATTCTAACATTTTCTGTAACTGTTATTAGAAAATTTGTAGAAAAATCATAAAATGTCCAAATCAAGTTCTGTAACTTCTGAGAGTTTGGAAAATGAGTCTAGTTTGTTCATAATTTTTATTATAATTTTTAATGACCTCTTACTTGTGTGAAAAAGTCCATAATCGCAGACTGGTCCGGATTGATGTTTGAAATGATAGGCAGTTTTGTAAAAATCACCATAAATTGTAGAAAAATCGTATGGAGATGTGCAAGTAGTCATGTTAAAGCTAAGAAGTGGAACTACATGCATCTAAAACAATTTTGAAAACTAAAATGTTTAAGTTGTCCAAAACAGTCCGTGAATGGAGTTGAACTTTTCTGATGAAGGCTGTTAGAAAAGTTTAGTTATGTTCTTGGTGTTTTAACTTGTATTCCCCCCCCCCCCCCCCCCCCCCCCTAAAAACTTGAGAAAACATGAAAATGTAGGGGGTATGAACTCACCTTGAGTGATTTCAGTAGATGATTATTGAAGAATGGAAGTGTTTAACTCAAGAACACTTGGAGATGCCTTGAAGATTTTCGAGAATCTAGCATCATAGTTATGGAGTTTGTGTAAGCAATCAATGATTTGAGTAGAATGAAGTGCAATAATCACAAGGAGGATGAATTATACTTACCAAGAGTGGAAGAACACTTGATGATCAGCCTTGGGATCTCGAATTGGAGAGCAAAGTTTGAGGGAAAAGTTGGAGTTGGATCTTTGGTGAAATGAGAGTAATTGGAAGAAAAATGAGGAGAGAGGATAAATATCTATCTCTAAAAAACGTGGGAATAACTTGTTAGAGAGGTAAAAAGGACAAGGAAGTGACAAGGTATGGGCTGGTGGTGAATAGTGACATGGAGTGGGTATGGGAGTGGTTGCTTGTGTCATAGAAATAAGTAAAGTCAACACTCTACCTTTGTACTTCACCCACTCTCTTTTGGATAAGGTTTTATCCTTAAAAATGTGATTAATTAATAGTTAAGGGTCCTTATATGTTAAAATAAAGTTTTGGATGAAAATCCCGTGTTAAAACAATTAAAAACGGGCCTAAAATGCGAATTTATTTGAAAACCAGGAAGAAAAGCATTCCCAGCGAGACCTCTCGGTCCTAGGCCGAGGTTCGGTCCCTAGGCCGAGGTTCGGTCCTTGCTGGTGCCGAGTCGGAAGTGGGTTGCGAACCAGAGGCGAGATGCGAAGGGTCCTAGGCCGAGGGTTCGGTCCGAAGCTCAGAAGCGAAGGTGGTCAGAAGGGAAGGTTCGGTAGCCATTAGAAGAGAAGAGGTCAGATCCGAAATGTGCCGAACGTTCGGGTTCGGTTGAGGCATGCGAGGTTCGGGCCCGAGAGGACCTTTCGGGTTCGGTTCAGCAGCCTTCGACTCAGAAGGGTTCGGTTCCTAAGAGGGGTTTCGGTTCCTAAGAGGGGTTTCGGCTCCTTAAGTCCGTTTTTCGCGTAGACTTCCGTTTTTGGGCTGTTTTCGCCAAATTCGAGGGTCGGGATGCCCCGAGTGATTATAGAAAGTTGAGAGAGATTTTGAGAGAGATTTGAGAGAGATTCCACATACTTAAAGACATTTGGGAGAGATTTGACATACTTGGAGAGATTTCACATACATAGAGATATTTGGGAGAGATTTCACTTTCTTAGAGAGATTTGGGAGAGATTTGACATTCTTGGAGAGATTTCACATACAGAGAGATATTTGGGAGGTATTTCACTTTCTTAGAGAGATTTGGGAGAGATTTGACATTCTTGGAGAGATTTCACATACAGAGAGATATTTGGGAGAGATTTCATATTCTTGGAGAGATTTCATATACAGAGAGATATTTGGGAGAGATTTCACTTTCTTAGAGAGATTTGAGAGAGATTTGACATTCTTGGAGAGATTTCACATACAGAGAGATATTTGGGAGAGATTTCACTTTCTTAGAGAGATTTGGGAGAGATTTGACATTCTTGGAGAGATTTCACATACAGAGAGATATTTGGGAGAGATTTCACTTTCTTAGAGAGATTTGGGAGAGATTTGACATTCTTGGAGAGATTTCACATACAGAGAGATATTTGGGAGAGATTTCATATTCTTGGAGAGATTTCACATACAGAGAGATATTTGGGAGAGATTTCACTTTCTTAGAGAGATTTGGGAGAGATTTGACATTCTTGGAGAGATTTCACATACAGAGAGATATTTGGGAGAGATTTCATATTCTTAGAGAGATTTGGGAGAGATTTGACATTCTTGGAGAGATTTCACATACAGAGAGATATTTGGGAGAGATTTCACTTTCTTAGAGAGATTTGGGAGAGATTCTCGATAAGAAGAGATAGAGTGAAAACGATTGAGAGCGGTTTTGTGTGTGACGAATGTGAGTGTCCGGCTTCGCAATGCAAGGTCCGTAAGCCCCGTTATGCCATGTTTTAGGATCTTACACACTCCCTATGAGTATGCAACATTGTTTTATGGTTCTTGTTCATCGTTTAGCACTAAGGTTAAAGAAATTTAAACACACGAACTTTCCAAGTGATGTTTTCTCATTAAGATAGTGAGTTATACAGAAATTATATAATGCAAACCCTAATATACAAGTTTTAATAGAGTTGACCGGTTTGACTCGTTGACTTTGTCCGACTTTGACTTGACCCGAATTTGACTATTGTCACATCATCCCCCCGTTAGAGGGAATTTCATCCCGAAATTTACGCTTCGGCCGGGACTTCAAGAGTTTGGAAAAGATGCGGGTATTTTTGTTTCATTTGGTCTTCGCGCTCCCAGGTGAACTCAGATCCTCGTTTAGCGTTCCATCGAACTTTCACGATGGGAATACGACTTTGTTTCGTTCTTTTGACCTCCCGATCCATAATCTCAACTGGCTCCTCTACGAAGTGGAGATTTTCGTTAACTTCGATCTCGTCAAGAGGTATTACAAGTGTCTCGTCAGACAGACACTTCTTTAAGTTGGATACGTGAAATGTGGGGTGTATGTTATTAAGTTCTTGAGGTAATCGGAGTTTGTACGCCACAGGACCAATCCTGGCGAGGATTTCGAACGGTCCAATGTACCTCGGGTTTAGTTTCCCATGTTTACCGAAATGTATCATTCCTTTCCAAGGGGAAACTTTTAGTAATACCTGATCTCCGACCTGGAATTCTAAGGGTTTGCGTCGCTTGTCCGCGTAACTCTTTTGCCGATCTCGGGAGGCCTTCAGCCTTTCTCGGATTTGAACAATCTTTTCTATGGTCTCCCTTATGATTTCAGGACCAGTGAGGGTGCTATTAGGGACTTGCCCCCTAGCTATCTGAGTATCCCCCACTTCGGCCCAACATAGGGGTGATCTGCACTTGCGACCGTAGAGAGCTTCGAATGGAGCGACTTTAATGCTGGTGTGATAGCTGTTATTGTAGGAGAATTCAATCAGCGGCAAATGGGTATCCCATGCTTTACCAAAGTCTATCACACAAGCTCTCAACATGTCTTCTAATGTTTGTATAGTGCGCTCACTTTGTCCGTCGGTTTGTGGATGGTAGGCCGTACTCATGTCTAGCCTAGTTCCCAAGGATTTCTGCAGGGACTGCCAAAATCGCGAAGTGAACCTACTATCTCGGTCTGAGATAATAGATATTGGTACACCATGCAGTCGCACAATCTCCTTGATGTATATCCTAGTTAACTTCTCCATCTTGTCGGTTTCCTTTATTGGCAGGAAGTGCGCAGACTTGGTCAATCTGTCTACGATTACCCATATAGTGTCAAACCCGCCTGAAGTCTTAGGCAACTTGGTTATGAAGTCCATGGTTATCTGTTCCCACTTCCATTCCGGTATATCAGGCTGTTGTAGTAGTCCTGAGGGTTTCTGGTATTCCACCTTGACCTTGGCGCAAGTCAGACACTTGCCCACATAAGTAGCAATCTCGGCTTTCATATTCGGCCACCAGTATAACTTTTTGAGGTCTAGATACATCTTGTCTGACCCTGGATGGATGGAGTATCGAGTCTTGTGTGCTTCATTCATGACCACGTCTCGGATCCCACCGAACTTCAGTGTCCAGATTCGGTTACTGAGATAACGAGTTCCGTCATCCTTGACTTCTAAGTTCTTATCCATTCCCCTTAATGCCTCACCTGCCACATTCTCTGGTTTCAAGGCTTCTAGTTGGGCTTCCCTGATTTGCGTGGTCAGATGGGAATGGATGGTCATGGTTAAGGATCTTACTCGGCGGCCCGAGTATTCCTTCCTGCTTAGGGCATCAGCCACTACATTGGCCTTACCCGGGCGGTAGCGAATTTCGCACTCATAGTTGTTTAGCAGTTCAACCCATCTCCGTTGCCGCATGTTGAGCTCTTTTTGATTGAGGATATGCTGAAGACTTTTGTGATCGGTGAAGATGGTGCATTTTGTGCCGTAGAGGTAGTGTCTCCAGATCTTTAAGGCGAACACTACCGCCCCCAATTCAAGGTCATGGGTAGTGTAATTAACTTCGTGTGTTTTAAGTTGCCTTGACGCGTAGGCGATGACTTTTCCTCTCTGCATGAGCACGCATCCGAGGCCTTGATTTGAAGCATCGCAATATACCACGAAGTCATCAGTTCCTTCTGGAAGAGACAAAACTGGTGCGCTGCATAGGGCTTGTTTTAATGTCTGGAAAGCGGCTTCTTGTTTATCTCCCCACTTAATTACCACACCTTTTTGAGTCAGGGTGGTGAGTGGTTTGGCGATCTTGGAGAAGTTTTGTATGAATCTTCGGTAGTAGCCGGCGAGCCCTAAAAATTGTCGAATTTCCGTCGGCGTTGTAGGTGCTGACCAGTTTTTGATAGCTTTGATTTTAGAGGGATCCACGTGTATCCCCTTCTCGCTAACCACATGGCCAAGAAAATTCACTTCTCTGATCCAGAATTCGCACTTAGAGAATTTGGCGTAAAGCTTCTCAGTCCTCAGTGTTTCCAAGATTAGCCGGAGATGTTGACGGTGCTCTTCCTCGCTTCGGGAGTAGATTAAAATATCGTCGATGAATACAATCACGAATTTGTCTAAGTAGGGTCGACACACTCGATTCATCAGGTCCATAAATACCGCCGGTGCGTTCGTTAATCCGAAGGGCATTACCACAAACTCATAGTGCCCGTAGCGAGTTCTGAACTCAGTCTTGGGAATATCCTCTTCTTGAACTCGTAGTTGATGATAACCCGACCTCAGGTCGATTTTTGAAAAGTAGCTTGCTCCTTGGAGTTGGTCGAAGAGGTCATCGATTCGGGGCAGGGGATATCGGTTCTTGATAGTGAGTTTGTTTAGCTCCCGGTAGTCTATGCACATGCGAAAAGATCCGTCCTTCTTCTTTACAAACAGGACCGGTGCTCCCCAGGGTGAGAAGCTTGGCCTGATGAATCCTTTGCTCAACAGTTCATTTAACTGGCTGGAAAGTTCTTGCATTTCTGCCGGTGCTAAGCGGTATGGAGCCTTGGCGACGGGGGTAGCTCCTGGGATTAAGTCGATCCGGAATTCGACTTGTCGTGCGAGGGGTACACCTGGAAGATCTTCGGGGAATACATCGGGGTAGTTGCACACTTTGGGAATGTCGTTGATATCCCTCACCTCTTGTTTCGTATCTACTACGTGGGCTAGAAATGCGTGGTATTCCTTTCGGAGATACTTTTGGGCCTTGGCGCAAGAGATGATTTGCAAATTTGAATTGGGTTTGTCGCCATATATGAAGAGGGTTTCACCGTTCGGCAGATTAAGGCGAACGACCCTTTCGTAACATAGAATGTCGGCACGATGGGAGCTTAACCAATCCATACCGATGATTATGTCAAAGCATTTTATTGTGACCGGCATCAGGTCTACTTTAAACGAATGATTGTCTAGAGTGAGGGTACACCCTGAGTATATATCATTAGTGTGCTCTTCTTTCCCATTAGCCATTTCTACTACATATGTATCTTTTAATGAATGAGGGGTTTGTTTTAGTAATTGTTTGAATTCATGGCTCACAAAACTCCTCTCTGCTCCACTATCAAATAGTACGCATGCATATGTGTTATTGAGGAGAAACGTACCAGAAACCATCGAGGGGTCCTTGACTGCTTCTCCGTGTCCCATCGTCAGGACTCTCCCTACACCACCAACATTAGGAGCTTGTGCCTTGGGGCAGTTTCTCCTGAAGTGTCCTGCTTCACCATATTCATAGCAGGTTTGGCTTGCCCCCGCATTGGCAACTTGGTTGTTCGGTCGTGCTGGCGCTTTACAGAAACGAGCGGTATGCCCTTTCTTGTCGCAGTTTTTGCAGTGCATTTCCCGACAAGCACCCTTGTGGTGGTAGTTGCACTTGTTGCACTTGGGGAGATTTCCAGCATATTGCTTTGGTGGCGCTGGAGCGGTAGCAGTAGTGGCTGCACGGACAGCAACAGTCTGTTGCTTCTTTGTGGGGTCCTGCGCCGGTTGTTTCTTTTTACTGTTCCAGAACTTTCTCTTGTTGTTCCCTCCTTTTGTTTGGTCGGTGGTGGTGACCATGATGCCACGGCTGGCCCTATGATCGATAAGTTGTTGTGCCAATTCCTTGGCACTTTCAAAGGTAGTAGGTTTCGAGGCCAAAACACTATCATGAATATGGGATGATAGCCCCCAAAGGTATCGTTCTACCTTTTTCTCCTCCGGAGTGACCATTGCAGGACAGAGGAGTGCTAGGTCATTGAATCGGGCAGTATAAGCTTCGAGATCTGTCCCCGACATCTTGAGATTCCAGAGTTCTTCTTCGAGTTTTTGTATTTCTCCCCTCGGGCAATACTCCTTTAACATCAACGCTTTTAAGTTTTCCCAGCCTATGGAGTTAGCCACTACAGGAGTAAGTGACTTAACTCGGCCATTCCACCAAGTAAGAGCTTTTCTTGTGAAAGTGAATGCCGCATACTTGACTTTGCTCGCTTTGGGACAAGCACAGATTTTGAAGACTGCTTCGGTCCTTTCGAACCATTGCATCAGCGCTATGACGCCCCCGCTTCCGTCGAAAAGATCGGGTTTGCCATTCGTGAAGTCTTTGTAAGAACACTCCTTAGTACGCCCCGTGTTGTCCCCCTGATTCGAGTTAGTATTCCCGGATCTGGAACCGCCGGAACCATTTGTACCCATTTGTGACATTGCTGCCGTCACGGCTGCTGTTATTGCAGCCTGAAACATCACAGGATCAAACTCCGGAGGTGGTGGCGGAGGGGGTGGTGCTGAGTTTCCGGAAGGTCTTGGTCTTTTCCTTGGTGGCATGGTTCTGACATCAAAAAAAAAAAAAGAAAAGACTTTTCGGTAAGACTTCAATGGTGATAACGAGTCGAGCATTACTTGTTTCATCTCAATTGTATTTTGTCCGAGTTTATTAATTTAGAAGGTAATTCATAGAAAAGTTTATGCAATTAAACTTATGAATTAAATAGTGTTGACCCGAGCAGAGTCATGTGTTTGGTTCGTGTCAGCATCCAAGGAAGTAAAATACATGCCACATTCATTGATAATTTGTTAGTACATATTGTTTTGAGGAATTTGACCTCACAAGGGTCTACATTTCATTACAATAAAAGATAAAGTTTTGGCAGTACAAAAGCCCCTTTGACTAGTGTGATCACTTAGTCGCGAGGTCAACCTATTCGCAATAAAGAGTAGCACCAACGCATACTCGAAATCCTAGATTTATAACAAAATATGAGTAGCGCGAACACTACTCGCGGCGAGTAGCATCTGGTCCATGGTGGCCTTGGGATGAGGTCGAGGCTCCTTGAAGCTCCGCAATCCGGCGTTCAGCCGCGATCACTCTCTCCTCGAGAGCTTTGTGCCTCTCCTGGTACTCCCTTACCTCTGCTCGAGCAGCGGTAAGGTCCTCGATGAGTTGGTCCACTGGATAGAAGTCCCTCTCCAAATCCCGGGTGCGTGCATCGGTGGCTGCCGTAATAGCGCTGAGATTTCGAACCTGGTCTGCCATTTCCCTACTCTGATTCCCCAAGTTCGTGATGTGATGGGTCATAACGGGGAGAGCTCTGTCAGCCGGTCCCCCGTGACTGAGGTCATAGTAACCTCGTTGGTCGCTATAGGGTGACCTCTGGCGTTGTTGCCGGCTCCACCTCTCGTTCATAGTTGCCCAACGGGGCTCAGGCCCGTTGTGCCCCCAGCGGTTTGCAGGTACCCTCGCGATGTAAGGAGGGTTGAAGACTTCCTCCTCTGGCTCTTCTTCACCTTCATCCTTATCCATGTCCACCTCATCGTCTTCCTCTTTTTCTTCTTCTTCGTCTACCTCCTCTTCTTCTTCTTCGGGTTCTTCTTCGGGATCCTCTTCAATCAGCTCTTCTGGCTCTTCCTCAATCCAGCCGGCATTTCCCTGGTTGGGAAAGTATGGGTCTCCTGGTAGGTGAAATCCTGCCATGTCGTCTGCGTGAGAATAGGGGTGTAAGAAGCAGATAGCGGTAGATATTAATAATATTGCGATATAGCAACATACAAATACTCCTATAGTATTTTAAATGTTTAGATTTGGTTCTTATAGCATTCTTTGTAGGGTGAAGTTAGGTTATTAGATTTTTTGCCCCCTACGATTATCCCCCGATAAGAGTAAGTCACCTCTTGGACAGATATAGTTGATCAGGCTATATCCTTCCCAGAACTGATTACTCGTACTAAGGCATTCTCGTAGCGTTCAACTCCTCTTCTTTTAGTTTATGTTCTTCTAGTTATGACACCACGCGAGTAGGTAATGCATGTAGGTATACTTTTAAACAAGAACTATTTGTTTTCTGAAAGTATGACCCGTTAGAATGTTTTAAAATCAGAGACTCTCAGTCCCAAATGTGTTTATAGTTTGTATATCCTATGTTGTTTGATATACTTAATTCACTATAAACAGTGCTCTGATACCAATCTGTCACACCGCCAAACCAAGGATGGCGGAAACGTCCGGGGGTGGAGGACTTCATGTGTAGTATCATAACAACAATGGCAATAGTGATGAAAGTAAACACAACCAACATATATATAATTGAAAGAGTTACATCATTGTATGAATTACATGTTTCAAAATCAATTACAATATGTTGTCAAAATATGATAAGTTGACGCTTCAACGCCCCATCCTCAAAAGTACTTTGTTACCTGTTTAGCGATTTCCTGAGAATACAAGTAGTTTGAAAAAGTGTCAACACAATGGTTGGTGAGTTCATAAGTTTTTGTATATAATTATGAAAAAAAGCTTGTCTCGTAATTGTATAGTTATTCCAGAAAAATCCGATATTTTCCTTAATACTGTAGTCTTGTATCCAAAGACTGAAACGTATGAGTAATCTTCCTTATTTACAGAAATAATGTGAGTTTATTTCAATATAAACGCGTATGATATTATTGAAATTCTCGTAAATTCTTAAGTTTGTTAATACTTTCTGTGAGTTATTATAACCATACTATGACCTAGGTGGCCTGAAAACGACGTTCTTCGGGCGTCATAGAACTGAAATGACACTTGTCACCACAGACCTGCCGGTCTAGCTGTTGCAAGCAGCTCTGGTGTGGGTTTGTCAAGCCCAATTTAGATCTATATACAACTATCACGCTCTCCCTCCAGGAGACTCTGGTTAAAATACAGGACTTGTGATTTATGCAAAGCGAATGTCTCACAAAGTTATTATCGAATTTACACTTAACATAATGAAAGTTTCCCTTTTGTATAAATGTACTCTTCTGAAATGTATGCATTTGAAAATGTATCATAAACTATACCTATTATAGTTTATCAAAACAAGGGTACTAATAGCAAAGTACGTAAACTATACTTAACATAGTTTAATAAAATGTTTGTGTGTAATGGGTATACTTCAATAATAACACTTTGTTTAATCTATGCTTTATTTAGTAAAAATTCATTTGTTAACTGGTGTATATCTAGATACTAACACAAGAATGTCATATATGGCAATAACACATAAACACATAATAATATACACCTTGCTCAACATGTTACAAAGTGAAATGAAATTGCTAGTGCTTTTCTGATTCTAACATTTTCTGTAACTGTTATTAGAAAATTTGTAGAAAAATCATAAAATGTCCAAATCAAGTTCTGTAACTTCTGAGAGTTTGGAAAATGAGTCTAGTTTGTTCATAATTTTTATTATAATTTTTAATGACCTCTTACTTGTGTGAAAAAGTCCATAATCGCAGACTGGTCCGGATTGATGTTTGAAATGATAGGCAGTCTTGTAAAAATCACCATAAATTGTAGAAAAATCGTATGGAGATGTTCAAGTAGTCATTTTAAAGCTAAGAAGTGGAACTATATGCACCTAAAACAGTTTTGAAAACTAAAATGTTTAAGTTGTCCAAAACAGTCCGTGAATGGAGTTGAACTTTTCTGATGAAGGCTGTTAGAAAAGTTTAGTTATGTTCTTGGTGTTTTAACTTGTATTCCCCCCCCTAAAAACTTGAGAAAACATGAAAATGTAAGGGTATGAACTCACCTTGAGTGATTTCAGTAGATGATTATTGAAGAATGGAAGTGTTTAACTCAAGAACACTTGGAGATGCCTTGAAGATTTTCGAGAATCTAGCGTCATAGTTATGGAGTTTGTGTAAGCAATCAATGATTTGAGTAGAATGAAGTGCAATAATCACAAGGAGGATGAATTATCCTTACCAAGAGTGGAAGAACACTTGATGATCAGCCTTGGAATCTCGAATTGGAGAGCAAAGTTTGAGGGAAAAGTTGGAGTTGGATCTTTGGTGAAATGAGAGTAATTGGAAGAAAAATGAGGAGAGAGGATAAATATCTATCTCTAAAAAACGTGGGAATAACTTGTTAGAGAGGTAAAAAGGATAAGGAAGTGACAAGGTATGGGCTGGTGGTGAATAGTGACATGGAGTGGGTATGGGAGTGGTTGCTTGTGTCATAGAAATAAGTAAAGTCAACACTCTACCTTTGTACTTCACCCACTCTCTTTTGGATAAGGTTTTATCCTTAAAAATGTGATTAATTAATAGTTAAGGGTCCTTATATGTTAAAATAAAGTTTTGGGTGAAAATCCCGTGTTAAAACAATTAAAAACGGGCCTAAAATGCGAATTTATTTGAAAACCGGGAAGAAAAGCATTCCCAGCGAGACCTCTCGGTCCTAGGCCGAGGTTCGGTCCTTGCTGGTGCCGAGTCGGAAGTGGGTTGCGAACCAGAGGCGAGATGCGAAGGGTCCTAGGCCGAGGGTTCGGTCCGAAGCTCAGAAGCGAGGGTCAGAAGCGAAGGTGGTCAGAAGGGAAGGTTCGGTAGCCAATAGAAGAGAAGAGGTCAGATCCGAAATGTGCCGAACGTTCGGGTTCGGTTAAGGCATGCGAGGTTCGGGCCCGAGAGGACCTTTCGGGTTCGGTTCAGCAGCCTTCGACTCAGAAGGGTTCGGTTCCTAAGAGGGGTTTCGGTTCCTAAGAGGGGTTTCGGCTCCTTAAGTCCGTTTTTCGCGTAGACTTCCGTTTTTGGGCTGTTTTCGCCAAATTCGAGGGTCGGGATGCCCCGAGTGATTATAGAAAGTTGAGAGAGATTTGAGAGAGATTCCACATACTTAGAGAGATTTGGGGAGAGATTTGACATACTTGGAGAGATTTCACATACAGTGAGATATTTGGGAGAGATTTCACTTTCTTAGAGAGATTTTGGAGAGATTTGACATTCTTGGAGAGATTTCACGTACAGAGAGATATTTGGGAGAGATTTCACTTTCTTAGAGAGATTTGGGAGAGATTTGACATTCTTGGAGAGATTTCACATACAGAGAGATATTTGGGAAAGATTTCATATTCTTGGAGAGATTTCACATATAGAGAGATATTTGGGAGAGATTTCACTTTCTTAGAGAGATTTGGGAGAGATTTGACATTCTTGGAGAGATTTCACATACAGAGAGATATTTGGGAGAGATTTCATATTCTTAGAGAGATTTGGGAGAGATTTGACATTCTTGGAGAGATTTCACATACAGAGAGATATTTGGGAGAGATTTCACTTTCTTAGAGAGATTTGGGAGAGATTCTCGATAAGAAGAGATAGAGTGAAAACGATTGAGAGCGGTTTCTTGTGTGACGAATGTGAGTGTCCGGCTTCGCAATGCAAGGTCCGTAAGCCCCGTTATGCCATGTTTTAGGATCTTACACACTCCCTATGAGTATGCAACATTGTTTTATGGTTCTTGTTCATCGTTTAGCACTAAGGTTAAAGAAATTTAAACACACGAACTTTCCAAGTGATGTTTTCTCATTAAGATAGTGAGTTATACAGAAATTATATAATGCAAACCCTAATATACAAGTTTTAATAGAGTTGACCGGTTTGACTCGTTGACTTTGTCCGGCTTTGACTTGACCCGAATTTAACTATTGTCACAACTAAGATACATGCAAATTTGATTTTTCCAAGGTTCTTAACCTAACTAGCATGACATGGGGAACATGAAACATAAAAGCTAGTAGAAGAACATACCTTTCGTGTTGCTTGGATTCCTTGAGAACTTTGTAAGCCTAGCACCCCAAATGTGATGCGTCAAATGTTTCACACAACACCACAAATCTTGGAATAACTTTGAGAGAAGTACATGTTGGATAATTATGGGACCACTTCATAAATATGTACGATATATCATTAAATACAATTATTATGGTAAGAAATTTGTAAGCCTACCATATGGGTTGAGTTCCCAATTTGACTCAAGATCCTCAAGATCCCTTCCATCACTCACATTAGGGTTTATATCCATCTATAAATACATGTGATAAGGAGCAAATCAAGATACAAGAAAATACACTAAGAAATTCGTATGGTTCATTGTTGGGGGATTTTAGAGAGAGCTCTTGAGATCAACTGGAAAGCTCTTCCTAGTCTCTAGATCCGAAAATCTCAATGGAACAAGGTATCTAATCATTCTTTCATGTTTAAGTTTTCTTTTAATCAGATTCGATATTAGAGATCCAAAATTATGCTTCCGCGTTTTATGTTTTGGTTATGAAAATAACCAACAATTGGTATCAGAGCCTACTTGAATCTGTTATTAGAATATACATTTGAATTGTTTAGGATATGAAAAATTTTGGGTTGGTTTTGGATCTGAACATTCAATCTAAAACATACATGAACATTCGATCTAAAACATACATGTTTATGTATATTTGGGTTATTTTTTTGTCAGCATCATATTACTTGAATGTGTATACATAAACATCTTTTATTCTGTTTGCTTTTAACATAAGGAGCATGATTTCTATTTTTCTTTTATCCTTTTTGTACTTGAAGTACTTGAAGCAGACAAATACACGGATTTACGCATGACAATTGATAATTGTTACACTAGGATATCCTATGCGTGGTACCTCAATTGGTATCAGAGCTAACTCGAATCTCTTATGAGAAACTTGGATTGGTTTTAGTTCTTTTGATCTTCAAACTAAAATATGCATGTATGACATATGTTAGTTTAATCTTTGTGATCTTGCCCGCGTTTTCTTCCTTAACCCGACGATTGCAATATGTGATTTAATCAAAATATATGTTTGCATAACATTGTACATTGGGACTTTCATAATTTCATTGTGCTTTAATTTAATGACCCAATGTTCTTTAGCTTTTGATTTGGTTTAAACTCATAAAACGGTACAACTTTTATTTTATATCTCTAAGATCCATTCAAATTAATTCGGATTTGGAGAAAGAGTTTAATGGAAGTTTTATTTTAATGGTTTCATGAAATTATGTCTATTCTTTAGACTATGCCAACTTTAGTTAAATATATGTTTAAATTACATTTATATTTAAAATATATTTACTTGCTTATGTTAATCAATTCTAGGATTTGATTCACAAATCATATTATAAATTTACTATATTGGTTATTTACATTTTATTTGTTCAAGCCAATTTGATAAAGAATGTATATGCTTTGATTTTGAATTTTTGATACATTTATTTGGGCTTGTGCTTTCCGAAACAATTTAATTATTGACCAGCTCAAGCTAAATATATATAATATATATTGATTTTATTTTTTAAATCAGTTTGTCCAGAAAGAAATCAAAAGCGCTTATGCGTTTTTTAGGCAGTATGTACATATTTGGTCATATATTCTATCTAAACTAAAGTAACATCTTGGCCTTTAATTATCCCCATATGTAAACCAATGAAATCCATATATATATATATATATATATATATATATATATATATATATATATATATATATATATATATATATATATATATATATATATATATATATATATTATGGCTATTTTTTATGGTATTAGCAAATTTTGTTTCCGTTTATTCTTATTCTTCATAAGGTTCATGAAATAAAATTTTATGAATTAATAAGGTATTTTAATGCAAATTAAAATAATTTGCAATAATGTTTGTGGTATAAGACTAATCCATGTTTTTAAGATGCATTGTTGTGCATATATTTAATTTATTATTCATTGTTGATATGAATTAATCCATGGATTTCTTAAACACATCTTATTGTCAAAAACAAATTTATATCGGCCTATGTCAACATATCTTGACATTTTGTGTAGAGTTTGATTACATCTAAATTGCTGTCTCATGGTTTTGGAGATTGATTTAAATCATTGTTTATAGAGACGTATCTTGTTGATTTATTCAACTTGTCGCCTATTTAAATTGTTTTTAAGGTTGTCAATAAATTCGATTATAAAAATTTATATTTGGATTTATGTGTTTATTAATGCGGATATCAATCGACCCAAATGGTAGATTGATAGTTGGCCGAATGAACACATATATAATAATAAACATGCGACAATTTTTAAGGTTACATGTCACTAATAAGTCAATCCAAAGAGGGGCTTATTAATTGACATGATTTATTGTTAATATTTATTATTAGATTTTATCGTTTTTGTGTTTATTAATGCGGATATTAATCGACTCAAAGGTAGGTTAATATTTGGCCGGATAAACACATGTTTGATTATAAATATGCGACAATTTTTAGGTTACATGTTGTTAATAAGTCAATCCAAAGAGGTGCTTATTAATTGACATGATATATTGTCAATTCTTATTATCAAAATTTATAATTTATGTGTTTATTAATGTGGGTATTAGCCGACCCAATGATATTTGGCCGAATAAACATATATGTGGTGATAAACATGTGGTGATTTTTTTTGGTTCCATGTGATTAGTAAGTCAATCCAAAGATGGGCTTGTTAATTGATATGATTTATTGTCAATGTTTATCTCTAAAACAAGGACATCTCTTGTAAGTTAGTATTACTATCCAAAGACTTGATATTAATGTTGTATTGATACCTTATAAAGATGTCATACATTGAATTTATTGATTAAAGTTTATAGATTAATGAGCATAAAAATAGATTTGCTTATGTTTGAATTATGGTATTATATCTGTTAACATTGATCACATTTATGAGTCATGTACTCAATGAGATTAACTTTAAGGAATGGAATGAAGGCATTAGGTTAGTTCTCAATTACATGGCTATTGACCTTGCATTTTTGGATAAGGGCAACATTCTTTGAGGATGTTGAGTTTGGGGGAGAAACAAGGTTAAAACATTGTCCTTAAGGAGGAATCAATCTTGATTCCTATTATTGCTTTCGATAGTATGGAAATTATAGAAAAGTGATCGACAATGTTGTTCAATCTCCTATTCAGAATACACAAACTCAACAATCTCAACTTTGGATATCCTATGCGTGGTACCACATTTTTCATCATTTTTTTTATCTATTTTGGTTTTGAGGTAAATACAATAGATGATTTTGTGTATCATAGATGAAGTGAGAGTAAATTTATCTTTATGGTTTTCGGTAGATATCTATGCAACCCAAGTTTGGATATTAAAAAAAGCAACGAAATGGATTTTGAGAAATCTATATATAACAAAAGTTTATATGCTCAACTATAGGAAATTCAGATGTTTTGGAGATCATTTTTATTAAGAATTTGATTTTATTAGATGCCAAAATGGTTACCGATCCATATCGGGATACTTTTACATTTTAGCATAATGAGCCATTTCATGGAATAGACTTTGGTAGCTTCTTCCAGAATGGCAGCATAACTTGTAGCATGGAATATGGTTGCGGATATTCGTCACGAGGCTACACATTATTGGTATTGAAAGACCACTAAAGTTTTGATAATAAGTCAACAATGTTATATTCCAACAACAGAAGGTATATTAAGTCAAAGCATATTGACATCAAGTTTCCTTCTATTAAGATAATAGTGCGAAATGGAAATATATATAACACATATGAACAAACTCCATGAAAGCGGATCCGCTCACAATGGGATTACCTACCTAGGTCTTTCATGAGCATACTACACACGTTGGTGTGATATTTGGTTGTAGTGGGAGTTTTATGGTGCTTTATGTTTTGTTTAAAAACAATTATGTTTTTCTGTACATAATTAAGAATCCGGTTAACTCAATTATTAGTTGCACTTATTTGAAGTTTGATCACACTTCAATATCAATAGGAACTCGTCAGAAATCTATTTAGATTTTAAAACCACACATCATGTTTAATCTATGTCGTTAGTTATATATGTACATGTGACCATTGATAGGTTTAGTTACGTCAATTGTAACGAAGGCCGCTTTGATCCTATAATATTATGATTAGTGGACGAGATTGTTTAAGGGTACCAATGTTATAATTGTTGGGTTTTGAGCATTCTAACACTCCTAAGTCTACATGCAGCCTTAAATACCTTGGATCTATGTTTTCTCTATTATACATGCAATTATGAACATCCAAGGTATTATCCTAATCTAGCATACAAAATAATGAACATAACAAGATAGAATACATACCTCTTTGATGTAGAATGTCTTCATGAAGCTTGAGTGCCTAGTGCCTCAAGTGTGACACCTCAAATGGTTCACACAACACCAAATACACTTGGAATAACTTGAGAGAAACTTGAACACTACTAAAATCGGCTAGCCCTTTCCTTTTGTTCATAGTGGCCGATTTTTCCCCAAAGAATATGATCTTATATAGTTGTTACAATTAGGGTAAACCCTAATTGTCATGGCCTTCCATTTCCTTGGATCCATGGGTTCAAATACACCATGGAGCATCCATGGACCATCCTATGGGTTTTAGCCCAACTTGATTCTCCATGGAGCATTAGCCCACTATGCAAGTATGGATGATTTACACAATCAACCCATATATTTAATTAGTCTTCTTTTGATCTCTTAATTAATTTTAGATTAATTCTTGATCAATACTAATTAAATAATCCTATTAATATATTAGAACTTATAATATATTAATCAACCTTAAGTGTTATTTCTCTCATTATAGTCTATCCAAGTGCATGATGCCATGCAACCCAAATGGACCATGCCGGGTCGGGTCAAGTCTTACCAATTATAGTTATGGACTTAGACATTAATCCAACAGTCTCCCACTTGGATAAGTCTTAAACTATAATTGCATGTATGACTTTAAGAACCGACTGGCAATCGTAGCTCTCAAAAGCTTCCGTCGAACTCTGACCTTTGTCAATGACTTGTCCATTAGATAAGTGATCATATATTCCTCCATTCTACATATCGTATGGACAGAGACATGGATTATCAATCATTCTCTCTGTCCATTTGTTGTTTCCCGATTTTCGATTCATGATGACTGACTAATTGAACAAATCAAATCAGTCCTGGCTTGGCCAAGCACTCACATGTGTCATCATTAAGTCACCGAGGGGCCCACAGATATCGCTTTTATCCCGAAGATAAAAGGAATGGATAAACTTCGACTCATATGGCTTGTTCTGCTACTTGTTGAATGATACACAAAGGCACGTTTTATAACATCGAGTTACTAATGCGTTTTCGTGTAATCAATGTACTATCAACTCATAGTAACAACTCATATCTCTAGGTTTGAAGAAGATAAGATATTATCGTCTCATGATCACTCGTGATAAAATCCATGAAGTGATTCAAATGAGCGCGGGTTGAATCCAATACTCAGAACTTATGAGCACTCATGAGTGTTGTAGCACAACTTTGTCCACCAACTTGGACCTCTACAAGCCAACCCATGACAGTCTTGATTCATATCTACTTCCAACATATAACCGACTGTGGATGGTTTGAATAACTTAGTCGTTCCGGAAGAATAACCTAGTTATTATGGAAGTCAAAACATGCAAAGTGAAACACAAGAATAAATGAATCTAATATGGTCTCAGAACTTTTGAATATAAATAAAACACATTTTATTTATCACCATATGATTGCACATTATTCATTGTATACTGTTTCAGCTATCAACTTTATTCTTGAATTCAAAACAATAGTTGTCCCATGCTCCAAGCATGTACACTATGTTTTCTAAACACTAGTCATGCCACACACCAAGTATGCATACTATGTTTGTCTACGACCCTTACTTTGTGATATAAACCAATTGACCAAACTTTCAATGATTCTAATTTCACACTCCCGAATTCTTATGGCAAATGCAGGAATTCCAAATTCATGCCATTTTACCTAAATCTGTTAGATTCTCAACTTATATGCAATGATTCTCTTGTAATGATTATGCACAAAGTCACAAAGATTTGACAACAAACATTACAGAGCATTCCAAAGAAGATCAACTCCTTGTAAACATCCTTCTTGTATTAAGTTTCCTAATATTATACAGACTTATTGAACAACTTCCACCAATGGGATCATTTCCACATTCCCTTTTTAACTATCACTTCTGAACAAGAGTTGCCTCTTTTCAGAATATGTCAGTATGGTCCTTCCAATAATTAACACTATACTTCTAACTGTCCCTGAGCAACCAATCTTTGGTAAACCTTAGATTGTCCTCGAAAATTGCTTAATTGTTTTAGTCATATCCAGTTCTAGACCTTTTCCCTTCTTAATGCCCCAGGCATCTGGAAAATTTTAGACAGGATGAATATAGCACATGTAATCGATCCTATATCTGAAGCATATGGGACACGATTCATGATGTCTCACATAAAGACTAAACCAGTCTTTTGCTATAATATTTTCATTTCTATTTGCCAAGTTCTCATAATTCAGATTATGAAAAGGGATGCCGTAATCATAATCGAATTTTAGAACGCAAATAATGAACCCATATATAGAATTTCCTTATGTTGAGCCATTCCAACATGAAATTCATATATATACTTGACTAAATTTAATTAAAATCTCAATCTAAGCTTTTAGAATTTGAAATGAAGTATAATTTCCTCTCCTTTAATTATAGCAAAACAACTTTTTCAACCACTGCAGCCTTACGAATTGAAACTTTTGTTTTCTATAATTAACATTGCTAACTTGCAACCTTTATCATAATTATCATGCTCCCACTAACATGATGATTATTAGAATAACACTTATACTCCCACTAGCTTTGACATGTGATAAGATTAAAACTTAATCTTGAAGATCGATTAGATCTTAAACAGGTAAGTAAAGATTAAACAGCAAGAACACGAAAATAATGAACAACTCAAGAATGAATCAAACGTGTCGAATGATTATAAAACAACCCTCAGAAGAGCTCGATGAAGAACTACAACTGTAGAGGATTAAAAGGTTTACAGGAACGATAAAGAAAATCAAAGCTATCGTAATTCTCTATCTTGTATTCTAGATCGTTAACCTAATATGCATGCAAGCATATTCTTATATAGTAAACCTACCAGGCTCACGGTTGGACAGGCCCAAACTGGAGTACAAAACTGGACTATAAACCGAGCCCAATGACGTAATACAAAATAAATCTGCAACCCAACAATCTCCCCCTTTGCATCAATTGGAGCGAGATCTTCACTTCTTACTTAGGCCAGCAGCAGCAGCCGGTACCTTCTTCTTTACAGTCTGAAACAGACGAGTGATAAGAGCAAGTATCGTTTGTCTGAATCTGATGTACCATTGGATCATATCGTGGAAGTATTTGACATCGTCCGCTGCATTCTCTTTACACCGACGGATGATCGACAGCACATGCTCAAGACAAGTAGTGGTATAAAGATGTTTATCCGCTAAAGCAAAGAGACATTTCTGTCCTTCTGCTCTAGTGAACATGACCGAATTACGCTTCGGGTCAATCTTGCCCATCTTCATTTGATTGAGATCACTGGCCGATCCAACAGGAGATATCTTCGGTTTCTTCTTGAAGACAGTGGCTACCTCCTGATCCATCAATGCTACCTCCATGATATAACATACCAACATCCTTTTGAGATGGTCTATAATCGGACCATATTCAGCTTCATTCGTCAAGAGGATGTTATGCAGAATAATCCAGTCATGGGGGTTGAGGTTCGGTAGATCTGCTAAAGATATGAGATGTTTGGTTCTTGTAGACCCTCGGATCACCCTGAACCGAACGTTGATGAATCTCCCTTCGGTATACGGCTTTAAAACCCGAACATTAACGATCTTCTGAGCGTTCCATGTTTGGTACTATGGTTGAGCGGCCTTCAGATAGAATTCGATTAACTCCCTATCAACCTCAGGATTAGGATGAGGGACTTCAAAAATGTTGGAGAAGGCATGAAAGATAAACGCCTTTCGGGTCAAGGGCATATCGAACTGCGAATCGACAAAATTGTAGCAGTCGAAGGAGATCACCGGTTCGAGCCATAGGATGCTAGGAGTATCTATGACCTCCTTTATCATTCTCTCCCAAGTCCAAGCAGGGAAAAGAGTCTTCCTGCTCTCGAGGAGATCGTGGGCTTCTTTTTGTCTGCGTTCAGCTTCTTCAGCTTCTCGCGCCACACGAATGTTATCATTATTAACATTGCGACTGTTTTTGCGTTTAAGCAAGTCAGCAATGGTTTCTTTATCATCTTCATCTTCTTCCTCAGCTATTTTCTTTCCTTTATCCTTCACACCCGAACCCGAAGTTTGACCAGTCAGAGGTGGTTCGGTTGTGTGAGCAGCTGTTGAGGAAGGAGGTGGTTTCGATCCGGACTTCACTTCTCCCCCTTGTTTCGGATCGGACACGAAACTAAGTAGCCCTTCAATTTTGCTGAGGAGGTCCAGGGTAGGAGCAAGTTTTTCAGCAAGGGTTCGCCTCACCAAATGATTGAGAATCGGATCGTGTGCTTCCAGGATGTTGGATAGGGCAGAGTGTACATCCGAAACACATGTTTTGATAACCTCCCGTTCGGATTGAAGAGCGTCAAGTTGTTGCTGAGAGTTGGAAAGCTGAGCGCTCTTGACCTTGAGGGCGGTGGTTTTGCTTGCAAGGGCGTCCATCAACGAGTTTTCTGCAGCGAGATCCTCTTGGAGTTTAGAGAGGCGCTCATCAATGGAGGCACGAAGGGCCGAGTTGTCATCGCTGATGGATTGACGAAGGGTAGCGAACGACTGCAACTTTGTTAAGACGAACGTGGCCAATTGTTGAACGATTGGTTCTAATGTTGTCTTTGTAGCAGCAGCGCTCTCCTGTAAGGACTTCAACAGGGAAGAGGCTTCAGAGAATAGTTTATCGGCTTTTGCGGTCGCAGCCTCACAAGCTTTTGTGGAGGCGTCAATTGCTGCAGTGGCTGAAGCGACGGAATCATGCTGAGCCCTGGAGAAGGCATCAACAATCTTCTGAAGAGCGGCTTCAGAGAGAGAGAGGACTGAGTGTTGGAGGATGAAGCAAGAAGCAAGTCAACCTTCTCGTTTAGCTCCTTAAAATGTTTCTTTGTTACTGGAGCATCATCCTCGTCGTCGCTTTGAACCTGAAACGGACTAAACTAGACCGAATCGAAGGTCATATTTTACCCTCCAAGGAAAGGGTTATCTCCATCAGAGGCATGATTTGGAGATGTTTGTGGTGGGGAAGCTGGGGGTGTGGTGGTTTGAGTAGGTTCAGGTTGAGTGTTGGTGGGGGTAGTTTCGGGTGGTGGTTGAGTGTGGGTAGGTTCGGTTGTATGCTGGGTTTTGGTTTTATGAGGAGGTTTGGTGACAGGTGATGTTTCGGTTGTATCGGTATGAACCCCCGTATCAGATACGTTGGTTGTAACCTTTGCAGTTGTTGTAGTGGTATCTGTGAAAATGGATGGTGGTATAGGGAAAGAGGTTTTAGGAATGGTGGTAGTGGGGTTTATGGTGGGAATGGAAGTAGGGATTGTTTGAGAAGGTGAGGGAATTGGTGAGATATGGATTTCCATGTCTGGGGTAGGAGATCGGGGTGGGGTGTTGCCTCTGGGAGGGGTTTCGCCTCTTTGAGAGCCGTCCGAACCCGAACTCTCGCCTTCTGAGTCACTCGAAGAGAAAGCGATTACAAGCTTTCGCTTCGGTTGAGTCTTCCGTCTCTTCGGCTGCGGGGACTGTGCAGTTTTAGTTGGTTTCCTCTTCCTAGGAGAAGGACCTTTAGCGGCTTTGGTCACTTGCTTCCCTTTATCCGCCTTTTTGCCCCTATTAACATGCTTGTCAGCATCATGGATGGACTTGAGCATTTCCTGTGTGAGTTCCCTCGGTTCAGACGTCTTGAACTCCTTAATCGTCCGGATGAGCCTGCTGTCAGATGGAACATCGCCGTACATTGTCTCCGGAATGGAGCCAATCAAAGAAAACTTGGATGCATCAGAGACGATGATCTTCGTGGTATGAAAAGTACCGATCGAAGACATCGATGCACCGGCAGCAGTGGGAACATCAAATTTATCCATCGCCCATTTTGTGATGAGAGTCCAGAACCGGGCATATGACACCTCAGAGTGTCGTGAAAAAGAAGAGAGGCTCTGGATGAGTTGTTGCCAGAGAACAAACCCATAGTCAAGATTGACTCCGTTGTAGACGCCATACATAAGCGACAAGAACAGTCGACTAGAACCATCAGATCCTGAGCTCCGTTCAGATAAGCCCTTGAAGAGGACTGTAAACATGCCGTTCCACTGTGGCGGCAAGCAGGATTTTTTAAACTTTGCGACGGAGGGGAGCGCCTCCGTGTACCCCATATTGTAAAACATGTTGTAAAGATGCCCAATCGGAATCGTCTCCAGATTAATTCTTGAAGGGTCAGCAGCCAACCCTAGCAGTGTGCCAAATCGTTGTCTAGAAATGGAGGTCTTGTGATCAGAAACTTCGAAGAACACCCTATCGACTGCTTTATCGTAATGTGCAGTCGCATACACTTGCGATAGGAGCTCCATGGGCACAGACTCAACCCTAGAAAGTGCAGGAGCGATTTGTGAGTACTTCAGGCACTCGATGATCGGAGACATATAGGAATCATACGCCAGAGGGGTTAGGTCAATCACCAAACACTGTTGAGGGAGAATGGGAAGAATGTGGGAGGTGGCATGGACTGAGGATGATTCTGCCATTGTTGAAGGTAGGAAGAAGAAGATGAACAGGAAAGCTTTAGGGAATTTTTGCTCTCTTGGAAATTAGGATGCAGTAAAGAGGTAAATGGGAGTGTAGACTGCCTTTTATAGTGGGTGAAAGGAGAGAGAAAAATCGGTTCAAATCTTCTATGGAAATACGAAAAGGTTTTCCGGAATAACAGATGTGTGATAGCTAAGGCATGCGATGATCACGTAGGAGAGAGAGTGTCAGATTCCTAGGAACACGCCGCCCAACAAGCGCCGTTTCAGAACAAACCGTTTCAAATCCACACGCGCCTTTAAGTGCCAGAGAGGAACCACTTGAAATTCGCACATGCGTCCATTATGTCAGTAAAAGAATGGGCGTTTCAAATTCGCACGCGTCCCTTTTTAACCGTCGTTTGAAATTTAATCCTTTGATCTCCCGCCTGAGTCAGCAACCCTTAATCTTATCTTTGAAATGGCATCTTTTGAGTTAATTTCCCACGTTGATTATTTTTTACCACAACTTGTAAATAACCTCCAATTCAGTAAAACAGCCTGTAATTATTAGTACTAGAATTGTGGAAAATCAGAGATTTTTGTGCTAAGAGTGTAAAAAAGAAAAGAAATAAAGCAACTCTTTTTAGGAATAAATGTGATGTCAATAATGACACGAAACAAATGATCCCGGGCACGAATCTCTTCCTTCAAAGTCAAGAGAGACCTTAAAGTGTTAGTGTGGTTTCCCGTTGAATTACGATCAAACACTTATTAAGAAGTGTTGAAAGGCTTCTTTTAATTAGGCTCCTTAGGGTGGCTTTAGCTTTGATTCAACAGTTCTAATCTTGAAATAAGATAGAAAGTGAACAAAGTACTTGTGAGACCGGTGTAGTCTGTTGAACAAGTAGGAAGGAATTAATTTTAAATTGGCTTGGAAAATAGAAAATCTCAAAAAAAATTAAAAAATTGATCCCAAGGGAAGAAATGTTAGGGTGTTTAACAATTTCATAGGAATCACACAAAAATAAAAATTTGAGATTTCAGTAAGATACATCCGTCAATTCGTTGGTGAAAACTTGAGCAAATTTATTGTTCACCGTCAATTCAGATTTGGTGTTGAATTTTGGGTTTCACTCAGCTCGTAGTGGCACGAAACTGAGATCATAAACACAGTTGTTGTGTAACCATAAACCTCAGTGGTAATTTCTGAGAGTCTCAAGGGTTACGTTGATGAAACGAATGTAATGGAGAAATGTAATGGAGATGGTTTAAGAAATTAAAGTACCTCTGCTGCGAAAATAAGGACCAAGCAGAAAACTCTTATCTCATGTGAGAAGAGAGTGAGGTAGCTCATGATTAGAATAAATGTGATAGCCTAATTGGGAAGACAAGGTTTGTTTATACCAAGTCATTAAGGCTATTATTCAGAATCTTATGAGGCTTGGGACACATACAGCAGCATGCTTCTAGGGACACTTAACTAATCAAACAATTTTTATCCCCATAGACGAACGAACACACAAATAAAATAAAAAAAATATTTTTGGAGTTTTTGATATATATAAAAAAATTAAATTAAAAAAAACAAGAAGAAAAAAAATAAGATTTAGAAAGATTAGAAAAAAACTTTGGAAAATTTGGTAACCGAACCCGAACGTTCGGTTGGTTTCGGTTGAGAAAAATTTTGAAAAACTGAACACGAGCGTTCGGTTGGTTTCGGGTTTGAAAAATTTTGGAAAACCGAACCCGAACCTTCGGTTGGTTTTGGTTTTGAAAAATTTTGAAACATCGAACCCGAGCGTTCGGTTGGTTTCGGTTTTGAAAAATTTTGGAAAACCGAACCCGAGCGTTCGGTTGGTTTCGGTTTTGAAAAATTTTGGAAAACCGAACCCGAACCTTCGGTAGGTTTCGGTTTTGAAAATTTTTGGAAAACCGAACCCGAACCTTCGGTAGGTTTCGGTTTTGAAAATTTTTGGAAAACCGAACCCGAACCTTTGGTAGGTTTCGGTTTTGAAAATTTTTTAGAAACCAAGGAATTTTGACATTCAAGTAGGTAATACTTTAGACGAATAGACAAACAACTTTGTACAAGAAATTTACAACCAAGAAAACTACCTTTGAAATGATGAGCGAGTGCAGATGATGCAACCAAACCTGAACGTTCGGTCAATTTCGCTTCTTACGATTGAGGTCGAGAGGTAGTTTGTGGTACTGATTCTGATTCCAGCATACCTAGCCCTTGTAGAATTTTGTTGAATGAGGCTTCGGGAAGAGCTTTGGTAAAGACATCAGCCAGTTGATCAGTGGTTCTAACAAAGTGAACTTCAACATTTCCATCTTCCACATGATCTTTGATGAAGTGATACCTCAGTGCTATGTGTTTGGTTTTGGAGTGTTGCACTGGGTTATGACAGATCCTAATTGCACTTTCAGAGTCGCAATATAGTGGGATCTTTTTCATATTGAGTCCATAGTCTCTGAGTTGACTCTGGATCCAAATCACTTGAGAGGTGCAGGATGCAGCTGCAATGTATTCAGCTTCTGCAGTGGACAAAGACACACACGTTTGTTTCTTTGACTGCCAGCTAACCAACTTCCCGTCAAGGAATTGGCAGCCACCAGTTGTGCTTTTTCTGTCGAGTCCACACCCTCCAAGGTCCGCATCTGAATAGGCTTGAACGAAGAAGCCTGAGTTGGAAGGATACCATAGACCTAGAGAGGTGGTTCACTTGAGATAGCGTAGAATGTTCTTCACTGCAAGCATGTGAGGTTCGCGTGGGTTTGCCTGAAATCGAGCACAGTAACACACAAAAAACATAATGTCAGGCCTGCTAGCAGTGAGATACATCAGTGAGCCTATCATTTGTCGATAGAGCATGATATCAACAGCCGGTTTGTCCAGGGATGGGGTGAGCTTGGTGCCAAATGCCATCGGGACTTTGACTTTGGAGTCTCCCATCATACCAAACTTTGCTAGGAGAGTCTTCGTGTAAGCTTCCTGATTGATAAAGATGCCTTCGGGTCCCTGTCTAATATTTAAGCCAAGGAAAAAGTTAATAGGACCCATTGAGCTCATTTCAAATTTAGTCTCCATCAGCTTTCTGAATTCAGCTGTTAGGCTGGGATTCGTTGAGCCAAAGATGATATCATCGACATAAATTTGAACGATCATAAGGTGGTTACCTTCCTTTTTGCGAAAGAAGGTTGGGTCAACCGAACCTTGTTTGAATTTAGACATCTTTAGGAATTTAGTTAGCGTTTCATACCAGGCTCTCGGAGCTTGTTTCAATCCGTATACAGCTTTATCCAGAATGTAGCAATGATTTGGATATTTTTCGTTCACGAACCCAGGAGGTTGCTCCACATACACTGTTTCTTCGAGTTCTCCATTAAGAAATGCACACTTTACGTCCATTTGGAAAACTTCAAAGTTTTTGTGGGCAGCATAGGCTAGAAATATTCTTACAGATTCCAGCCTTGCTACGGGAGCGAACGTTTCTTCATAATCAATCCCTTCCTCCTGACAGTAGCCTTTCACGACCAGACGAGCTTTGTTATGAATTACGTTTCCTTCCTTGTCCATTTTGTTCCTAAAGACCCATTTAAGACCAACAACCAAGGCATCTGGAGGAGTTGGAATAAGACGCCAGACTTTGTTCCTTTCAAATTCGTTCAGTTCGTCTTGCATTGCTTGAACCCAATCGGAGTGATCAAGAGCAGTGTTAACTGTCTTCGGTTCAACTTTTGATACGAATGAGTTAAACATGCAAAATTCAACTTTGGAAAATAAGGATGTTTGTTTCGCCTTGAGTTGTGATCGGGTTAGAACCTTTTCAGAAACATCACCAACAACTTGAGAAATAGGATGATCCCTAGTCCATTTGCTGAGAGGATGGTAGTTTGGATCAAAGGTTGGATCTAATTCAGCGTTTATCATTTCTTCTGGTTCGGACTGGCTTTCATCGTCATAAGACATGTCAGTATGCTCCCCCTCGAAAGATGAGCTTTCAGGAATGTTTTGAGCTTCAGAGGTTTCTTGAGGTGTGGAGCTTTCAGGCGTTGATGCACCTTCGGATGGTGTGGCACTTTTGGTTGGTGAAGTGCTTTCGGTTGGCAAAGTTCTTGGCTCCCCCTCAACTTGTGAGGTCGGCTGAGTTGATGATGGTTGATCCTCCCCCTCGACTGAAGTATTATGTGATGGAGGTTCGTCAGAGATTGATCCTCCTTCATTTATTCTCCTTGCAGCTTCTTCGACAATTTGCCTCATGTGATCTACTTTATTATCTACTGCGCCTGCTTCTGAGAGAGTGGCTTTCTCTGGTTCGTCGAATAGCTCCAGAAACTTCTCGGATAGATTAGCGATCGAGACCGTAACCTGACCAGTTAGAGGAAAGATTTCCCCTGCAGTGTTTTCACTGGCCTTTAGCTTTTTGACATAGCTATCATCAAAGGTTACGTAGTAAGTCTCTTCGATTTTCCTCGAACGCTTGTTTAATACCCTGTACGCCTTAGAAGAAAGAGAATATTCCAGAAATATCCCTTCGTCGGCTTTGACATCGAACTTGTTTCGGTGTTCTTTGGAATTGAAAATGAAACACCTAGAACCGAACACATGGAAAAACTTTACATTGGGCTTCCTGTTGTTGAGAATCTCATAAGGAGTGAGCGAGAATCGCTTGTTGAGATATGACCTGTTCTGTGTAAAACAAGCAGCAGAAATAGCATCAGCCCAAAAATAAAGAGGTAAGGAAGCGAAACTTAGCATGGTTCGGGCGGCTTCACACAAAGATCGGTTTCGTCTTTCGACAATTCCGTTCTGTTGAGGTGTGTAGGGAGCTGAGAAGTTGTGACTTATTCCCTTTTCTGCCAGGAATTCTTCGAATTCTCTGTTTTTGAATTCCAGACCATTGTCGCTCCTGATGTTGCGAACGACCTTCTTGAGCTGTACTTCAATTTGCTTGATGAACACTTTCAGCTTATAAGTCGCTTCAGATTTGAGCTTTAGAAAGAACACCCATGTAAATCTTGAAAAGTCATCAACAATAACAAGAATATACTTGCTACCACCGATGCTTTCGATAGATGATGGACCACACAAATCAATATGAAGTAATTCGAGTGGTTCAACAACTTTCGTGTTAATTATAGATGGATGACTTTGACGACTCTGCTTCCCCATTTCGCATGCAGCACACAAATGATCTCTATCGAACTTGAGCAATGGAAGACCTCGAACATGACCTCCAGTAACAAGTTTGTTGATATCTTTAAAGTTGAGATGAGAGAGTCTTCGGTGCCACAACCAGCTTTCGTCAGATTGTGCTTTTGATAACAGGCATATAGCTGGGTTTCCTTTGATGGGTTTGAGGTTTAGAGGAAACATTTCACCCTTACGCTCTAATTTGAGAATTACTTTCTTCGTCTTCTTCTCAATAATTTCAGAACCTTCATCGTCGAATGAGACTTTGAGACCTGTACCTCCAACAAGCTGAGATACACTGATGAGGTTGTGTTGTAGTCCTTCCACGTATGCCACCTTCCTTATAGTAAAATCACCATTAGTAATCATTCCGTATCCCTTTATGGTGCCGAAGGAGTTATTTCCAAACTTAACGTTGCCACCATTTGTAAGAGACCTGTATTCCCTGAGCTCTTCTTTCCTCCCTGTCATGTGACGTGAGCAGCCACTGTCGATGTACCATTCTTCGTCAAACTGCTCGTCACTTATAACCTGCAAAAATTAAGCAGATTTAGGAACCCAAAGTTTCTTGGGTCCTCGTGAGCCTTTCACAGGTACAGGAATAGTAAGAGAGATGTCAACAAGATATGTTCGTTTTATTAGTGTTGTTTCATCTTTCTTTTTGATGGTAAAAACTTTGATTTTATTAGGATTAGGTGCGTTCGGTTTAGACTCTGGTTTGGATGCAGAAACCTTTTGTTTGCCCTTTTGTTCAGCTGACGAATGAGATTTTTGAGAATGAACTGAGTGAACTTTAGAACGAGATGGAGATGAATTATAAGAATTAGATGACTTCTTGTCTGGAGACTCTAGGTGACCCTTTTGCTTTTGATCATTGGTGGGACTGACCTTAGAGTTTTGATCTCTTTTGATTTCAGAACCGAACCTTTGCTTTCGGTTGGAGTCGTTCTCTGTACCGAACCTTTGCTTTCGGTTGGAGTCATCCTCAGAACCGAACCTTGGCTTTTGGTTGTTGTGGCTCTTGTGCTTTTTAACAGGGTTATTCTCAAACTTTAGATTCTTGTCTTGATGTGAGAAATATGCATTCTGGGATTGCCAGAATTGTTTCCTTTCAGAGAGATTCTTCCTGTATCTTTGGTTCCTTTCACGTTTCTGATTCCTCATCTGCTTCGGTTGATGATGGATGTTGGCTTTCATTTTCGGTTTCTCTTTGGCTGGTTCACTTTGAACTGCGGAAGTTTCACTTTGAACTGAGGAACTAGAGGGAACGTCTTCTTTTGCCGAACTTCCATTTTCTTGAGGAATGTCTTTCGTACCACTAGTACTTGGCACATCGAAATTATCTGGCTTGTTCAAGGGTTCTGGTATGTATCTACCTTTACTTATCCATGAGGTCCTTTCTGATAAACCTACCGTTTCATCTGCATTATCAATTGGAGCTGACCAGAAGAACTCATCGCAGCCATCAGCATTGTCTTCGTTTATAATTGCTGTGAGTTCAGCAGTCTAATGTTCGGTTACTCCGGTGACCTTGTACACTTGATTTGGAGTGGTCCTAACTTTTTGATATACAACGGCTTTCTCTGCTAAGATTGGGGACTTTTGTTGGGATAATCTAGTGAACTCCACTGAATTTTCTGAAATTAGATTCTTGTGGTTTTCAGGTTCGCTTTTCATAAATTCCGAGCAGTCAACCGTGTCCTCTACAGAAATTTCACTCATATTATCATCCTCATTAAGCTCAGATGCATTTTCAACATCAATTTTGTTTTCTGAGCTCAAGTTGGCGTTTAAAGAGTCAAATTTTGTATGGTTTTGGTTCTCAGTTTAAGTCTATCATTTTCATCCAAAAGGTTTTTAAGCATGTCCTTATGGTCCTTGGATTTAATGAAAGATTCTATTTTGTCTAGTCCATACATATAGGTCGGATTGACGTCATTAGATGATATTACACTCTCACAATTATAAGCTTCAGCATCAATTTCATCCTCCTTAAACTCAAGGAAGGGCAAAATCATGCGATGAATCTTTTGTCCTATTTCACAGTCCAAGTGAAGCTGAGTAATATTAGTGTAAAGACGTTTTGCAATCAAACAAAAAACATTTCGCTGTTTTAATAGCTTTAAATTGTCTCTTTGTAAATAAATGTTTTCATCTTTTATTTTAACTAATTCTGACTCCTTCAACTCGATCCACATGCGCCGTTCCTCACTCTTCGAAGACACCCTGCTTAATTGATCAGTTAGGTTAGAATTGGTGACTCGAGTTTGAGTTAAACTACTATCTAGATGAGAGATTCGAGAATTAACACTTTTTAGTTCTTTTTCATATGAGCATTGTGGGACTTTAAATGAAACAAAAACCGATTGTACCTTCTTGATCAGTTCATCGAGCTCGTTGAACTGCATGTTGAGTGGTTTGGCCGTAAAGCACATATCCTGCTGCTCCTTCGGTTCATTGCTTCCACCATTAGTGTTGTATCCCCTCATCTGAGATACTTCAGACACCATCAAGCACCTTCCTCCTCTGCTCTCCTCTTTTGCCACACAAGCCTTTCCATGAGAAGGCTTCCTCACTTCATCGTCTTCAGAGTCGGTTGACCAAACTTCCACGCCACCGAACTCGTCATCAGCAACCGAACCCTGCACAATTAGAGCATTCATGGAAGGGTTAGCGGTAGATTTCTTCTTCCTCATCTCATCAAGCTTTTTCTGCAGCAAAGCTTCCTCATCCTTTTCAGCCATCTTTTTGAGGACACAATCCTTAGCATAGTGGTTTTTCCCTCCACAGTAGTAGCAACTTACTCCAGAATCACCTTCTGCCTTCGGTTCATCTTTAACCTTTTCTGAACTATAACTCCCCTGCTAGTTTTGGTTTTTGTTGCTAGGGAATCTCTTCTTAATGAACCTCTTGGGGTTAGACACCATCATATCATAATCCTCAGTCGTGAGGTCATACTCCTCCAAGTTGAGGTCTTCGTCCTCCATCACAGCTTTACTTTTTGACAGGAGGGCCAACGAACCCAGGCTTGAGACAACATTCTTTTCCTGCAGCACAATTTTCTCCTGAGACTTGAGAATACCCACCAGTTTCGCCAAAGAATATGATTTAAACTGCTCATGGGCTTTAACTGTAGACACCACTGCTCTCCACTCTGATCTTAGACCATTTAAGAACGTAACCTTCTGCTCGATAAGCTTCCTTTCGATGTCATGTTTGATCATCTTGCTGAGAAGATGATTGAAGCGATCGAACGTTTGGGTCACAGTTTCTTCGGCTCCTTGCCTGAATTCTCCAAACTCAGATAAGAGTAAGGTTTGGATAGAATGTTCAAGATCCTTGTCTGTAGAGTACAGTTCACGATGTCTATCCCAAACTTCCTTTGCCGTCGTGCATGAACTTACTAACCTGAAAGTGTCGGACTGAAGGACGAATCTTATCAATCTCAACGCCTTGATATTGCACTGGAATTTATCCTTTTCATCTTGCGCAATATCTTTAACGTTCTTTAGTAGATCATTATACTCCTTTTGAGTTTTAATAATCCTTGACGTTGCAGAGTGAGAAAACGGTCCATTAATAATTGCTTCCCAGATGAGGTATCCATTATCCTCAGATCCTATAACATAGTCTTCAAAAGTGATGCGCCCAGACTTCATAATCATGGGTGTATAGGATGGGAATCTTCGTGGTTGATCCAATGTTGTTGGAAATATTGATGGGATTCGATTGCGACTCGTCCATTATGATCGAATAACCTGTTCAAAGATCAGACTTGTAATAAATCATATTAGGGCAAAACAATAAATATCAAGATACGTCAATAATGAGATGACGGCTCAATAAATATCAGTAATTGCGGAAAACCCTAATTGAAACCTTTTTCACAGAAAAGAAGTGTATCGATTACACAGCCTCCTGCTCTGATACAAATTGATAAGATTAAAACTTAATCTTGAAGATCGATTAGATCTTAAACAGGTAAGTAAAGATTAAACAGCAAGAACACGAAAATAATGAACAACTCAAGAATGAATCAAACGTGTCGAATGATTATAAAACAACCCTCAGAAGAGCTCGATGAAGAACTACAACTATAGAGGATTAAAAGGTTTACAGGAACGATAAAGAAAATCAAAGCTATCGTAATTCTCTATCTTGTATTCTAGATCGTTAACCTAATATGCATGCAAGCATATTCTTATATAGTAAACCTAACAGGCTCACGGTTGGACAGGCCCAAACCGGAGTACAAAACTGGACTATAAACCGAGCCCAATGACGCAATACAAAATAAATCTGCAACCCAACAACATGTACTCAGAAATCAGCTGGACTTCTAGAAATCAATAATTTATTGACTTTCTTACCAAAGTTCAGATTTCTGATAATAGATTGCTTTGATAAAACTTTATCAAAATCATACACCTTATCTTAGATAGCTCACAGGTGTGTCTAAACAATTTTAAGAACTATGAAAAAGGGATGCCGTATGTAACGCCTGTGTTTCTGGGCTTGCCATTTTTAGCAATGTAATAGTCTAGGTTAACCTTTGTAACCCGTTTTGAAATAATAAGATTGTATTATTTGAGTATCATGTGTTTTGTGCTTAATTGCTTAATTATGTGGTTTGATTAATTAAGAATAAAAATAAGCGTCAAAATTTAAGTCTAAAATAAACTTAATATCTTTGGTTAATGTTGTAGTAGTTGAAACGAGGTTTCCGAATATATATAGAAGGCCCAAATCTGACTTCGTATGAGGAAGTTATGATTTATCGAAGTTTCGGCTTAACGGTGTGCAGCCCGAAATACTCGATTTGAGATCGAGCGGTTTTTAGCCGAAGCAATCTAAACGAGAATTGAAGATCTCATTGTTGGTATCGAAGCGATAAAAAGTTAGGCGAGAACGGACGTCAAACGAAGAAGTTATGAATTTATAACGAAGTTTTTCTGTCGCGGCCTATTAAAAATAAATAATAAAAATAAATTCGAAATTAGCCGACGAAGTCTAAACGAAAGTCGTAGAGCGTAGTCTCACCTTCGCGTGGATATAAAGAACGTCAAAAACGGAGTTCGTATGAAGAAGATATGAATTTCCGAAGTTTATTAAATATTTTGTATTTATTTTTAATCTTTAATTCGGAGGCATTATCTGAAGGCGAGTCACCGGTTCGATCCGACGTACGCCCCGCGTACTCCGAAGAGTGTCGACATTTCGGATGACGCATGCAGTGACGATTTCGGAAGCAGTACGCGCTGCGTACTGCAGTACGCCCCGCGTACTCTGAGGCTCCAGCCTCCTATAAATAGGATCCGAAGGCAGCCGAGTCTTTTGTTCATTTTCTCTCTTCTCTCCCCCGTTTTGCATTGTTTTGCGTGCCAAAAATATCCCGAAGCCCCGGTATTGTTCCCGAGCCCCGAGGCAAGTCCCGAGATCCCGAAGATCCCGAGAAGTGCGGTTCCCGAGCCGAAGCTCTGCCCGCGAGAAGTTCGATTTTTGAAGAGATCTTCCAGATCTGCTGAGGATTACTACTTCTGCAAGTCGTAGTGCTGTCCGATCATCTTCTGATCAAGTGAGTGTATACTACCTTTCATAAACACGATAATAATACAAGTTTGGTTCGAGTGTATTAAGTATATTGTTGTTTATAGGTGTGAGTGTGTAGTTACCTTCTTCTAACACATAAATATTAAGTATTTTCTATAAAATACGTGCTATGTGTATAGTATATTGTTGTTTATATGTGTGAATGTGTATTCACTCTCTTCTGTCTCATAGATATGATTTATTCTCTATGAGATATGTGTTAAGTGTGTGTGTGCCTCATCTGTTATGTGGATTATGTGTTGATTAAAGCATGCTATACAGGTTTTCAAAACTATGTATAAAAATGTATATTTTATCTACTAATATGTTGGGTAGAACATGGGTAGATAGTTGGTGTGTAATAAACAGATGAGAGGCCTCGTTGTTGTTTGATTTAGTCATCTAGCGGAGTTTAGATGACGACCACAGGCTATTCTAGACAGTCTTGTGGAAACATTAGCAGGTTCGCCACCTGTAGGTGTTAATGAACTTGGGTGTTCATTCGCTGTACTCCATCCCCCTCATGGTTGCCTTATTTGACTTATATTGCTGAGGTACCCCCGAAGCATGTGTTGTCGCCCCGATGAAATATTCTTAGACTAGGTCCCTTGTGTTAGTTGTTTTAGGGACATAAAGTGAGAATAACGGGAATGGGTAATTGGGTTATTGTTGGTTGGTGAAAATTAAATATGATTATTTATTGTGGGTTGAAAACCCTATATGCTCACCAGGCTCCCAAGCCTGACCCACTCAGTTTCATTTGTATTACAGGAAGTGGCGCAAGGGCATGAGATGGATGAACCATCAGTTGTTTTGATTACAAGTCTGCATATGTTTATATTTGTTGAATGACTTGTAATGTGTTCGTTTATGCTTATTGGTCTGTATCGGAACATGACACCCCGAGTTTTGATTATAATGAAAATACATTTCTATTATGAAATGCTTTGGTAAACATTATTTTATCATGTTTTGTTTTTGGGAACAAATTCCACAACTCTTTCAAATCAAAAGGATTTACTCTGAAAATATTTTAAAAGCATAAATGAAAATCGGTCTTTTCTGGCCGAGATTTTGGGGATGTCACACCGTAATCATAGTCTTGATTTTTTAGACCTTTGCCACTTCTCACAAGTCCATGTTAGTGTGCCGGTAAACCTCACACGCTCCACTAACGACTTTGAGAATGCAAATATCACAATTGCTATCTAGCTAAAATCTACTTAGTGAAAGTGTTTCCTCACCATCATTTTCATGAGTCGGAGAGAAACCTTATGACACTTAGATTTAATGGTGTAAGTGTTCCTATCCCTGTGAATTGTCAAAACCATAGTCACAAGACAAGGATAATGACAAATCCAAACTCATATGGACTGAACTCAATCTTGATTTCTTGCCACCTGGCAGCTCAAGGGCCTGCCATTGCTTCCAAGTAGCTATGCAAACAATTGAGAACATGTAGAACTCAAATGTATAGCCAACTTAACTGGAATGGGCACAGAAATGTCAACACCATAGGTTATAAACCTCACGTCGTGTGTTAGTGTTAAACTATAGGTTTTTATTCTTGATTAGATCTTGAACTTCTTTTCAGGATCTTTAAGACTCCCACTGTCCTCTTGACATATAAGACTTTCTTGTCAGATATTCAAGAGATAGTGTGGATTCTAATCAAGACAAACACTTCACACAATTAGCCTTAGTTGGTCTTTGTTTTATCCAAAACATCACAACTTACCAATTTCAAATGCACAAGAGTAGAAAAATTTTACTCTTACATTTGATAAGTGTTTTTAAACCTTCTTTAAGACATGTCACTCAAGTTACAATCTTAGAGTATGACTCTAAGAATTGTTATGGAATGAAATATGACTCATCTTTTTGATTTAACCACTTCAACAATTCATAGCTCCTCTTCTTAGCTATCAGAATGCACTTAGAGGATGAATTGTGATAAGGTCTCTTACACTTAAGCTTGTAAGTATAACCATATTTACTGAGCTTACGTAAATTATGACAAATAATCTTATCGATCTTTTGTGGTGGACTTGATCACTGCACAGATCCCTTAGTCCTTCACTTGACTCACATTTACATGTAAACAAGGAACTAGTCTTAATTTTCCAAAGATGAAAAATTCTCATTCATCATGCTATACAACTTGCATGATTCCAAGTTTCGGTCCAATTGAAACTTGGGTGATAAGGATCTTTCCTTATATGGTAAATTTAGACATTACCACAAATGAGACAATCAATTTCATATTTCCACTCTTGCTATTAATGGAATCATATCGGCAACATTTTTTTTCCCCAAATGCCATTGTAAGGATATTTTAAAATAAATAAAATCATCATTTTTCCTTTTATTTTAAAACTTTGTGGAAAAACTATCCTTACAATGCAAAAGAGCATGAAAACTTTGTTGTTATCTATTCCTAAGCAATATATCATAACTCCTAAGAAGTAGCTCAACAATCCGATCTTCAAACTATGCGATAGAAATCCATCTACGCGATCAGATTTAGCATATTCTTTCTTTAAGTTTCTTCACTTTTCTTTGATTCTTACAAACATCAACATGTAACCCAGTCACATCATCTATCAAGAATCTCAGTATAGAAACTTAGCAGAGTTAGATAGTGGATTTTTCCTTAAGTAGGGTCAAACTTATTGACTTTAACATCCTTAGGTAAAATTGACAGCTTTGACACTAATGCCCGTTGCTTTGGCAATGGACCCTTGATAATGGGACTATCTCAGACTTAGCCTCTCTCTTTACCATTTGGTCAACCGTGTTGACTATGGCCGATCCCTTTCCATTGGGAAGAGAGAGTTGTACTGGATATCCAATGTCATCATTGTCAATGTCCATAAAGTTTTAGGAAGTTGATCTTAGCATATAGATAAGATCATTAAGGGTCTTGTCATAGTCTTTTTCACAGGTGTCCCAAAGGAACTCACTATGTGACTTAGAAAGTGATTGAGCCACCAACTTTCTCAAGACTTTGTCACCCAACTCTCCCGGCTTGTAAATATGTGACTACATCTCCAAGATGTGACCACACATAGACCTTTACTTGCCAATAGGGCTTGAGTAACCTTAAACTTTTCAAGAACTTGTGGGTTAGGGAGAATAGTTGGAGGAGGTGAAAGAAGTATGATTTCCATGGGACATCATCTTCATTTAGGAAAGCTTGTTTCAAGAGATTTGGGAAGATCATAAATGTCTAAACAAGACATCTTTTTGGGAGATATTCAAGTCCTTAATGTAACACCCAATATGAAATATTAAGGATAGGACCCAACAAACTATTTTATAACTTAGAAGAGGGATGCCGTAATCCAAGTTATAAAATATTTGAAGGTAGGTGAATGATGATTCACCAATTTCAACCATGAAAACGAAAAAATCTTATTAGGTTTTGCTTGGATTTGAAATTCCTAGATCTTTTGAGATTCATTGAACTGTTCAATGGCATGTTTTAATCTCGAGTGTGCCCTTCAGGTTTTGTGACTAGGATGCCGAGGATCACAAAACAAGGTGTGAATAACCATGCAAATATACTTGGTACCCTTAAGTGTTTACCCCTCAATCGATGTGCGGGTTAACCACACACGCTCCATCAATACTATGATAAACAATAAGTTACCCTTTGCCTACCTTGTTAAATACGAGTTAGTGTGCCGGTTAACTACACAAACTCCACTAACCAACTTAAAAAAGTGCAAAGGGTAATTTCATGGATTAGCACCTTATTCACATTTTCCTAAGTAACTAAGATTGGGTATTTATAAATGGTTTAGTTACTTAGTATTTATCATTAATACTTTTAATGAAGGGAGAATTCTAGTCCTTGTCCTACCTGTTCGGCTAACGACCCTCCACCGGTGAAGGAAGCGGTGGGTGAGAGTGGACACCCATTAAACTATCATTTTATAGGCAGTAACCTTATACCCCCCTTATAGACCGGCTTCGTGAATGAGGCCTACTAATGGTAAGACGACTTGCTTTTATACAAATATATAAATATTATTAACTTATAATATTATAAAGTATAAGGGTGAATTTTAACTTTTAAAATTCTAACGGCTTAACATGGAATTAAAGTATTCATAAGAGAAAACTTTTCCAAATTCCAAAACTTGAGGGCAAGTTTTGAAACTATTCAAAACTAATTAATTTCATAACTTATGAGTTTAAAGTAGTTTTAATTAAAAACTCTTCAAGCTCCATAACTTGAGGACAAGTTATGGAAGACTTTAAACTAACTAATAAAAAAATAACTTTTTTTTATTGTAACTTATGGAACTAATTAAGGTTATACTTTATTTATTTATTTATTATTTAATGAAGAGACTCTTGAACCTCCATAACTTGAGGACAAGTTATGGAGTCACAAAGCCATTTAATTAGAACTAGACTCTTCATTTTGTAACCTTTGCCAACTTTTATGAGTTTTATGATTCTTAAATGTGACTTTTCATATAACTTGAGGACAAGTTACAAAAACACACTTTGGAATCAACTCTTAGATTAAAATGGATTGAAATCAACTATTTCACACAACTTTTCTATTAATCTAAGAACAAGATAATTCAAATCATCAATCTTCAAGAAATTAGCATGAACATACAAACTAATACAAATCTTGAAATTATGACAATTATCTTAGAAATTGGATTAGCATTAACATTACCACATCTAAAACAAGTTTATAAGTTCAAAAACATCTTAGGGTAATGTTCATAGTCCAATTCCAGCCAAAACAATCGAATATATGTTGTCAGGGGGTCTAACTCGTCGAGTGCACGAACCAACTCGGCGAGTCGGATGCATTTTGCCTTGGACTCGGCGACTCCATTCATGGAATCGGCGAGTCTGCTATGCAGACAGCATCAAAACTCGATTTTTTCAGCTACTTTTGCAAGTATAACAAGAAAACAAGCCTAGTCTCCGATACCACTGTTGGGTTTTGAGTATTCTAACACTCTTAAGTGTACATGCAACCCTAAATACCTTGGATCTATGTTTTCTCTATTATACATGCAATTATGAACATCCAAGGTATTATCCTAATCTAGCATACAAAATAATGAATATAACAAGATAGAATACATACCTCTTTGATGTAGAATGTCTTCATGAAGCTTGAGTGCCTAGTGCCTTAAGTGTGACACCTCAAATGGTTCACACAACACCAAATACACTTGGAATAACTTGAGAGAAACTTGAACACTCCTAAAATCGGCTAGCCCTTTCCTTTTGTTCATAGTGGCCGATTTTTTCCCAAAGAATATGATCTTATATAGTTGTTACAATTAGGGTAAACCCTAATTGTCATGGCCTTCCATTTCCTTGGATCCATGGGTTCAAATACACCATGGAGCATCCATGGACCATCCTATGAGATTTAGCCCAACTTGATTATCCATGGAGCATTAGCCTACTATACAAGTATGGATGATTTACACAATCAACCCATATATTTAATTAGTCTTCTTTTGATCACTTAATTAATTCTAGATTAATTCTTGATCAATACTAGTTAAATAATCCTATTAATATATCAAAACTTATAATATATTAATCAACCTTAAGTGTTATTTCTCTCATTATAGTCTATCCAAGTGCATGATGCCATGCAACCCAAATGGACCATGTCGGGTTGGGTCAAGTCTTACCAATTATAGTTATGGACTTAGACATTAATCCAACAATAATAACATTAATTAAAGCGCTAATGCAGTTATACGTACATTTATATATTTGTGGTCGAGTGGGAGATTGTTTGGATAATTATGGGACCACTTCATAAATATCTACGATATATCATTAAATACAATTATTATGGTAAGAATATAAATTGTTGATGGACCGATTTATACAATATTTATTTACCATGTGGTTGAGTTCCCAATTTGACTCAAGATCCTCAAGATCCCTTCCATCACTCACATTAGGGTTGATATCCATCTATAAATACATGTGATGAGGAGCAAATCAAGACACAGGAAAATACACTAAGAAATTCGTATGGTTCATTGTTGGGGGATTTTAGAGAGAGCTCTTGAGATCAACTGGAAAGCTCTTCCTAGTCTCTAGATCCGAAAATCTCAATGGAACAAGGTATCTAATCATTCTTTCATGTTTAAGTTTTCTTTTAATCAGATTCGAGATTAAAGATCCAAAATTATGCTTTCGTGTTT
Source organism: Lactuca sativa (assembly GCF_002870075.4). Taxonomy (NCBI): domain Eukaryota; kingdom Viridiplantae; phylum Streptophyta; class Magnoliopsida; order Asterales; family Asteraceae; genus Lactuca; species Lactuca sativa. The sequence goes on from NC_056623.2 coordinate 182,415,399, forward strand.
TATGTTTTGGTTATAAAATAACCAACAGTACACACACACACACACTCAAAATCGGCTAGCCCTCTTAGTTCTTCACTTAGTGCCGATTTTGGTAGCTCATGGGGTCCTTTTATAGTTGTGTCACAAGTAGGGTTACATCATGTAAACCCTAATTGACATGGCTTTTCATTTCCTCCATGATCCATGGGTTTTAACCTCCATGGACTATCCATGGAGCATCCTATGGGTTTTAGCCCAATTCAATAAACCGTGTATCATTAGCCCACTATAAAAGAATAGATGATTTACAAAATCAACCCCATATATTTAATTAGTCTCCTTTTTTATCACCAAATTAATTCTAAATTAATTCTTGATCAATACAAATTAAATAATATTAGTAATATAGTAGAACTTATAATATATTATGTAACAACCCGAAACTTTTATCAAGGTTAAATTCGACTCCGTCGCCTTTTAACACCGTTTTAGTGTCCTTTAAAGTGTTATAAATTTCAGTACCACCAAGGTTGAGATTAGGGATGATCTATAAAGTCATAAATTAGCAAATTCAGGCCATACACCCTCTTGGTAGTAGTCTACGTGTCACACCCCGAAAACCAAAGGCGGAAACATTTCCGGGGTTGACTCCACATTGAGTATCAAATCCAATGCACATAGTAATCAAAGTAAAAAACCATTACATTACATATATTTGAAAGTTTACATTTGTTTCAAAAGTAAATTGTACAAGTGTTATACATATATCATATGAACAAAAGTAGAGACGAGTCTTCTGCGCACTCGGTCTTCACCAAAAGATATCACCGGGTACCTGTCTAACGTGGACCTGAGAATACAAGCGGTTTGAAAATTAGCATAAAGCTGGTGAGTTCATAAGATGTTTGTTTTCTAAAAATGTACCAGTTTCCTTTAGTTTTTCCAAGAAGGTTTGTTATCCAAGAAAATCCCATATTTTCTTATGTAAAACAGTTTAGTTATGTTTCATTACCAGTTCAATTACGCGTTATATGTTACCCCAGGAAAATCCCATATTTTCCTAAATGCAAGACCGATTGAATATCACAGAGTACAGTTTAATACACAAAACTATATATTGAGAATCATGGGATTTCTATCCCGAATTAGATATAAATTACTTTAATATACGTGAACTGTAGATGGAAAGTAGTTTGAAAACCATGGGACTAACGTCCCGTACTAGATACAAGATAATTTGATATACGTAAAAATATAGATTGAATACCATGGGACTACCATCCCAGACTAGACATAGATTTAAAACCATGGGATTATTATCCCGTACAAGATATAGTTTCAAAACCATGGGATTACTATCCCGAACTAGATATAAGATAATTTGATAAAACCATGGGATTACTATCTCGAACTAGATATAAGTTAGTTTGATAAAACCATGGGATTACTATCCCGAACTAGATATAAGTTAGTTTGATAAAACCATGGGATTACTATCCCGTACTAGATACAAGATATAAAGATAGAAGATTGATATAAAATCAAATCCAAAACCAAAGCCGTGAATAAACTCATATTAATACATATTGTGAGTCGGGTAACCATGCTGATACGACAACGAGACCTCCTTGACGTTTGTCAGACATCGGACGATATCCAAAATTTCTCACCCCAGGCGTGCCCGCCTAACTGTAGGTAGCAGTTAAGGTGTGGGATTGTCAGTCCCGAATAGATCTATTCACAAATTCCTCGCTCTCCCTACAGGAGACTCTGGTTACACTTCCGGGGAGGATTTACGGATCATCCAAAAAGGGTAGTGATGAACTCACAAGCTAGTACTAAACTATTCACAGGGTTCTCATACGATATCAAACATACAAAAGATTAAGAAGCATAATACAGTGAATATAGATACATACAATGAAACTATCTGGCAATACATCCAAATGATACGGAGATAAACTGAATCATACATAGTTTATCTAATAATTTTTATATACATATCAGTACGTGATTAAAAAAGAACTAAATAACCCCAAATTATTCCCATAATAATTTGATTAGTTTGGTTATTTCCTTAACTGAATTTCATATAGTTGTGGTTGATAAATCATCCCTTATGCTCAGCATAATACATAAGGGGTAAAAGTATTTATAAGTTTGCCAGATATTATTTGAAACACATCAATGTTATGTTTTGAAAACAGTTGTAGTTTGCTTGTATTCCCCCCTGAAAACATTGAAAAACCATTGAAAAAGGGTAGGGGTATGAACTCACCGGACGAGAAACGTGTCTGCTTGGATCCTAAACGTCGGTTCTGGGTTCGCAAACGCACGAGGTTCCTATGAATTATGAAAAGATTCATATTTGTATCTAATTAGGACTTAGATTATTTATTTGGTAGAGACAAACACTTCTAGTTGCAGAAATACTCCCTTACAAGTGTTTGGAAGGACCCAGGTGACATTTGGGGACACATATAGCTAGGATATTGAATTAGGACTTCAAGAGTAAACTCCTTAGGGAGTTTACGGCCCTAAATACCACACCCACATGAGTTCACGGCCATGAACTCATAAGTGGTGTTCTTGGATGCTAAATGGCTTCATAATTCATGGATAATTTAGCTAGGATTGCATCTAAGGCATAGGGATGAATTTAAACTCACTTAGGGACCATTTATTGGAGTTTACGGCTGTAAACATGGAGTTTACGGCCATAAACTCCCCCACACACAAGGTCCTTAATGTTTTGGTCCTTTAATCAATCACATGTGATTCTAATGATTTTTCCTAGCCTTGTATGGATTTTTGAGGGACTTTGGACAAGGTTTTTTGAGTTTACGGCCCATGAACTCCCTCATGGACATGAACTCCCTTGATGTGTGATTTATTATGTTATAATGTCAAAAACTTGTTTGTAGACACTTCTAGAATTTATTCCAAGGCTTTAGGTGTGTTAAAGTGGCATTTTAACACTTTTGGAGGAGTTTACTCTCCATGTTTGAAGGGTTTACGGCCCAAGCATATACCTTGGCTGTAAACTCTCATATACTCCTCAAAATTTATGTTTAGGATGATCTAAGGCCAAAACCAATATTCTAGAAGTCATATCTAAGTCTTGTTGGTGTCTTGGAGGGGTTTAAGGGCATAAAAACCCCATTTATATGAGTTTACGGCCCAAGCATGTTCTTGGGCAGTAAACTCATGTTTACTCTTCAAAATCCATGTTTAAGGCATTCTAAGTCCATTCCATTAAGCCATTAATCCATATCTAAGCTCCAAAGGTCGATTGGAAGGGTTTTTGGGCTACAAAACCCATTTTATGTGAGTTCACGGCCTAGGACTGTTATAGGGCCGTAAACTCATGAATATGGTCCTATTCCATGATTTGAACTCGAATTTGAAGGCCTAAGATGTTATACTAGGAGTTAGGGTAGTTACCTTGGTGATTTGGAGCTTAAATTTGATGATTTTGGACCCTTAAACTTGGTTTGAGGAGAGAGGTTAGAGAGAGAGTAGAGAGATGAAGCAAAAGCTTCAAATGAATGATTTAACATGTTTATATAGGTCTCAAATCTTGGACACGATGGAATTCTACCCGATACTGGCATTAAACGGGGCTTTTGGTCGCACCCGATTAGGTTTACGTAATCCGGCGAGGACATTTCTAAAATTTCTGAAATAAACATTTTGGGCTAATCTCATGAGTTCCTAAGGGGTTTGGACACTCATTAGCATCAAATAAACATATAAGTTTAATTAATTTAACCCAAAAACGAAATTGGAACGAATTGATATTCGGCGAGTTTTACGAGTAGAACGGGTTTTCGGCGATGAACAACTTCGGGTTGTTACACTACGGCCGTACACATGGGTGTGCGGCCGCACACCCACCCCTCAACCGCACACCTTGGGTGGTGGGCCACCCACCCTATAAATATGAGGAGACCCACCCCTCTCATTCATTCTTTTCTTCATTTGGCTGCACTACTACTTTCTCTCTCTAGAATCTTCATTCAAAAACCCTCCAAAGGCATCAAAAAGGTAAGTAATTCATCCCTTAACTCGTTATGCTTGACAGACAACTTGATTTTTCGTGCTTTAGGCCTTTTTCTTCATCCTTTGAAGGTGTACGACCACACACCTTCATAAGGGTGGCCGTGCACACCTTATAGGCCCTCCAAAGTGATAATTTGGCCCCTATCTTCTAGTTGGACACGACCCTAGCCTTGATTCTCTTGAAAATCGACATTTTTAGGCATAAATGAAGAGTGTACAACCACACACCCCTCTATACGGCCGCACACTCCTTTTTACGGCCGCACACACACCCTCAAGGCCGCACACCCACCTTGATGTTCATATTTGGCCTTAAACTTGCAAAACCACTAAGTGTGGGACCTAGAACACTCCTTGGACGCTTGTAGAGCCTTGGAAACACCTCAAAAACACCTCTCTTCATGAGTGTACGGCCGTACACTCATGGGCTACACACCCATGGCCGTACACACCCTCTAGGTGGCCATACACCTCCCTCACTCAATCACATGTGATTTTTACACTTAGTTCAAGTGTATCCAATCCCCTAGATTGGTTTCCTATCATGTCTAGTCATAAAATACCCCAATTTAAATTATATATGTGTCATTACATGTTAAATAGGGTCCAATTGTGTTGAAGGCTTCAGTTGACACTCATCATCCACACCGATCTTAAATTCGAAGCCTACGTCAAAACTGTGAGGTCATACCCCTACGTTTTTTTTTTCGAGTTTTCATATTTTTTTTGGGGGGGGGGATACAAGTAAAAGTACAATGAAACTTGTGCTCAAAATATATTATTTTGTCTAAAATAATTATATTCTCAGTGCACTTTTAATGTGGAAAACAGTTTTTACCAAACGATTAAGAAATCAACTCGTAGAAATAGTTTTCACAACTAGGGTAACTAACTTGTGAATCACGTGGTAAAATATACTATTTTATAAGGGATTCATACAAATCATAAACAGGATTTTCATTATTATTACTTGTAAATTTGTTAGTCTAATATTGGAGACACGTACTTGGTAACACTCCCCCGGAATCCAAGTGTAGGACTAGCAATTATGAGCAGAATCTCTTGTAGGGAGAGCTTGACTATTGTGTATAGGTCTATACAGGACTGACTATCCCGCACCTGAACTGCTAGCTACAGTTAGGCAGTCATGCATGGGGCGACAAAGTCATAAAGGATACTGGCCCCGTTACGTCGCATATCAAGTTAATGTATGGTTATAAAACTCGCAACCTAGATAATATAGATTTACTTTTGTAATAATGAATCAAGTGAGCTAACCTCAAAGTAATAATCGATTTGATTACTAGAGGGTATTAGTAATACCTTCAGGATTTAGTTCACCACGTATTTAATAGTTTTATTTATGTAATAAGACTAGTATACTTCAAGTAACCAGGGTTTTTGTTTAAAAAGGAAAACTACGTTTATCGATATAGGTATGGTAGATACCTCTACACCTCAGTTTAGAACGGATAATGAACCATCAACTTGTAGGAAAATATAGGATTTTCCCGGGATAACTTGGCTTTTCATTAACGTACTTGTTTTTACATGTAACTAACAAACCTTCATCATTAATTCCATGATTCCTTAGTTTATGCGTCTTGGTTACGTATGAAGAATGTCCGATAGACTGTGGAATGTGTGTTTTCCGCCTCATTCCCTGTTCCTTGTTTGGTTGTGGGTTTAGGGCAGATCCACACAATTAACTATCTATCCGATGTTGGTTTATACATAAATAGTATGAACTAAGTGGTCATAGAAGGAATTGGTTAATTATACTTTTCATAAGAAAATAAGGGATTTTCCTGAGAATCAATAGCATCGGATCAATACTGGATAACGTTGTAAGTACCCAGTGGATACTTCAGGATTATGTACATGAGAATCTGACAACCAGTGGAATGTGTGGTCTCCACCTCTTTTCCTGTTCCTTGTTTGGTTGTGGGCTTGTTGCAGAACCACACAGTCGACTGTTTGTTCGATTTGGATTGTGTATGATTGGTATACACTAAGTGCTCGCAAGATGAACTAGCAGAAATCAATTTTTACCTAACCTTTACTATATCAGAAGATGTAAACTTTTCTGGATAAAAATAACGTACCTTTCGAAAGAACAAAGAACAATTATTTCCAAATCAAAATGCTTATGAACTCACCAGCTTTATGCTGATAATCTTTCAAAACCTACTTGTATTCTCAGGACATTAGTAGACAGGTACGCACACCGGGTTCAAGAAGACGGAGCTTAGCAGCTTCGAGTCTTTACTTGTTATTTACTTTTGGTGTCTGTTATGTATCATTCAAATGAAATGTAAACACTATACTATTTATTCAATGTTTTTTGTTGATTTGATTACTATTATTTAATTGTTGTGATACTACATATGATGTCCTCCACCCCCGAACGTTTCCGCCATTTCGGTTTGGGGGTGTGACAGATTCGTATTAGAGCATTGTTTATAGTGAACTTAGTATATCAAGCAGTAAAACATATACAACTATAAAACAATGGGGTCGGAGTGCTCTGATTAAAAGTATACTTTTAAAATATAAGTATTTTACAAGTATTATACTAATAAGCATACATACTAAGAACAAGTATCACAATAAGAACAAGTAAGAACAAAACAAACAAAAGTATTTAGATGTTGGACACTACAGTTAAACTTGGGTAGTTATGTAATCATATCTGGGATAAATAGAACTTGATCAACTATTTTTATTCGAGATATGACCAACATGTGTTTGGGAGTGATGGTGGTGTTGCAACGATTCTAAAACTTACCTAACCCCATATACGAAAGTATCCTTAGAACAAAACATAAAGATAAAATACTATAGGTGTATTTCAGGCACTATAACCAAACTTACATAACAACTAAAAGACCTATGATAGCAGGTCTATAGTTACGAAGTGCATGCTTCCGGGGTTGTATATAATTGGGACCTTATAGCCTCAAAATTGGTGAGCTACGCTCTATTACCTGTTCCTTGTTTGGTTGTGGTTTTGGAGTAGGATCACCTATTTGAAGGCCTATTTGATATTGGTTATATACAGCTTGTATGCACTGCTTGACTATAGGAGGACCCAATCTGGATCATTAATAACTTCAGAAGAAATGTTCTACTTAATCTCCTAGGATTCTTTAAACATTCCCATTCTTGCGTAAACAAACTAAAGATAGATAGCCACTTCACTACAACCACCAGCAGAGGTGTCAAGAAGGAACCAGAGGAGATTCATAAAGAGGATTCCTAGAAGGAATCATTCAAGGAGTCAAATCTCCCATTGGAAAGTGGTGGAGATCAGTGATAAAACTCGAAGTACGATCTACAGTAAATAGGAAACCATAAGAGAGTCCAGAGACAACAAACCCCCACAGCTGAATTCAGGATCATCATAACCAGGACATAAAATCCCTCTCAAGGTGCGCTAGGTGGTTAAGTATCATATACGTCGTAATAATACATAACTAATTAATATGATCTAGTGAGTCAGTGGTTACACTGCTCACACTATGTGTTAGGTTTGTCGCCTTTATCATATCAGCTAGTAACAGTAACCCAGGTCTCATAACTTCTTCAAGAGGGTAGTCGCTATCAAATTCATAAGTCTATGTTGCATAGACCTCTGTTATGAATTACTTCCAAGCATCAGAGCATGAAACATTCGAAACTAAGATAACTTCGATTCAGATAACACTCGATTTGTAACCACTAAGGACATTCCCTCGTTTCGTCTTTTAACCTTTTGACAATGAGATGCCACCGAAGAAGTCGAACCAAAACAAAAACAATGCACCACCGCCGCCACCTTAGTACGACCCAGTTGTCTTCCAGGCAGTAATATCGTCCCGCGGTGACAGCAGTCATGACTCAAATCAATACAAGCAGTACCAGTGGATCGGGTAGTAGCACCAACAACACTAACCACGAGCGCACAAGGGAGTGCTCATACAAATACTTCATGATCTGTGGACCCAAATCTTTCGATGGAAGTGGGGGAGTCATCGCCCTGATGCGATGGTTCGAGAAGGTAGAATCGATTTTTGAATTTTGCGCGTGCCCAGAAGGGAGCAAAGTGAAGTTTGGTGCTTGCACCTTCTCTGACAAAGCCCTTACATAGTGGAACAGCCATGTCAAATCATTGAATCTTCCTATAGCAAACGCAATGGGCTAGGAAAATCTAAAGGAAATGATGTTGAAAGTGTACTGCCTAAGGGGCGAAATACAGAAACTAGAACATGAGCTGTGGAATCTAACCATGGCAGGATCAGACATAGATGCATACACCGATATATTCAGCGACTTAGTTGCACTATGCCCAGGAATGGTTACCCCAGAGAGCAGGAAGGTAGAGAGATACATTTGGGGACTACCTTCTCCAATCCAAGGAAACATATTGGTAGCAAAACCTCTTACGTTCAACAGTTCCAAACACTTGGCTCGAACATTGGTGGACTACGGAATCCGTCAAGGCATAATGGACCCAGTTCCCGAGTCGACCAAAGGAGGTGATGATATGCAAAAGCCCGAAAGCGGTGAGAAAAGACAACCAACACCAGAACCCTCCGAGAGACAACAAGCAGGCACAACCTATGCTGCCACGACCCCAACCACAACATCACCTGGCAGTCGCTACGCTGGAACCCTTCCTAAATGCAATAAGTGTAACTTCCATGATACCGGAAGGTGTCGGAAGTTGTATTGCAAGAACTGCCTCAGAAGGGGACACACCATCCGCTTCTGTAGGGCACCGGCACGACCAATCTCTCAGGTCCCATTTGAGGGAGTGATTCAGACCTGCTATGAGTGTGGCGAAGCAGGACACCACAGTAGAGATTGCCCATTGGTCAGAAACCCTGATGAGGAAGGAAGAGTGCTAATGATCACTGCTGGAGAGTCCACCCCGGAACCACCTGAGAATAACGGTACGTCTCTTAACTAAATCCTAACTAAAATAATTTATTTCCCGTCTAATCAGAGCACATAGTTTATATAGGAGCTAAATACTCTTTTCTGGTTGACTATAATGACTTGGTGTAAACAGTAGGCCAATTTATAATTAAGAGCCAATAAACTTAGCATGCGTGATTCCGCCTTATTTCCTGTTCCTTATCTAGTTGTGGATTTAGGGCAGAGTCACTCAGTCAACCGCATTATCAATCTTAATTGTATATGACTTGTAGACACCAAGAGATTAAAGAGATTATAGAGGAACCGGATAGGGATCGTAATATCAAGTATTATTCACTGGAACAAATTCTCGGTTAGCACACTTAATTCAGTACTTAATATTCACAGTAGTAATGACAGGGTCAACACAGAAAGCACTAGAAACGTTCACACACAGATACGCCTATGCCATAACGAAATACTCCTTCCGAACTAACTTAACACGTGACCCTACAATATCATCCCGTCTATTCTAGCTGAGTCTACGTTATACCAAACCCACGTGTCACCAAGGAGACCCTTTAACTTGAACCGACCGAATAACAAAACTCTCGTCAACCATAATGACAAACTAGATGTGACCCTCGAAATCTTATCTCGCTCCAAACCCCAAAAAATACTCATGCGAGGAGTATAGTATCCACCCGTAACCTCTCATAAGTACCCACAACAGACCATTTTGGAAACACCACTCGCGCAGCAAACCAAGTTCAAACTCAGAGACTAGGGATAAATACGGTTAGCCTATCGATGTTTAATGTACACGCAAGGGTGGTATATAATTAAGGTTCTACGGACTTAGGATGTGTGTTTCCACCCTATCTCCGGTTCCTTGTTTGGTTGTGGACCTGGGGTAGAGTCACCCATCCGACCGTCCTATAAATCTTAATTATATACGACTTGTGTACTCGAGACAATGATAGATGGACCAGGTATAAGTCCTATCAGGAACTTCAGGACGAAGACCGCTCAGAGCTAGAAGCGAGCTTACACTTTTTGGAAGAATCATCCTCATCTTTTCCGAGTCCGCTATTTGCATTCTATGCTTGAATTTCGGGACGAAATTCCCTCTAACGAGGGGATGATGTGACAACCCGAAACTTTTATCAAGGTTAAACTCGACTCCGTCACCTTTTAACACCGTTTGAGTGTCCGTTTAAGTGTTATGAGTACCACCAGGTTGAGATTAGGGATGATCTATAAACTCTTAAAGTAGCAAATTCGGGCCATACACCGTAATGCGAGTAGTATACGGCCGTACACATGGGTGTGCAGCCGCACACCCACCACTCAACAGAATACCCGGGGTGGTGGGTCACCCACCCTTATAAAATGAGGAGACCCACCCCCTCTCATTCATTCTTTTCTTCCTTTGGCTGCACTACTACTTTCTCTCTCTAGAATCTTTGTTCAAAAACCCTCCAAAGGTATCAAAACCGTAAGTAATTCATCCCTTAGCTTGTTATGCTTGAAAGACAACTTGATTCTTCATGTTTTAGGCCTTGTTCTTCATCCTTTGAAGGTGTACGGCCGCACACCTTCATAAGGGTGGTACCTTAAAGGCCCTCCAAAGTGATAATGTGGCCCCTATCTTCTAGTTGGACACGACCCTAGCCTTGATTCTCTTGAAAATCGACATTTTTAGGCATAAATGAAGAGTGTACGGCTGCACACCCCTCTATACGGCTGCACACTCCTTTTTACGGCCGCACACACACCCTCAGGGCTGCACACCCACTTTGATGTTCATATTTGGCCTTAAACTTGCAAAACCACTAAGTATGGGACCTAGAACACTCCTTGGAGGCTTGTAGAACCTTGGAACACCTCAAAAACACCCCTCTTCATGAGTGTATGGCTGTAAACTCATGGGCCACACATCCATGACCGTACACACCCTCAAGGTGGCCATACACCTCCCTCACTCAATCACATGTGCTTTTTACACTTAGTTCAAGTGTATCCAAGCCCCTAGATTGGTTTCCTATCATGTCCAATCATAAAATACCCTAATTTGAATCATATATGTGTCATTACATGTTAAATAGGGTTCAAATGTGTTTGAGGCTTCAGTTGACACTCAGCATCCAACCGATCTTACATTCGAATCCTACGTCAAAACTGTGAGTTCATACCCCTACGTTTTTTTTTTCGAGTTTTCATATTTTTTTTTGGGGGGGGGGGGGGATACAAGTAAAAGTACATGGAAACTTGTGCTCAAAATATATTATTTTGTCTAAGATAATTATATTCTCAGTGCACTTTTAATGTGGAAAACAGTTTTTACCAAACGATTAAGAAATCAACTCGTAGAAACAGTTTTCAAAACTAGGGTAACTAACTTGAGAATCACGTGGTAAAATATACTATTTTATAAGGGATTCATACAAATCATAAACTGGATTTTCAGTATTATTACTTGTAAATTTGTTAGTCTAATATTGGAGACACGTCCTTGGTAACACTCCCCCGGAATCCGAGTGTAGGACTAGCAATTATGAGTAGAATCTCTTGTAGGGAGAGCTTGACTATTGTGTATAGATCTATATGGGACTGCCTATCCCGCACCTGAACTGCTAGCTACAGTTAGGCAGTCATGCATGGGGCGACAAAGTCATAAAGGATACTGGCCCCGTTACGTGCCATATCAAGTTAATGTATGGTTATAAAACTCGCAACCTAGATAATATAGATTTACTTTTGTAATAATGAATCAAGTCAACTAACCTCAAAGTAATAATCGATTTGATTACTAGAGGGTATTAGTAATACCTTCAGGATTTAGTTCACCACGTATTTAATAGTTTTATTTATGTAATAAGACTAGTATACTTCAAGTAACCAGGGTTTCTGTTTAAAAAGGAAAACTACGTTTATCGATATAGGTATGGTAGATTCCTCTACACCTCAGTTTAGAACGGATAACCAACCATCAACTTGTAGGAAAATATAGGATTTTCCCGGGATAACTTGGCTTTTCATAAACGTACTTGTTTTTACATGTAACTAACGAACCTTCATCATTAATTGCATGATTCCTTAGTTTATGCGTCTTGGTTACGTATGAAGAATGTTCGATAAACTGTGGAATGTGTGTTTTCCGCCTCATTCCCTGTTCCTTGTTTGGTTATGGGTTTAGGGCAGATCCACACAATTAACTGTCTATCCGATGTTGGTTTATACATAAATAGTATGAACTAAGTGGTCATAGAAGGAATTGGTTAATTATACTTTTCATAAGAAAATAAGGGATTTTCCTGAGAATCAATAGCATCGGATCAATATTGGTTACGTTGTAAGTACCTAGTGGATACTTTAGGATTATGTACATGAGAACCTGACAACCAGTGGAATGTGTGGTCTCCGCCTCTTTTCCTGTTCCTTGTTTGGTTGTGGGCTTGGGGCAGAACCACACAGTCGACTGTTTGTTTGATTTGGATTGTATATGATTGGTATACACTAAGTGCTCGCAAGATGAACTAGCAGAAATCAATTTTTACCTAACCTTTACTATATCAGAATATATAAACTTTTCTGGATAAAAATAATGTACCTTTCGAAAGAACAAAGAAAATTTATTTCCAAATCAAAATGCTTATGAACTCACTAGCTTTTTGCTGATACTCTTTCAAAACCTACTTGTATTCTCAGGACATTAGTAGACAGGTACGTGCACCGGGTTCAAGAAGATGGAGCTTAGCAGCTTCGAGTCTTTACTTGTTATTTACTTTTGGTGTCTATTATGTATCATTCAAATGAAATTTAAACACTATACTATTAATTCAATGGTTGTTGTTGCTTTGATTACTATTATTCAATTGTTGTGATACTAAATATGACGTCCTCCACCCCCAAACTTTTCTGCCGTTTTGGTTTGGGGGTGTGACATTTTAATAAACCATAAGTGTCCTTTCTTTAATTTCGTCTATCCAAGTTTCATGATGCCATGCAACCCAAATGGACCATGCCAACCAGTTCAAGTACATTCCAAAAATAGTTATGACGTTGGACACCTAATCCAACAATCTTATGAGGTGATCCTTGCTGGGTCCTTCTCTGATCCCATAGTGTTTACAAGTGGTATATATTTTAGGATTAAATAGACCTTCGAATAGATGATCCTAATCTAAAACCACAGCCTAACAAGAAGCAGGAAGTAGAGCATATATTAAAATTTTAAGTCTATAAAACTTCCATTATATAAAACCCTGGAAGTATACACTCCACAATTATAGACCTACCAGTAAGGGTCTTTTAAATTTTTATATATAAGTTATTTATAGAGTCTAAAATACTTCTACAATACTTTTAATTGTATGCTCGATACTTGTTGTTATCTTATAGTAACTAAAATACTCTTATAGTATTTTAACTATGCTTCACTAGTTTAGGATTTGGTGAGTTTTAGACTTGTCGCAACACTACAGTCACTCCCAAACACATGTTGATCATATCTCAGACAAATATAGTTGATCATGTTATATTGGCCCCACATATGACTACATAACTATCCAGGTTTAACCATAGTGCCCAACTCGCCCTAAATACTCTTATATAATTCTTACTATGTTATAGCTTCTTGTACGTATGTATACTTGTATACTTCTTGTAAAATACTTATATTTTAAGGTATACTTTTTAGTTTCAGAGCGCTTCGGCCCCCTTAGTGTTTATAGTTGTATACCATGTAAGGTTCGGTATACTTAGTTCACTATAAACAATAGCTCTGATATCAATCTGTCACACCCTCAAGCCGAAACGACGAAAACGTTCGGGGGTGGATGACATCATATGTAGTATCACAACAATTGCATCATAGTAATCAAAGTAAACACAACCATTGCATAGCATATATATATATATATATATATATATATATATATATATATATATATATATATATATATATATATATATATATATATATATATAAAGTATTTACATCTGTTTGATTCATATTCATATACATCAAAAGTAGCAAAATATAAAGACGTGACACTATACGCTCCGTCTTCTAAAAAGCTACGGGAGTATCTATCTACTGATTTCCTGAGAATACATGTTGTTTTGAAAGAGAATATCAACATTAAGCTGGTGAGTTCATAAGCATGTTTTGTAATGAAAACCTATTAATGAATCGGTGAAAATGTTTGTATATTTCCAAGAAAATCCAATATTTTCTAACATACGAGTTTGTTACATTGTTCCATAAAGTATTAGTTCAAATGCCTGTTTACCACCGGATGAATTGTGTAATAGTGTTTTAAATGTAAAATCCCTTGTATAAGAATACCCTGGTTATCACCAGTATGTATAGTAGTTTCATTACTTAAAATAAAACCATGTATTTCCCATATTTATGTCATATAAGCATTGTTCATGTAAAGTATATTACTACGTAAATATATCATTGCTATCTACTTGCGAGTTTTATGACCATACTAACTGATACGACGTGAATCAGACGCCAATATCCTTTATGACTTTGTCACCCGTAGACCTGCCGATCCTACTATAGCTAACAACAACGTGTGAGATTGTCAGTCCCGTATAGATTTATACACAAACTCACGCTCTCCCTCGAGGAGACTCTGGTTCATAAGGGTAGTCTTCCACTAGTACATGTAATTGTACCCAAAGACATGTCTCTCAAACTAGATAAACGACTTTACAAGTAATATTTCGAAAAACCCTTTTTATAAATAACGGATAAGTTTATAAAATGATACGTTTGTTCCCTAAACTAAATTTTTATAATAGTTTATATCTCTATATATGGAACACCGTGTATTGAATTCCCAAACTATACATATTATAGTTTGTAAGTATGTAAGTTGAAAACGTCCCTTATGCTCAACATAATACAAAAAGGGATAAAATATCTAACAAGTTTATGAAATGTGGAAACCGTGTGACTATATCCATTGCATATGTTTAAAGTGTTTTGAAATCCTTTTGTATAAATTCACAAATCATTTGTGTTGGGCTTGTACTCCCCCCTGAAAACATTAAAAATTATAAAAGTATAAGGGTATGAACTCACTGCTAGTTGCATGAAAGTGTCGAGTAACAAAACTGGAAATGAAGACCCTCGGGTTGATGTACGCGGCACTTAACGGAATCCTAACAGCAATAAAGTACATATATGCATTTTATTAGCGAAACCATTATTTATAGTGCTGTAAAAACACTTGATTTTGGTTTAGGAATGTTACTGAGACTTGATTGAAGTGGAAAGGAAGGTTTGCAGTCAAGATTCACGATGTATGGTTGATTATGGCCGTGAAAGAGATTACGGCCCTGAACTGTTCTTGGTCGTGAACAGTTTGCGGTCTTTGAAGGGTTTACGACCTTTGAAGGTTTGAAGGGTTCATGACTTGTTCTTGATGATTTATGAACATTTGAAGGGTTCACGGCCGTGAACTTAAGAACAACAACACTTGATTTGGATGAAAAGCTAATGTTTTGATGCCCCAAAACGAGATCCTAGGTGGATAGGGTGATAGATGAAGAGAAATCTTGTGTTTTTAGGTAATGATTTTTAGAGAAAGAAAGGGTGTTCACGGTCAGAAAAGGATAAATGAGGGTAGGAGTCACGTATATATAGGCTGGGTGTGTGGTCAGTGGTGGGTCCACCAACCGTGAACAGTTTACGGCCGTGATCGGGTTTACGGTCGTGATCGGGTTCAGGACCGTGAACATCAGTCAGGTTGGTTTTTGATGATTTTCGAAGTAACTCAGGTTTTCACACGACTTTAGTTCTGACTCATAAAAGAAAATTCAATTATATAACTTAAATGATTTTTTTTTCCAAACCATAAGAATTTGAAGGAACTAAATAAGATTCAAAATTTATTTAACAGCATCGGGCTAATGTTGATGGAGAAAGGTTCGGGTTGTCACACCAACCTTTGAAGGTTAATATGCTTAAATAGGGTGCAAAACCTTGAAATTTAGGGTTTCACTCTGGCAACCCTACTTGTCGAGTTGAGGCTCTTAACTCTTCGAGTAGACTTCAAGTCCCATTTCCAAAATCCATTCCCACTCGACGAGTTTGGGGCCTCCAACTCGTCCAGTCCCTTTGCAAAAATGAATAATTTGTTTTAAAAATACATACCAGGATCCGGGCTTTACATTGGTTCTATTGGTAAGAGCCTCAAGATAAGTCAGGATGGTATTTTTGACTTGGAACTCGAGTGTGGAGTGGCTTGTTATTCTGAGGAGATGTCAGGTCACTTGCAATTGGGTTTGGATAATCTCAAAGTAGATGATTTGATCTTGTTACACAGCTCTCGTCTGAGTCTAACCGTTGCAGGGTTGAGCCTCCTACTTGATGGATTATTTGAGACTTTTGTCAAGTATAAGTGTTATGCATCAATATTTGGTCTGTTATTCTGTTCTCTAGTAGGAACCTCAAGTTATCAGAAGTTGGGTAGATGGTTGGGAGATAAGTGAATGGGCTTCAACAATAATAATTCAGTTTGGGCTGTGTGTCAGGAAGTCAGACCATCTCGAGACTTTAGATTTCAGATTGAGTAAATGTGTTTATGTTGCAAGGAATTCATTCATCTACGGATTGTAGGGCCCTGCGAAGGTTGGTTTCGGTTGCCCTGGGAAGGCTGGGGTATGCTCGGGATTGTGACCGTGTCGCTCGAGTTGTTTTGGCGTGACTGGGATGGTAAGGGATGATTTTGAGGACAAAATCTAATTTAAGTGGGGGAAAATTGTAACATTCCGTTTATTAATTAATTAAATAGATAAAATTAATAAATGAATAGTAGCCATAAATCCGTAATAAGTTATCAATGTTAGTCATAAGGAGCTAAATGACATAATTTCTAGAAATTGGGATCTTTATTGAAATATTTGGACTTGAATCTGGGGGCTGTTTGGTAACTAATGGGCTTAGTTTGAAAAGGATTTTAGGGGGATGGACTAGAAGTGTAATTATGGGAATGTGATTCAAATCAGATGCGGGACTTGAACCCGGTCCCCTCCCTACCATTTTTAAGGTTGCATCACCAAGGAACCCTAACCCTAATGACATCCTCCAACCACCAACCTTATTCCTTCCCTCTAGCTGCCGCCACCCCCTCCGCTGTCAAGGTCACGAACCACCAAGCCAATGCCACAATGGTTGCTGCCAACGAAGCCAAGGCTGCTGAAGACCGATATTGTGGTTATGTTGCTATCATTCTCCGGTGTGCCTCCTTCTTCTTCTGTTTTGCCGTCAGTCACGTCACCGGTACCAACAAGGAATTATGCTAACGCTGACCGTTAGCGTTGCTGTTGGCCGTCGTTTCGTGTCGCTGCCATTCGCCGTACACCACCAGGTGGGTGGTTGTGTTCTTAATTTGAGCAAGGACATGTGTGTGTGCTTCTGCTGCTGGTGTGCATGTCGTGTGTGTTGCATGGTCATGAATCAAAAGAGAAGCCATCATCACCATCGTGAGGTGGTGGCAATCATCTCCGACCACCGCCTGCCACCACAAGGGTGGTTGTGTTGTATGTGTTTTGTATGTGGGTGTGTGTGCGTGTGCGTGTTGTAGTGTAGGTCATCATAGGGGTGTTGTTTGAATAGAAAACCGAATAAACCCACCACCACCACCGTGAGGTGGTGGCTTCCGCCTTCTTCCGCCACCAGTCGCTGTGTTGTGAAACATCCCAAAAATACAGTCAAAATTTTTTATTTTTAAATCATTAATAAAACCGTAAATATCATCATCATATAAAAACCATGAACCAAGTATCTCAAAACATTATGTCAAATACTATATCAAAATCATATGAGAAAACATCAGAGTCTAAAACAATCCCAGGCTAAAACTATGGTATGTGTCATGCGATCGTCCAGAGCCCTTCCCTTTTCTAGTGGAAGTACTTGAAACCAAAACTGAAAACTGTAAGCATGAAGCTTAGTGAGTCTCCCCATACTACCACATACCATACACATATCACATAATATATCTAGGGCCCCGCGCCTGCTACATCGAGTCAAGCTCATCATCAGCTTTCCCGGCATCGAACCCTATTCGGAATTGGGCCCCGCCTGACATCGAGCAAATCTTGGCACACATATACATATCAACAAATATATAACATAAGCACATAACCCTAGCATGAAAACATTCCTCGGGCCCTGCCCGGCATCAGACCGAGATCCAGAAACATATTATCATTCCTCGGAAACCGCCCCGACATCGGACCGGAGTCCAGAACATACTATCATAACATATTAACTAGAAATTCCTTAGGCTTTCCCCGACATCGGACCTAATCCCGGAACACATAACACATAACAAACACATGCAAGAATGACAAAGACATCAAGCATACAAGTATATAAGCATTCCTCGGGACCGCCCCGACATCGGATCAGAATCCGGAAAACATATAAATCTACTTCGGGCCCTACCCGACATCGGACCGTGGTCCGGAACTACTGCTATCTAAACGGGTCGGCGTTGGTGCCTTAGACCCGTTCCTACTGGAAAAAACTTACCTCGCAAAGCTGTCTGCAAAAACTCGCAGTGAGGAATATCTGATAGCTGCTCCAACGACTCCCCGACTATCAATATCACAATAATACTTAGTCAAAATCTGATAATCCTTCCCATGGTAAAATGACCATTTTACCCCTGGTCAAAGTCAACATCTTGGCCAAAGTCAAAGTCTAGGTCAACACCCAGTCAACCCCCACTCTTCGTGTCATCTACCAACTCGGCGAGTTCATGAGCAACTCAGACAGATGGTCAAATAAGTCAACTCGTTGAGTCCCTTCCCAGACTTGTCGAGTTCTTCCTGTTATAACATCAGGACATATCGACTCTAACTCGTCGACTCCCCTCCTTGGACTTGTTGAGTTCTTCAGCTTCCGAGTCCTACTCTTGTCCAACTCACTAAGTCATCTCCTAAACTCAATGGTTTCAATCACAACCAGAAAAGGAGTTAGGTTTCACGACCCGACTCGCCTAGTCCAAGAACAACTCGTCGAGTCCTTCTTGTGACATATCCATTCAGTCGATCTAATCCATTCTAATGCTTCGAACTCATAGATCTGGACTCATTAGACTAGCATTACATGTAAAGTTGCTAACTTTACGTACATGCATGGTGTTATGAAGCTAAAACACCCAATCCAATCCAAAATGAAGGTCTAAGTCATAGCATGGAGCCATGGCAGAATAAAGGTGCCAACTTTTAGCTTTTAAAGCTCAAGAGTTCCCAAATTTGAAGTCCTGTCATCCTCAAAGGTTCAAATCTCGGATTGACCTTGGAAATGGCCCAAAAATGATAACATACATGCTAAGAAGGAGATCTAAGTGAATAACAGCCAAGGTATAAGCTTTATACCTTTATGAAGACAGAGATGAGTCCTTAGCTATGGATCTCCAACCTTCCTTCTACAGCTCCAAGCCTTTGCTTCCTTCTTCTAGCTTTAAATCATAAAAATGGAAAGAAATAGCTCAAGATCACTCAAGATTGATTAGGGTTTCGAGGTTAGGGTTTGGGAGGTGATGGAGGCCAGATATGATGCTTAAATAGGGTGCAAACCCTAAAGATTAGGGTGTTATCCAGCCTGTCCTACTCGTCGAGTCAGGGTTGTGACTCGTCGAGTAGCCCACTTAAAACCCTCACATATACCGCCTTCTACTCGACGAGTTAGGGCCACCAACTCGTCGAGTAGCCCTTCCAAAATAAATAAATAATTAATTAAATGCATACCAGGGAACCAGACTTTACAATTCTCCCCTACTTGTCTTAGACTTCATCCTCGAAGTCTGCTGCATCTGAAAACAACTCTAGGTAATGCTCCCTCATCTCCTCCTCGGGCTCCCAAGTCCACTCTGAACCCTTGTGGTGCTGCCATTGCACCTTTACCAATTCTACTCTATTATTCCTCAAATCCTTTGACTTCCTGTCAAGGATAGCTACAGGTCGCTCGATGTAGTTCAGGCTATCATCAACCTGAATATCCTCAAAGGGTACTACTACTGAATCGTCCACTAAGCACTTCCATAACTGCGAAACATGGAAAATGTTGTGGATCTGACTGTGCTCTGCTGGAAAATTCAATCGATACACTACCCTGCCCACTTGGGCAATGACTCTGAAAGGGCCAATAAACCTGGGGCCCAACTTGCCCTATTTCCGGAACCGAATGACACCCTTCCAGTGTGACACCTTCAGGAGGACCATATCGCCCACCTGAAACTCTAAGTCTGAACGCCGCTTGTCGACGTAACTCTTCTGCCGACTCTGAGCAGTCTGGAGCCTACTCTGGACCTGCTGGATCCGCTCTGTGGTCTTCAGTACCACCTCCGTATCCCAACTTCCACCGAAATCTAACACGCAGGCATGTAGCATGTCCTCGAGAGTCTGTATCGTCCTCTCGCTCAATCCGTCTATCTGAGGGTGGAAAGCGATGCTGAAATGGAGACGAGTACCCATCTCCTCGTGAAACCACTTCCAAAATCTGGAAGTGAAACAGACATCTCGATCTGACACCACCGAGACAGGCACCCCATGTCGTGCCACTATCTCTCGCACATAAATCTCGGCCAGCTTCTCGGTCGATATGCTCTCCTGGATTGGGATAAATTGAGCGATCTTGGTCAACCGATCCACGATGACCCATATCGAATCAACCCCACGTGCAGTCCTGGGGAGCTTAGTGATGAAATCCATCGTAATGTTCTCCCATTTCCACACGTGGATGTCTAACTGTTGCATCTTACCGTGAGGCCTCTGGTGCTCTGCCTCGACCTTCCTACCAGTCATACATCTCTCTATGTACCAAACTACATCTTGCTTCATGCAGGGCCACTAGTAGTCGGGTCGAAGATCTATGTACATCTTCGTCGCCCCAGGATGGATAAAGTACCTCGACTTATGGGCCTCATCCATCAGAACATGTCGTACTCCGCCCAGTACAGAACCCATACCCTCCCATGCAGGGTCAACAACCCTCGGATGTCTTAATCAAATGAGGCCACCCGACCTACAATCCTCTCATACTTCTGGCGCTCTTCCTTCAGGCCCTCAACCTGCACCTCTCTAATCCACTCCAACAGTGGAGTGATCACTGTCATTCCTCAAATATAGGTCTCTGAATGGAACCGCTACTACCTTGCGGCTCAGGGCGTCAGCCACCACATTGGCCTTACCCGGATGACGAAGGATCTCACAATCATAATCCTTTACCACATTTAACCACCGACATTGCCTCATGTTCAAATTCGGCTGATCAACGAGGTACCTCAAACTCTTGTGGTCTGTATAAATGGTACAACGGACCCCATAGAGGTAATTTCGCCAAATCCTGAGGGCGAACACCATAGCCCCCAGCTCTAAATCGTGTGTCGGATAGTTAGCCTCGTGAGGCTTCAGCTGTCTCGAAGCACAAGCTATCACATGACCTCGCTGCATCAAAACTGCTCCCATGCCTATGATCGAAGCATCACAGTAAACTACTAAATCATCTACACCCTCTGGCAGAGTGAGGATCGGAGCCTCGCACAATCGTTGTCCAAGCGTATCAAAGGCTGTCAGCTGATCAGGCCCCCAACGGAATGTCACCGAATTTGTGGTCAGTCGGGTCAAAGTAATCGCAATCTTAGAGAAGTCATGAATAAATCTCCAGTAATAACCCGCTAGAACAAGCAAACTCAGAATCTCAGTTGGAGACCTCGGAATCTACCACTGTATCACGACCTCTGATATGGGCATATTTAGTTATAAATTCATGCGATATCTTAATACTTTATGTTGTTTTTGTCTCATTTAATGAGTAAAAGGTGATTAACTAGTTTAGACTCTCATTTTTCGGCAACAATGAGATGCCTGGATGGAAAAGGAAGCGGAACCAGCGATTGGAGGCTTGGATCTTGGATTCTGAAAAAAGAAGAATGTTGTTGGAAAAATTTACCCATCGTCGGTGTTTTGGCCATATCTCGTGAATCGTAACTCCGATTGACGAGATTCAAAATTTTCTGAAAACTAGACACAATTTTGGATGACTTTCGTGTTTTGAGAAAATTCTGATCCAAACGAACTCGACGATTTGGTCCTCAACTCGACGAGTCACGTCGAACTTTCGCGATTCTGGACGCTGACTTGCCGTACACGGGTTTTAAGTGACGGACTCGCCGAGTCGGTCACTAGACTCGACGACTCACCTCTGTTTTGTGAAAATCTATATAAAGGGCATTCCTGCCCGATACCCTAGCATATAGATGAACCTTTGGAGGCCAATTGTCGACTAAAGGTGATGTTGGAGCGTGGGAAGCTAAGGAATCAACCCTACATTCAATTTTAAGGAGAATCAAGGCGAAATCAAGTTTACTCTTTACCTAATCTCCTATTGAACTATATTTTTACCAATTGATTTCGTTTTTGAGCTTGTTTCTGCTGTAATCATGAGCTAAAACTCATACCTTCGGACTCGTTTTTGAGCTTGTTTCCAAATCTCGATGCTTTTGATGCTTTTCTTGAGGAAGTAGTACAGGAAATTGAGCAAGAAGATGAGGAGTATGACTCAAATGAAGATTTGAAGAAATTTGGAAGACGTTTAGATAACATCTTGCCCAACACACAAGGGACATCTGAGTCACAAGAGCTAGAAGATGAGGAGTATGACTCAGATGAAGATTTGAAGAAATTTGGAAGATGGTTAGGTAACATCTTGCCTAATGAACAAGAGCAATCTGAGTTACAAGAGCTAGAGTTAAAAGATGAAGAATTTAATCCAGAAATATACTTGGAGGAGTTGGAAAGGTTACTGGCAGAGGAGTCAGACGAAGAACAAGAACAAATTGAATTGCAGGAACCAAGCCGTGGATTGATCATTTCCACGGCGTGGCCTCCTATTCTTCCGGTTTTTGTTTCGAAGCATGGGGTGACGATTCCAACTTTGGAGAAAGTTTTGAATCACGATCCATTTCTGATTAGTACCCGATCGGTTCCAACCCTTGTCAAGATTCTTGGGTTACATGAATTAAAGCTCGTTTGGCCAATTTTTGAAGTAAAGAGCCAAATTTTAAGAATTAGTCCAAAGAAAATATTCAATGCAACAGATGGATTGGCATTGAGTTTATTGGAAGCTTATTAACTTGAGAGTCCAACTAAAGACTCAAACAAAAAGAAGCGCTTGCGGGAGGCAACCCGTCATTAGAGTTTGCTTTTCTTTTTCTTTCTAAACTTCTAGTATTTAAGGATAATTTAGGATTTTATTTTGATGTTTTTTTTATTACTTGGTATTTGTTTTTGATCTTTTCAGTTTGAGTGTAAGGATGCATGCGAGAGTCTAGAGTCAAGGATAACAAAGGGAAAAATCGAGTCCAGGCGAGAGAGAAAACAAAGTTTTGAGTCTAATTACGAGTCCGATGATGAAAGAGGTTATTAAGAGATCATTTAATAAAGAAAAAATGGGGAAAGTATCAATTTAATATTCCCCACACACATCAAAATCGGACCTGGAGATTTTTTTTTCCATACAACGATGGACTCGGCGAGTACACTTACCTACTCGACGAGTCCTAGTATAAAAACTTGATTTCTGCCAGTCTTACGCTACAACTCAGCGAGCCACCCTACAGACTCGACAATTTGATCCTTATTTTGTCTCTCAAGCTAATGATTTGATGTTATTTCACTCGGCAATTGGCTACACTTTTGAAGATTAATTCCTGAAAATTTCCAAGAGTCTATCCTGCATTTCTAGAGCTGTCATCCACACGAGATTTGACGCCCGAGGCATGGATGAGTTGTTCCCATCTCGAAAGTCAATTGAAGATGGATCTTTTAATGTCAAAGATCCACCTGGAGACTACTACCCCATGGGAGTTTGTTCTGATTCCTTCTTTGGTTATGTATTTTTCTTTTCATGCATAATATGCAATGGGGACATTGCATAAATTAAGTGTGGGGTAGGGGGTTGGTTACATTAGCTACATTAGAATCCTAAGTTTAATTTTAAAAATTTTGCATAAAAATTGCTAAGATTTATTCTAGAAAATTATGGTAAAAGCATTTAGGATTTCATGCCAGTATTGTGTTTGATGATTCTTTGAAGACCCAAATGCTTAGTTGAGCCTATATACGTTCTAGTGCATTTGTGGCCCCCTTTATTCTAGTGAAATCATGGGACAAAAACACAACCTCGCTTAGTTTGAGGGACGCACTATGTTTAGCATCTTGTACTTGAAATGTATCTTGGAAGACTAATGTCTTAACCAATAAAAGATGAAGTTAAGCCCCTGCTTAAGCATGTAGGATTTGAGTAAAAAAAAGTGTGTTACATGTTTAAAAGAGAGAGAGAGAGAGAGAGAGAGAGAGAGAGAGAGAGAGAGAGAAAGTTCCAAGAAAAGTTTTAAGAATTATGGAGCAATCAAAGTGAAGATCAAAAGATCAAAATTCTAAAGAAGTTCAAAAGTGGAAGATACCAAAAAACCAAAAGTTGGTGAATTCAAAGAATTAAAGTTGAATTATCAAAGAAGTGAAGAATTCTAAAGAGATCCATAGTGGTATCAAAAAATTGTAATTCTTTCTAGATTATGTATGCTTGGGTTGCTCGACCAAAAATACTTTGAGGTTAAGTAGTTTTCTGTAGATGGATTCGGAGGGATGCATAAAATGAGCGTTGTTCAAAAGAAGTAGGCGAGTGTTTATGAGGATTGTAAGTATTTAGGATTAAGGGGGTCCTTAGGAAACATTTTAGACACAAATGCATGCATTTCGGTCTTGACATAATGGCTGGGTTTGATTGGGATTGTCGTATGTGATATTGGTGTGCTAAATTCAGTTTTGCTTGGGGGCAAGCAAAAGTCATGTGTGGGGTATTTTGATATGGGCATATATAGTTATAAAATTCATGCGGTATCTTAATACTTTATGTTGTTTTTGGTCTCATTTAATGAATAAAAGGTGCTTAATTAGTTTAGGCTTTCATTTTTCGGCAACAATGACATGCTCGGATGGAAAAGGAAGTGGAACCAACGATTGGAGGCTTGGATCTTGGATTTTGAAGAAAGAAGAATGTTGCTGGACAGCTTGACCCATCGTCAGTGTTTTGGCCATATCTCATGAGCCGTAACTCCGATTTATGAGATTCAAAATGTTATGAAAACTAGACACAATTTCGGACGACTTTCGTGTTTTGAGAAAATGTTGATCCAAAAGAACTCGACGATTTGGGCCTCAACTCGACGAGTCACGTCGCACTTTCGTGATTCTGGACGCTGACTTGCCGTACACGGGTTTTAAGTAACGGAAGTTTACCCATTACCTAATCTCTTGTTTGAACTATGTTTTTACCAAATGATTTTGTTTTTGAGCTTGTTTCTGCTGTAATCGTGAGCTAAAACTCATACCTTCTGTTTAGGATATATGATTTTGTGATTATGGTTTGATTTTGTGGTTGGATTAATATAATTTGGTGAACTTTGTTTTATTAAGCTTGTTAAAGAACCTTATGCATTAACCATAACTATTTTCTGTTAATGATCAAGTAATTAAGCTGCATGAACATTTCTTAATTGCTTACCTCATGTGATTTATGTGAAAACATAGTTATGTGCCTAGGATTAGCTTATGTGACAAACTATCAACAAGAGGTTAATTGAATTAGTAATTTGATTAACTAATTACAAGTCTTATTTAACCCGAATCAATAAACTAGGAACTCATTGGTTTAATAACCTGATCACTAGTTGAATTAATTTGTTTTCTAAGGATTAGTAATAGAAAACGTGAACCAAATCACACTAATCGGTAGCCAATGCAAATTAATCCATTGCACTTGTCATAAAATCAACCATAGGAATAAATGATTCGAACCTAAAAAGAAGTCTCCTTAATTATTGAATTTAGTTGATTTTCATTTGCTTAGCTCTTAGTTTCTTAGTTTAAGTTTTAGTTAATTGTTTAAGTTTCTAGTCTTGCAAAACTAGAGAAAACCCCTTTCTGTTACTTGTTTTATTTAGATAATATTAGCATTTTTTTAATTGTTTACCATTCCCTGTGTTCGATACCCTACTTATGTATCAGAGCATTGTTTATAGTAAACTAAGTATATCAACCGATAAAAGATATACAACTATAAATACAATGGGGCTTAAGCGCTCTGGATAATGATATATTTTAAGAGTATAAAGATAAGTTATAAAAATATACTTGCTTGCTTATACATGTACATACTAGAACGAGTATCACGAGAAGAGCATAACTAAAGTATTTAAAGGTTGAATATTGTCGTCAAACCTGAACAGTTATGTAATCATAACTAGAATCAATATAGCCTGATCAACTATATTTATTCGAGATGTGACCGACATGTGTTTGGGAGTGATGTGGTGTTGCAACAGTCTTAAAACATACCAAATTCTATACAAGAGATTCTAGATGAGAACATGAAAGTTAGAATACTATAGGAGTATTTTCAGGCTCTATATAATTAACTTATGTGATAACTTAAAAGACCCTTACGGATAGGTCTATAATTTTGCAATGTATACTCCCAAGGTTATATATTATTGGGTTTTATAGACTTAGAATTTGTGATCTATGCTTAATTACCTGTTCCTTGTTTGGTTGTGGTTTTGGAGTAGGATCACTTATTCTAAGGTCTATTTAATCTTGGATTATATACAACTTGTATACATTGTGTAATTATAGAAGGACTCTGTAAGGATCACCCCATAAAGTTACCTTAAATCTCATAGGTTCTCTAGTCACATCCGTTCTCGCACGACAAACCCAGATAGATCTAACCACTTCCTCATAGGGGTCAACAGAAGAGTCAAGGAGGAACAAGGACAAGTTTATGAGAAGTGTTCAAACAAAGATCAACATAAGTAACCAAAACATCTGACATGTCACACTAATAAATAATAATCTTGGTTAACTTAATGAGTTAGTGGAAACACTACTCACCCTATGTGTTAGGATTATTTTCTTTACATGCAACTTGTAGCATTTATTCAAGCAACAGATAATCATTCGAGGATAGCCATTTCAAATTCATAAAGTTTATTTGGTATAAGCATTTTTATGAATTGTTTCCAAAACCCTGTGGAAGTCAGGGTCAGATACACCCAGAACTATGATAACCTTGTGTTTTTAGCTTTCGGCTTGTGTCCATTTCTCTAGACTTATTCCTATCTCATATTTGTATTCTTTTAGCAAAGATGCCTCCCTGCAGATCAATCAGACACACTATTCCGATAACTCCAACACCTCCCCCACAAATCGATGCGGCAACTCTAAATGCGGCAGTAGCTGCGGCTGTGGCAACAACAATGGCTCAATATCATCCTACCAGTTCCGGCGGAGGTGGAACACCTGTTCATGCTATTCAAAGTGAGGCCATGTGCGCTCGAGAGAGTGCTCCTACAATGACTTTATCAATTGCAAACCCCTTTCCTTTAAAGGAAATGGTGGAGTCATCACTCTGATGCAATGGTTCGAGAAAACAGATTCGGTCTTCGAAATCTGTTCGTTCCCCGAAGGGAGAAAAGTAACGTTTGTTGCCTGCACCTTCTCTGGAAAGGCCCTAACATGGTGGAACAGCCATGTTAAGTCACTGACTTTATCAGTGGCTAACTCAATAGGTTAGGAAAATCTAAAAGAGTTAATGCGGGAGGAATACTGCCCGTCAGGCGAAATTCAAAAACTAGAACAAGAACTGTGGGATCTCACTTTGGTCGGATCAGACGTAGTGACCTACACGGACCGGTTCAGCGAGCTAGCAGCTCTATGCCCCGGGATGGTTACCCTGGAGAGCAAGAAGATAGAAAGATACATTTGGGGTCTGACTATTCCGACCCAAGGAAATGCGTTGTCTTCTAACCCAGCAACGTTCAATAGTGCTAAACGTCTGGCTCAGCGACTCATCGACCACGGAGTCCGCCTTGGGGTAAAAGTCCTTATTCCCGAGCCAATGAGGGAAGAGGGCTATAATCAGAAGTCGGGGAACAAGAGGAAGAAGAAGCGAACAACACAAGACACCTCGCAAGGGCAATGAGCGAGTACTATGTACGCCGATACGATACCCACTGCTCCAGTACCTGCCAGTCGATATGTTGGAACCTTGCCGAAGTGTGGAAAGTGCAACTTTCACCACACCGGAGAATGTCGGGAAGTGCAGTGTCTGAACTACCACAGAAAGGGACACACAGTCCGTTTCTACAGGGCACCGACTCAATCGATCTCCCAAGTTCCTGGAGCTGAAGAAAACCAAGTCTGCTATGGCTATGGTGAGACGGGCCACTATCAGAGGGACTACCCGATAATAAGGAACTCAGGCGCGGATGGATGCATTCTGATGATCACCTCAGGAGAATCTACCCCAGAGTCGTCAACGAGCAACGGTACGTCTTTGATCTAGTAATTACTTTCAAAATTAATTTATATTTATATAAGATTAAAACTAGGGGAATACACTTAAAAGTAATCTTAATCACTCACGTATTGAAATAGGTCATAGTATTCAAGAGAACTAAAAGATCCGTTTAGAGAAGCTATGATGGCTTAGCATATACATCCGGGTGGTGCATAACTAAGATGTTGCAGACTTAGAGTGAGTGATTCCACCTTAATTCATGTTCCTTGTCTGGTTGTGGATTTGAGGCAGAGTTACTCAGTCGACTGTCCTATTCATCGTAAGAATTCACAACTTGTATATGACAGGCGATCGTAGTGGTACCGAGGAGGATCATGATATTCAGTATCATCACCAGTTATCAAAGCACATTTATTTGTATGTATGCGTACATAGCAGTACGATACATAGGAGTGTTAGCATTAAAGGGAAAACAGAAAGCACTAGAACATTCACTAAGAGTACATTACCGAACACACTAGGGATACATCATCGTATAACAAAGGTTCCTTTCAAATTCACCAAAACTTTGTTCAATAGAGAGTCCGTCACTATCGTTCGTCATGAGTTGGCGTGATCCTCACCATACTAAGTTCATATGTTTTCTATCGTCTCTATCGTCAAAATTTCGAAACCTTCGTCCTTCGTATCGACAGTCCAACCTAAACCCCAGTTTTATCTCCTGTATTCTAAACCCCGAAGTACTCATGCGAAGGGTACTTTGTCCTCTTAAGCCTTATCATCATATGTTCGCAGACCGTCACGAAATACCGCTCGTCCAGTAGACCAAGTTCAAGCATAGAGGCTAAGGATGAATACAACCCACCTATCACTATTCAGTGTATACGCGAGAGTGGTATATGATTATGATTACATAGATTTAGTATGTGTGCTTCCTCCCTATCTCCTGCTCCTTGTTTGGTTGTGGACCTGGGGCAGAGTCGCACATCCGACCGACTTACTAATCCTAATTATATACGACTCGTATACACGAGGTAATGATAGATGGACCAAGTACAAATCCTATCATGAACAGAAGGGCAAAGTTGCCAGGTCTATGAGTAGGTATTCTACCAATCAACGGAGCATAACCCCAGTAATACTGTAAGGAAGCTAATTTCGGGACGAAATTCCCTCTAACGGGGGGATGATGTGGCAACCTGAATTTTTTTTGCTTTAAAGACCCAATCAATAAACTCGACTAAGTGCCAAACTCATTTCTGCTATCATTTAGCCTTGTTTAGAGTCCATTTAAAGGTCCAAAGATCATTACATTCAAGCATCAAGCATAGGAATGGATCACGTACACTTCTAGCACCAAAATCGAGCCTTACACTCCAACATAAGGAGTGTACGGCCGCACACCCCTCTCCTGGAAACACACTCACGTGTATAAGTATAGATCTCATCCTCCCTTAATCCCTTTTCACGCTCCTAAGCCTAGAACTCGATTCTCTCTCAACTATCATCCGATTTTCAACTTAGATCTTCAAGAATGTAAGTGTTCTTTCCTTGATTTGTTGTTAATCTTCTTAAACTAGTTACATCCTTTGATTTCATCCATTTGAAATCATGTATTGGCTAGATCTTCAAATCTTCAACCATTTCACCAAGAACACACACTTGTTCTTGGTGATTTTGGGCCTTCTCGAGCTTCCGAATCGTAAGTACTATTTCGTTAAGCTTAGAACTTGTTAAGAACACTTTTTTAAAGCCTTGAAACTGCCTAGAACTTAAGAACATATGGTGTGTGTGGTCGTACACCCCTCAAAACACCCTTCAAACACCTCTAAAGGCTTCTATATTGTAGGTACCATTCCCTAAGCTTGTTACTTACTACATATGAGCCATAGAAAACATCTAAACCATGTTCATCAAGGAGTGTGCGGCCGCAAACACTCCATATGGCCGTACACCCCTTTGTTTAGTGCGTAAGGGCCTCCAAAGTGCATTTCTAGCTTCAACACTTGATGAGCATCAGTCCTACAAGCCTCCCTACCATTTGGAAAACGTTTTGTGCACTCTTTACCATGAGTGTGCGACTGCACACTCCTCAAAGTGGCCGTACACTCCCTTTTAGTGAATCACATGTGATTCCAACACTTGGTCAAAGTGTTTCCTAGTCCTGTAAGGTGTTTCATTGCATTTGGTTGCTTCCAAGCACTATATTTATGTCAGTATATGCCATTATATGTCATTTAGGACTTGTTAAGTCTCGGGACTTCATTCGTGGAACTTCTCATCCTTACACACATACCCGTTTGAATCACCCATATCAGGTGAGTTCATACCCTGTAATGAATCTTTTAACTGTTTTAATGCTTTTAAGGGGGGGAATACAAGTTAAACACAATGATAATTTTGTAACTATTTGTTATAAACATATTTCAAAATGTTGCTTATGTCTTCTATAAGTGGTCAAAACATTTCAAAAACTATTTTATAGTTATGTTGCTTTATAGTTTAACAAAGCTCCGTTTTTAAAGTACAAGCATAACTTGGTAGTAAAATGAGTCTTTTCAATAACTGTTCAAGTAAAATACTAGTAAACTATAATGAATATAGTTTAGAGATTCAGAACATACTAGATACAATACACGATAACAAAGAGAACATACTATATGCTTGTACATACTATTCATACATACTACATACTATACAACAGAACATACTAAGACACTATAACAAGAGAAGATACTAAAGTACTATAACAGAACGAACATACTAAGTTGCTATAGCATGGAACACTTACACGATCTAATTATACCAATGAATCACTAACGCATTGTTCTAAACAAAAGGTGATAGTTATATTGGGTATACATGATCATATAATTTTAATGTGGATGTTCACGGCTTGCAATTATTTGCAGAGGTCGCGTTTGGGTCCCAGAATCTTTTGACAGGGAGAGCGTTTAGTATGGGATCTAGCCATCACATTATACCTTAATAATCAACTTAAGACAATTAGTACAAGAGTAGCTACTATGTACAATACTATAGCACTTATATTTTCTCATTACTTTCATAAAGTGAAAGTTCCACTTGAAAGTCAACGTAAATTATTTTGGAGTCAAGATAGTTATAAACTAGGGAAAACTTACATTTTACAAATGATAAACAGAACAGTCGGTCAAGTACATTCAGTAGAAAGGGACCATAATGCTAACCTTATGATTCCTTAATGTATACATCAAAGGATATATATATATATATATATATATATATATATATATATATATATATATATATATATATATATATATATTAAAAGGATCCGATAGGTAATAGGATGTGTGCTTTCTGCTTAATTTCTTGTTCCTTGTTTGGTTGTGGGCTTAGAGCATATTCACCCAGCCTATTATCAATTCGATCTTAGTTATATATATATGTTCCGTACACATTACGTCATCATAAGGGGTACCAGGTATGGGTCAAGTCATAGGACACTAATTCAATGCATAGTCTTCTAGTACAAAACATACGTTTCAAATAGAACTTTTGGTAAACAAAACTAGATACTTACCAGTAAAGGGTTTAATCCATTTTATTAAACCAGTGTAGACTTAAAGGACTTTAGGTGATCGACTCTATAATACCTTAGTTTATACATCATGGTTATATATCATTAATACCCAACAGGTAGTTGGATGTGTGCCTTCCGCTTTATTTCCCGTTCCTTGTTTGGTTGTGGGCTTAGGGCAGATTCATCCAATCAACTATCTATTCGATATTAGATTATATATAGCACTATAAACTAAGTGATTATAGAGGTAATCACTGTGGTCTCTATTTTATTATAAGAAATAAGGGTTTTCTTAAAGGATCTTTTCATTAATTGTAAAGCAACTATTACAATTAACCCCATGAGTAACATGTGAATACACCTAGGTTATATACAACAAGGATCCAACAAACAACGGGATGTGTGCTATCCGCCTTACTTCATATTCCTTGTTTGGTTGTGGGCTTAGGGCAGATGTGCACAATTGATTGTTTGTTTACTCTGAGTTTTATATAACTTGCATCCATTTAGTACTCATAGAAGGGATTGTAAAATCGTTTTTATGTATCTTATATCAAATTAGGAAATATAGGATTTTCAAGAGGAACAGGCGAACCTTTCTAAAAACAGAACGTATAACTGACTACATTTCAACTACATTTTTCAACAACTTTCTACAACTTACTTACATCACTAAAATCTTATGAACTCACCAGCTTAATTGCTAATAAACTCTTTCAAATATCTTGTATTCTCGGGAAACTAGTAGTCAGGTACTCGCTCTGGGAATTCAGAAGATGGAGCAGTTTAGCTTCAAGTCTTGTTTTGTTAATTGCTGATACTATATGTTTTGTGAACACATACTTTGTAAACACTTTCTTTCTAATGAAATGGTTGTTCATTACTTGCTTACTATGATATATGTCTTGTGATACTAAACATGACGTCCTCCACCCCCGAACGTTCTGCCGTTCCGGTTCGGGGTGTGACAACTTACCTAAACTAAACAGCTAATCGATAGGTACACTGCCTTTCGTGTGTTTGTCTTTGTGTTTAAGTTAGTAGGATTAAAACTAGTGCATTTTACACACATCAAGTTTTTGTCTCTGTTGCCGGGTAACGATTCAAATATTTAAATTTATTTTGCTAACTATTATCATTTTTAGTTTATTAATTATTTTTAAAATTTTATTTTTATTTTTATTTATTATGTATTTTCCAAATCTCGATGCTTTTGATGCTTTTCTTGAGGAAGTAGTACAGGAAATTAAGCAAGAAGATGAGGAGTATGGATCGGATGATGATTTGAAGAAATTTGGAAGATGGTTAGATAACATCATGTCTAACGAACAAGAGCAATTCGAGTCACAAGAGCTAGAGTTAAAAGATGAAGAATTTAATCCATAAAGAGATTTGGAGGAGCTGGAAAGGTTGCTAGCAGAAGGATCCGATGAAGAACAAGAACAAGCTGAATTGCAAGAACCAAGTTGTGGTTTGACCATTACCACGACATGGCCCCCTATATTTCCGGTTTGTGTTTCGAAGCATGGGGTGACGATTCCAACTTTGGAGAAAGTTCTGAGGCACGATCCATTTTTGATTGGTATCCAACCGGTTCCAACCTTTATCAAGATTCTTGGGTTACATGAATTAAAGCTCGTTTGGCCAATTTTTGAAGCAAAGAGCCAAATTTTACAATTTGGTCCAAAGAAATATTCAATGCAACGGATGGATTGGCATTGAGTTTATTGGAAGTTTATTAAGTCATGAGTCCAGCTAAAGACTCGCACAAAAAGAAGTGCTTGCGGGAGGCAACCTGTCATTAGAGTTTGTTTTCCTTTTTCTTTCTAAACTTCTAGTATTTAGGGATAATTTAGGATTTTTATTTTGATTTTTTTTATTACTTGGTATTTGTTTTTGATTTTTTTCAGAATATAGGGTGAGGGATAGAAGGAACGAATAAAGCGTGAGGAATAAAATGTGGGATCAAGTCTAAAACGAGAAGAATGGGAGAATTGAGTCTAATTACGAGTCCGGTAATTAAATAGCCTAAGGGATGTGCTTTTACTGAAGAAAAATGAGGGGGAATATTGCTATAATAATCTCCTCAAACCCCAGAAACAAACCTGAAGCAGGAGCTAATTTTATTTACTCAGTGCAGAAAACCCGATTGTTACCACTTTTATCGACTTAACGGCGAGTTTACTATTAACTCGACGAGTTACTCTTTCTCTTACCTTCAAGATTGGCAATTTGATTCCATTCGACATGGGCATTGTCTATATTTTTGAAGATCATTTCCGAGCATTTCCAAGAAGCTTTTTCCTCGATATTTTGGAGCTGTCATCCACACGAGACGAATGACACCCAAGGCATGGATGAGTTGTTCCCATGTCTAAAGTCAGCTGAAGATGGAGCTTTATATGAAGAAGATCAACCTCGCAAGTACTATCACAGAGGAGTTTGTTCGAATTCCCTCTTTATTTTATTGTTCTTTATCATGCATAATATACAATGGGGACATTGCATAAATCAAGTGTGGGGTAGGGGGTTGGTTACATAGTTTTAGTTAAATTTTTAAATTTTTGCATAAATAAAAATTGCTAGGATTAATTTAGAAAATATTGGTAAAAGCAATTAGGGTTCATGCTAGTATTATGTTTGATGATTTTATGAAGACCCAAATGCTCAATTGAGCCTATACACGTTCTAGTGCATTTGTGGCCTCCTTTATTCTAGTGAAATCATGGGACAAAAACATAATCTTGCTTAGTTTGAGGATCGCAATATGTTTAGTATCCTAAACCAGAAATGTATCCAGGAAGACTAATACTTTAACCAAGAAAGGTTGAAGTCAAGCGCCCTTGCTTAAGCATGTAGGTTTTGAGTGAAAAAAAGTGAGGCAAATGTTATATAAAAAAAAAGAGAAATTACAATAAAAAGTTGTTAGAATTTTTGGAGCATTCAAAGCAAAGTATGAAGATCGAAGATCAAAATTCTGAAGAAATTCAAAAATTGAAGATACCAAAAATCAAACAAAGAAGGTGGTGAATTCAAAGAAATCAAAGATCAAATTATCAAGGAAGTGAAGAATTCCAAAGAGCTCCATAGTGGTATCAAAAAATTGTAATTTTCTAGATTATGTATGTTTGGGTTGCTTGACCAAGAATACTTTGAGGTTAAGAAGTTTTTTGCGGATGGATTCGGAGGGATGCATAACATGAGCGTTGTTCAAAAGAAGTGGCCGAGTGATTATGAGGATTGTGAGTATTTAGAATTAGGGGGGTCCTTAGGAAAAATGTTAGACACAAATGCATGCGTTGCGGTCTTGGAATAATGGCTGGGTTTGATTAAAATTATTTTAAGCAATGCTAGTATGTTAAAATTCAGTTTTGACTGAGCGCAAGCAAAAGTCAAGTGTGGGGTATTTTGATATGGGCATATTTAGTTATAAAATTCATGCAGTGTCTTAATACTTTATGTGGTTTTTGTCTCATTTAATGAGCAAAAGGTGCTTAATTAGTTTAGAATTTCATTTTTCATCAACAATGACATGACCGGATGGGAAAGGAAGCAGAAGGATGTTGCTGGACAGGTTGACCCCTTGTCAGTGTTTTGGCCATATCTCATGAACTGTAACTCTGATGGAAAATATTCAAAATGTACTAAAAACTAGACACAATTTCGGACGACTTTTGTGTTTTGAGAAAATGTTGATTCCAAATGGACTCGACGAGTTGGGCCTCAACTCGACAATTCACGTCGAACTTTTGCGATTCTGGACGCTGACTTGCCGTACACAGGTTTTAAGTGACAGACTCGCTGAGTCGGTCACTGGACTCGACGAGTCACCTCTATTTTGTGAAAATCTATATAAAGGGCATTCCTGCCCGATACCCTAACATATAGATGAATCCTTGGAGGCCAATTGTCGATTAAAGGTGCTGCTGGAGCGTGGGAAGCTAAGGAATCAACCCTACATTCAATTTTAAGGAGAATCAAGGCAAAATCAAGTTTACTCTTTACCTAATCTCTTGTTGAACTATGTTTTTACCAATTGATTTCGTTTTTGAGCTTGTTTCTGCTGTAATCATGAGCTAAAACTCATACCTTCTGTTTAGGATAGATGATTTTGTGATTATGGTTTGATTTTGTTGTTGGATTAATATAATTTGGTGAACTTTGTTTTATTATGCATTAACCATAACTATTTTCTGTTAATGATCAAGTAATTACTTGTTTTATTTAGATAATATTAACATTTATTTTAATTATTTACCGTTCCCTGTGTTCGATACCCTATTTACCTGATCTAAACTGCTAATCGATAGGTACACTGCCTTTCGTGTGTTTGTCTTTGTGTTTAAGTAAGTAGGATTAAAACTAGTGCAGTTTAGACACATTAGCCTCTATGTTGGCCGGATCTACCATAATTTATTTTTGGTTGACGAGATGCCCAAGGAACTGCACCTCGTGCAACCAGAACTCACACTTGAAGAACTTTGTGAAAAGTCTCTTCCTCCTCAGTGTCTCCAGCACCTCCCTCAGGTGCTCATCATGCTGCTCCTGGGTCTTCGAATAGACCAAGATACCATCAATGAAGAGTATTACAGACCGATCCGACATCGATTTGTATAGGTAGTTCATGAGGTCCATGAACGCGGTTGGAGCATTGGTGAGCCCAAATGGCATCACCACAAACTCATAATGACCATAGCGAGTCCTAAAAGTTGTCTTCTGTACATCATCATCCCTGACTCGCATCTAGTGATACCCTGACCGTAGATCAATCTTGGAGAACCAAGATGCTTCCTAAAGCTGATCAAACAAATCATCTATCTTCAAAAGTGGGTAACGGTTCTTCACCGTTACCTTGTTCAGCTCCCGGTAGTCTGTGCACATGCAATGTGACCCGTCCTTCTTCTTCACAAACAGTATCGGGCCTCCCCATGGTGAACTGCTCGGTCTGATAAAACCCTTGTCCAGCAGCTTTTGCAGCTGCGTAGACAACTCCTGCATCTCGGGAGGAGCCAACCGATATGGTGCCTTGGCTATCGGAGCCGCACCAGGGACTAGGTCAATCCTAAACTCAACCTGTCTCTCCGGAGGTATCCCAGGTAAACCCTCCGGGAATACGTTCGGGTACTCTTGGACTACCGATACATCATCAACTGTTGTCTTACCCTTATCCCGGGTATCCATGACATACACGACGTATCCTGCACAACCCTGCTGAAAGTGACGCCTCGCCTTCGCTGCTAAGTAGAGAACCAGTCCGAGTTGTGGCCTCTCGCCTTGGATCACTAACCCTCCCCCACTAGGAGTGCGGACTCTCACTAGCTGCTACTCACAATCAATCACTGCCTCATTGGGGCTCAACCAATCCATAACCACTATAACTTTATACCCTCGCAGGGGAATAGGAACTAGATCCACTAAAAACTGCTCATCAAACAACAAAAACGTACATCCTCTG
Organism: Lactuca sativa; assembly: GCF_002870075.4. Classification (NCBI taxonomy): domain Eukaryota; kingdom Viridiplantae; phylum Streptophyta; class Magnoliopsida; order Asterales; family Asteraceae; genus Lactuca; species Lactuca sativa. The sequence continues at coordinate 182,452,758 of NC_056623.2, forward strand.
TGAATCCTCGTGATCCTGACGGTCCTATCATCTGCTATCTCTACATCAAGTGGGTAATCCATCTCCCCTAGAGCTCTACTAAATCGCTTGCTAATAGCGAGCGACACAAAAGATCAAGTGGCACCCAAATCAAACAGTACCAAAGCTAATATATTGTTCACTAAGATCGATCCTTTAACATAACATATAAACATAAGTAACAAACAATATCAATAAAGAGATAAGAGAAAGATACATACCCTTCACCACATCAGGAACTGCTCTTGCCTCCTCTGTTGTGAGCTGAAAAGCACTACTTTGCGCCGTCGGTGCCTCAGCCCGGCCCTGTCGGCCATCTGTAATCCTCAATGTGGCAGGAGAAGGTGCTACCACCTTCCCTGCTGCTGCTAAACTCGGGCACTAGGACCGCTTGTGTCCCCTCTGATTGAACTGAAAACAAATCATATATGACGCTGTCATGGTGGTGGTAGTGGTTGTGCAACCACGGCTCACATGACCAGTTCGGCCGCACTTGTAGTAGCCCGAACTCCCCACCTTGCACGCTCCCCGGCGCATCCTGCCGCATATTCCACAATGGTCGTGGCTTTGCTGGCTCCGAGATCTGTGATCTGATACCTTGGGCTTCTTGCCCAAACTCCCTAACTGACCCCCCTCTGGTCTCATCTTTCTCTCCATCTCTAAATCCAACTCTCTCTCTCTCTCTCTCTCTCTCGCCCTAGCAATCACGTCCTCCAGCGTCTTACAGCTGGAGCGGCTCACAAACTGGTGGATATCACTCTGCAACATCTTGTGGTACCGAGCCTTCTTCATCTCCTCATCTGCCACATACTGCGGAACAAGAAGGGCTCTCTCCCTGAACTTGGCGATGATCTCTGCCACTATCTCTATAGTCTGCTGGAGGTCCTGAAACTCTTTAGCAAGCTGCTGCACCTCTATCACTGGTGCAAACTCGGCCCTAAACCGAGTTGTAAAGTCACTCTGTGTCATGGTATCAATAGCTGCATCATCACCCAGGGCACGTCCGACCTCCTCTCACTAGTCACGTTCCTTGTCCTTCAGTAGACAGGACGCTAGCCTAACCTTGTCCCCCTCGGGATAACTGCTGGTGCGGAATGTGTTGGCGACATCAGCCAACCATCTAGCACTCACAATGGGGTCCTGAGCCCCATGATAGTCGGGAACTCCACATGCTCTGAACTCCTAGAAAGAGAGTGTGCATGACCCCATCATGGCCTCCACCTCAATGCGTAAAGCACTAAATCTCTCATCCATAAGCTCCAGGATACCCTCCTTGATCGAACCGAAGATCACAAGAGTCTGCTAAATAATACTTTATGTGTTCTCTGAGGAGATAAACTCCCTAGTCTGCTCATCTAGCAGCTCTGCTCCAGAGCCTGAGCCTGATCCCTCACTGGCACCTGAACTGCCGATTGTTGGTCTAGGCCGTAAAACCACCATTATGAAAAACACATTATAACAAACATCGGAATACTAAACATAACTCGAGGGATCTCATACACTACAAGTCTCCTGGATTCATCTCAGCCTTCCTTGATTCGAGTACAGATTCTCTGCTTTACGGGCCCATACTACCTTCCACATCTATCCATACTTTCCTCAAGAACTGCCTTGACCCCACCAAGTCCCTTCTACTACTACTGCTTCATGCGTTACTCTCATCCTAGGCTTGCCCTAGGGTAATCACCATCCCACTCTCTGCCATCAGCTGCATAAGAAGTTCCGGTTATCTCCCCCTAACTAGATCGCGAATAACATTACATACTGCTAAGACTAGATATTTCTTCGAATGAGAGATCCTACCCTACAACGGTTGGACTCAGACAAGAGCTGCGAAATAGAGCTACACCTAACCTTCTGAAATTATTTAGTCCTCACAAAACGTAACTTAACATATTCGTTTACTAGTTAGTAAAAGATAACTAGAACTCCTAAAAGCACAAAGCCAGCAACATTCGAGCAGTGAGTACACATAATCAAGCATATTCTAATTAGGCTATCATACTGACTAATATGTACTAGCATGCATTTCATAAAGTTGATACACATATAACAGGCACATAAGGCATCCTTCCTAGATCCTTAGTCGTAATCTAGCATGAAGTTCTCATAAAGCTGATAATCATATCATAACACAAACTTGTATGGGTAATTCGGGAGTACTTACTTGAGCTCGGCTGATTGCTTCCACCAAACCCTTTTCTCCTTTTCACAATTCTTATCTTTTTGCTTTTTCTAAAATTCTTTTCCTTTCTCAAAAATCCTTTTATAAAAATGATTTTTCTTTGGAAAATTTCTATACCAATTCCTTAGTTTGAGATCTGACACGCCCGAAAGTGTGCCTAAAACCCTCAAACCAATGCTCTGATGCCAACTTGAAACATCCCAAAAATATAGTCCAAAATTTTTTATTTTAAATCATTAATAAAACCATAAATATCATCATCATTATCATATAAAAACCATGAACCAATTATCTCAAAACATCACGTCAAATATTGTATCAAAATCGTATGAGAAAATATTAGAGTCTAAAACAATCCCAAGCGGAAACTGTAATGTGTGCCATGCGATCATCCCGAGCCCTTCCCCTTGCTAGTGGAAGTACCTGAAACCAAAACTAAAAATGTAAGCACGAAGCTTAGTGAGTCTCCCAAACTACCACATACCATACACATATCACATAATATATCTTGGGCCCCGCCCCTGCTAAATCGAGTCAAGCTCGACATCGGCTTTCCCGGCATCGGGCCCCGCCCGATATCAAACGCTATTCGGCATCGAGCCCCGCTCGACATCAGATCGAGATCCGGAAACATATTATCATTCCTCGGGAACCGCCCCGACATCATACCGGAGTCCAGAACATACTATCATAACATATCAACTATACATTCCTCGGGCTTGCCCCGACATCGGACCTAAGCCCGGAACACATAACACATAACAAACACATGCAGGAATCACAAACACATCAAGCATACAAATATACAAGCATTCCTCGGGACTGCCCCGATATTGGATCAGAATCCGAAAAACATAGAAATCTACTTCGGGCCCTGCCCGACATCGGACCGTGGTCCGGAACTACTGTTATCTAAACAGGCCGGCCTTGGTGCCTTAGACCCGCTCCTAGTGGATAAAACTTACCTTGCAAAGCTGTCTACAAAAACTCGCGGTGAGGAATATCTGATAGCTGCTCCAACGACTCCCCGACTATCAATATCACAATAATACTTAGTCAAAATCTGATAATCCTTCCCAGGGTAAAATGACCATTTTACCCCTGGTCAAAGTCAACATCTTAGTCAAATTCAAAGTCAAGGTCAACTCCCAGTCAACTCCAACTCATCGAGTCATCTCCCAACTCGGTGAGTTAATGAGCAACTCAAACACATGGTCAAATAAGTTAACTCGTCGAGTCCCTTCCCGGACTCGTCGAGTTCTTCATGTCATAACATCGGGACATATCGACTCTAACTCGTCGACTCCCCTCCTTGGACTCGTTGAGTTCTTCAGCTTTCGAGTGCTACTGTTGTCCAACTCATTACGTTATCTCCTAAACTCAATGGTTTCACTCACAACCAGAAAAGGAGTTTGGGTTCACGACCCGACTCGCCGAGTCCAAGAACAACTCGTCGAGTCCTTCCTGTGACATATCCATTCAGTCGATCTAATCCATTCTAATGCTTCTAACTCATAGATCTAGACTCCTTAGACTAACATTACACGTAAAGTTGCTAACTTTACATACATGCATGGTGTTATGAAGCTAAAACATCCAATCCAAGCCAAAATGAAGGTGTAAGTCATAGCATGGAGCCATGGCTGAATAAAGGTGGCAACTTTGAGCTTGAAAAGCTCAAGAGTACCCAAATCTGAAGTCCTTTCATTCTCAAAGGTTCAAATCTCGGATTGACCTTGGAAATGGCCCAAAAATGACAACATACAAGCTAAGAAGGAGATCTAAGTGAATAACAGCGAAGGTATAAGCTTTATACCTCTATGAAGACAAACATGAGTCCTTAGCTCTGGATCTCCAACCTTTCTTCTGCAACTCCAGGCCTTTGCTTCCTTCTTCTAGCTTTCAATCACAAAAATAGCAATAAATAGCTCAAGATCACTCAAGATTGATTAGGGTTTCGAGGTTAGGGTTTGGAAGGTGATGGAGGTTGTGATGGAGGCCAGATATGATGCTTAAATAGGGTGTAAACCCTATATATTAGGGTTTCATCCAGCCTGTCCTACTCGTCGAGTCAGGGTTGTGACTCGACAAGTAGCCCACTTAAAACTTGCGCATATACAAACTTCTACCCGACGAGTTAGGGCCACCAACTCATCGATTAGCCCTTCCAAAATAAATAAATAATTAATTAAATGTGTAACAGGGAAACAGGCATTACCTGTTGGGTGGCTGTGTTGAAACGTCCCGAAAATACGGTTAAAAAATTTCGTTTTTTAATTATGAATAAAAACATAGTTATCAAATCATCACATAAAAATCATAAGTCATTGTTTCTCAAAACATCATAAATATTTGTCAAACATATCAGAGTAAAAACATCCCAAGCTAAAATCATGGTGTGTGCGTTGCAGTCATCCCGAGCTCTTCCCTTTGCTATCGGAAGTACCTGAAACCAAAACTGAAAACTATAAGCACGAAGCTTAGTGAGTATCCCCAAACTACCACATACCATACACATAATCATATAATCATAAAATAACATAACATTGGCATTCCCCGCTACATCAGGTCCAGCCCGTCATTGGACAAGTCCGGCATCGGGCCCCGCCCAACATCAGACCGAAATCTGGCATCAGGCCCCGCCCGACATCGAGCAAAGCTCAATATATATATCAACATATCAACAAATACATATAAACATTCCTCGGGCTCCGCCCGACATCGTGCCGAAATTAGGAAGCATACAACCATTCCTCGGGCTTTCCCCGGCATCGGGCCAAAGTCCGGAAACATTCATCGGGCTTTCTGCAGCATCAGACCGAAGTCCGGAAACATATAAACCTACATCGGGAACAACCCGACATCGGACCTTAGCCCGGAATATACTAACATACATAAACAGGTCAGCATTGGTGCCTTCGACTCGTTCCTACAGGAGGAAACTCACCTCGCAAAGCTGAATGCGAAATCTCATCATAAGGATTCTCTAACGGCTGCTCCAACGACTCCCCAACTATCATTATCACAACAACACTTAGTCAAAACCCCATAATCATTTTTAGGGAAAAATGACCATTTTACCCCCTAGTCTAATTTGGACCATAATCCTAGGCCCAATTCCATCTAATCTTTCCAATCCCACTAATGGCCCACTAAAGACCCACTAATGGGCCAATTTTCTAAATTAGGCTCAACTCCTCAAATGGGCCTTCCCTTAAGCCCAAATATGTCCTTGGCCCAATAACCGACTCCTGATGGCCCACTAAGGCCCAAAAGCTATGAAGTCCAAAGTTTGGCCCAAACTGAGGCCCAAATCAGTGAGTACGTAGAGCATACTCCTCTGTACGCTAAGCATACAGGTTGCATGGCTTGTATGATGCGCGTACTGGGTTGTACGCCCGACGTACTACCCTGTTAAGCCATAAACTTCAAAAGTGCTTAATCCTTTAAGACCTTAAGCCCAAATTACATATATTAGTCCATTAAATGTCTTAAATCATAAAGTTGATTACTTGGTGGCTTGCAACCCACCAAATGGACCCAAACTTGGAATATAGCAACTAGCTTCCATGGAAATAACTAGAAATCATGCATGGTCACAAAAGGACCTTCATGATCGAAACTTTACTGTTATTGGGACTCATATAGCACTAAGGGTGGCAACCCTAAGACTAGATACGAAGTTGAACCATAAAAATCCATTGTTGGGACATAAAAAGGTCCAAAACTACATTAACATAGATCTAAGCGTTCATGAGGCAAGTTGAAAGCGTTTTACCTCAAATGAGTGCCAAATGGTGGTGTTATCTCGGATCCTTGAGCTCAAGCTACTCAAGTTCTTTTTCTTCAACTTCTTATTTTTCCTTTCAAGCTTCTAAACACCACTATGAACTTCACAAAGCCAAAAACATACAAGGATGAAGAATAAAAGGTCTTCTACGATTTTCTGAGGTTGAGAGGCTGGTAAGGAGGTTAGGGTTTGAGTCATAATATTGTATTTATATGGCTTAAACCCTAATTTTTAGGGTTTTGAGTTTTCTTGCGTACGTTGCGCGTACACCTTGGTATGTTGTGCGTACACACCTTTGCCCCCACATCCAATGTTGCACTATGCCCCACGTAAGCCAAACTTACGCCCAACGTACGTCTTTGGGTAGCCCAATCCTATCGGCCCACTTACTAAAGTCCACTCAATAATCCATTTACTTATTTCATAGCCCAACAATTAATTACAAAGATATTAAATAATAATTACCTCAAGTGACGGATGTTACAATTCTCCCCCACTTGAATCAGACTTCATCCTCGAAGTCCGCTGCGCCTGGAAGTAACTCTAGGTAGTGCTCTTTCATCTCCTCCTTGGGCTCCCAAGTCCACCCCAAGCCCTTGCGGTGCTGTCACTGCACCTTCACCAGCTCTAATCTATTGTTCCTCAGCTCTTTCGTCATCCTGTCAAGAATGGCTACCAGTCTCTCGATGTAGTTAAAGTTGTCTTCAACCTATATATCCTCTAAAGGCACAACTGCAGAGTCATCCACTAAGCACTTCCGCAGTTGGGAGACATGAAAAGTGTTGTGGATCTGGCTGAGCTTTGCTGGAAGATCCAAACGATAAGCAATCCAGCCCACCCGATCCAAAACCCTGAACGAACCGATGTACCTGGGGCCCAGCTTGCCTCGCTTCCTAAACCGATTGACACCCTTCTAAGGTGACAGCTTCAGGAGGACCATGTCGCCTACCTGAAACTCCAAGTCTGAACGGTGCTTGTCGGCATAGCTTTTCTGCCGACTCTGAGCAGTCTGAAGCCTGCTCCGGACCTGCTAAATCTTCTCAGTGGTCTTGAGTACCACTTCGGTACTCCCCATGACTCTCTGACTGACCTCACCCCAATAGATTGGGGTCCTACACTTCTTCCCATAGAGAATCTCGAAGGGAGGTCGATCTATGCTAGCGTGGTAGCTGTTGTTATATGAAAATTCCGCTAACAGAAGATACGTATCCCAACTGCCTCTAAAATCCAATACGCATGCACACAACATGTCCTCTAGACTCTGAATCGTCCTCTCACTCTGCCCATCAGTCTGAGTGTGGAAAGTGGTACTAAAGTGAAGATGAGTACCCATCTCGTCATGGAACTGCTTCCAAAATCTGGAAGTTAAACAAACATCTCGGTCTGACACAATCGAAACCGGCAATCCATGACATGCCACTACCTCATGTACGTAGATCTCGGCTAGCTTCTCAGCCGATATACTCTCCTGGATTGGTATGAAATGAGAATTCTTGATTAACCGATCCACGATGACCCATATCGAATCAACTCCACGTGCAGTCCTGGGAAGCTTTGTGATTAAATCCATTGTGATATCTTCCCATTTCCACACAGGAATGTCCAATGGCTACATCTTGTCGTGAGGTCGCTGGTGTTCGGCCTTGACTTTCTTACAAGTCAAGCACCTCTCCACATACCAAGCTATGTTCCGCTTCATGCAGGTCTACCAATAATCAGGCCAAAGATCCCGGTACATTTTCGTCGCCCTAGGATGGATGAAGAACATTGACTTGTGGGCCTCATCCATAAAAACCTGTCGTACCCCGCCCTAGTAAGAAACCTAGACCCTCTGATGCAGGGTCAACAACCCACGACTGTTATAATCAAATGAGGCCACCTAACCTACAATCCGCTCACACTTCCGATGCTCTTCCTTCATACCCTCGACCAGCGCCTCCTGAATCCATTCCAGCAACAGAGTAATCATTGTCATCCTCAGACATATATCTCGAATCAGAGATGCCTCTGCCTTGCGGCTAAGAGCATCGACCACCACGTTGGCCTTCCTTGGGGATAAAGGATCTCACAGTCGTAATCCTTCACCTCATCTAGCCACCGACCCTACCTCATGTTCAGATTCGGCTGATCCATCAAGTACCTCAAACTTTTGCGGTCCGTGTAAATGGTACAACAAACCCCATATAGGTAGTGTCGCCAAATATTTAGGGCAAAAACTACAGCCCTCAACTCCAAATTCTGTGTTGGGTAGTTCGCCTCGTGAGGCTTCAACTGCCTCGAAGTGTATGCTATCACATGACCCCGCTACATCAGCACTGCACCCATGCCCGTGATCGAAGCGTCATAGTAAACTGCAAAATTGTCGACACCCTTCGGCAAAGTCAGAATCGGTGCCTCGCATAACCGCTGTTTGAGAGTCTCAAAGGCTGCCTGCTGCCCAGGCCCCCAGCGGAATGTCACCGATTTCTTGGTCAGTCGGGTCAAGGGAACAACAATCTTGTAGAAATCCCGGATGAATCTCCGATAATAACCCGCTAGACCAAGAAAACTCCAAATCTCCTATAGAGACCTCGGAACCTCCCACTGCATCACGACCTCTATCTTGGCCGGATCGACCACAATATCATTTTGGTTGACAAGGTGCCCCAGAAACTGCACCTCGCGCAACCAGAACTCATACTTGGAGAACTTTGCGAGAAGTCTCTCCTTCCTCAGTGTCTCCAGCACCTCTGTCGGGTGCTCGTCAGGGTGCTCCTGAGTCTTGGAATAAACCAAGATGTCATCGATGAAAATTATCATAGACCGGTCCAACATCGGTCTGTACAAGCGGTTCATGAGGTCCATGAACGCAGCAGGAGCATTGGTGAGCCCAAACGACATTACCACGAACTCATAGTGACCATATCGAATCCGAAAGGTTGTCGTTGACATATCGTCGTACCTTACTCGCATATGGTGATAACTCGATCGCAGATCAATTTTGGAGAAATAAGATGCACCCTGAAGCTATTCAAATAAGTCATAAATTCTTGGGAGGAGATAACGGTTCTTCACCATTACCTGATTCAACTCCCGATAATCTATACACATCCGATGTAACCCGTCCTTCTTCTTCACAAACAGGATTGGTGCTTCCCATGGCGAACTGCTTAGCCTAATAAATCTCTTGTCTAACAGCTCATGCAACTATGTAGACAACTCTTGTATCTTGGGAGGAGCCAACCGATATGGTGCCTTAGCTATCGAAGTCGGACCAGGGACTAGGTCAATCCTGAACTCTACCTGCCTCTCCGGAGGTATCTCAGCACGACCAGTACATTATCCACGGTCGCCTTATGTTACACCCCCAAACCAGAATGGCAGAAACATTTGGGGGTGGATGACTTCACGTAGTACCATAACAACTAAATATTGTAAAGAAAGTAACACAACCATCATTTATATAATAAAAACGTACATTGTTGCGTTATACATGATTCCAAAAGAATATTACAATATGATGATGTAAAATGTTTAATAATAAACGCACTTAGCGTTCCTTCTTCAAAAGCTGGTAGTTACTTGTATTACTGATTCCCTGAGAAATACAAGTTGTTTCGAAAAAGTGTCAACAATAAAGTTGGTGAGTTCATAAGTGTTTTGTATTGAAAATAATGTCTTTATGGAAGAAAATCGATGAACGTGGTTTTCAGAAAATCCAATATTTTCCATACATAGTTTGAAAAGTTCCCAAAGTTGGAAGGCGTTAGTATCTTTCGTAAGTGAATGATAAAGATAAGTTTGCACTCAAAATAATGTAAATACTGAATGCATGTATGAATCTCGTAAATCAAGCTTGTTTTTATATTTTCGTGTGAGTCTTATAACCATACTATTGACACAGACTGCCTATAACAACATTCTTCAGGTGTTGTAGTGTTATGACATTTGTCACCCCAGACCTGCCGGTCTAACTGTAGCTAACAGTTTAGGTGCGGGGTTGTCAATCCCGTATAGATATATACACAAGTATCACGCTCTCCCTCTAAGAGATTATGGCTTATAATACAGGACTTGAAATGCATACATAAAAGTACGTTGAAGTATGAATATCTCACATCACTTAGTATAAATAGATTTACGATAAGAAAGTATTTATACGATAAGAAGGTATTTATTTCACTTTAGAAGAAAGTATTTCGTTTTTCAAGATGTATACGTATGAATGTATGAATAACTCGCAAACTATACCCATTATAGTTTTTCATAAAGTATGTTCCATTTGGTGAAAATAACTTGGTGATATACTAAACTTTATACGTAAAGTAAGATGTTGGTATCGAATAATAATAAGATAGATGTTGCATTTATATAAAACGATACGTTTTCTTGTATTGTACTTGTATTTCCCCTCTAAAACATGAAAAGACTTGAAAAGTAAGGGTATGAACTCACTTGTTCGGTTTGAAGAGAGTGGGACTAGAGTCGGGCAGAACTTCAACCGTGGAAAGCTGCGTCTTCGAGCTTCTCGGGGATCTCGGTAGCGTAGAACCTTCGTCGGGGGCTCGGGTTTGGAAATCGAGGGTGTCAGGACGGCCTCTGGTGCTTGTAAGTGTGTGAGAGTAAGTGTGGTTTTGAGAAATGTGTGCTAAAATCCGGAGCTTATGCCTTCTATTTATAGGGCTGAAATTGCGAGTACGCTGGGCGTACTACCGGAGTACGCTGGGCGTAACTTTGCATCATGGCTTACAACTCGAGTCTAGCTAGGCGTAGAGCTGCAGCCGATGGGACTCGACTCTGCACCTAAGTACGCTGGGCGTAATCCTGGCTTCTATCTTCTAAATTCCGTAAATTTCGCGTACGGGCTCTGTTTTTCGCGTTCTTTACATTCACGCAGAGATGAGATTATGCTCTACAACTTTCATTTAGAAACCGTCGGCTAGTTTTGAATTTATTTTTAATGCTATGTTTTTAATAGGCCGGGACTGCTAAAGTCCGTTAAAAATTCATAGTTTCTTTATCCGACGTTGGTTTTCATTTGTCTTTTTATCATCTTACTCCTATTGTGGAGACCTTCAACTTTCGTTTAGGTTGCGTTAGCTAAATATCGCTCGGTCTTCAATTCGAGTTTTTAGCCCTCTACTACTGTTACGAAACTTAAAAAATTCGTAACTTCTTCATACGAGGTCCAATTTGGGCGATCTTTTTATGTACGTTTACAGTTTAACGAACTCTACAACTTTTTTTTAGATACTTAAGGCTAAAATGCATTTAATTGTAATTTCACTTTTTACGTTAAATAGTGTTTTACCGGGTGTGTCGTAAATATTTGAGTGGTTATAGTTTCTTCAATATAACCCGGTTTCGAATGTTCTTTATGTTTTTGGAAACCTTGGCACGATATCTAACATTTGACGCATCCCAATTTAGATATTTTGAACACTCTATTTTTGACGTTAATTTCGTTATTCCAAATAGTTTTCGTTGTATTTGACTTTTGAGTGTTACATTGCTTTTGGAAAAATATAGGGTTGTCACATCATCCCCCCGTTAGAGGAATTTCGTCCCGAAATTTAATCTAAGACTGAGTTTATAGGTTAGGGAAGAGATACGGGTACTTTTGTTTCATCTGATCCTCGCATTCCCAGGTGTATTCAGGTCCTCGCTTGGCGTTCCAGCGGACCTCTATAATAGGTATGCGGCTTTGTTTAGTCATTTTAATTTTCTGATCCATGATCTCTACTGGTTCTTCTATGAATTGGAGATTCTCATTTATTGCAATTTCGTCCAGAGGGATGACAAGGGTCTCATCAGACAAGCACTTCTTTAGGTTTGATACGTGAAAGGTAGAGTGTACGTTGTGGAGTTCCTGAGGTAATCAAAGTTTGTAAGCCACCGGACCGATCCTGGCAAGGATCTCGAATGGTCCAATGTATCTTGGGTTCAGTTTCCCATGCTTTCCGAAATGTATTAACCCTTTCCAGGGCAAGACTTTTAGTAGGACACGGTCTCCAACCTGGAATTTCAAGGGTTTACGTCTTTTATCCGCATAACTCTTTTGTCTGTCCCTTGATGCTTTCAGTCGTTCCTGGATCTGAACAATCTTCTCTGTAGTTTCCCTTTTGATTTCTGTCCCAGTGAGCGTGTTGTCTGTTGCTTGTCCTTTTGCTAGTTGTGTGTCCCCCACTTCAGCCCAACACAGAGGCGATTTGCATTTACGGCCGTAGAGGGCTTCAAATGGGGCAGCCTTGATGCTAGTGTGGTAGCTATTGTTGTATGAAAACTCGACCAAGGGTAGGTGGGTGTCCCATGCTTTGCCAAAATCGATTACGCAAGATCTCAACATATCCTCTAGGGTTTGGATGGTTCTCTCACTCTGGCCGTCAGTTTGTGGGTGATAAGCAGTACTCATGTCTAGTCTTGTTCCTAGAGATTTTTGCAGCGACTGCCAGAACCTTGAGGTGAATCTACTATCTCGGTCTGAGATAATGGATATGGGCACACCATGCAGCCGTACGATCTCTCTGAGGTATGTTCTAGTTAGTTTCTCCAATTTATCTGTTTCTTTGATTGGTAGGAAGTGCGCTGATTTAGTTAACCTGTCGACGATCACCCAGATGGTGTCGAGTCCACTTGCTGTCTTGGGTAATTTGGTTATGAAATCCATGGTTATCCGCTCCAACTTCCATTCGGGTATTTCTGGTTGTTGCAACAATCCCGAGGGCTTTTGGTATTCCACCTTGACTTTGGCGCACGTCAGACATTTGCTCACGTAGGTAGCAATTTCGGCTTTCATGTTCGGCCACCAGTACAGTTTCTTTAGGTCGAGATACATCTTATCCGAGCCAGGATGTATGGAGTATCGTGTCTTATGGGCTTCGTTCATGAAGACTTCTCTGAATCCGCCAAACTTCGGTGTCCAGATCCGATCCATGAAGTAACGAACTCCATCATTCTTGACTTCAAGCTTCTTATCCATTCCCTTAAGGCTTCCCCTGTCACATTTTCAAATTTTAAGGCTTCTACTTGGGCTTCCCTGATTTGTGTGGACAGGTGTGAATGGATTGTCATAGTTAGAGACTTCACTCTGCGGCTCGAGTATTCCTTCCGGCTGAGTGCATCGGCCACCACGTTAGCCTTTCCGGGATGATATCGAATTTTGCATTCGTAATCGTTTATTAGTTCTACCCACCGTATTTGTCTCATGTTGAGTTCTTTCTGGTTGAGGATATGCTGGAGGCTTTTATGATCGGTGAAGACTGTACATTTCGTGTCGTAGAGATAGTGTCTCCATATCTTTAGAGCAAAAACGATTGCTCCTAGCTCGAGATCGTGCATCGTGTAGTTTACTTCGTGCGTCTTTAGTTGTCTTGAGGCGTAGGCGATGACATTCCCTCGTTGCATCAGGACACGCCCAAGTCCTTGGTTTGACGCATCACAATAGACCATGAAGTCTTCTGTTCCTTCTGGTAAGGTTAGAATGGGCACACTACATAAGGCTCGCTTTAGTGTTTGAAACGTGATGTCTTGTTTTTCTCCCCAGTTGAAGGTCACGCTCTTCTGAGTTAGGGTGGTAAGTGGCTTGGCAATCTTCGAAAAGTTTCGTATGAACCTTCGGTAATATCCGACAAGTCCCAAAAATTGCCGGATTTCTGTTGGGGTTCTTGGGATCGTCCAATTCTCTGTTGCCTTGATCTTAGAAGGATCCACATGTATCCCTTTTTTGCTTACTACGTGACCTAGGAAATCTACTTCCCGAATCCAAAACTCACACTTTGAAAATTTTGCGTATAGCTTTTCTGCCCTCAATGTTTCCAAGACTTGGCAGAGGTGTTGGCTGTGTTCTTCCTTGCTTCTTGAATAGATGAGTATATCATTTATGAACACGATCACGAATTTATCCAGGAAGGGACGACATACCCGTTTCATCAAGTCCATGAACACTGCTGGTGCATTTGTCAATCCAAAGGGCATCACTACAAACTCGTAGTGACCATAGCGTGTTCGGAATGCCGTTTTGGGGATGTCTCCTTGCAGCACTCGTAGTTGGTGATAACCGGATCTTAGATCGATTTTTGAGAAGTAGCTTGCTCCCTGTAGTTGATCGAACAAGTCGTCTATGCACGGCAGGGGATATCGGTTCTTGATCGTGAGTTTGTTCAGTTCTCGGTAATCGATGCACATGCGAAAAGATCCGTCCTTCTTCTTCATGAATAGGACCGGTGCTCCCCATGGTGCGAAGCTCAATCTGATGAAGCCCTTGCTCAGCAGCTCGTTTAATTGACTGAACAGTTCCTGCATCTCGGCTGGGGCTAGACGGTAAGGCGACTTTGCTACTAGAGTAGCTCCGGGGATTATGTCGATTCTGAACTCGACTTGGCGTTCTGGTGGGATTCCTGGGAGATCTTCTGGGAAGATGTCTGGGAAGTTGCAGACTTCCGGAATGTCTTTAATGTTCTTCGGTTCTTGTTTCTGGTCTACTACATGGGCTAGAAAGGCATGATATTCTTTGCGAAGATATTTTCGTGCTTTAACACATGATATGATTTGTAAATTTGTACTAGGTTTGTCACCATAAATAACAAGAGTTTTGTCGTTTGGCAGATTGAGGCGAACGGCCCTTTCGTGACAAAGTATATCGGCATGGTGAAGACTTAACCAGTCCATACCGATGATGACATCAAAACTTCTTATCGAAATGGGCATAAGATTGATTTGAAATAAGTGCTCGTTTAAATTTAATGTGCACCCTACGTACATATCGCTTGCGCTTTCCGTTTTACCGTTTGCCATTTCTATAGTGAATATTTTATTGAGTGGTCGGGGTTTTTGATTAAGTAGGTGTTTGAATTTATGACTCACAAAACTTCTCACCGCACCGCAGTCAAAGAGTATGCATGCATAAATGTTGTCGAGGAGAAACGTACTCGTAACCACCGTGGGGTCAGATATTGCTTCATTTAGTCCTATCGCCAGCACTCTCCCAACACCACCAGTATTCTTTTCCTTGGGGCAATCCCACTTGAAGTGCCCAGTTTCTCCACACCCATAACATGCCTGTCTTATTCCAGTACCAGGAACTTGAGTGATTGGTCGCGCCGGTGCCTTACAGAAACGGGCAGTGTGCCCTTTCCTGTCGTAGTTTTTACAGTGCATCTCGCGGCAATTACCGTGGTGATGGTAGTTACATTTTCTGCACTTTGGCAGGTTCCCAACATATTGTTTTGTTGGCGCAGGGGTAGCATGTCACACCCCAAAACCGGAACGGCGGAAACGTTTTGGGGTGGATGACGTCATGTCAAGTATCACAACACATGCATTATAGTAATCAAAGTACAACAAGACATTGCATTAATAGTAATAATTTTACATGGTTACATTAATACATCAATTCAAAGTAATACAAGTAATAGAATAGATACAACATAATACTAAACTATCTTCATCAACTGCTCCGAGATGTACCTGTCTAATGCTAACCTGAGAATACAAGTTATTTGAAAACCGAGTATCAGCATTTTTACAAATGCTGGTGAGTTCATTAGCATTTAGTGACATTTATCCAAATAACTTTATAAAGTAGTAGTTAAAGTGTTTACTGTGCATTAGGGTTCTTTCCAGAAAATCCTATATTTTCTTTTATCAAAGCAGTCTTCTACCAAGACTGGTTAGTGTTATGTGATAAAAAGTGGTTTTCCCTTAGTTGCTATCATTATCAAAATACTGAATTTGATTATTAAAGAAAGCACGAGACAACAGGGAAATAACATATGCCTCAGCAGTGAGGACTGTTGACTAAGCTAAAGGAATCATAGACTCCAGGAGAGTATCGAACGAACGACACGCCTAGTTCAGTCTAACAAATAGAGACATAGACCCCCGAAGGTACCAAATGAAAGGTACAGCTGACAGTGAATACAGACCGCAGACAATATCAAATGAAAGATATGTTTAGCAAGGTCTAAAACAGTGAATACAATGAATACAGTGATTACAGTGGATACAGACCCCAGACAACATCAAATGAGAGATACGTCTTGTAAGGTCAAAACAGAGGAGACAGACCCCAGACAGTATCAAATGAAAGATACGTCTTGTAAGGTCAAAGCAGTGTGACTCTGAAATTGAATTACCAGCATACAGTGTGAATTGCTGGCGAAATACCGTTACCTTAAGGCCATGAATTATAAGGTAACCCGGGATACTCGTAACCATACTAACCGACACTAGAGTACTAGACGCCCTACAAGCGTCTATATAATGTGACATTTGTCACCCCTTGGCTTGGTGAGCCGTTGACTGTAGCTAGCAGTCAGGGTGCGGGGGTGTCAATCCCGTATAGATCTATACACACAATGTCCGCTCTCCCTACAGGAGACTCTGGTTACCAACTAGACGACTGAGAAGGCCGTGTCCCGGAGATGCATCCCAAAAAGTGGGTAATGACTTCCAAACAGTGGGTAGTGGGTTTCTAATGTAAGTGCTGACCTAGAGGTAGAGACTCTTAACTGAATTGACTGAAGAAAACCCGTATGTCTATGCTTGTGTACATAATATATAACTAATGAATCGAACGACCTTCGGATGGACATCCGATCCCACCAGACCACATCTCAACGAAGAAAAGGAAATAGGGCGGACAAGCCTTCCTAAGTCCTTCGATTATTATTTATATGCATCTATACAAGCACAAACATACATCTAACTACGCTTGAGTGTGTATCAAGTGGTATCATACAGTGAAGTATAAGTGTACAGTGGAACATCCGAGTCGTGAAGTATAAGCGTACAGTGGGATAATCAAATCGTGAAGTATAAGTGTACCAAGTGTAAGTGTATCACGAAGTGGAAACGACGATAAGTGAAGTAAGAGCGTCTATCAAGTATAAGCGACTACAAGTATAAGCGAACTAGAGACAATACCAAGTATAAATGCATCACAAAGTGAAAGCGTTATTGAGTAGGAGTTTTGGAAATAAGTATAAGTGAAGTATAAGTGTACATGAAAACCTTGGAAAAACCTTTATACTCAGGAAAATCGCATTTGTATTCTTTGGTAAAATAAGTGTGAAAACCTTTAGAAATCTTTGGGAATCTTTCATAAATCAGTTTGAAAATGGAACTTTAATAAAGAAATAAAAGTAAGAACTTGAACAAGTGAAAACCCTTTTTGAAAGCCATTTATAGTGTCCTACTCGGTAAAACAGTGTACAGTGGTAAAATCTTGTGCATGCGGATTATCAATCACATGTGATTGATATGATAACTGGCATGTTTAACTTGTATTCCCCCCCTATAAAACATGTTATAACATTTAAAAGGTTCATTCAGGGGTATGAACTCACCTGGTGCAAGTAGGTCCGACGAAAGTGCCGTTTGGGCGTTCGGTGTCACGCAAGGACTTGAACACACACAATGACCTATTTTAACATATGATAACATATGTTCACATACAATTAGTATATTTAATACTAATTAAACAAATATACGCGCTCAAAGGAGCGGAAAACACTTTGGATAAGTGTTTGGGTGTCCCGGGTAGCGTCTAAAGGTGCGTATGGCTTAGGAATGGAGTTCACTCTCCAAGAGTAAACCCTTGCTACATAGTTTACGGCCCAGGGACTACTCACCATGAGTTACGGCTGTAAACTCATGGTGAAGGGTTCTAGGGTGTTTAAGGCTTCTAGCTTGTTCATGGGATTATTCTAAGTACTTTTCCAAAAAGGCATGAATGGGTTTGAGGCTTCTAAGGGCATTATCTTGGAGTTTACGGCCTAGGGTCAACTCCTAAGGGAGTTTACGGCCGTAAACTCTCATCCTTAGAGTTTTGTGAAGTTTAAAGCCCCTAATACCTTGCTAGCAATTTATAATGAAGTGTGATGCTATTTTGGGGGATTAAAACTATCATTTGGATGTGTTTTTGGGAGTTTACTACGGCCTAGACACTTGCTTGGGCCGTAAACTCCTTTTTATCCCTCCATTTCTTGTGTTTAAGCCCTTGTTTCAATCCTAGTATTTTATGGTAAATGTCTAAGGCCATTTGGGGAACAAAAACCCACATTTTGGCTTGGTTTGGGGAGTTTACGGCCTTGACATATGTCTGGGCTGTAAACTCCTTTTAATCCCCCAATTCTTAATGTTTAAGTGAGCTAAACCCAAAAGAATAAGCCCCTAATTTATGTGATAAGCCCTAGGGTGGTTTAAGGGTGTTTTGGAGGCATTTTGACAAAGTTTAGAGGTGTTTACGGCCTTGGCATATGCCTGGGCCGTAAACTCTCTTTTAGGCCTCAAAATGATTGTTTTAAATGTGCAAACACTCCTAGGCTAATTCCCCTATTTATTTCCAAGCTTTTAGGGACTTTTGGGGGTCATTTTGGCCTCATTTTAGGTGTTTACGGCCTAAGGAGGAGCTTAGGCCGTAAACTCCTTTTCAACAGCTTCTAGGTTCGATTTCTAAGCTATAAACATGAATTAATATGTTTAGAATAGGCTAGGGTAAGCGGAATTACAATTTAGAAGCGTTTGGTTGCTGATTCGGGGCGAAAAGGGGTCTAGAGAGAGAGTATAGAGAGAGAGTGTAAAAAGTCTCCAGTGGACTCCACTCACCTTTATATAGGTTTTCGAGTCGGGGCTCAGTGGAATTCTACCCAATACTGCCGTTAAACGGGGCTTTTGGTCGCACCCGATTTAGTGGTCGTAATAATAAAAACTAACTTTTTCCAATTAAATGGAAATGTATGTTATGTGTTTTTATTTCTTTTTATCACGACTTAACGGCATATTAAATGTAAACAAATGGAACGTTTATTAAATTGACGCCCTCTAATTAACAGAACTTTTATACAGTGGAATATTCCGTTAACGGTAACGGGGAAATGTAACGGGACAACTTGGGTTGTCACATCATCCCCCCGTTTGAGGGAATTTTCCCGAAATTCAGGTCTAGACAAGGAAGTATGTATGAATGGTCAAGTAGAGGTAAGAGAGTACTTCCTACACGGTTGTCCTCGCATCCCCAAGTGAACTCTAGTCTTTGTTTGTCATTCCGACAGACCCTCACGTACCGGATGCGGATTCCGTCTGGTGTAGCTAGTGGGTTCCGACTGGTGTATCGATGAAGTCAAGGTTCTCGATGGTTCCTATCAAGATGAGTGAGGCACGAAGAGTGAAGTCGGAAATCACAAATCAAGTCGAAGAAGTGGATCGATCGGGTGTGAATCTTGTGGTATATCCGAAGGTAGTAGTGGTCTGACGAAGGTTGGACCAAATCTCCTTGAGAATTCTCAGATGGTCCTAAGCTCTCGGAATGGTAGAGCTTTTCAGTACTTAGAACATAGTGTACCTCTATGGCAAGATCATCACTAGCGTGATCGCAATTCCAAAGTTCCTAACGTTCTCTCCCGTACTGTGTGTGTAGTCCTTCAGGTTGGTTCTGAGAGAGCTCGGGTGGTCTTTGGTTTCGCGTTTCCTGTCAACTGGCTGATAGAGACTTTCTAGGTCATCGGGTGGGTTGTGTATCTGCGGTTATCTGTCTGCTGTAGAGTGTCTATCTCAAGCTTGTGCAAAACGAACCTGCACTAACGAAGCTTGAGATGCGGAAACCCTGGAGGTCGGGAAGATAGGGTTTCACCAGACGAGAGTCGGACTATCTCTGGTGGTGGTTCTACTATCTCTGCGTAAGATAGTATTTGTGGAACACTTAATAGTCCAATGAATCTCTAAAATTGTGGTTTATTCTAGCGTGGAAAGTGTATGCTCATGCATAACCCTTCGACTAACACCAGGACTGGTGTCAAGTCTATAACCTCTTCGGGATCAGGTTCATGAGGCTTAATGCAACTACTTTCGCTCTTTAATCAAGTATTCTTGGCTGCGAAGGATATCCTGTGGTTCTCGGTATCCTAGGGTTCACTTCAGAGAATGAAGTCTATCGTCTATAGGGCGACGACGATTTCCTCCATACGAGAGGGTGGAGGATGATAGGCACTGCTCGTCTATAACTGGGCGGACGAAGTGCCTGAGTAGTGCGAGCATATTCTGCAACTACTCCTCCGAAGGTTCTGAGTTTCCTCGGTCTAGGTCAAATCTAGTGGGTATAGGGTCTCATCACTTGGAACTTTACTAGTTTAACCCGTAGTGATTCTCTTGACTCCGGCTCCTATGTTATGGAATAGGGTGAAGGGCTTTTCTAAGAGGTTCGTGGTAGAGCTCATGCTTAGCCTAACTACAAATATCGGGTGTATGCAAGCAGTATATAATTGAGGTCGGCAGGATGTTCAACTGTGCGACTCCACCCCAAACCCACAACCCAACGAAGAACAGGGAATAGGGAGGAAACACACACCTTAAATCTTTTTGATCTTAATTATATGCCACCTTTACGCATATACCTAGTTATAGTGGTCAGTCTCATGAGTTCTAATCTCTATGCTTACGAACCTGACGTGCGAGGTGCGAAGGGTCTTTTTGGGGGAAACTATGAAGTACGCTTCGGATGGTTGTTGTCTTCTGGAGTATCTGCAATGTCGTTCACTTCGGTGTTCACCTGACTACGAGGGGTCGGTCGATGGCGCGTGGTACCCTCTCATGGGTACTTCGGAAGGTTCGAGTTAAGAGGGACGATTGACGGATCGCATTAGGTTTGATTATTTGTGTTAGGTTTAGGTTCGGGAGAAGCTTTATTTGCCGACATAGCTATGGAGAAAGTTCTTTTTACACAGCACTAAGGATTTAGACACGGTTGCACGAAGTCAAACCGTGATCAATAGAGTCGTCGAAGTTGGCACACTCCGACATGATATAAGGTGAAGATCGATAGAGTCATGTGCCGAGCAGGCACACAAGTTCTAAGCGTCTCGGGTTTCGTCCTATGTATCACTACCACGGATACTTGGACCGATAGAGTCGACGCGGAAATATAGAGAGTTCTAAGTGTTTCCGAATAGAGTGCCTTTTCATGAACGGATTCTCACAAGGCATTTCTATAATCGCCTAACATATACTAGTCATGTATATTTAAGGTGGGGAGGACTGTTGACTGAGCGACCCCGCCCTAAATCCACAACCAAATGAGGAACAGGAAATGAGGCGGCATTCGCTCACTCTAGGTCTGTCCATCTTAAATATACATGGTCGTAACGTATATGTTTAGCCATTATAGTTTTACCTAATGAATTTTAAATTTTATAACAGTGCTGCGACTTTCGCCTTACTGGGAAGAATTTACATTTGAATTAGTCTTTTATTGTTCTTAGTTTAGTTATCCGAGATCGAGAGACGTACCAAAATCTAACGAGTTCCTTGCCGCTTCTCCCTAAGCAGTAGTGTCAGGCTCCTTCTTTGTCTTTGTCTTTCCCTTCGGTTGGGCAGTCCTTCTTGAAGTGTCCCATTTTACCACAATGGTGGCAAACTATACGGGTCGCCACATTGGTGGTTGATGTAATGAACTCAACCGGGGTTCTGCAGACGCGAGCAGTATGCCCCAACATGTGGCACCTAGCACAATAGAGCTCTCGGCAGACACCATGATGATGGTAGCTGCACTTGCTGCAGTGGGGAAGGTCTCCTAGGTATGGTCTTCTTGGAGTCGGGAGGGAAGGATTGACAGGGGTATAGACTGCCTCAGCTCGTTGCCCTTCAAAAGGTCCTTGAGCCGAGGTATTTCCCTCCTCAATCTTGAGTTTTCTCTTTAGTGGGTTTGAGTGAGGTTCTTGGGTGGCTGAGTATGGAAGTGTTGGTTGCTGTTGTCCATCGCCAGGATTGGAAATCCCGACAGGCCCCTTGCTAACTTTGGCGGTGTTAGCATTCAGGTGAGCCATGACAGCTGCTACGGCTGCTGAGACTGCAGCTTGGAACGTAGCTTCATCGAATAAGAGAGTAGGTTTCTTGCTTGTGGATTGGTTACGCTTCTTCGGTGGCATGGTTTTCCTACACGGAAAAGGAAATACAAGGTAATGAGAGACGATGGTTAACCCTGGACATTTCTGTCCTGAACGTATTAGGCATAAATTTTCCCGTGCCTCGGGTACTGGTCGTCTGAGTGTCGACCTACATCCCTATGATGTAGTCCTGGTAATCAAGATAGGAGTATGAGTATCGGAAAAAGGCCATAAGATACGAGTCGTTCCTACTAAGTTACCTTTTATACTGGGAAAGGTTTCACTCTCCCGGCCTGGAGAGATTTGAGAACGGTTCGGAACGAAACTACGGAAAGAGAGGCTCATGAAAGCTCATGGCTAAGCACTCTCAATAAAGGTGCGGGGATCCGCCCTAATCGTGTATCTGGCAACGGGAATCGACGATTTACCTAACACATAGCGTGAGTAGTGTAACCACTAACTCACTAAATTGTATTATTTTATGGGTGTATTAGCGTGACGAACACGAGGAAAAGAGAATTCTCGGGTTCCATGTACTGGCTCCCTCGGTCTGCCTCGTATCTTTGACTGGAATCGGAGTTGGTTTCCTTCGGGTAGTTTCCTAGGGTTCTTTTCTTGTGAAGACATATTGAATTTCTACTCCGCCTTCCTTCTGATTCCAACTATGGGTGTCACCACTTCATGATGGATGACTGGGAATCTCCGAAGTTTAGGCGAATCTCTTACCGATGTCCCTAAAAGAATATAGGCACCTGGTGAACTCAATAGTCTCGACCCAGTTCATTTATTTCCGAACAGGAAATCTTCTCAATGAACCTTCTCTGGGTCGGAATCAACTATTCTGCCGAGTACTGAAGTGGATAGGGTTTTCTACAGGGTTCGTGCGAGAATGGAAATGTCTAAAGAATCCTAAGAGATTATTAACATTTCACTGGATGATCCATATCGAGTCCTGCTACGATTACACAGGGTATACAAATCATATATAGCTTAGATCCGATAGGCCTTCGAATATGTGATACTACTTGGGATCCACATCCAAACAAGGAAAAGGAAGTAGAGCGAAACCACATATTCTTAGCCTATAGGATCCTTATTATATATAACCTTGGGAGTACACCCTCTGTAGTTGTAGGTATATCAATAAGGATCTTTTTAGTTATTCACACAAGGTTGTTTGTGGATTCCAAAATACCCCTATGGTATTTTTAATTCTTGTTTGATTCTTATCTTCTGAGTTTCATTCTGGGATTAGTGTGGATCTTTTAGTGTTCT
The DNA here is from genome assembly GCF_002870075.4 of Lactuca sativa. Taxonomy (NCBI): domain Eukaryota; kingdom Viridiplantae; phylum Streptophyta; class Magnoliopsida; order Asterales; family Asteraceae; genus Lactuca; species Lactuca sativa. Next base: position 182,475,883 of record NC_056623.2, read on the forward strand.
AAAATACTCCTATAGTATTTTAACTTTATGTTTGGCACTAGCAATCCTAGTTGGTAACTTTCAGACCTGCTGCACACCACTATCACTCCCGAGCACACGTTCATCGCATCTCAGATAAATGTAGTTGATCAGGTTACATTTATCCCATCTTACGATTACATAACTGCCCAGGTTTGACGGTAATGCTCAACATCCGAAGACTTTTATTCTTGTTCTTCTTGTGATACTTTTGTTCGAGTGTTTAGGTTTTGGATGTTATTATACTTTGGTAAAATATGGTTATATTTTAAAGTATAATTCTTGGTCAGAGTGTTATATCCCATTGTGTTTATAGGTTGTATATCTTTTATGAATTGATATACTTAGCTCACTATAAACAATGCTCTGATACCAATCTATCACACCCCAAAACCGGAACGGCGGAAACGTTCTGGGGTGGATGACGTCATGTCAAGTATCACAACACATGCATTATAGAAATCAAAGTACAACAAGACATTGCATTAATAGTAATAATTTTACATGGTTACATTAATACATCAATTCAAAGTAATACAAGTAATAGAACAGATACAACATAATAGTAAACTATCTTCATCAACTGCTCCGAGATGTACCTGTCTAATGCTAACCTGAGAATACAAGTTATTTGAAAAGCGAGTATCAGCATTTTTACAAATGCTGGTGAGTTCATAAGCATTTAGTGACATTTATCCAAATAACTTTATAAAGTAGTAGTTTAAGTGTTTACTGTGCATTAGAGTTCTTTCCAGAAAATCGTATATTTTCTTTTATCAAAGTAGTCTTCTACCAAGACTGGTTAGTGTTATGTGATAAAAAGTGGTTTTCCCTTAATTGATATCATTATCAAAATACTGAATTTGATTATTAAAGAAAGCATGAGACAACAGGGAAATAACATATGCCTCAGCAGTGAGGACTGCTGACTAAGGCAAAGGAATCATAGACTCCAGGAGAGTATCGAACGAACGACATGCCTGGTTCAGTCTAACAAATAGAGACACAGACCCCCGAAGGTACCAAATGAAAGGTACAGCTGGTAGGGTCCAAAACAGTGAATACAGACCGCAGACAATACCAAATGAAAGATATGTTTAGCAAGGTCTAAAACAATGAATACAATGAATACAGTGATTATAGTGGATACTGTGAATACAGTGGATATAGACCCCAGACAACATCAAATGAGAGATACGTCTTGTAAGGTCAAAATAGAGGAGACAGACCCCAGACAGTATCAAATGAAAGATACGTCTTGTAAGGTCAAAGCAGTGTGACTCTGAAATTGAATTACCAGCATACAGTGTAAATTGCTGGCGAAATACCGTTACCTTAAGGCCATGAATTATAAGGTAACCCGGGATACTCGTAACCATACTAACCGACACTAGAGTACCAGACACCCTACAAGCATCTATATAATGTGACATTTGTCACCCCTTGGCTTGGTGAGCCGTGGACTGTAGCTAGCAGTCAGGGTGCGGGGGTGTCAATCCCGTATAGATCTATACACACAATGTCCGCTCTCCCTACAGGAGACTCTGGTTACCAACTAGACGACGGAGAAGGCCGTGTCCCAGAGATGCATCCCAAATAGTGGGTAATGACTTCCAAACAATGGGTAGTGGGTTTCTAATGTAAGTGTTGACCTAGAGGTAGAGACTCTTAACTGAATTGACTGAAGAAAACCCGTATGTCTATGCTTGTGTACATAATATATAACTAATGAATCGAACGACCTTCGGATGGACATCCGATCCCACCAGACCACATCTCAACGAAGAAAAGGAAATAGGGCGGACAAGCCTTCCTAAGTCCTTCGATTATTATTTATATGCATCTATACAAGCACAAACATACATCTAACTACGCTTGAGTGTGTATCAAGTGGTATCATACAGTGAAGTATAAGTGTACAGTGGAACATCCGAGTCATGAAGTATAAGCGTACAGTGGGATAATCAAATCGTGAAGTATAAGTGTACCAAGTGTAAGTGTATCATGAAGTGGAAACGACGATAAGTGAAGTAAGAGCGTCTATCAAGTATAAGCGACTACAAGTATAAGCGAACTAGAGACAATACCAAGTATAAACACATCACAAAGTGAAAGCGTTATTGAGTAGGAGTTTAGAAATAAGTATAAGTGAAGCAGCAGTAACTAACAAGTAAAAGTATACATGAAAACCTTGGAAAAACCTTTATACTCAGGAAAATCGCATTTGTATTCTTTGGTAAAATAAGTGTGAAAACCTTTAGAAATCTTTGGGAATCTTTCATAAATCAGTTTGAAAATGGAACTTTGATAAAGCAATAAAAGTAAGAACTTGAACAAGTGAAAACCCTTTTTGAAAGCCATTTATAGTGTCCTACTCGGTAAAACAGTGTACAGTGGTAAAATCTTGTGCATGCGGGTTATCAATCACATGTGATTGATATGATAACTGGCATGTTTAACTTGTATTCCCCCCCTATAAAACATGTTAAAACATTTAAAAGGTTCATTCAGGGGTATGAACTCACCTGGTGCAAGTAGGTCCGACGAAAGTGCCGTTTGGGCGTTTGGTGTCACGCAAGGACTTGAACACACACAATGACCTATTTTAACATATGATAACATACGTTCACATACAATTAGTATATTTAATACTAATTAAACAAATATACGCACTCAAAGGAGCGGAAAACACTTTGGATAAGTGTTTGGGTGTCCCGGGTAGCGCCTAAAGGTGCGTATGGCTTAGGAATGGAGTTCACTCTCCAAGAGTAAACCCTTGCTACATAGTTTACGGCCCAGGGACTACTCACCATGAGTTTACGGCCGTAAAATCATGGTGAAGGGTTCTAGGGTGTTTAAGGCTTCTAGCTTATTCATGGGATTATTCTAAGTACTTTTCCAAAAAGGCATGAGTGGGTTTGAGGCTTCTAAGGGCATTATCTTGGAGTTTACGACCTAGGGTCAACTCCTAAGGGAGTTTACGGCCTAGGGTCAAATCCTAAGGGAGTTTACGGCCGTAAACTCTCATCCTTAAAGTTTTGTGAAGTTTAAAGCCCCTAATACCTTGCTAGCAATTTATAATGAAGTGTGATGCTATTTTGGGGGATTAAAACTATCATTTGGATGTGTTTTGGGGAGTTTACTACGGCCTAGACACCTTCTTGGGCCGTAAACTCCTTTTTATCCCTCCATTTCTTGTGTTTAAGCCCTTGTTTCAATCCTAGTATTTTATGGTAAATGTCTAAGGCCATTTGGGGAACAAAAACCAACATTTTGGCTTGGTTTGGGGAGTTTATGGCCTTGACATATGTCTGGGCCGTAAACTCCTTTTAATCCCCCAATTCTTAATGTTTAAGTGATCTAAACCCAAGAGAATAAGCCCCTAATTTATGTGATAAGCCCTAGGGTGGTTTAAGGGTGTTTTGGAGGCATTTTGACATAGTTTAGAGGTGTTTACGGCCTTGGCATATGCCTGGGACGTAAACTCTCTTTTAGGCCTCAAAATGACTGTTTTAAATGTGCAAACACTCCTAGGATAATTCCCCTATTTATTTCCAAGCTTTTAGGGACTTTTGGGGGTGATTTTGGCCTCATTTTAGGTGTTTACGGCCTAAGGAGGAGCTTAGGCCGTAAACTCCTTTTCAACAGCTTCTAGGTTCGATTTCTAAGCTATAAACATGAATCAATATGTTTAGAATAGGCTAGGGTAAGCGGACTTACAATTTGGAAGCGTTTGGTTGCTGATTCGGGGAGAAAACGGGTCTAGAGAGAGAGTATAGAGAGAGTGTAAAAAGTCTCCAGTGGACTCCACTCACCTTTATATAGGTTTCCGAGTCGGGGCTCAGTGGAATTCTACCCAATACTGCCGTTAAACAGGGCTTTTGGTCGCACCCGATTTAGTGGTCGTAATAATAAAAACTAACTTTTTCCAATTAAATGGAAATGTATGTTATGTGTTTTTATTTCTTTTTATCACGACTTAACGACATATTAAATGTAAACAAATGGAATGTTTATTAAATTGACGCCCTCTAATTAACGGAACTTTTATACAGTGGAATATTCCGTTAACTGTAACGGGGAAATGTAACGGGACAACTTGGGTTGTCACATAGCAGGAGTTGTAGTGGGAGTAGTAGCGGCATGAACCGCCACCATTTGTTTCTTTGAAGGTTCTTGCGAAGTTTGCCCCTTTCTCTTGTTCCAGAATTTCTTCTTTCTGTTGTTGTTGGCATTGTTATCGTTGATGTTGTTCCCTTTGGTTGGTTCAGCGACGATAGCCGTGACGCCTTGAAAGACACCATGATCAACGAGAGATTGCGCCAGTTCCTTGGCGCTGTCGAATGTCATGGGTTTGGAGGCTAACACCCTCCCTCGAAGTTGGGGTGATAGTCCCCAGATATACCTTTCCACCTTTTGGCTTTCCAGGATCAACATTCCTGGGCAAAGTATTATCAAGTCACTGAACCTGTTGGTATAGCCCGCGATGTCCGAGCCTACCATCGTAAGGCCCCACAGTTCCTGTTCAAGCTTCTGAATCTCGCCTCTTGGGCAGTACTCTCGTAGGAGCATTTGTTTCAAGTTTTCCCAACCCATGGAGTTCGCCACCACTAGGGTTAGTGTCTTAACGTGGCCGTTCCACCACGTCAGGGCTCGTTCGGAGAAAGTAAAAGCGACAAATTTTACTTTGCTTTCTTCAGGACATGCGCAAATTTCGAATACAGCTTCTGTTTTCTCTATCCATTGGGATAGTGCCATCACTCCCCCAGTCCCATAAAAGGGAATAGGTTTTACGTTGGTGAAGTCTTTGTAAGTACATACTCTGAAACGGCCTTGACTTTGGCCATTTGAAAAGCTGTTTGTTCCTCCTCCTGACCTGTTGTTGCTCATTTGAGCCATCGTTGCAGTTACAGAGGCGGTTACAGCAGTTTGGAAAATAGCGGCATCCATAATTGGAGGAGGTGGTGGAGGTGGTGTTGGAGCTGAGTACTGCGTGATGATCTACGAGTAGGCATGTTCTGATAGAGAAATAATAATAAAGACTATAAGTTTCTAATGATTTGACAATCGTGCACTAGAGGGTAAGTTGTATCTTGTAATTTGTTTTGACTTTAATTTATGGTTTCAAAGTAGATATAGCAATTTATAAGTTTCAAGAGGTATGTAAAGAAGTACTTCATATTTATATATATGTCACACATACGGTGCGTTACATTATGCTTCGTGTTTAGGAAAATTTGACCTATCTAGAGGTCTCCGATTACAAGTTCAAAGGAAATAAGAAAACTTTATCCGAGGTCCTATCCTATATCAAAATTGTTGGAGTTGGGCAAGTTCTACTTGCGGCGTGTTGTGCGTTTGGAGCTAGACTCGGCATCCGACAACTTGACTCCTATTAGGCGCCTTTCAAGAACTGCTTGTTGTTCCTTCATCTCTCTTATTTCTGCCAGTGCTGTCACCATTTGGTTTTGAAGCGTTCCTGTGTGGAGTTGGGTACTTTCGTGTAGTCCGTCCAGACGACGGATGTCTGCGGCGTTACCCTATGTAGCAGCATTGACCTCACGGATTTTGGCCGCTTGCATGTCTGATTGGTAGTTCTGGGTGGCTATTGTGCCCACAAGGACAGGAAGCGCTCGATCGGCTGAGTCTCCTCCACTGACATTGTAAAAATCCCGACACATGTCGAAGGGAGGGCGTACACCTAGTTGACGGCTCCAATGGTAGAGGTGCCTTCCCCAAATGGGAATGGGACCTGGGTAATATGGTCTGACTTCAGGAGGATGGGGAGCGGGAGGGTTGATTACTTCCGGCTCGGAGTCTGTTCCATCAGTATCTTCTTCTTCCTCCTCGACCTCCTCATCGACTTCGAATTCCTCTCCGACTTAAACTTTGAATTCTTCTTCAACTTCCTCTTCGATTTCCTCCGGGTCTTCTTCTATCCATCCACCGTTGCCTTGGTTTGGGTAGTAGGGATCTCCCGGTAAATGGAATCCGGCCATTTGTCTGTACTAGGATAGAGGTATGAGAATTTTATAAGAAAAGAAATTTCTATTTAACGGCATCCTAAGCTTAACCACATCTTATGGTGTGCAGGTTTTTCATTGTCCTATTATTTTATAACAATTCTCCTATAGTATTTCAAATTTGCGAGACTAAAAATTTTATTTGGTAAGTTTTTGACTTGTTATCCACCACGACTATTCCTCGACGTACGTTGGTCAAATCCAGGATAAATATAGCTGATCAGGCTATATTTATTCTCGATTTGATTACATACCTCGAGGCCCAATCGTAGTGTCGCAACTTGCCTTAATACTTTTTAGAAAACTTTGTTATGATACGAGACTAATACATGCGAGTAAAAATGTATATTTTTAAAAGAAAATATTTTGTTTATGAAAACGTTTTGTCAGAGGTTTTTTGGTCACCTTTGCATTTATAGTTTGTATATCTTATGTGGTTCGATATACTTAGTTCACTATAAACAATTCTTTGATACCAATCTGTCACACCCCCAAATCAGAATGGCGGAAACATTCGGGAGTGGATGACTTCACGTAGTACCATAACAATTGAATATTGTAAAGAAAGTAACACAACCATCATTTATATAATAAAAATGTACATTGTTGCGTTATACACGATTCCAAAAGAATATTACAATATGATGATGTAAAATGTTTAATAATAAACGCCCTTAGCGTTCCTTCTTCAAAAGCTGGTAGTTACCTATATTACTGATTCCCTAAGAAATACAAGTGGTTTCGAAAAAGTGTCAACAATAAAGTTGGTGAGTTCATAAGTGTTTTGTATTGAAAAGAATGTCTTTATGGAAGAAAATCGATGAACGTGGTTTTCAGAAAATCCAATATTTTTCATACATAGTTTGAAAAGTTCCCAAAGTTGGAGGGCGTTAGTATCTTTCGTAAGTGAATGATAAAGATAAGTTTGTACTCAAAATAATGTAAATACTGAATGCATGTATGAATCTCGTAAATCAAGCTTGTTTTTATACTTTCGTGTGAGTCTTATAACCATACTATTGACACAGACTGCCTGTAACAACATTCTTCAGGTGTTGTAGTGTTATGACATTTGTCACCCCAGACCTGCCGGTCTAACTGTAGCTAACAGTTTAGGTGCGGGGTTGTCAATCCCGTATAGATCTATACACAAGTACCACGCTCTCCCTCCAAGAGATTATGACTTATAATATAGGACTTGAAATGAATACATAAAAGTACGTTGAAGTTTGAATATCTCACATCACTTAGTATAAATAGACTTACGATAAGAAAGTATTTATTTCACTTTAGAAGAAAGTATTTCGTTTTTCAAGATGTATACGTAAGAATGTATGAATAACTCGCAGACTATACCCATTATAGTTTTTCAGAAAGTATGTTCCATTTGGTGAAAATAACTTGGTGACATACTAAACTTTATACGTAAAGTAAGATGTTGGTATCGAATAATAACAAGATAGATGTTGTATTTATATAAACGATATGTTTTCTTGTATTGTACTTGTATTTCCCCCCTAAAACATGAAAAGACTTGAAAAGTAGGGGTATGAACTCAGTTGTTCGGTTTGAAGAGAGTGGGACTAGAGTCGAGCAGAACTTCAATCGCTGAAAGCTGCGTCTTTGAGCTTCTCGGGGATCTCGGTAGCGTAGAACCTTCATCGGAGGCTCGGGTGCGGAAATTGAGGGTGTCGGGACGGCCTCTGGTGCTTGTAAGTGTGTGAGAGTAAGTGTGGTTTTGAGAAAGGTGTGCTAAAATCCGAAGCTTATGCCTTCTATTAATAGGGCTGAAATTGCGAGTACACTGGGCATACTACCGGAGTACGCTGGGCGTACGTGTTACGCTGGGCATACTTCAGTTACGCTGGGCGTAACTTTGCGTCACGGCTTACAACTCGAGTCTAGGTAGGTGTAGAGCTGCAGCCGATGGGACTCGACCCTGCACCTGAGTACGCTAGGCGTACTCCTGAATTACGTTGGGCGTAATCCTGGCTCCTATCTTCTAAATTCCGTAACTTTCGCGTACGGGATCCGTTTTTCGCGTTCTTTATATCCACGCGTAGGTGAGATTATGCTCTACAACTTTCATTTAGAATCCGTCGGCTAGTTTTGACTTTATTTTAATGCTATGTTTTTAATAGGCCGGGACTGCTAAAGTCCGTTAAAAATTCATAGTTTCTTTATCCAACATCGGTTTTCGTTTGTCTTTTTATCATCTTACTCCTATTCTGGAGACCTTAAACTTTCGTTTAGGTTGCGTTAGCTAAATATCGCTCGGTCTTCAATTCGAGTTTTTAGCCCTCTACTACTGTTACGAAACTTAGAAAATTCGTAACTTTTTCATACGAGGTCCAATTTGGGCAATCTTTTTATGTACGTTTATAGTTTAACGAACTCTACAACTTTTGTTTAGATACTTAAGGCTAAAATGCATTTAATTTTAATTTCACTTTTTACGTTAAATAGTGTTTTACCGAGTGTGTCGTAAATATTTGAGTGGTTATAGTTTCTTCAATATAACCCGGTTTCGAATGTTCTTTATGTTTTTGGAAACCTTGGCACGATATCTAAAATTTGATGCATCCCAATTTAGATATTTTGAACACTCTATTTTTGAGGTTAATTTCGTTGATTCCAAATAGTTTTCGTTGTATTTGACTTTTGAGTGTTACATTGCTTTTGGAAAAATATAGGGTTGTCACACCTTACCCTTATCATGGGTATTCATAACATAGACGACATAACCTGCGCAACCCTGCTAAAGGTAGCACCTCACTCTCGCTGTTGAACATAAAGTCGGTCCACCCTGCGGCCTCTCACCCTGAATCACTAAACCTCCCACACTCAGGGTCCGAACCTGCACAAGCTATTGCTCATAGTCGATCACTGCCCTATTGGGGCTCAACCAATCCATACCCACTATAACCTTATTCCCTCGTAGGGGAATGGGGACTAAATCCACAAAAAACTGCTCATCAAATAATTGTAGTGTACATCCCCGATGAACCCTCGCAACCCGAACGGTCTTATCATCTGCTATTAAAACATCTAGTCGATAGTCCAGCTCCCCTAAAGCTCCCACAAACCGCTTGTTGGGTGCGAGCGACACAAAAGATCGGGTAGCCCCTGAATCAAATAATACCAGAGCAGATATACCGATCACAAGGAACGATCCCATAATGAAACACATAAAAATAAGCAATAATCAATATAAATAAAAAGATAAGATACATACTTGTCACTGCATCGGGAGCTGTACGTGTCTCCTCTGCTGTTAACTAGAAGGCTCTACTGTTTGCCATAGGCGCCTCTGACCAGACCTGACGGTCGTCGGTAATCCTCAAAGTTGTAGGAGCGAGTGCCGCCACCTATCATGCTACTGCTAAACTCAGGCACTGAGACTGCTTGTATCCCCTCTAATTGCATTGGAAGCAAATCAGATCTGATACTGTCATGGTGGTGGTGATAGCAGTACATCCCTACTAACATGACCAGTGCGGCCGCACTTAAAGCAGCCCGAACTACCCGCCCTGCACATCCCCTCGTGCAACTTGCCGTACTTGCCACAACGGTTGCGGCCCTACTGGCTCCTCGATCGGTGATCTGATACCTTGGCCTTCTTGCCCGCACTCCCTGACTAAACCCCCTCGGGTTTCCTCTTCTTCTCCATCTCCAAATCCAACTCTCTCTCTCTCTCACTCACACTCTCTCTCTTTCTCTCTCTCTCTCTCTCTCTCTCTCTCTCTCTCTCTCTCTCTCGCCCTCACAATCATATCTTCCAGCGTCTTGCAGTTGGATTGGCTCACAAACTGGCGGATATCACTTCGCAACATCTCATGGTATCAGGCCTTTTTCATCTCCTTGTCCCCCACGTACCGCGGAACGGAAAGGGACCTCTCCCTGAACATGTCGGTGATCTCAGTCACTGTCTCAGTAGTCAGCTAGAGATCCTAGAGCTCCCTAGCAAGTCGTTGCACCTCAATCATGGGTGCAAACTCGGCCCTGAACCTGGCCGAAAAGTCACTCCATGTCATCACATCTAAATTTGCATCATCTCCAATGGCATGTACGATCTCCTCCCACTAGTCATGTGTTTTGTCTTTCAGAAGACAAGAAGCAAGTCGGACCTTGTCCCCCTCGGGACATTGGCTCGTACGGAAGGCGTTGGCAACATGAGCCAACCACCTGCTGCTAGCAATGGGGTCCCAAGCCCCATGATATTCTAGAGCTCCACAAGATCGGAACTCCCTGAATGTCATCATGCATGCCGCCAACATAGCTGCCATCTCGGTGCGGCACTCGCTCATCAAGTATCTCCAAGATGCCATCCTTGACCGTACCGAATATCACAGGAGTCTGGTCTAAAATATTGCGTGTGACCTCATATGAAATGAACTCTCTCATTTACTCGTCAAACTGCCCAGCTCGAGAGCCCGAGCCTGATCCATCGCCGGCACCTGAACTAGCAACTGGTCTAGTGCGTAGCGTCACCATACTGAACATACACCATAACAAACATTAGTATACTCATCATAACTCGAGGGATCTCACATACTACAAGTTCCATGGGTTCATCTCATCCTTCCTTGATTCGAGTATGGATCCTCTGCTTTCAGTAGTACGGGCCCATACTACCTTCCACATCTATTTGTACTTTCCTCAAGAACTGCCGTGACTCCATTAAGTCCCTTTCACTACTAATGCTTCCTACTAATCTGATCAGGCTTGCCCTAAGGTAATCTCCGACCCACTCTCCGCCATCAGCTGCATAAGAAGTCCTTGCTATCTCCCCTAACTATCTCGCGAATACCATTACATATTACTAAGACCAGATAATTCTTCGAATGAGAGGTCCTACCCTATAACAATTAGACTCAAATGAGAGTTGCGAAATAGAGATAAAACTAACCTTCTGAAATTATTTAGTCCTCATAATATGTAACTTAACATATTCGTTTACTAGTTAGTTAAAGATAACTAGGACCCCTAAAAGCACATAGCAAGCAACATTCGAGCATTGAGTAAACAAAACCAAGCATATCCTAATCAGGTCGTCATTTCACTGACTAATAAGTACTAACATGCAGTTCATTAGCTCATACAGTAGGCATACAAGGCATCCTTCATAGATCCTTGGCCCTAATCTAGCATGCAGTTCTCATACACATATAACATGCATACAAGGCATCATTCCTTGATCATTAGCCCTAATCTAGCATGCAGTTTTCATACACATATAATAGGCATACAACGCATCATTCCTAGATCCTTAGCCCTAATCTATCATGAAATTCTCAAAATCATATCATAACATAAACTTGTATGGGTAATTTGGGAGTACTTACTTGAGCTCGGCTGATTGCATGCACCACACCCTTTTTCTCTTTTCAAAATCGTTTTTCTTTTAAAAATTTTATACCAAGTTCTCAGTTTGAGTTCAGACACACCCAAAAGTGTGCCCGAATCCCTCAAACCAAGGCTCTGATACCAACTTGAAATATCCCAAAAATACGGTCCCAAAATTTCGTTTTTAATTATTAATAAAACCATAGTTATCAAATCATCACAAAAAAATCACAAGTCATTGTTTCTCAAAAGATCATAAACATCTGTCAAACATATCAGAGTAAAAACATCCCATGCTAAAATCATGGTGTGTGCATTGTAGTCATCCCGAGCTCTTCCCTTTGCTACCAAAAGTACTTGTAACCAAAACTGAAAAAGGTAAACACAAAGACTAGTGAGTCTCCCCAAACTACCACATACCATACACATAATCATATAATCACATAATAACATAACATGGGCCTTGCCAACTACATCGGCCTCGCCTGGCATCCGGCAAGTTCAGCATCGGGCCCCGCCCGACATCCGACCAAAATTCGGCATTGGGCCCCGCTCGGCATCGAGAAAAGCTCGGTATACATATAACATATCATATATATATATATATATATATATATATATATATATATATATATAAACATAATCAGATAACATAAGTATATAAACATTCCTCGGACCCCGTCCGGCATTAGAGCGAAATTCGGAAGCATACAAACAATCATCAGGCTTTACCTGACATCGGACTGAAGTCCGGAAACATATAGAACAAGTACATGCAAGAATCACCTAGACATCAAGCATACAAACATTCCTTGGGATTTCCCCGACATCAGACCAAAGTCCGGAAACATATAAACCTACATCGGGCACTGCCCGACATCGGAGCTTAGTTCGGAACATACTAACATACATAAACGTGTCAACATTGGTGCATTCGACCCGTTCCTACAGGAGGAAACTCACCTTACAAAGCTGAATGCGGAATCTCACGATAAGGAATCTCTAACGGCTGCTCCAACAACTCCCCGGTTATCATTATCACAACAACACTTAGTCGAAATCCCATAATCCTTTTTAGGGTAAAATGACCATTTTACCCCCTAGTCTAATTTGGACCATAATCTTAGGCCCAATTCCATCTAATCTTTCCAAGCCTACTAAAGCCCCACTAATGGCCCAATTTTCTAAATTGGGCCCAACTCCTAAAATAAGCCTTCCCCTCAACCCAAATATGTTCTTGGCCCAATAACTGACTCCTGATGGCCCACTAAGGCCCAAAAGCTAAGAAGTCCAAAGTTTGGCCCAAATCGAGGCCCAAATGACGTGAAGCCCAAATCAGTGAGTACGTAGTGCATACTCCTCTATACGCTAAGCATACAGGCTGCATGGCTTGTGCGTTGCACGTACTGGCTTATACGCCCAACGTAATACCCTGTTAAGCCATTTACTTCAAAAGTGCTTAATCCTTTAAGACCTTAAGCCCAAATTATAGATCTAAGTCCATTAAATATCTTAACTCATAAAGTCGAGTACTAAATGGATACAAGTTATATAAAACCCAGAGTAAACAAACAATCGGTTGTGTGTATCCGCCCTAAGCCCACAACCAAACAAGGAACAGGAAATGAGGCGGAAGGCACACATCCCATTGGTTGTTAGATCCTTATTGCATATAACCCTGGTGTATTCACTTGGTACTCATAGAGTTAACTATAATAGTTTCCTTTAATTTGATGTAAACATTGTTTAAGAAAACCCTTATTTCTTTTAGTAAAAATGGTAACCACAGTGGTTCCTTCTATAATCATTTAGTTTATACTTGTAACACCCATAAAATTTGAGCCAAATTAATACTTTTTAATACATTTTAAAACCATCAAGTTATTATAGTTTGTTTTCAAAATAGTTTAGACATCATACTATCCCCAGAATCAATTCATAAGACCATAAAATAAGAGGAGCTGTACGATCACACCTTTGCCTTCCTGCGATTATCTGATGTACCTGAAACAATAAACAGAAACTATAAGCCCGAGATCTTAGTGAGTTACCCCAAAATACCAACACCATACAACATAACCATATCATATAACGAATACAAAACAACATGCATAATAAGTCGTCAGCCTGACTGGACCACCTCACAGGCCTTCAGTCTATATGGACTGTTCTCCGAGCCTTAGGCAAGTCTGGACCGCCTCGCAGGGCCTACAGCCTATCCGGACTGCTAGTCGAGCCTTCGATCTGACTGAATCCCTTTGCAGGGCCTTCAGGTTATCCGGACCGCCCTGGGTATGTTGGCCTCCAGCACAAAGCAGGACTGCCTCAACCCAACCCCAAATCAAACAAGCATGTGTACATAAATATCATACACTTGCATATATATAACAATCATACCAATCTAACAGATCACCAATCATAGCAACATCCTATAACCAAGATACGGACCTAACCAGGTCACGAACATAGCATCATCCTATATACCAGGATACCAATATAACAATCATAATAGCATAACAACATCCTATCTACCAGGATACCGATCTAACAGATCATAACAACATACAAGCATACTCCAACCAGGATACCGATCTCTCCGAAATCTAACATAACAACCATCCTAAACCAGGATGAAATCTAGCATATCAATAACATAATAACCATCCTAAACCAGGATGTAATCTAGCATATCAATAACATAGCAACCATCCTAAACCAGGATGTAATCTAGCATATCAATAACATAGCAACCACCCTAAACCAGGATGTAAATCATAAAGGGTCAGTCTTGGTGCCGTAGACCCTGATTATATAGTGAGGATAACTCACCTGGCACAGCTGAAGTCCCGCAGATAAAACTCCAGCTGCTGGTTGACAGCTTCCCAAACTGTCAACATCAAACAATACCCAATTAATAATTGGTTCCAAGTCCAAGGTCCAACTCACACTCCAAAGACCCAAAAGTCAAGTAATGGGCCAAAGTACAACATATGGCCTAATTTTCCAAATTGGGCTCAGACCTCTACGCGGTCTTTCCTTAAGGCTCATCCAATTATTCCAATCCAATTCCCATGGCCCAATATCACATACTCATAAAGGCCCAATTATGGCCAATCTATGGCCCAATTTTCAAAATTAGGCCCAAGGCTCTCACGTGGGCCTTATCCCTAAGGCCATACAATTATTTAGTCCATTTACTTATTCTTGGAAAGCCCATTATTAGTCCAATCACCAAAGCCCAATAGTAAGGCCCAACCCAAAAAGTAAGATTAGGGCTTTCACATGAAATGATGATTAGGGATAAGTGTTTCTTACTTAACCCATTAAGGACTTGATCCATTCAGTCCATTGTTGCCTTACATTAATTTGTCAATGACTATTATTTAATATTTCAAGTTATTAAATAATTCTCGTGTGCGTGCTGATCAATTCCTAAAAATTAGGGTTTTATGCTATTAGGGTTTTCCAACATAATACTACCCCATTAGTCAATTGATTGGATTTTAGGTCACATTGGGCCTTATTAGGCCCATTAGGATTTTATTAGGTCAATTAGGGCTTTATTGTGCCCCATTAAGCCCACTAGAGTATCATTAAGCCCATTAGGGTTTCAAGCATCCCAACGAATCAATACCATAAACCAAAGCACACCGCTACCCGACACGGCGACCGATGGTGGTTAGGGTTTTCTTTTCCATTATTTCACTTTCTTGTTACAAGTTACAATGCTTATACCAAAATAAACACACACACACTAAATAGATAAACATACACACAACCACCCTATGGTGGCCGGCTGTGGTGCATGGCGGCAACCACCATGGTCAGCGGCCATGGTGGTTTTTCCGTGGTTCCCGGCTAAAGGCACACCCACACAGTACGACAACACCAAAACACTCAACCACAAGAGCTGAACCCAGAAAACACCCACCCATCCGAAATATTGGCGACGGTTGGTGGTGTTTGACGACAACGACACAACTATCGTTCTTTCGACGCCTAACGTTGCATCAACGACTTCAGCCCCGACTACACCGGCAAAAGGAGCACTGGAGATGTATCAGACGGCAGTAGCCACGGCGGCGGCCTCAAGGAGGAGTGTTACCGGCGAACGGAAGATGAAGAAAAGTTTGTTTAGAATAGCATAGTCGCCGCGGTGTCGGCCTCGTCCGCCATCGGAGTCACCGCAGCGAGGTGGCATGTGACACCCAAATTTTTGCAAAAAATTTAAAATTTTAAAACCCATCTTACACTAAATTAAAACAACTGAAATAGTCATAACATAATCCATCTACTTAATAATCTTATAAAATAAGTGCGGAAGTAATAATAATAAAAAGGTCCCAACAAAGGTGCTCCATGTCAAGCCTTAGCCTCTTTAATCTTAACACCTGAAAAGTTATAAGGGAAACCGTAAGCACAAAGCTTAGTGAATTCAAACACAGACATTGTACTAACATTCGTATTTACTAACCCTAATCCATTTTCCAATTATAGTTTTATAATAAGGGCAAAAAACGAATCAACGCCAATAATACAAGAAGGACTTGTAGGTTTGAGCCGCACCGGGAAGATCCCGTATCACTTGGCCCTAATCACCGCACCTCATGATGAGTATTATGTTGGTGATCTTACCTACCAACCGCACCGGTAAATCCGTATCCTTTGGTGGTGTCCGCATATCCATGATTAGTTACATACAGTGCACATGTATGAATTAAAACAATACTTATATAGCATGCTTTTATAATAAATTCAAATAATCACACACGAGCTAACTAGCAAACACAATCATCAATACAACGGTGTGAGAGAACTCACCTTGAGTGAGTAGTAAGGATAGATAAGAATCAAATAATGCTACCAAGCTTGAGCAAACTTCAAAACCCCACCTAAGAAGGACTAAAGGTTAGAAAGGAGAAGTAATGAAGCTATGAGTTGAGAAAAGAGTAATCACAGCAAGGTCTCTAAAACAGACCTGCTGTTTAAAACGGATTAACTCCAAAATCTAAAACAGAAACATAGCTTTAACTAAATTTTATAGGAAACTATGATTGCTCAGGATTCCACAACTATAAAGAACTCATTCTAACTCCAAAAGATGAATTAAATATGAATTTTACAAAATGGTGTATCACTTCTGTCTCCAACAATACAGTCAAGTGATGTTGGCCAATTCTACGTAACTTGTGAGTAGAATTCGTCCAAAAAAAAATTAATAGAAGTAAAGGACATACAAATGAAAGTCTCAGAGTTGGAATTGAATGAAAAGCGTCTCCCAAACTCCATATATAAAATTCACATTGTGGACAATCACAGCACTAGCAAAAGCTGGTGACTGCCCACTGATCTGGAGTGTGGATCCATTCTAGCCAATTTATAATTGGAAATAACACCCCATCTTCTCCAGATCTTAAATTCATAATAAAAGGAACATATAGAAACTTGGAATCACTCTGGATCCTTTTCCAAGCCTTATAAATGATGAAAACAAAATGACATATCAGAACAGACCCGGATCAGACCTAACAGCAAAGATGCCATTCTTTCCCACAGATAAAGTCCTTATCAGTGAGGTTGGCCTTTTTAAGAAAGTTATCCAACTCAATTTTTGTACTGGTTTGGGGTCCGTTTGGGTTCTAGAGCTCAAGATATGAGTTTTACAAAATGACTACAGATATGATGGAAAACAGAATCGTAGCCACCCGTGATTCCTTTTTGGCTTATCCATCCTTCTCCCTTTGAAACACATTTTAAAATGTGTTCATCATCCCAATTTAGTCCCCATGATCATGGTGGTACTAAAAAGGGTTATGTATCATTAGGATTTCATTTTGCCACAAGATTGTAATAACAATCAACATGAAAATGAACATAAAGCACATAAAATCACCATTCTCCCTTTTAGGGTTTCCATGATTTTTTTGCCACATGTAAAACCCTAGATCCATCATCCACCATATATGGGGTGAAGATAGGACCTTGAGATGATGTATAACATATAATTACAAATCAAATAAGAAGGAGAAGTGAAGATGAAATCATAAAACTAGAACAAGGTTATGAATCAAGTTATAAAAAATGATAAGGAGGTTCATACCAATATTAATCAAGGCTGGAAATGAACAAGAATTAAGATCCAAACAACATCCCCTTGGCTTCTCTTGATCCCAAAGAGATAGAGGACGATTTTAGAGAGAGAGAGAGAGAGAGGGAGGGTTTAGAGTGTTTTTCTAGTGTGTGTTCCAAATGACTCAATTAACACATTAAGTACTATTTACTAGATGGACTTTGCAAATAGGCCCATAGTCCATGGACTTCAATAAAAGGAGTTTACAAGATGATCAAAAGAGTCCAATAACATAAGAAATCAGACATTGGTTAAATAAATTAACCCAAGGTTACAAGGATAATTAAATTAAAATAACCAAACGTACCGAGAAAAACCGGGGCGTTACATGGCATCTGAACATAAACGGAGGAGGAGGAGGAATCATTCCTTTCTAACCACGAACGGCGGCAGCTACAACCATGATTCATGTTATCTCGGCAATGAAACAGTGGCGAGGGGTGTTTCCTCCGACAGCAACATCCTCCGGTGACCTTGGTTATTGATCGGAGCAGCACCATGAGGAGAAGGGGGCGGCTGGTAGGTCACGTATGGAGTGGTGGCAGCTGCAAGACTACTTAGGGTTAGGGTTTAATCAGATGTGCAAGGTGATGGGTTTTATACCCGGGCATTCAAACTATAATCCATATTGACAATATTAGTCGCCCCTTGTCCTTTTTCTTTTAGTTAAAGTCCATAAATTACCATTTCTACCCTGGCTTTAAGAATTCTTTTCAAATCAAATCTGTAAATTACTCTTTTAACCCCAACCATCCAAACCCTTACATATTAAATCCAAATAATACCAAATGTCCCTTTACTTACAAAAATCTTTACAAATTAAGTCCCAAAATTTCACTTTAACCTCTAGAGATTCAAATCTTGTCATTTGGCTTCCCGAAACCAACTCCCAACTAATTATTATTTGGTTTTTGGATTATTAGAATATAAAATAGAACAAGAACTACTTCTCGGGGTTCTGGGTTTATCATTAATTATTCTATTTTTAACGGGATGTTACAACTCTCCCCTACTTAAATTTGATTTCGTCCTAGAAATAATTTCTATCATTCCTTACATGCCAATAACTTGAACTACTTTGCTACAACCCCGACCAAAACGCTAGCCTCTCCAAGGAAACCATATCAAACCCTCACAGGGTTCTAAAACCAGGAAAATAAACGAGTCCCTTACAATATGATCACATTTACTCAATCCGAAATCTAGAGTCTCAAGATGATCTGGCTTCCTGATAGACTGCTCATACTGAATTAGCTGTAACATCCCTTACTGACAGGTATCACAATATTGTCCGCTTTGGGCCCCCGGTATGAAAATTGAAATCACAGACCCAATTATCCATGCATGTCGCTTAGCCTAACCCAAGCAATCAATTATTTCCTCCGTATTTGCAACCCTACACAAATACCAATACTGCCCAAAAGCGGAAACTACCTGCACATTGTTCTGCCTGAAGCAGTATGCTGCCACATGACTGCTTTCCAAAATCTAACGAGGCCTGCCTGGCCTCATATCGTTCGCCAATCATTGTAAATACCGGATCGTGACCTGGTCACTGAGGCTCTAATAACCTCCTAATCCAACCGATCGGATCCATGTGTCGAATCCCATTGCTACCAACCCATGGCTAAAAGCGATTGCTACATGACCAATGGTAGTCGTACATCACACGCAACCTTAAGCAATCCATTGCTTTCTTGGTCTCATAACTGTAGTGGCTTTCCTACAGTCTTATCACTAGCTTAACCAGGTGTAATCCAGTTCCCAAAACCTGAACGAACGAGCATTCTAATCCCAAGCCTTCCTAAAACTGACGGATACCCATTCAGATCTACTCCCGGTTCCCAACTGGAGTATTACCCGATCCAAACAGATTAATCTTATGAGACACTTCAAACTGATGAGATCACCAAGATCCTTCGTACTCTATCCGATTTCTAATAATGACTTCCGATCAAGCCAAAAAATACACCGGAGTCCTCAGCCTACTCCAACAACATGATCAATACTTGGGAACATACCTATTGATTGATATAGCATAGCAGCATACTCAATACCTCACATAAATCTACAAACACATATAGAGTCTTCAACATGACTGGACCACTCTAAACTGTTGAGCATCTCTTTGGACCACCCCCTGGTGATCTTTCCTATGCAGACTATTCTCACCCACTTAGGGTTCCAAACTCTTGATCCATTTCGTGGACTCTAACCCTGGCCTAACCCTAGGCCTCATGTCGATCGTCCATCCTCTCGGAAATTCTTGGTATGTTCCCTGACCCGCGTGTCTACTACATATGCTAATAACCCGTACACCCCCGTTGAATGTACTGCCGAGCCCTGACAACTAACAAAACCCTCAATCTGTCAATTCCAAGACTCCTCAGAGTCGAGCACACCCTCGCCCGAATACTCGAACTGAACTCAATTCATGACTAGAAATCCAATCTAGTTTCCTGACTTCTGCTATCAAGCACGAAGAAGACGTGATACATATTCTCGGGAGTTTTACTGAACTCCCAATTTACACAACCCACAAACTGAACAGCCACTTGGTTTGTCTTCCTTCTTGACAACAATGCGAGACTTATCCCTTTTTCAACACTGCTCCTGCTTCTGCATCTCGGGACGATTCTCCCCCACTTAGCTTTAACTAAGTCTTCACAATGCATGGAAATTTGAAGAATTCCCGATCCTTCTCACTTTCCGAAGATCGATCAAATGACAACTAACTCTTTTACACTAGTGCTCCAATACTTGCCAATCACAAGTGATCACACACTCCTAATAACTAAAGGAATACTTCTGAAATCCCAAGGAACCAGCAGTCCCTAAAGCTCGAATGATCCCCCACACAAATCCTGAAGTCCAAAAGGTAGATGATCCAACTAATATCTCAACAACAAGATACTTCCCTTGGCGCTTTCCTTCGTCAATCAATAACGGTTACTAAAACCACTGAATCCTGACAATGCTGAATAACCATCCCGTGGGACCCTGTCCGTAGGCCTCCCACATCGTACGCCTCTTCCCAAAATACTCCAAACAAATTTCCCGCCCTCGGGCTCTAGAAATCATATCACTCAGGGTCTCGCACCCTGACTCCTTCACCAGCTCGATCATCCATATCTGAACTACAGCAGCTGAAACAACCTTGTCCCTAAACCGATTACAACTACTCCCAAGACATAATCTGCAACCCCCAGAAGTGCAATAGACCACACAAACAATCCTTACTGTCCGATGCAAGAGATCCAAGGCGAATCAGATCTTACAAGATACTTATGCCACATCGACTCACCCACGCTCACCAGCGCTGAAATATTGTTCCCAACCCTTGTGACTAGCTGACCCCGAGCTGGAATACTACCTGATCCTGGGGTCACAAGCCTGCTCAATCCTTCGAGCTCATAAACTGTAAGGGCACAATCCTTGCCTTAGAAAGCGACATTCTAATCCTATTAATTTATCATTCTACTTCTAGCTACAAAACTTCAGCTGGTCATAATCATCACTCCTCTTCCGGAGTCCCCGCACTCGAATTTCGGCCTCAAACAAAAACCCCAAAGCCTCAAACTAGAACTCCTATGCCAGCATCTCCCACTAAACTCGGGGAATGAGTACAGAACATCTCCGTGATCACAATTAACTGCAACCCTCTGTTAATCAGAATAGGTACCAGTAACAAATCTTGGTACTCGAAAGCTCGACCAGCTCCTCTCCCTGTCGTTGTTATAGCTATTGAAGCTGCAACGGCAGCCGTCTCAGCAATGGTTGCATGGCGCTCGACAACATACTCAACCATGGCAGCCTTGAAAGACCCAATCGTCTCCTGAATCTATCCCCAAACGATCTCGATCACCCCCTCCTGGATAATCTCCCTGACACGATCCTTTGACAAAACTGGCCTATCCTGGCTGCCAACTCTCGGTCCTAATCCGGATCCGGTCTCAAAATGTCTCGAATAAACCATACCATAACAGGGAATCAACTTCCAACAAAACCCCAGGGGTTGTGACTTCCTTGCTATGCGTATGGTTCCTGTTCTTTCAATAGTACGGGCCCATACTACCTTCCACACCTACCCATAGTTGTCTCAAGTATCACCACAACACCCTAACAATACACATAAATATAGCGAGCGCTCAGTCCTCACTCCTAGAGGAATGCTAAATATCTCATAACTGGCCTCCCGGCCTCACATAACCCACCCATTCATGAAATTTCCACCAACCCAGTAGCACTAGTGTATGCTAGTCACATAACGCTGGACCCGATAGATGTTCGAATATCCGATCCTACCCTAAGCCCCCAGTCAAACAATAACATAACATAAGGCCAAATCAAACATTATCAGGCTATAAGATCTTAATTATGTATAACTGTGATGGATACACTAAGCAACTACAATAATGATGTCAATATCATATAAAGGAAACCCAAGGCTAGCAGGCATCATGTAATCACGCAATTCTATCATGCAATTCCTGAAGATCCCTCGCCTAGTACTAGCATGTTGTTCTAACATATCACAATATCAAATATCAATATGGTATTTTGGGGTCTACTTATTGGCTCCGGCTGATCGTACACTTTGCATCCTCCTTTACTTATCTTGAAAACCATTTTAGAAATCATTTTGAAAACTTTTCCTTGATTTGAGACTAGATTCACATGAATGTTCCTCCAATTCACTCAAACCAAGGCTCTGATACCAAAATGTAACACCCATAAAATTTGAGCCAAATTAAAACTTTTTAATACATTTTAAAACCATCAAGTTATTATAATTTTTTTTTTCAAAATAGTTTAGACATCAGAGTATCCCCAAAATCAATTCATAAGACCATAAAATATGAGGAGTTGTATGATCACGCCTTTGCCTTCCTGCGATCATCTGATGTACATGTAATAATAAACTAAAATTGTAAGCCCGAGAGCTTAATGAGTTACCCCAAAATACCAACACCATACAAAATAACCATATCATATAACCAATACAGAACATCATGCATAATAAGTCGTCAGCCTGACTGGACCGCCTCATAGGCCTTCAGTCTATGTGGACTGTTCTCCGAGCCTTCGGCACGTCTGGATCACCTCGTAGGGCCTACAGCCTATCCAGACTGCTCGTCGGGCCTTCGGTCTGACTGAATCCCTTTGAAGGGCCTTCAGGTTATCCGGACCGCCCTGGGTATGTTGGCCTCCAACACAAAGCAGGACTGCCTCAACCCAACCCCAAATCAAACAAGCATGTGTACATAAATATCATACACTTGCATATATATAACAATCATACCAATCTAACAGATCACCAATCATAGCAACATCCTATAACCAGGATACCGACCTAACCAGGTCACTAACATAGCATCATCCTATATACCAGGATACCGATAAAACAATCATAATAGCATAACAACATCCTATCTACCAGGATACCGATCTAATATATCATAACAGCATACAAGCATACTATAACCAGGATACCGATCTATCCAAAATCTAACATAGCAACCATCCTAAACCAGGATGAAATCTAGCATATAAATAACATAGCAACCATCCTAAACCAGTATGCATATGAATAACATAGCAACCATCCTAAACCAGGATGTAATCTAGCATATCAATAACATAGCAACCATCCTAAACCAGGATGTAAATCATAAAGGGTCGGCCTTGGTGCCATAGACCCTGTTGATATAGTGAGGATAACTCACCTAGCACTACTGAAGTCCCGTAGATAAAACTCCAGCTGCTGGTTGACAGCTTCCCGAACTGTCAACATCAAACAATACCCAATGAATAATTGGTTCCAAGTCCAAGGTCCAACTCACACTCCAAAGACCCAAAAGTCAAGTAATGGGCCAAAGTACAGCATATGGCCTAATTTTCCAAATTGGCCCCAGACCTCTACGCGGTCTTTCCTTAAGGCTCATCCAATTATTCCAATCCAATTCCCATGGCCCAATATCACATACTCATAAAGGCCCAATTATGGCCCATCTATGGCCTAATTTTCCAAATTGGACCCAAGGCTCTCACATGGGCCTTATCCTTAAGCCCATACAATTATTTAGTCCATTTACTTATTCTGGGAAAGCCCATTATTAGTCTAATCACCAAAGCCCAATAGTAAGGCCCAACCCAAGGAGTAAGATTAGGGCTTTCACATGAAATGATGATTAGGGTTAAGTGTTTCTTACTTAACCCATTAAGGACTTAATCTATTAAGTCCATTGTTTCCTTAAATTAATTTGTCAATGACTATTACTTTATATTTCAAGTTATTAAATAATTCTCGTGTGCGTGCCGATCAATTCCCAAAAAATAGGGTTTTATGCTACTAGGGTTTTCCAACACACTACCAGCCTATTAGTCCATTGATTAGGCTTTTAGGTCACATAGGGACTTCTTGGGCTCATTAAGATTTTATTAGGCCAATTAGGGCTTTATTGGGCCCCATTAAGCCCACTAGAGTTTCATTAAGCCCATTAGGGTTTCAAGCATCCCAAGGAACCAATACCACAAAGCAAAGCACACCGCCACCCAACACGGCGGCCGGTGGCGGAAGCCACCACCTCACGGTGGTGGTTAGGGTTTTCTTTTCCATTATTTCACTTTCTTGTTACAAGTTACTATGCTTATACGAAAATAAACATACACACACACACTAAATAGATAAACATACACACAGCCACCCTATGGTGGCCGACGGTGGTGCATGGTGGCAGCCACCATGGTCGGCGGCCATGGTGGTTTTTTCGTGGTTCCCGGCTAAAGGCACACCCACACAATACAACAACACCAAAACACTCAACCACAAGAGCTGAACCCAGAAAACACCCACCTATCTGAAATCTTGGTGGTGGTTGGTGATGTTTGACAACAATGACAAAACTGTCGTTCTTCCGACGCCTGACGTTGCATCAACGACTTTAGCCCCAACTACATCGGCGAGAGGAGCACCGGAGATGTATCAAACGGCAGGAGCCATGACGGCGGCCTCAAGGCGGAGTGTTACCGGCGAACTGAAGAAGAAGAAAAGGTGGTTTAGAACAACATAGTTGTCGCGGCATCGGCCTCGTCCGCTATCAGGGTCACCACAGCGAGGTGACATTTGAACGTAAACAGAGGAGGAGGACGAATCATTCCTTTCTAACCACGAACGACGGCAGCTACAACCACGATTTGTGTTATCTCGACAATGAAATAGTGGCGAGGGGCGTTTCCTCCGATAGCAACATCCGCCGCTGACTTTGGTTATTGATCGGAGCAACACCATGAGGAGGAGGGGGCGGCTGGTAGGTCACGTATGGAGTTGTTGCGGCTGCAAGACTACTTAGGGTTAGGGTTTAATCAGATGTGCAAGGTGATGGGTTTTATACCTGTGCATTCAAACTATAATCCATATTGACACTATTAGTCCCCCTTATCCTTTTTCTTTCAATTAAAGTCCATAAATTACCAGTTTTACCCTAGCTTCAAGAATTCTTTTCAAATCAAATCCGTAAATTACTCTTTTAACCCCAGCCATCCAAACCCGTAAATATTAAATCCAAATAATACCAAACGCCCCTTTACTCATGAAAATCTTTAAAATTAAGTCCCAAAATTTCACTTTAACCTCTGGAGATTCAAATCTAGTCATTTGGCTTCCCGAAACCAAATCCCAACTAATTATTATTTGGTTTTTGGATTATTAGAATATAAAATAAAACAAGAATTACTTCTCGGGGTTCTGGGTTTATCCTTAATTATTCTATTGTTAACGAGATGTTACAATACTAGCGATATATAATCTAATATCGAACAGATAGTTAATTATGCGAATCTGCCCTAAGCCCACAACCAAACAAGGAACAGGAAATAAGGCGGAAAGCACACATCCAAGTACCTATCGGGTATAAATTATATATAACCCTGATGTAAACTAAGGTATTATAGGATTAACCACCTAAGGTCGTTTAAGTTGTATTGGTTTAATAAAATGGATTAAACCATTTACTGGTAAGTTTCTAGTTTTGAATACCAAATGTTCTACTTGAAAAGTATGTTTTGTACTAGAAAATGGTTCAATTAATTAGTGTCCTATGACCTGGCCCATACCTGATACCCCTTATGATTACTGGGTGTATACGAAACATATATATAGCTAATATCGGATAAATAGTAGGCTGGGTGAATCTGCTCTAAGTCCAAAACCAAACAAGGCATAGGAAATGAAGTGGAAAGCACACATCCTACTACTTATCGGATCCGATTAATATATATTCCTGATGTATAAACCAAGGAATCATAAAGTTAGCATTATAGGCCCTTCTCTACTGAATGTACTAGACTCGACTGATCTGTTTGTCGTTTGTAAAATGTAACCCCGATCTGCAAGTAATTGACTTACAAAAGAACTTTCTTTATTTCAAGGTCTGCTCGTCGAGTTGGTAGCCCTACTCGTCGACTAGCAACGGGTTGGTTCGCATGTTTAGTGATCTACTCGACGAGTCCAAGTAGGGACTCGACGAGTAGGAGCTGGCAAATGAAATCCTAAGTCCCGGGGTTTAGGCACCCTATTTAAGGATCACATATTCTCCTTAGCCTCTCTCACTGCCTTTGTTGAATCCAGAAAACCCTAATTCGTGTTTGTCCTCTTTTGTGTGTTTTTGACCTTGAAAGAAGATCCCTTGGAGTTAAGATCTTGGAGTGTAAGAAGTTGGAGCTAGTGGCTGCTGTAGATCCGGATTCTTCTTTAGGTTGGCATCATTTTGAAGGTAACAAGTTGTTACCTTGATTCTCCTTTGAGTAGAACACCATCATGGTTGGGTTTAGAACCCTTTGTAGGGTTTTGTGGTGATTCTCTGTGTTGGGTCAAGATCTAAGGTTGCAACCTCAGATTTGGGCTCCTTTAGCCTCTCTTTATCATAAAGTTTAATATTTGCCAAGCTATGACATATCCCATTGACTTAAGCCACTCCTTTTATCTTGTTTTCGGTCATACCATCTTGCATGCACGTAAAGTTTGCAACTTTACGTGATAATCATGCCCTAGAGGCTTAAATCTGCAGTCTGGAGCCTTTGCATGACTTAAAAAGCTTCTGTATGGATGAAGGATTTAAGGTACTCGACGAGTCACATGGTCGAATCAGCGAGTCATTTGAAGATGGTCATGGACTCGACGAGTTGAATGGAAAACTCGGTGAGTCTGATGAAGATTGAATTAGACTCGACGAGCTTGTAGAGCGGCTCCGTGAGTCGGTTAGGGTTTTCCCAATCTTTAGGTGTGTATAAACTTGTCGAGTTGCACGCGGGAAAACCTCGACGAGTGGTCTCAGAGCTTCGATCGCGAGGCTTAGATAGTTATGGAGTATGCTCATAAGTCTCATTTATCTATACACTGGGGAGCCACCAAGATGTATCGAGACCTGAGTTTGAGTTATTGGTGGCCATGTATGAACGAGAGATCGCTTGGTATGTCGAGAGGTGCTTGACCTGTAGGATGGTCAAGGCCGAGCACCAGAGGCCGCATGGTTTGTTGCAGCCTCTTGAGATCCCCATGTGGAAATGGGAGCAGATGACGATGGATTTCATTACCAAACTACCAAAGACGACTAAGGGGTTTGATGCCATATGGTTCATTGTAGATCGACTGACCAAGAGTGCCCATTTCTTGGCAATACGGGAGAGTTCTTCGGCCAAAAAGCCGGCCGACTAGTATGTTCGTGAGGTCGTCGCTCACCATGAGGTTCCAGTCTCCATTATTTCGGACCGAGATGTCAGATTTACCTCTTGTTTCTGGCAGAAGTTCCACGAGGAACTGGGCACACAGTTACATTTTAGCACATCGTTTCACCCGCAGACCGATGGTCAGAGCGAGCGGACCAACCAGACCCTCAAGGATATGTTGAGGGCATGCGTCATTGATTGCGGCGAGGTTGGACACAGGGTGATAGGGCGGACGGAGGTAGTATTGTAAACTACCGAGAGAATCCAGCAGATCATGAAGTGATTGCAGACCGCCCAAAGCCGACAGAAGAGTTACGCTGACAGACGCCGTTCTGAGTTAGAATTTCAAGTGGGTGATATGGTACTCCTGAAGGTCTCACCCTGGAAGGGTGTTATCCGCTTCAAGAAGAGGGGGAAATTGGGTCCCCGTTACATTGGGTCGTTCATGATCATTTCTAGGGTCGGCAAGGTGGCTTACATGTTAGAGCTACTAGAGGAGCTCAGCTGGGTACATAGCACTTTCCACATCTCGTAGCTACGAAAGTGCATCATGGATCAAGAGGCAGTAATGTCATTAGATGATATCCAGGTTGATGATCGTTTAAATTATGTGGAGAGGACGGTGGCCACTATCGAAAGGAAGAAGAAACTAATGCGGAACAAGGAGATACCATTGGTGAAGGTGCAGTGGGAGCATCGGAGAAGGTCCGATTGGACATGGGAGCCAGAGGCCGAGATGCGGGAGCATTACCCGACATTGTTTGACTCGGCGGACTTCGAGGACGAAGTATAGTTCAAGTGGGGGAGTATTGTAACGCCCCGATCTGCAGGTAATTGAATTACATAAGAAATTTCTTGATTTCAAGGTCTACTCGACGAGTTGGTAGCCCTACTCGTCAAGTAGCAGCGGGTTGGTCCGCATGCTTAGTGATCTACTCGACGAGTACAAGTAGGGACTCGACGAGTAGGAGCTGGCAGATGAAATCCTAAGTCTCGGGGTTTGGGCACCCTATTTAAGGATCACATATTCTCCTTAGCCTCTCTTACTGCCTATCTTGAATCCAGAAAACCCTAATTCGTGTTTGCCCTCTTTTGTGTGATTTTGACCTTGAAAGAAGATCCCTTGGAGTTAAGATCTTGGAGTGTAAGAAGTTGGAGCTAGTGGCTGTTGTAGATCCGGATTCTTCTTTGGTTTGGCATCATTTTGACGGTAACAAGTTGTTTCCTTGATTCTCCTTTGAGTAGAACCCCCTCATGCTTGGGTTTAGAACCCTTTTTAGGGTTTTGTGGTGACTCTCTGTGTGGGGTCAAGATCCGAGGTTGCAACCTCAGATCTGGGCTCCTTTAGCCTCTCTTTATCATAAAGTTCAATATTTCCCAAGCTATGACCTATCCCATTGCCTTAAGCCACTCCTTTTATCTTGTTTTGGGTCATACCATCTTGCATGCACGTAAAGTTTGCAACTTTACATGATAATCATGCCCTAGAAGCTTAGATATGCAGTCTGGAGCCTTTGCATGACTTAAAAATCTTCTGTACGGATAAAGAATTTAAGGTACTCGGTCAGTCGCATGGTCGACTCGGCGAGTCATTTGAAGATGGTCATGGACGCGACTAGTTGAATGGACAACTCAGCGAGTCTGATGAAGGTTACCTTAGACTCGGCAAGCCTGTAGAGCGGCTTGACGAGTCGGTTAGGGTTTTCCCAATCTTTAGGTGTGTATAAACTTGTCGAGTTGCACGCGGGAAAACCTCGACGAGTGGTCTCAGAGCTTCGATCGCGAGGCTTAGGAACTCGACGAGTCACTTTGGTGACTCGGCGAGTGGGAAAATAATTAAGAAACTCGACAGGCAACTGAGGGTACTTGACGAGTTAATGTTAACATGGACTGTTGACCTTGACTGATGACTTTGAATTTGACCATGAGTTGACCCGTTGACTTTTGAGGATAGTTTTGGAAAGATTGGAGATTTACGAGTATGGTTCGTAATAAATATAGGTGGTGGTGTCCGTGTCAGTGATCCGAGAGTTGGAGCTTATTCCTGCGAGTCGGCATTGCAAGGTGAGTTATCCTCACTATACTTAAGGGTCTAAGGCACCAAGGCCGACCCTTAGGAATGTATCTCGTTATGTTATGCTAGTATGATCTGTTAGATCGGTATTCTAGAGGGTGGGATAATGTTATATGATACGTATGAATTGATAGATCGGTATCCTGGTAGATAGGATGATATGATGGGATATGTGGTATGATCTGTTAGATCAGTTTGTCTGTAGATTGTTATTTGATTATCTGTTATCTGTGCACATGTCTGTTTGGCGGTTGAGGTTTATCTGCTTCGTGCGGAGGCCAATAGACCGGGGCATTCCAACCTATTGGTTGAGGGTCTGGGGTATTCCATCCCGAGGATGATTGGACTCATAGTGTGTTGGCATTCCAGCCTGCTGGTTGAGGGCCTGGGGTATTCCAACCCGATGGTTGACTGGACCCATGGTATACTCTGTTTATGATAATTTGTATATGTCTGGGTATTTTGGGGGAGCCCACTAAGCTTTTGGGCTTACAATTTCAGTTTATTGTTTCAGGTGCATCAGGGGATCGAGGCAAGGCAAAGGCATGATCGTACTGATCCTCACATTTTGATATGTATTCTGGGAAAAACTCTGATTAAGACCATTTTGGAAACAAACTTGTAGTAACTATTAGTTTTTAAATGTTTTGGAAAGTTTAAATTTGGCTTAAATTTTATGGGTGTTATATAAAATGTAAGTTTTCCCTAGTTTATAACTATCTTAACTCGAAAATAGTTTGCATTAACTTTCAAGTGGAACTGTCACAATGTGAAAGTAATGGGAAAATGTAAGTACACAGTTGTCTTTTGAATTGACATCCTGACGTACTGATTACCTTAAAACATGTATGTTTTATTAAGGTCATAATGTGATGGATAGTACCCATACGATACGCTCTCCCTGCAAGAGACTATGGGGAGCAAACGCGACTTCCGCAAACAAATTGCTAGGCCATGTAAATTCACATTAATGTTATATGATCATATATACCCGATTTACTATCATCTTTTGTTTAGAACAATGAGTTAGTGATTATTGGTATAGTTAGATCCTGTATTGTTCTCCTGCTAGAGCATTTAGTATGTTCTTTCTGTTATAGTATCTTAGTATGTTCTTTCTGTTATCATGTATTCTATCTTCCTCCCTGTTTCTCTTTATAATATGATCCCTATGTTATGGTGTATTGTATCTACATCCTTGATTCTCTTTATAGTATGTTCTAGTATCTACTATGAACTGAACCCCTAAACTATACCTATTATCATTTACTAGTATCTTTACTTGAACTGTTACGAAAAGACTCATTTATTTACTAAGTTATGATGGTACTTTTAAAATGGAGTTTTATAAACTATAAAGTAACATAGCTTAAAAAGAGTTTTTGAAATGTTTTGATCACTTATAAAAGACATAAGTAATCGTTTGAAAGATGTTTATAACAAACATTTACACAATTATCATTGTGTTCAACTTGTATTCCCCCCTTAAAAGCATCTAAAAGAGTTTAAAAGATTGATTATAGGGGTATGAACTCACCTTATGTGGGTGATTCAAACGAATATGCGCGTAAGGATGAGAAGTTCCACGAATGAAGTCCCAACATAAACGAGTCCTAAAGGACATATATTGGCATTAATATAGTGTTTAGAAGCAACCACATTCAAGGAAACACCTTTAGGGAATAGGTAGTGTATGGCCACTAAATGGAGTGTGTGGCCATGGGTGTATGGCCATGGAGTGTACCCCCATACACTCATGGTAACAAGTGCACAAAATGGTCTTCTAATGATAGGTAAGCTTGTAGGACAATTGCTCATCAAGTGTTGAAGCTAGGATTGCACTTTGGAGTCACTTTAGGGGTGTTTTGAGGGGTGTACGGCCACAAATGGGTGTACGGTCATACGCTCCTTTAGGTCTTGAGTTTTCATCGTTTTTAAGGTGTTAACCAAGTGTTCCTAAATATTACTAAGCATAAGGAAGGAGTACTTATGATTTGGAGGCTCAAGAGGGTTCACAATCACCAAGAACAAGTGTGTGTTCTTGGTGTTCTTGGTGAAATGGATGAAGACTTGAAGATCTACCGAAAAGATGATTTGCAATGGATGAAATCAAAGGGTGTTACTAGGTGAAGAAGGATAACATCAAATCAAAACGGAAGAAAGTATTACATTCTTGAAAATCGGGGTGAAAGCTTGATGATAGTTAAGAGAAAACTCGAGTTCTTAACTTGGAAACTGAAGAAATGAATTAGGAATGAAGGGATATCACTCTTATGGAGGGGGTGTATAGCCAACATGGGTGTACGGCCGCACACACTTGTGTACAGCCGCACACTCCTGTGTATCGCCGTACACTCCCTCTAATGGAGACTTCGACTCCTGTGTATGGCCGTACACTCCCTCTAATGGAGAGTTCGACTCGATTTCAACGCGAAGAACTTTAGCTGATACATCCCTAAACCCAATGCTTGAATGTACTGAGCTTTGAACATTTAAACATACTTTAAACAAGGATAAAGTGTAGCAGAAACGAGTCTGACACACGGTTAAATTGAATGGCTGGACTTACAAGGCAATGATTTTCGGGTTGTCACATATGTTGGGTTTTGAGCATTCTAACACTCCTAAGTGTACATGCAACCCTAAATACCTTGGATCTATGTATTCTCTATTATACATGCAATTATGAACATCCAAGGTATTATCCTCATCTAGCATACAAAATAATGAATATAACAAGATAGAATACAAACCTCTTTGATGTAGAATGTCTTCATGAAGCTTGAGTGCCTAGTGCCTCAAGTGTGAAACCTCAAATGGTTCACACAACAACAAATACACTTGGAATAACTTGAGAGAAACTTGAACACTCCTAAAATCGGCTAGCCCTTTCTTATTATTCATAGTGGCCGATTTTTTCCCAAAGAATATGATCTTATATAGTTGTTACAATTATGATAAAGCCTAATTGTCATGGCCTTCCATTTCCTTGGATCCATGGGTTCAAATACACCATGGAGCATCCATGGACCATGCTATGGGTTTTAGCCCAACTTGATTATCCATGGAGCATTACCCACTATACAAGTATAGATGATTTACACAATCAACACATATATTTAATTAGTCTTCTTTTGATCACTTAATTAATTCTAGATTAATTCTTGATCAATACTAATTAAATAATCCTATTAATATATTAGAACTTATAATATATTAATCAA
This sequence comes from Lactuca sativa, assembly GCF_002870075.4. NCBI lineage: Eukaryota > Viridiplantae > Streptophyta > Magnoliopsida > Asterales > Asteraceae > Lactuca > Lactuca sativa. Next base: position 182,508,424 of record NC_056623.2, read on the forward strand.
CCTTAAGTGTTATTTCTCTCATTAGAGTCTATCCAAGTGCATGATGCCATGCAACCCAAATGGACCATGCCGGGTCGGGTCAAGTCTTACCAATTATAGTTATGGACTTAGACATTAATCCAACAGTCTCCCACTTGGATAAGTCTAAAAATATTATTGCAAGTATGACTTCAAGAACCGACTGGCAATCGTAGCTCTCAAAAGCTTCCGTCGAACTTTGACCTTGCCGATGAACTCTGACCTTTGTCAATGACTTGTCCATTAGATAAGTGATCATATATTGCTCCATTATAGATATCGTATGGACTAAGACATGGATTATCAATCATTCTCTCTGTCCATTTGTTGTTTCCCGATTTCCGCTTCATGATGACTGACTAATTGAACATATCAAATCAGTCCTGGCTTGGCCAAGCACTCACATGTGTCATTATTAAATCATCGAGGGGACCACAAATATCACTTTTATCCCGAAGGTAAAAGGAATGGATAAACTTCGACTCATATGGCTTGTTCTACTGCTTGTTGAATCATACACAAAGGCACGTTTTATAACATCGAGTTACCAATGCGTTTTCGTGCAATTAATGTACTATTAACTCATAGTACCAACTCATATCTCTAGGTTTGAAGAATATAAGATATTATCGTCTCATGATCACTCGTGATAAAATCCATGAAGTGATTCAAATGAGCGCGGGTTGAATCCAATACTCAGAACTTATGAGCACTCATGAGTGTTGTAGCACAATTTTGTCCACCAACTTGGACCTCTACAAGCCAACCCATGATAGTCTTGATTCATACTTACTTCCAACATATGACCGACTGTGGATGGTTTGAATAACTTAGTCGTTCCGGAAGAATAACCTAGTTATTATGGAAGTCAAAACATGCAAAGTGAAACACAAGAATAAATGAATCTAATATGGTCTCAGAACTTATGAATATAAATAAAACACCTTTTATTTATCACCATATGATTGCACATTATTCATTGTATACTGTTTCAGCTATCAACTTTATTCTTGAATTCAAAACAATAGTTGTCCCATGCTCCAAGCATGTACACTATGTTTTCTAAACACTAGTCATGCCACACACCAAGTATGCATACTATGTTTGTCTATGACCCTTACTTTGTGATATAAACCAATTGACCAAAGTTTCAATGATTCTAATTTCACACTCCCGAATTCTTATAGCAAATGCAGGAATTCCAAATTCATGCCATTTTATCTAAATCTGTTAGATTCTCAACTTATATGCAATGATTCCTTGTAATGATTATGCACAAAGTCACAAAGATTTGACAACAAACATTACAGAGCATTCCAAAGAAGATCAACTCCTTGTAAACATCCTTCTTGTATTAAGTTTCCTAATCTTATACAGACTTATTGAACAACTTCCACCAATGGCACCATTTCCACATTCCTTTTTTGACTATCACTTCTAAACAAGAGTTGCCTCTTTTCAGAATATGTCAGTATGGTCCTTCCAACAATTAACACTATAATTCTAACTGTCCCTGAGCAACCAATCTTTGGTAAACCTTAGATTGTCCTTGACAGTTGCTTAATTGTTTTAGTCATATCCAGTTCTAGACCTTTTCCCTTCTTAATGCCCCATGCATCTAGAAAATTTTAGACAGGATGAATACAACACATGTAATTGATCCTATATCCGAAGCATATGGGACACGATTCATGATGTCTCACATAAAGACTAAACTAGTCTTTTGCTATATTATTTCCATTTCAAGTTGCCAAGTTCTCATAATTCAGATTATGAAAAGGGATGCCGTAATCATAATCGAATTTTAGAACGCAAATAATGAACCCATATATAGAATTTCCTTATGAAATTCATATATATTCTTGACTAAATTTGATTAAAATCTCAATCTAAGCTTTTAGAATTGAAACGAAGTATAATTTCCTCTCCCTTAATTATAGCAAAACAACTTTTTCAACCACTGCAGCCTCACGAATTGAAACTTTTGTTTTCTATAATTAACATGGCTAACTTGCAGCCTTTATCATAATTATCATGCTCCCACTAACAAGATGATTATTAGAATAACACTTATACTCCCACTAGCTTTGACATGTACTCAGAAATCAGCTGGACTTCTAGAAATCAATACTTTATTGACTTTCTTACCAAAGTTCAGATTTCTGATACTAGATTGCTTTGATAAAACTTTATCAAAATCATACACCTTATCCTAGATAGCTCACAGGTGTGTCTAAACAATTTTAAGAACTATGAAAAAGGGATGCCGTAATCATAGTCTTGATTGTTTAGACCTTTTCCACTTCTCACAAGTCCATGTTAGTGTGCCGGTAAACCACACACGCTCCACTAACGACTATGAGAATGCAAATATCACAATTGCTATCTAGCTAAAATCTACTTAGTGAAAATGTTTCCTCACCGTCATTTTCATGAGTCGGAGAGAAACCTTATGACACTTAGATTTAATGGTGTAAGTGTTCTTATCCATTTGAATTGTCAAAACCATAGTTATAAGACAAGGATAATGACAAATCCAAACTCATATGTACTGAACTCAATCTTGATTTCTTGCCACCTAGCCGCTCAAGGGTCTGCCATTGCTTCCAAGTAGCTATGCAAACGATTGAGAACATGTAGAACTCAAATGTATAGCCAACTTAACTGGAATGGGCACAGAAATGTCAACACGATAGGTTATAAACCTTAGGTCGTGTGTTAGTGTTAAACTACAGGTTTTTATTCTTGATTAGATCTTGAGCTTCTTTTCAGGATTTTTAAGACTCCCACTGTCCTCTTGACATATAAGACTTTCTTGTCAGATATTCAAGAGATAGTGTGGATTCTAATCAAGACAAACACTTCACACAATTAGCCTTAGTTGGTCTTTGTTTTATCCAAAACATCACAACTTACCAATTTCAAATGTACAAGAGTAGAAAACTTTTACTCTTACATTTGACAAGTGTTTTTAAACCTTCTTTAAGACATGTCACTCAAGTTACAATCTTAGAGTATGACTCTAAGAATTGTTATGGAATGAAATATGACTCATCTTCTTGATTTAACAATTCATAGCTCCTCTTCTTAGCTATCAGAATGCACTTAGAGAATGAATTGTGATAAGGTCTCTAAATCATTAAGATGATCATATGACATGATACTAAAGTACTCTCCCATCTTTCCAGATTTGAGAAACTTTTATCCTTTTGCCTAATTTGATTCTTCTTATTTGCCCTGCCATACACTGGAACCTTTTCCAATGTCTCAGAATTACACTTAAGCTTGTAAGTATAACCATATTTACTGAGCTTTAGTTAATTATGATGAATAATCTTATCGATCTTTTGTGGTGGAGTTGATCAGTGCACAGATCCCTTAGTCCTTCACTCGACTCACATATACATGTGAACAAGGAACTAGTCTTAATTTTCAAAGGATGAAAAATTCTCATTCATCAGGCTATACAACTTGCATGATTCCAAGTTTCAGTCCAATTGAAACTTGGGTGATACGGATCTTTCCTTATTTGGTAAATTTAGACATTACCACAAATGAAAGAATCAATTTGATATTTCCACTCTTGCTATTAATGGAATCATATAAGCAACATTTTTCCCCAAATGCCATTGTAAGGATATTTTAAAATAAATAAAATCATCATTTTTCCTTTTATTTGAAAACTTTGTGGAAAAACTATCCTTACAATAGAAAAGAGCATGAAAACTTTGTTGTTATCTATTCCTAAGGAATATATCACAACTCCTAAGAAGTAGCTCAAGAATCCGATCTTCAAACTATATGATAGAAATCCATCTACGCAATCAGATTCAGCATATTCTTTCTTTAAGTTTCTTCACTTTTCTTTGATTCTTACAAATATAAACATGTAACCCAGTCACATCATGTATCAAGAATCTCAGTATAGAAACTTAGCAGAGTTAGATTCTGGATTTTACCTGAAGTAGGGTCAAACTTATTGACTTTAACATCCTTAGGTAAAATTGGCAGCTTTGCAACTAATGCCCGTTCCTTTGTCAATGGACCCTTGATAATGGGACTATCTCAGACTTAGCCTCTCTCTTTACCATTTGGTCAACTGAGTTGACTATGGTCGATCCCTTTCCATTAGGAAGAGAGAGTTGTACTAGATATCCAATGTCATCATTGTCAATGTCCATAAAGTTTTAGGAAGTTGATCTTAGCAAATAGATAAGATCATTAAGGGTCTTGTCATAGTTTATTTCATAGGTGTCCCAAAGGAACTCACTATGTGACTTAGAAAGTGATTGAGCCACCAACTTTCTCAAGACTTTGACACCCAACTCTCTCGGCTTGTCAATATGTGACTACATCTCCAAGATATGACCACACATAGACCTTTACTTGCCAATAGGGCTTGAGTGACCTTAAACTTTTCAACAACTTGTGTGTTTGGGAGAATAATTAGAGGAGGTGAAAGAAGTATGATTTCCATGGGACATCATCTTCATTTAGGAAAGCTTGTTTCAAGAGATTTGGGAAGATCATAAATGTCTAAACAAGACATCTTTTTGGGAGATAATCAAGATAGTTGATGTTGAGAGAAAAACTTGGAGACACACTTGAACAAACATTAGAACAAGTATATTGCGGAATAGTTAATCTCAAAGGATCTAAAAGCTCAACAATAATATAGTTAGATAGTTAGATAGTTAGTTGCGGAAAGTAAAGAAATATAAATGATAACAATTGTTATATCAAGAATACACTTAAACTGATTCATAACAAGGAATGCATTCACTCCGAGTTAGTAAGGAAGATCAAGTTTAGTGATTAAGTCTAGAAGACTTGCTCTCGAAGAGAGGTTATGTTTCAGTAGCAGTTTAGAGTGTGAAGAGTAGAAAGATAGAGAAGTGAGGAAGATAACTTGGATAAATATATTCAGAATAATTCACAAGTCATTGAGAGAAATAGTTGAGGAAGAAATCTTGTGTATTAAGAAGTAAGAGTTGTAGTATTGTTTTGAATACATTAGAAAGAGTCTCTATTTATAGAGTCTCTGAAACAACTACTCTATAAGCAGCAGTGCAAGGCATGCTGGATAATAGAGTATATTACATAAAGATAACTAAAGGAAATAACAAAGACTGCGGATGCTGAAGATGTGTTGACTCCGGATGCTGAGAAGATTGCTGATGGTTAACGGTTGCGGTTGATAGATGATTGCGGTACCTTAGTTCAAGAGGGTCACTTTTATGTTTCAACAATTTCCCCCTAAGTGACCTCTTTAACTTCGGTTCAGGTGTCAAGTTTGAGGAACTTGATCAAAATCCACCAGAATTTTTTGACATTTTCAAGCCAAGTGATTCTTCTAGAAATTTCAAACTTGACTTCAGCAGTAGTATGCTTTGATCTTTCTACTGCGGTCTTGTAGATGTCAAGTTGTTTCCTGGGCAGGCGGTGCATAGTATTCATCAGAATGAAGTATTTGACGTTGTCCGTCTTCCGTTTGAAAATGATCCCAAGTTCAGGAAAGTTTGTTGCGCCTAATGATCTTTCTTCAAAGCCTTCGGTGGGAATTGGCACAGGTTCTAGTGGGGGGAGATCAAAATTCCTGATGATGGTGGGGTAGATATCCGCATCGATCTTGGCGAAGTCACAAACTGTGTCCCTTAGAAAGGATTTGGCTTTGTCAAGCGCCATTTGCATCTTCGGCTGCTTCTCTGCCTTGTTTTGGAATACTCTGGCAATGAGGAATATTTCTTCCGGATTCATGCTTGGAAAATATGCCTGAGTTCGTATGTAGTCATGCTCTCTTCTGGTAAGAGTGTACTGAACAAAGTCAGCCTTCATGAATTTCCGCATCTTGTAATTTTTAACTGCGGATGGTCTATCGTTAGACCATATGTTTTCCACAGAGGAGCCATGCTTCGCATAAAAGAGATTGAGTCTTTCAAATTCCATAGGCAGTCGTTTGTGATCAGGGAGACTGCAGTCAAAGGATTCAAAAACTGCAAAATACTTGGCATTAGGAGAGATTGGAATATCCCAATAACCATCGGAGGGGGGTTCAGCATACGTGAGATGTGGAGTGTAGTCTTCATCTAGCAGCCTGCAGAGCGGATTGACCCATGAGTTAATCAGCGACTCATCTATCATTGTATCAAATCCGCATTCTCTCCAAATGAGTTCAGCAAGCTTGGCCGCTTTCCAATCGTGTTTCCTTTGGGCTGTGGCAGGAGAATCTGTGGAACTTGCTGAAGACATATTTTCCTCAAGATTTTTGAGACGAGGATGAGTTTCAGGCCTATTGAGGATGTTGATTTTAGGTGAAGAGTGAAGAGATGGAATATTTTGGGATGGTGGAGGTGAGGGCTGCGGTGTGGGAATTTTCTTTGTGGTGATGGGAGGACTTTGATGAATGGAGGTATCTGAGTGCTGGACTTCATCATCACTTCCCCCTCTTGAGGGATGCAACGGAGGTGCTTCCTCAAGCCATTGTTTAAGGGCATCCACTTTGGCACAGACTTCTACAAAGTGAGCTTTCATTGTTTCGGCCAACTATGAGTTGTTTGGAATGGAGGAGTTGAAGAGCAGCTTGTGTATATCCTTGGTAAGCTGGAGGATCTCAGGGCCATGGAAGTTAGAAGATAGGGATTTCTGCATTCTGTTGATTGTGGCATGAAGAACAGAGATAGTGGACTCATAGGCAGTATGAGTCTCATCTATCACCTTTTGAGATAGAGAAGCTTGGTCCGTAATGGCTGTTTGTAGATCTTGTTTGATTGCGGTCACCTCAGTAATGAGGCGTTCCGCTGCAGCCATAAATTTTTGATGATCAGCCCTGCGGTTGTTATCCAAAGATCGGATCCCCATTTCGACTTTGAGGGAGATGCACTCAGCAGCCATACGCTCTCTCGTCTCAAGTCTTTCAACTCGATCAACTAAGGACTGCGGTCCTGGAATATCTTCAGATGGAGGTTGAGAGGGTTTAACCGCAGCCAAAATCTGATCAACTTTGGCTTGGAGATTGAGGAATTCCTTCCTAGTGACAACATCCTTCTTCTTCTTCTTTTTCTTTTCCTTGGGCTTAGAAGTGGAATGTTGAGAACCTCTGGACTCTTCTTCTTCTTCAAACATCATAAGGTCGTCATCTGAAGGATTTGGTTTGTTGACCTCTTGGATCTCTTCATCATCAAAACCGAACGTAGGGGCTGAACTGAGTTCAATTGCTAGCTCTTCGTCTTGAGATGGGTTGACTACGGGAGATGGAACAGGAGTTGAAGTAGGAGGAACCTTTGAGGTAGCTACGGCTGCGGCTGAAGCTTGAGCTTTCAACAGAGTGTCTGCCATTTGATCCATCCAGGTTTGAACTTTTTGGATTGTGGCAGCAATATGGGCATTGCTGATGGCATTTGCCCAATACTTGGCCACATACAGTATTTCTTGTTCCTTCTGTTGTTGTTGTTTAACCTGTTGCTCCTTGCGGGCTTGGAATGCTCTTTTAAAAGCAGCATATTTCTTGATTTTGGCATTAGTAGTTGGTTGATACCGACTCCAAGAGTCACTTGAATCTTCGCCGTCAATTCGTTGTGTTCACACCAAGGTGTCCCTTGGGTTCACGGATCCTTGCACATTAGTGCTCACCATACCTAAACCACCTGAAATAAATGGAAGCAGAGTAGGATTTCTTGGGCTTCCTTGGTCTCCTTGACCCGTGGCCAAGTCTGGCCTCGGCCCAGTTCTGGCATGGGCGAAAGAGATGCCCTGCGGATGGAGTGGTGTTTGAAGTGTTTGGGATACATGCAAAAGGATGGAGTCTAACTCCTCAGAAGTAAAGGTATGCAGCTGGGAAGTCCTGGAGTCCTTAGGGCGATGTCCAGATTTATCTACTTGAGATATAACTGGGGGGCTGTCTCCACGTTCGGATGAAGAAGAAGATGAAACAATCTCACATGATAAGGTTGAGTGGTATTGGAGTGTGGTATTGAATGGATGTGCGGCCATACCAAGGACTACCGGAGCCTGTTGAGAGGCTACAGTATCAGTTCGGTCACGCATTTGGCCAGTGCTTTCGGTTGTCTTTCTTTTCTTGAGGATAGATATTGGTTTTCTATCTTCCTCAGAGTCACTGCTCGATACAGTGGTGGGTTTGGTTTTTCTTTTCTTTGAGGGTGCGGTTTGTTTTGGGGCGCTCTTCTTAGGTGTGCTAGTTTTCTTTTTAGATGCCACCGTTTTTCTCCGTTGAGAAAGGTTAGACAGTGTAGTGGCAGAGGGGGCTGCGGTACCCTCAGGAAGAATGGTTGTAGAAGGAAGAGGTGGGGTAGAAGGGTATGGGATAATACCCTCCGTGGCCTCTATATGATCTAAGACATCAGCAGTCTCAAGACCAAGCAAGGTAAGTGTGACAACCCGAAAAACTTCTCGCGTGCACTCTTCAATTCTTTCCAATATTAGACTTATTTTACTATATGGTAATACCCTTTAGAGTCTAATGAAGCATTCTAAATGTGATATAATCAAGGTAGGAGTGTTAAGAAGGGTTAACTCGAAGTGTAGGAATCAAAACCGGGCCAAACACTCCAACACATGGAATGTGCGGCCATACACTTGAGTGTGCGGCCACACACTCTTGTTTGCGGCCTCACACCTTCCCAACCGCACACTCTACCTATATATGCCACCCTTAGATCATTCTTGAACACTTCCTTCACTTCTTCAAGCATAGAACACGAAAATCCTCTCAAGTATCATCCATTCTCCTTGAAGATCTTCATAAAAGGTACAAAGAACACCAAGAACACCAAGATCTTCATCTGGCCGCACACATGGCAGCACACACCACCTGGCAGCACACATGGCCGCACACAGGGCCGCACACATGTGCTGGCAGCACACTAGGCCGCACACCTGGCCGCACACACACATATAGTGTGTATTTTGGCCATACACCCTCTTGTGTAGCCTTATAAACCCTCATACAATCATATATGATTATAACACTTCATTATAAGTGTTTACTAGTCCCTTAGGTGGTCCCAAAATCATCAATTAGTTGTTCATAACACTAATTAAATTCATATATGTGCCAATATATGCTAAATAGGATTCGCGCATGTACTCAAGTCACCACTTGGCACATAGCGTCTAATCCAACATTGTCATCAGAACCACTCACTGCAGGTGAGTTCATACCCCTTTAATTAACCTTTGAAATACTTTTAAATGTTTTAAATACTTTTATGGGGGGGATACAAGTTGAATACTTATAGTTATTACCTCAATCACATGTGATTAATAACTACCAAACCAATGATTTCATCGTTGTTTCAAAATGTATATCAAACTGTTTTACTTCAAAAGGTTTTACAAACTCTTTTACTTATCAAATACTTTTATTTAAACTTTATTATACTTCTTATAAATTGCATGTCCATATATGCATAGATATATAAGAAATGTTTAAAAGGCTTAGGAAGGCCATTCGCCCTATTTCCTTTTCCTCGATTTGGATGTGGTCTGGTGGGATGCCGGGTAGCCGTCCGAGGGTCGTTTCAATATTAATTATATATCATATGTGCATATATAGACATAAAAGTACTTCCATTATTCATGCGTTTCAGTTACATCATCAGTAAGTTACCATCGGGGTAACACAGGATTTCATTTATACTATTACTAGATCAATGAGTCAATTCATTCATGAGTCATATACATTACATTACTAAGAGTCATATACATTACATTACTATGAGAACATATACATTATATTACTATGAGAACATATACATTACATTACTATGAGAACATATACAACTATACTAGAGAAGAACATATACAACTATACTAAGGAGAGAACATATACAACGATACCAGAACAAGTAACATTACATTACATATACATGATTACGTTTACAATTGTGAATCACTGTATCGGAGCATGCCTTAAATGTCATGGCCCGAGTTGCTACCAGAATTCTCTTGGAGGGAGAGCGTGAGTTTGCGTATAGATCTATACTGGATTGACTATCCTACACCTTGCTGCTAGCTACAGCCGGACCTGCAGGTTTGCAGGTGCCAAACATCATTCCATGTTACGACCCTTCATTATGTCGTTGTTACCAGTCGATAGTATGGTGCAATTAAATCACATAATACCTTAATATAAATCTGGTTTAAGGTAGTTAGTACAGCAGTAGTTCCTATAATACAACACTACAGTACTACATTAATTTACCCATTACATACATTTAGTGATTATTTCACTTAAACATTAATGTACAAACTATATTTTGTTAATGATAGTTACACTTGGGAAATTACACACTTTTACAACAAACGAACATAAAAAACAGTTAAGCCTTGGTAGAAGGCTATTTTAGTAGAAAATATAGGTTTTTTTTCTAAGAGAGTCAAACTTTTACAAACACTTACAAACATCTACATACATTTTACAAACTTACACTTGAGACATGTTCAAACGTTTTGATAACAAACACCGACACTAAAATACTTATGAACTCACCAGCATAATGCTGATACTCGCTTTCACAATAACTTGTATCCTCAGGTCATCAGTAGACAGGTACCGAGACCAGCTTTTGAGAAGATGGAGCGCATCCAAGACTCATCTTATTATTTTGATTTACATTATATTTTGGTGTCTAAAACTGTACAGAACAGGCTTGTATTAAAATTATATATTTAATGCAATGGATGATGTTGTTTGCTTGTTTACTACTACTGTGTTGTGATACATTACATGACGTCCTCCGCCCCAGAACGTTTCCGCCGTTCTCGGTTTTGGGGTGTGACAGTAAGAATGTAAATGGGGAGCCTGCGGATTGGTCCAAATAAAGTTTGATCAGAAGAGGGATTGTACCTTTTGAGATCCTTAGTGACAAAGAAGTTGATGTTACTGTCCATGTTGATACCAGCATCCGCATGTAGATCAAAAATGCACAATGACCAGAATCAAGCAAAGGTGAGCTCGGTTGGGTTCTCCCTGGGGTGCTCTTTGGGGATGTATTGGAGGAAATCATCCCAAAGAATCTGGCCATAATTGACATCGTGGCCCGTGTAGATGGTCCATAACAGTTCAAGGAGGTTTAAACCCATGTTGTCGATGCCTCCGGTCCTGCCATACAGACAGCGAATGACAAAGTGGCATACAAACTGCCAAACCGCAGGCAATTGGTTCTTCTTAAACTCACCAATCCCTTAGATCGGCTTCTGATAATCCGTTTGGTAGAGTGCGGTGGTGATGTCAGATAAGGATGGTGTGAAGATCTTGATAGAGGGATGAATCAGAAGGTTTATGGCATTCAAGAACTTCTCTTTGGTCAAGATGACCAAAGAATCATTGATGAGGTTAAGATGCACTTCTTGTGGGTTTTCTAGTGGTCTGTATGTAGAAAGAGCACACTTGAAGAGTGTGGAAACGGGAACAACATCAGTGAATGCGTCAAATGGGCCAAACAAGATATGGTTCTTGAGATACTTAATCATCAGTTTGGTTGAGGCGTTGTACGACTGATGATCTTCAAACAATACTCGGAAGTTGCTTGAAGCTATCGTTGGAGATGTGGAACCAGTTGGATTCATGGAGCCTGAAGCCTTAGATTTCTTCTTTGATACACCTGATTTCGCCATTGAGAGATGAGAAATTGGAGTTCTTGAGAGCTTATGGGAGTTTGGGAGAGTTGAGAGTATAATCGATTAAACAGAGAGCGTAAACGATTTTAGAGAAGAAGATGGGTTTATAAAGGAGGTAAAAGGATTTTAACCCTAGGTAAAAGATTGAAGGGGGTAAGAAGTTGAATGGGGTTTTGGGGGGAATCAATGATTTTGGGATTGAATCTCAGCCACACGAAGATGAAACGGGTTTTGGAGAGATTTTGAGAGATCTTAAAAGGGGTTTGCATTTAATGGTGGATTAGACGCATGGGAATACGTCAGGCAAACGTGGGGTGATGAGAGAGAAAGTTGTAACTGATGGGACGTGGTTGGGAGAGGAAAGGACAAGTTGAGGATGGATTTATTTGGGAATCGTTCTTTTTGTCATCATCCCGAAAATAGGTCTGATACGGGGTTTATTCAGAAAGGGAATGTGACAGTTTCTAAAACGAATGTTTGTATTCTATTTAATGAAGGATCATTAAATAGCACACAAAGATTCGAGAGTTAATGAATTTATTAGAATTTATTTAAGACGATTGCGGATGAAGTCATTATTGCGGTTGAGAAACTGTTGGATTAGTGTCTAAGTCCATAACTATTTTGGTATGTACTTGACCCGATGGTGCATGGTCCTTTTGGGTTGCCTTCACCAAAGCAACTTGATTGGAGAAATGAATAAAGAGAGAGAGGATAATATGATTTATTAATATGTTATAAGAATAATATATTAAAGGAGAAATCATATTTGTTTAATTAATATTGGTCGATAATTAATTAAGAATTAGTTTTGTGATCAAATGTAATTAATTAAACTAGAGGGGCTGATTTGTAATTATGTGATAGTTACAAAATAAGGTAAGGATTATCTTGTAAGTATGGTGGACGAATTTAAGGTTGGAAAGCCTTAGAATTCGAGTATGATAAGGATTCAAGGATTATCTTATTGGTTGCTTAATGGATAATCAACTAGATAAGGATAATGACTGAAACCCTATCTCTACACCTATATAAACAACCCCAAGGTCATGAATTCGAAAACCCCTTCCCAAGAAGTCCCAAACACGAATTCTAACCTCTCTCCTCTCTCCTTATACCTTCTCCACTTGCTTATGGTGTTTGTAAGCCATTAGAGGAGTGACACTTGTGACTCTCTGCTTTCCAAGGTCAATTCAAGGAGGAATTGGATTGTTATTGCTACATAACAATCAAGGTATGTTCTTAAACCTATTTACATGTGAAATTCTGATTTCCATATGCTAGAATTAGGGTTCAAAGTCTTGGATTCAAAGTATGTACAATAGAGAAACCTAGATCCGAGCTTTAGGGTTTGTATGAGCACATAGGATGTCTTATGACCAAAACCCATCAGTGGTATCAGAGCCATGATTGGTTTCTATTGTATTGATGCTTGATGTAACTGAAAATCGTTTTTTTTTTTTGAGTTTTGAAGGTTTGACTCGCCGAGTCACTTGGTGAACTCGCCGAGTCAGCTAGACTCGACGAGTCCAAGCCCAGACTCGACGAGTCAAAGTGTCTGACAGCTCGTTTTCGCGATTTTCTTCCTGTTTTGGTTTTGGATAATTACCATAAACTCGTTTTTGTGATAAAATCCGAATTTTTTCATTATTATGTGATTATCCTTACCTAAATAGAAGATAATTGTCAAAATTTAGATAATCACCTGTTTTATTAGATAAAGTTTGATTATTTGTAATTTAGATTTGAATTATCTTGTGAAATAGTTTCAATTTATCCCTTTAGGTTTTCTAGTTTAAATTTGAACCCCAAAAGTTTTGTTGTTTTGAAATTTAAATAGTTAAAACCCTAATGTTTTGAAAAAGGTTTCAAAACTTGCCCTCAAGTTTTGGAATTTAAAAGTTGATTAAAAGTTTAATTAGGAATGTTAAATTCTAAAACTCTAGTATAGTTTTGAAAAAGTTCAAATCACACCCTTATGGTTTTATTGACTAATTAAGGTGTTTAATTAAAGAGGTTTAATAAATCCATAATAGTTTAGGTCTACAATTTAATTGAATTAAAAGTATAATTGTTAAATTAGACCACCTAGTATTTTAAAAGTATAAAAATACACCCTATACTATATATAACATTAAAAGTCTAACATTATATATATATGTATAACTAAAAGTCAGTCTTACCGTTAGTAGGCCTCATTCACGAAGCTGGTCTATAAGGGGTGTTTAAGGAAATTGCCTATAAAATGGCGATTGAATGGGTATCCACTCTTACCCACCGCACTCTTGACTAGTGGAGGGTCGTTAGCCGAACGGGTAGGATAGGACGAAACCTTCCATTATAAGTATAATGAATTATAAAAAAAAAGTAACTAAATGTTTTCAAAAATTCCCAATCTTAGTTACTTAGGCAAAGGTGAATTGATGCAATTCCATGAAATTACACTTTGTGCCCTTGCGAAGGCGTTAGTGGAGCGTGTGTGGTTAACCGGCACACTAAATGGGTCTAAGCAAAGGTAGCAAAGGGTGACTCAATGTTTGTCATAGTTCGGTGGAGCGTGTGTGGTTTACCGGCACATCGAATAAGTGACCGTAACATGTGAGGGCACCATATAGTTTGCATGGTTATTCACACCCGCTTTGTGATCCTCGGCATCCCAGTCACAAACAAGAGGGGCATATCGAGATATAAACATGCCATTGAAAGTTCAATGTATCTCAAAGGATCTAGGAATTTTCATAGATTTAAAACTTAAATTTTTTTCGTTTTTCATGGTGGAAATTAGTGAATCGTCATTCACTTACCTTCAAATATTCTGCAATTAGGGTTACGGCATCCCTCTCCCGAGTTGTAGAATATTGTGTTGGGTCCTAGCCTTAGTATCTTATTTGGGTGATTTACTAAGGACTCAATCAATCAACTAACTTGAATTTGTTTTTGTTTTCTCCCGTTTTGTAGATGTCAAAGTTCGACAACTATGGTCTTCCCAAATCCCGTGGAACAAGTATTCCACATGAAGATGGTATTCCACGATTTAATCGAGGAACGAGAAATCATGCTTCACTTCCTCCTCCTCCTCCTATTGTTCTCCCCAACCCACAAGATCGAAGAATTGAAAGGTTCAATATCACTAAAGCCCTATTGGAAATGAAACATGAAGATGGTAAACCCGTGTGTGCCCACGTTCTAGGAATGAAATCACACATTGATAGGTTGATAATGTTGGGTGTGTCATTCCCAGATGAGTTGGCTGTGAATTGGGTTTTGCAGTCACTTCCTGAATCATATAATGAGTTCAAAAGAAAGTATTATATGATGAATCATGACGACAACCTCATTGACCTAACTTACATGCTCATTGCTGCTGAATCAGAAATGATTTGGCGAAGCAATGGAGCGTATTTGTTGGGAAAGTCAACCGACCATGCTTCCAAGGACGTTCTAGGAGAACCGACCTGCGTTTGCTGCCAAAAGAAAGGGCGTTGGATACAAGTCTGCCCAATAAGCCTGAAGAGTCCAGAAGATGGGAGAGTTAAAGAGTATGGCTGCGATTCAGGTAAAATCCACTATCTAACTCCATTAAGTTCCTATTCATTGATACATAATGTAATAAGATTGCATTTGAATGTTTTACAGGATCAGTGAAAAGAAAGGAAGCTTGGTGAAAGAGCATGATGAATCTAATCACAAGGAATGGATCTTGATCGCATGGACTTGAAGATTAGATTTTGAGCTTAGATAGTTATGATAGAGTTGTTAGAAAATTTTCTTTTGAAATACATAGTTTTCAATGGATTTTGCATTGTAAGGACATTTGTTTTCCGCTGCTTTTATAAATAAAATAAATTTTCGTTTGACTTATTTATTTATTTGTTTATTTCCTTGCAATGAAATCGTTATGAAAATTGGTGTTTGCATATTTCTACAACAAATGGATATGATTCTTATTTATGGTGTTTATGGAAAAGTCGAAAATTTACCAAATAGGGAGAGTTTTCTCATCGCCCAAGTTTCAATTGGACAGAAATTTGGAATCATGCAACTTGGTTGCATGATGAATGAGAAATTTCATATTTGGAAATTCGACTAATTCATTGACAAAGTGTCAAGTGAAGGACTAAGAGATCGAGAACACAATGTTGCGTGTTGATCAAGACCACCATAAGAGTAACAATGATATTCGTCATGATTTACTAAAGGTTTAGTAAATATGATTATACTTACAAGATTAAGTGTAATTCTGAATTGATTAAAGGGTTTAGATCAATAGCAGAACGAATAAGAAGAATCAAGTAGGCAGAAAGATAAAAGTTTCTCCATTCTAAGAAGATAGGAGAGTACCTTTTATGCTTTATGATAGGTCTTAATGATTAAGAACCATATCTCAATTGATCCTCTAAATGAGTCTTAGTACAGTTGTATGTCTAAGAAGAGGAATCAAGAATTGAAGAAATGGTTAAATCAACAAGTCAATCATACTTCGTTCCAATAACAAGTCTTAAAGTTAAGATTGTGAAAGGTATTAAGAAGGTTTGTAACTTTCATTAAATGTGGAAAGTTGTGATGTCTTGGATAAGACAAAGACCAACTAGGACCAATTTATGAAGTGTTTTGATAAAAGCTACACTAACTGTTGAATATTTGTTTGTCAAGAAATGGTTATTGACAAGAGAACCTTATATGTCAAGGAGTCAGTGGGAGTCTTAACTGTCTTGAAAGGTTTCAAAAACAAATCAAATAAACCTTATCGATCATCACTAGCACATGAGTTGAGGTTTACAACCTATCGTGTTGACATTATTTTGATTCTGTGTCAATCCGATCAAGTTAATTATACATGTGAGTCCTATGAGTTCTCATTTGAATGCATAAAAGGCAAGGACCTTGATCAATGGAAAGTACATTGATAGGAAAAGGTGAGCTGCTTAACTACTTGGAAGACGTGGTGGGCAGCTGTGCTACCATAAGGCAAGAAATCAAGATTAAGAAAGTTCGATCCATATGAGTTTGAATTCGTCGTAAACTTTGTTTTCGATTATGATTACGGCATCCCTTTTCACAATCCGAATTTTGAGAACATAGCAAATAAAACATTATGCGTCGTGTCCCATACGCTTCGGGTATAGGATCGATTGCAAATGCTTAATGTTTGACCATTCTAAAATTTTCCAAATGTCGAGCGCATTTAGAGGGAAAAGGGACTAGAATTGGTTTTGACTAAAATAATTAAACAACTATCAAAGGACAATCCAAGTTCGACGAAGATTGGTCGCTTGTGAGTAGTTGGAAGTATAGTATTGGAAAATATGGAAATGTTTCCATATTGGATGGACCATATCAACATCATTACGGATAGATAAGATTCTATTAAGAATGAGTTGTCATATGGAACATATGGAAGTGTGTCCATATTGGGAATTGAATATTGAGAAATCTATGACTAGATTAGAAACGTCTATGCAAAAGGATGTTCAAAGAATGTACTTTGAGTGAGAGACATCACGTCTATGGAATTGTCTTGTAACAATCTCCGATAGAGGACTTTGTAATATCATTGGCAATAGTCTTTGTGACTTTAGTGAAGTGACATTACGAAAGGATCATTGCATAAAATGATTAGAATCTAGCATATTCTATAAGTGGCAAATATTTGATATTCTTTCAATTATGAAAAGGATTTGGAGTTGTGAAATGAGAATGATTGGAAATGTGTTCAATGTGATCTATTTCACAAAGTAAGAACCATAGGTAAACATTGTGTACATACTAGGAGCATGAGACAAGTGTTAGAATTCAAGTAAGAAGTTGATTACCCGAAACGACAAATAATGAGTAATCAATATGGTGATAAATAAAAGGTGTTTTATTTATACTCAAAGGTTTGAGGCCATATGGGATTAGTATTATTCTTGTGTTTCACATTTGCATGTTTTGACTTCCAGAATAATTGAGGTTATTAAGAATAATCGAATTATTCAAACGGGCCACAGTCGTTCATATGTTGGAAGTAGATATGAATGAAGACTGTCGTGAATTGGTGTGTGGAATGTCTAGAAAAGTATTAGACATAAGCAAATGTTTGCTGCAACGTTCATGAGTGCTTATGAATGTGATTTGAGCATTGGATTAGACCCACGCTCACTTGGATCACTCCATGGATTGTATCACGAGTGATTGGTGAGACGATAACATCTTATATTCTTGAAACCGAGATGTGTGAGTTGTATCTTGCGAATCGATTGCACATTGATAATATGTAAACGCACCAGTAACTTGGTGTTATAAAACATATTGTTGTGTGTGATTCGGTGCGTGAGTACAAGCGAGCATTGTATCAAAGTTTATCCGTTCCTTTTATCCAAAGTAGGATAAAAGCGATATCTTTGGGCCCCTCGATGGTTTAGTGATGACAAACGTAAATGCTCGGCCGGGCTAGGGCTAATTTGATTTGTTCAATTAGTCAGTCGTCATAAATCAGAAATCGAGAAGTAGTACAAAGAGAATGATTTGAAATCATATCTCATATGATATCTAGAATGGAGGAATATATGATCCCTTATCTAAGGACACGCGTATTTGATATGATCAGAGTTGACAGCGGCTTTGGAAAGCTACAATTGCAGATCGGGATCCGAAGTCATACGCAGAATAGTTGTTAGACTTATCCAAGTGGGAGACTGTTGGATTAGTGTCTAAGTCCATAACTATTTTGGTATGTACTTGACCCGATGGTGCATGGTCCTTTTGGGTTGCCTTCACCAAAGCAACTTGATTGGAGAAATGAATAAAGAGAGAGAGAGGATAATATGATTTATTAATATGTTATAAGAATAATATATTAAAGGAGAAATCATATTTGTTTAATTAATATTGGTCGATAATTAATTAAGAATTAGTTTTGTGATCAAATGTAATTAATTAAACTAGAGGGGCTGATTTGTAATTATGTGATAGTTACAAAATAAGGTAAGGATTATCTTGTAAGTATGGTGGACGAATTTAAGGTTGGAAAGCCTTAGAATTCGAGTATGATAAGGATTCAAGGATTATCTTATTGGTTGCTTAATGGATAATCAACTAGATAAGGATAATGACTGAAACCCTATCTCTACACCTATATAAACAACCCCAAGGTCATGAATTCGAAAACCCCTTCCCAAGAAGTCCCAAACACGAATTCTAACCTCTCTCCTCTCTCCTTATACCTTCTCCACTTGCTTATGGTGTTTGTAAGCCATTAGAGGAGTGACACTTGTGACTCTCTGCTTTCCAAGGTCAATTCAAGGAGGAATTGGATTGTTATTGCTACATAACAATCAAGGTATGTTCTTAAACCTATTTACATGTGAAATTCTGATTTCCATATGCTAGAATTAGGGTTCAAAGTCTTGGATTCAAAGTATGTACAATAGAGAAACCTAGATCCGAGCTTTAGGGTTTGTATGAGCACATAGGATGTCTTATGACCAAAACCCATCAGAAACTTCATCGCGGATGAGCAAAGAAAGATTTCAGAGAGAATCTGTGAGAAAACACTTGTACAAAGGTTAGAAATAAAAGATCATTAAAACCCATGAGAGGTACGTATGACATATGGTTGCGGTTCCTAGATTGCGGTACCAAAACCATATATCATATGTAATTCTCAGTTAGAACCGCAATGGAAACCAATGATGGTCTGCGGTAGCTAACACTTCATAAAGAATTGCGGGTCCGGATTCATCATTCCCAACATTTGTAAGAATGAATTGAGTTTTGTAGAGTCAAGAGCTTTTGTAAAAACATCAACAATCTCTTCATGAGTAGGAACAAAGATGAGTTCAATATTACCTTTCAGAATATGATCTTTGATGAAATGATACCGTAACTCAATATGTTTTGTCTTGGAGTGCTGAATAGGATTATGAGAGATCGCTATAGCACTTTCAGAGTCACAGTAAATTGGTATCCACAGCATTTTGTACCCGTAGTCTAGCAATTGTGTCTCCATCCAAAGAACTTGGGAACAGCAGCTGGCTGCGGCCACATATTCTGCTTCCGTAGTAGATAGGGATACACACGTTTGTTTTCTTGAAGACCAGCTTACAAGTCTTCCTCCTAGGAATTGGCATCCACCTGATGTACTTTTTCTATCGAGCTTGAAACCTGCATGATCCGCATCGGTGAAGGCTTGAAGACTGAAATCATTGCCTGCGGGATACCATAAACCCATTGATTTGCTTCCTTTAAGATACCGAAGAATTTGTTTGGCTGCGGTCATGTGAGACACTTTTGGATCAGCCTGGTATCTTGCACATACACCAGTTGCGAAGACAATGTCAGGTCTGCTTGCAGTGAGGTACATCAGTGAACCAATGATACCTCTATAAGTCTTGTGATCCACAGAATCTCCGGAGGGATCAGCAGAGATCTTATAACCGAAGGCCATAGGGACCTTAGCAGAAGAGCAGTTGTCTATTGAATATTTCTTCAGAAGTTCGGTGGTGTATTTTTCTTGATAAATGAAGATTCCTTGCTGAATTTGTTTGACTTGAAGACCTAGAAAGAAATTAATCTCTCTATTCATGCTCATTTTGAATTTGTTGGTCATGAGCTTAGCAAATTCATCTACCATGCCTTAATCAGTAGACCCGAAAATGATATCATCCACATATATATGTACCATCATAAGGTGGTCACCATTTGCTTTTCTGAATAATGTGGGATCAATCACTCCTCTTTTGTACCTGGATGAGACAAGAAATTCAGAGAGTGTCTCATACCAAGCTCTCGGGGCTTGTTTCAGGCCATAGACTTCTTTTTCAAGCTTGTAGCAGTGGTCTGGAAATTCAATATTTTCAAATCCTGGAGGTTGCTGAAGATAAACCTCTTCTTTTAGTTCACCATTGAGAAAAGCACTCTTAACGTCCATTTGGTGTACCTTGACATTTTTGTGGGCTACGTATGCTAGAAAGATCTGGATGGCTTCCATGCGTGCTACCGGAGCATACGTTTCATCGTATTCAATGCCTTCTAGTTGACTGTAGCCCTTGCCAACAAGTCTTGCCTTGTTTCTGATGACTGAGCCAGATTCGTCTAGCTTATGTTGGGTTGTGAGCATTCTAACACTCCTAAGTGTACATGCAACCCTAAATACCTTGGATCTATGTTTTCTCTATTATACATGCAATTATGAATATCCAAGGTATTATCCTAATCTAGCATACAAAACAATGAATATGGCAAGATAGAATACATACCTCTTTGATGTAGAAAGTCTTCATGAAGCTTGAGTGCCTAGTTTCCAAAGTGTGACACCTCAAATGGTTCACACAACACCAAATACACTTGGAATAACTTGAGAGAAATCTACACTTCATGAAATCGGCTAGCCCTTCTTTTTCACACACTAGTGCCGATTTTGGTGAATAATATGATGCTTATATAGTGTGTTACAATTAGGGTTACACCATGTAAACCCTAATTGTCATGAGCTTCATTTCCATGACCCATGGGTTATGTAACCTCCATGGAGCATCCATGGAGCATCATATGGGTTTAACCCAACTTGATTATCCATGGAGCTTTGGCCCACTATATAAGTTATGGATGATTCGCACAATCAACCCATATATTTAATTAGTCTTCTTTTGATCACTTAATTAATCCTAGATTAATTCTTGATCAATACTAATTAAATAATCTTATTATTCTTATTATTAATATACTAGAACTTATAATATATTAATAACCATAAGTGTCTTATTTCTGTCATTTTAGTCTATCCAAGTACATGATGCCATGAAACCCAAATGGACCATGTCGGGTCGGGTCAAGTCTTACCAATTATAGTTATGGACTTAGACATTAATCCAACAGTCTCCCACTTGGATAAGTCTAAAACTATTATTGTGTTTGACTTCAAGAACCGACTGGCAATCGTAGCTCTCAAAAGCTTTTGTCGAACGCTGACCTTGTAGATGAACTCTGACCTTTGTCAATGACTTGTCCATTAGATAAGGGATCATATATTCCTCCATTCTAGATATCGTATGGACTGAGACATGGATTATAATCATTCTCTCTGTCCATTTGTTGTTTCCCGATTTCCGATTTATGACGACTGACTAATTGAACAAATCAAATCAGTCCTGGCCCGGCCAAGCACTTCCATTTGTCATCATCAAATCATCGAGGGGCCCACAGATATAGCTTTTATCCCGAAGGTAAAAGGAATGGATAAACTTCGACTCATATGGCTTGTTCTACTACTTGTTGAATCATACACAAAGGCACGTTTTATAACACCGAGTTACCGAGTATATTTTCGTGCAATCAATGTACAACCAACTCATAGTAACAACTCATATATCTAGGTTTGAAGAATATAAGATATTATCGTCTCATGATCACTCGTGATAAAATCCATGAAGTGATTCCAATGAGCGCGGGTTGAATCCAATACTCAGAACTTATGAGCACTCATGAGTGTTGTAGCCCTTTGTCCAACACCTTAGACCTCTACAAGCCAACCCATGACAGTCTTAATTCATATCTACTTCCAACATATGACCGACTGTGGATGGTTTGAATAACTTAGTCATTCCGGAAGAATAACCTAGTTTATTCTAGAAGTCAAAACATGCAAAATGAAACACAAGAATAATTGAATCCAATATGGTATCAAAACCTATGAACATGAATAAAACACCTTTTATTTATCACCATATGATTACACATTATTCATTGTATACTGTTTCAGCTATCAACTTTATTCTTGAATTTAAAACAATAGTTGTCCCATGCTCCAAGCATATACACTATGTTTTCTAAACACTAGTCATGCCACACACCAAGTATGCATACTATGTTTGTCTATGATCTTTACTTTGTGAAATAGATCAATTGAACATAACTCCAATGATCCTTTTTTCATAGTCCCAAATCCTTACTGCAAATGCAAGAATTCCAAATTCATGCCATTTACTTAAATCTTTTAGATTCTAAACTTATATGCATTGATCCTCTTGTAATGATTATGCAAAAAGTCAGAAAGACTTGACAACAAACATTACAGAGCATTCCAAAGGAGATCAACTCCTTGGAAACATCCTTCTTGCATTAAGTTTCCTAATCTTACATAGATTGAATAATTTCTAACTTTGAAACATTTCCATATTCCATTTTGACTATCACTTCTAAACAAGAGTTGGCATCCTTACAGATTATGTCAATATGGTCCTTCCAGAATTATCACTATGCTTCCAACTGTCCTTGAGCAACCAATCTTTGGTACACCTTAGATTGTCCTTGATGGGTTTTTGGTCATAAGAACATCCTATGTGCTCATACAAACCTTAATGCTTGGATCTAGGTTTCTCTATTGTACATGCAAGTTATCCAAGACTATAAACCCTAATTCTAGCATTTAAGTAATCATATTAACATGAGAATAGGTTTAAGATGTTACCTTGATTGTTATGTAGCAATAACAATCCCAAATCTCCTTTTATTGACTTTAGAAAGCTTAGAGTCACAAATGTCACTCCTCTAATGCTTCACAAACACCATAAGCAAGAAGATGAAGAGGATAGAGGATGGAGGCTGCCCAAAACGTGTTCTAACCCTAGAATTATGCTTCACCACGTTTTTGGGTCATAAGGGATGTATATATAGTAAGGATATTAGGGTTATCTAACAAGGAAACCCTAATTTGGATGCTTAAGCCCTAAGCAACCCATACACTCCTTTAATTAAGGCCTTGGATGATTTCCTTATGGGCTTCCCCATAGAATTCGTCCACCCCTTAATACAAGGCAATCCATAGCCCAAATTACAATTATCTTATAATTACAATTCTAGTCCCTTAAGTTTAATTAATCTCTTTTAGTCACAAAACTAATTACCAATTAATTATTGACTAATATTAATTAAACAATATGATTTCTCCTTTAATATATTATTCCCATAATATATTAATAAATCATATTTAATCCTTTCTCTCCATAATTCATCCTATCAAATTGCTTTGGTGAAGGCAACCCAAAAGGACCATGCACCATCGGGTCAAGTACATACCAAAATAGTTATGAACTTAGACACTAATCCAACAGTCTCCCACTTGGATAAGTCTAATAACTATTATGCGTATGTCTTCAAATCCTGATCTACAATCGTAGCTTTCCAAAGCCACTGTCAACTCTGATCATATCAGATACGCGTGTCCTTAGATAAGGGATCATATATACCTCCATTCTAGATATCATATGATATATGATTTCAAATCATTCTCTTTGTACTATATCTCGATTCCCGATTTATGACGACTGACTAATTGAACAAATCAAATTAGCCCTAGCCCGACCGAGCATTTACGTTTGTCATCATTAAATCATCGAGGGGCCCAAAGATATCGCTTTTATCCTACTTTGGATAAAAGGAACGGATAAACTT
The DNA here is from genome assembly GCF_002870075.4 of Lactuca sativa. Classification (NCBI taxonomy): domain Eukaryota; kingdom Viridiplantae; phylum Streptophyta; class Magnoliopsida; order Asterales; family Asteraceae; genus Lactuca; species Lactuca sativa. The sequence continues at coordinate 182,532,511 of NC_056623.2, forward strand.
TGATACAATGCTTGCTTGCACTCACTCACCGAATTACACACAACAATATGTTTTATAACACCAAGTTACTAGTGCGTTTTCATATTATCAATGTGCAACCGATTTGCAAGATACAACTCACACATCTCGGTTTCAAGAATATAAGATGTTATCGTCTCACCAATCACTCGTGACACAATCCATGGAGTGATCCAAGTGAGCGTGGGTTTAATCCAATGCTCAAATTCATATTCATAAGCACTCATGAACGTTGCAGCAAACGTTTGCTTATGTCTAATACTCTTTTAGACAATCCACACACCAATTCATGACAGTCTTCATTCATATCTACTTCCAACATATGAACGACTGTGGCCCGTTCGAAAAATTCGATTATTCTTAATAAACTCAGTTATTCTGGAAGTCAAAACATGCAAAGTGAAACACAAGAATAATACTAATCCCATATGGCCTCAAACCTTTGAGTATAAATAAAACTCCTTTTATTTATCACCATATCGATTACTCATTATTTGTTGTTTCGGGTAATCAACTTCTTACTTGAATTATTACACTTGTCCCATGCTCTTAGCATGCACACAATATTTACCTATGGTTCTTACTTTGTGAAATAGATCAAATGGAACACATTTCCAATCACTCTCATTTCACAACTCCTAATCCCTTTTCATAAGTTAAAGAATATCAAATTCTTGCTACTTATAGAATATGCTAGATTCTAACACTTTATGCAATGATCCTTTCGTAATGTCACTGCACCAAAGTCACGAAGACTATTGCCAATGATATTACAAAGTCCTCTAACGGAGATTGTTACAAGACAATTCCTTAGATATGACGTCTCTCACTCAAAGTACATTCCTTTGAACATCCTTTTGCATAAAAGTTTCTAATCTTAGACATAGATTTTTCAATATTCAATTCTCAATATGGACACGTTTCCATATTTTCCATATGACAACTCATTCTTAATAGAATCTTATCTATTCGTAATGATGTCGATATGGTCCATCCAATATGGAAACATTTCCATAATTTCCATATGACAACTCATTCTTAACAGAATCTTTTCTATTCATAATAATGTCGATATGGTCCATCCAATACCATGCTTCCAACTACTCACAAGCGACCAATCCTCGTCAAACTTTGGATTGTCCTTTGATAGTTGTTTAATTATTTTAGTCAAAACCAATTCTAGTCCCTTTTCCCTCTAAATGCGCTTGACATTTGGAAAAATTTTAGAATGGTCAAACATTAAAGCACTTGCAATCGATCCTATACCCGAAGCGTATGGGACACGACGCATAATGTTTTATTTGCTATGTTCTCAAAATTCGAATTGTGAAGAGGAATGCCGTAATCATAATCGAAATTTTAAGAACACACTATGTACCTTTGACTAAATTTATTAACATTTCTCAACCTAATCCTTTAGATTTTAAATGAAGCATAATATTCTCTCCCTTAATTATAGCAAAACAACTTTACAACCCTTACGACTTTGCAAGGTATAATTCTTGTTTTCTATAATTAATATTGCCAACTTGCAATACGTGCCTTAATAATCATACAATCATAACATTTATGCTCCCACTATCATGATGATTATTATAAACATAACACTTATGCTGTGACAACCCGATATTTCGAATCTTTGTAATGACCTAAAAAGTCAAGTATTGTAACCACTTTTGAGTTAAAGAAATTAACTTTGATAATAAAATGTCCAAAAAGTTTCTATTTAAATTCTTTCTATGTTTAAATGTCATTAAACCGGGATCGTACGTAAAAAGAACGCCCAAATCCGACTTCGTATATTGAAGTTAAGATTTTTCCAAGTCCGGCTTAGCAGCAGACAGCTAAAAACTCGAATCGGAGATCGAGCGACTTTTGGCTGGAATGACCTAAACGAGAATCGAAGGTCTCGACAATGGTATTTCAGCGGTGAAAAGTCTGGCAAAAACCGACGTCAGATAAAGAAGTTATGAATTTTTAAAGAAATTCCTTAATCACGTCATTTTATAATTAAATAATAAAAATAATTTTGGAATTTGCCAACGGAGTCTAAACGAAAGTTGTAGAGCGTAGTCTCACCTACGCGTGGATATAAAGACCATCGAAAACGGAGTTCGTATGAAGAAGATATGATTTTTTGAAGTTTATTAAATAAATTATATATAAATTTAATTCAATAATCCGGTAATATCCGAAGGGGGAGTCAGCGTCCTCATCCGAGTTACGCGCTGCGTAACCCCGTACGCCCCGCGTACCCGAGGGCCTTGGTCTCGGTCCGTCCACGTCACCCCTATGCGAAGCTACCCGATCCGTCCCATCCGAAGCCGAGGCAGTCGAGGACTCGGTCATGCATGACGTACGAGTACGCGCTGCGTACGAGCGTACGCCCCGCGTACCGAGGCTTCTCAGACCCCCTATAAATAGAAATGCGAGGGTTCCGGAAAAATCACCCCATTTCTCTCATTTCTCTCACGATCTTGCCTCGTTTTCCGTGCCCGGACTACCCCGAAGCTCTGGTCTTTTTGCTCAAGTCCCGAGGGTCGATTTTACTCCCGAGATTCCCGAGAATCCCGAGAAAAATCCGTTTCCCAAGACAAAACTCTGCCCGGTTTTCCATCTCGCTATCTTCAAATTTTCAAGTGAGTTCATACCCCTTAATTAACCTTTTTAAGATATTCTAAATGCTTTTATATGCTTTCAAGGGGGGGAATACAAGTAAAACACACGATTATTATCGTGTGTTACATAAAGAATTATTTTATATGCTTTTATATATCCAAATCACATGTGATTTATAAACTTTATAGGAAACTTTCGTATATAAAATATGTTACAATAGAATTCTACCTTTTGAAATATAAATTGTTGTAATGCATGTATAAACTAAACATTTTCTTACATTATATGTATATTTTTCTACCTTAGGCTCTACAAAAATCTATGCTTTCATAACAAATGATTTCTTTTCTAGGTATTTCTAAACACACGAGACACACTTTTAAAACTATAATAGGTATAGTTTTACGAACAAATTTCTAACTATTACATACTAGAAACATGATTTTCAAGAAGTCACTTTCATATACAAGAACAAACGAACATTTTAACACGTAAATCTGTTTTTATACCACAGTTTTGTGAGACATAAACTTCACGTACGTTCGAGTACACATTTCAAGTCCTGTATTATATACCAGAATCCCTTGCAGGGGGAGCATGGTGTTTGTGTATAGATCTATACGGGCTTGACAACCCGCGCCCTGACTGTTAGCTACAATCCACCATTTGGGGTGACAAACGTCATAACATTCCAACGCCTGAAGAACGTTGTGTATAGGCATTCCGAGTCAATAGTATGGTTATAAAACTCACATGGGGTATTAAAAATGCATTGATTTACAAGGTTTTCAAACACATTGGTTATTTTACACTTACATAAATTTTAGAAACAAACATGGGTCTTGAGAGAAGGCTACTTTTATACTAGTAGAAAATATAGGATTTTCTAAACACAACACAACCAAGGACAAAACATTTCATTTCATACAAACATTGTCATTTAAATACTTATGAAACTCACCAGCTTAAATGCTGATCTACTCTTTCAAAATTACTTGTATGTCCCAGGAAATCAGTAATTTCAGGTATCATTATGCTTTTGATGAAGGGATGTTGCGGTGCCAGTTTAATCTCATATTTTGACATCATATTGTAATTGGTTTTGAACATGTAACTCTTGACAAATGTAAACTTTCAATTATATATATGATGGTTGTATTGCTTTCTTTACTATGTATTCAATTGTTACGCTACCACATGAAGTCATCCGCCCCCGAACGTTTCCGCCGTTCAGGTTTGGGGGTGTGACATATGCTCCCACTAGCTTCGACATGTATTCATAAACATCTTAACTTTCATAAAAACAATACCTATTGAATTTCATAAGTCCATGTTTCTAATACTTAATGATTTTGATAACCTTTTATCAAGGCATTTTGAACTTATACACATTTACCTTAGATAGTTCATATGTGTGTCTAAACAATTAAGACTAATTGCCAAACCTCACAATTCAAATTATGGAAAGGGATACCGTAACCATAATCGAATTCAAGAATGCAATTTTACAATCACTATCTTCTTAAAATCTTTCTTAGTGAAAGCATTTCCTCACAATCATTTTCATGAAGGAGGAAATCTTATGACACTTAGATTTAAACGGTGTAAGTGTTCCTATCCATGTGAATTTGTTAAAACCAAGGTTTACGACAAATTCAAACTCATATGGATTGAACTTTCTTAATCTCGATTTCTTGTCTTATGGTAGCACAGTTGCCCACCATGTCTTCCATGTAGTTAAGCAGCTCACCTTTTCTTATCAATTTACTTTCCATTGATCAAGGTCCTTGCCTTTTATGCATTGAAATGAGAACTCATAGGACTCACATGCATAATTAACTCGATTGGATTGGCACAGAATAATGTCAACACGATAGGTTGTAAACCTCAACTCGTGTGCTAGTGATGATCGATAAGGTTTATTTGATTTTTTCTTGAAACCTTTCAAGACCATTAAGACTCCCACTGACTCCTTGACATATAAGATTCTCTTGTCAAAACATTTCTTGACAAACAAATATTCAAGAGTTAGTGTAGCTTTTATCAAAACTCTTCATAAATTGGTCCTAGTTGGTATTTGTCTTATCCAAGACATCACAACTTTCCACATTTGATAAATGTTACAAACCTTTTTAATACTTTTCACTCAATGTCACAATCTTAACTTTAAGACTTGTTATTGGAACGAAGTATGATTGACTTCTTGATTTAACCATTTCTTCAATTCTTGATTCCTCTTCTTAAACATACAATTGTACTAAGACTCACTTAGAGGGTTAATTGAGATATGGTTCTTAATCATTACGACCTATCATAAAGCATAAAAGCTACTCTCCCTTCTTCTTAGAATGGAGAAACTTTTATCTTTCTGCCTACATGATTTTTCTTATTCGTTTTGCTATTGATTTAAACTTTTTCAATCAATTCATAATTACACTTAATTTTGTAAGTATAATCAAATTTACTAAACCTTTAGTAAATCATGACGAATATCATTGTTACTCTTATGGTGGACTTGATTAACAAGCAACTTTGTGTGCTCGATCTCCTAGTCCTTCACTTGACACTTTGTCAATGAATTAGTCTAATTTCCAAATATGAAATTTCTCATTCATCATGCAACCAAGTTGCATGATTCCAAGTTTCTGTCCAATTGAAACTTGGGCGATGAGAAACTCTCCCTATTTGGTAAACTCTCGACTTTCCATAAATAACATAATAAGAACCAAATCCATTATTGCTAATAATAGAAACATTCAAACATCAATTTTTCATATACGCCATTGCAAGGATAAATAAATAAAATCAAAATTTATTTTATTGCGGAAAAATTTTGTCCTTACAATGCAATTCATTGAAAAAACTATGCTAATACATCTTTCTTAGCAATCTAATTCTAACTCTAAGTAGTAGCTCAAGAATCTAATCTTCGAGAAATGCGATCGAAATCCATTCCTTCATGGTTAGATTCTGCTCACTTCTTCCCTTAAGCTTCCTTTCTTTTCTTCGATCCTACAAAACATCAATTGCAATCTTATCACATTATGTATTAAGAATCTAAAATAGAAGCTTAAAAGAGTTAGTTAATGGATTTTACCTATATTAGACTCATACGTTTCGACTCTCCCATCTCTTAGATCTCTTAGGTAAATGGGGCAGCTTCGTCTCCAATACCCTTTCTCTTGGCAATAAAAGCAAATTGACTCTTTTGGAACATGAGATGGAACTACTTCAGACATTGCCTTTCTCTTATGATCAAACTTTTCGATCATAGCATGTCTTTCATTGCCATTGTCTATATCCATAGAGGTCTTAAAAGCAGATTCACCAATCAACTTTGCTTTTCCATTGCGCCAAACCATTGTTGATTCAGCAACAATAAGCATATAGGTGAGATCTATAAGGGTCACGTCGCGGTTCATCATATAGTACTCTCTTACGAACTCACTATATGAGTTAGGAAGTGACTGAAGAACCCAATCAACAGCCATCTCCTCACAGACAACGGAACCCAACATTCTTAACTTATCAATGTGTGACTTCATCCCTAGGATGTGTGCACACACCGGCTTTCCTTCTTTATGTTTACTTGCCAAAAGGACTTGAGTGATCTTGAACTTTTCAAGCCTTCGAACTTGTGGGTTAGGGAGAATAATGGGAGGAGGAGGAGGTAGTGAAGTATGATCTCTTGTTCCTTAATCGAATTGTGGAATATCATCTTCATGTGGAATGCTTGTTCCACGGGATTTGAGAAGACCATAGTTGTCAAACTTTGACATCTACAAAACGGGAGAAAATAAATTCAAGTTAGTTGATTGATTGAGTCCTTAGTAAATCACCCAAATGAGATACTAAGGCTAGGACCCAACACAATATTCTACAACTCGGGAGAGGGATGCCGTAACCCAAATTGCAGAACATTTGAAGGTAAGTGAATGACGATTCACTAATTTCCACCATGAAAAACGAAAAAGAAATTCAAGTTTTAAATCTATGAAAACTCCTAGATCCTTTGAGATTCATTAAACATTTCAATGGCATGTTTAAATCTCGATATGCCCCTCTTGTTTGTGACTGGGATGCCGAGGATCACAAAGCGGGTGTGAATAACCATGCAAACTTACATGGTGCCCTCACATGTTACAGTCACCTATTCGATGTGCCGGTAAACCACACACGCTCCACCGAACTATGAAAAACATTGAGTCACCCTTTGCTACCTTTGCTTAGAACCATTTAGTGTGCCGGTAAATCACACACGCTCCACTAACGTCTTTGCAAGGGTACAAAGTGTAATTTCATGGAATTGCATCAATTCACTTTGCCTAAGTAACTAAGATTGGGAATTTGAAAAACATTTAGTTACTTTTATATTTCACTATACTTATAATGGAAGGTTTTCGTCCTATCTTACCCGTTCGGCTAACGACCCTCCACTAGTCAAGAGTGCGGTGGGTAAGAGTGGATAACCATTCAATCGCCATTTTATAGGCAATTTCCTTAAACGCCCCTTATAGACCAGCTTCGTGAATGAGGCCTACAAACGGTAAGACTGACTTTTACTCATACATATATGTAATGTTAGACTTTTAATGTTATATATATAGTGTAGGGTGTATTTTACACTTTTAAAATACTAGGTGGTTTAATTTAACAATTATACTGTTAATTCACTTAAATTGTTAACCTAAACTTTTATGGATTTATTAAACCTCTTTTAATTATACACCTTAATTAATTAATAAAACCATAAGGGAGTGATTTGAACTTTTCAAAACAATACTAGGGTTTTAGAATTTAACATTCCTAATTAAACTTTTAATCAACTTTTAAATTCCAAAACTTGAGGGCAAGTTTTGAAACATTTCAAAACATTAAGGTTTAGAATTTAAATATACATCAAAATTAAACTATTAATCAAAATTTAAATTCCAAAACTTGAGGGCAAGTTTTGAAACCTTTTTCAAAACATTAGGGTTTCAACTATTTAAATTTCAAAACAACAAAACCTTTTGGGTTCAAATTTAAACTATAAAACCTAAAAGGGAAAATATGAAACATTTTAAAGCACAAGGATCAAATAACAAATAATCTAAATTAACATTTAATCACATAATTATCCATATTTGATTTATTTAATGATTTCTTGCAAAACAATTTACCACTTTAATCAAAATAATTAATCAATTATCACATAAGGAAACAAATATTTTATTAATTGATAAATATCTTCAATTAGATCAAGAATATAGTCATATATATCATAAAATCGGATTTATATTGATCTAATATGATAAAGGCAAGTATCTCAAAGATAAATAGCAAGAAATCCCGAAAATAGCTCCATCTGACGCTCGAACTCGCCGAGCACCCCCATGGACTCGCCGAGTAGGGGGCAACTCGCCGAGTCCACAGTGGGACTCGCCGAGTCCATCATGCAGGACCACAAAAAATCGAATTTTTTCAACATAGAAGGCATCAATACAATAGAAACCAATCTAGAATCTGATACCACTGATGGGTTTTTGGTCATAAGAACATCCTATGTGCTCATACAAACCCTAATGCTTGGATCTAGGTTTCTCTATTGTACATGCAAGTTATCCAAGACTATAAACCCTAATTCTAGCATTCAAGTAATCATATTAACATGAGAATAGGTTTAAGATGTTACCTTGATTGTTATGTAGCAATAACAATCCCAAATCTCCTTGTATTGACTTTAGAAAGCTTAGAGTCACAAATGTCACTCCTCTAATGGTTCACAAACACCATAAGCAAGAGGATGAAGAGGAGAGAGGATGGAGGCTGCCCAAAACGTGTTCTAACCCTAGAATTATGCTTCACCACGTTTTTGGGTCATAAGGAATGTATATATATAGTAAGGCTATTAGGGTTATCTAAAAAGGAAACCCTAATTTGGATGCTTAAGCCCTAAGCAACCCATACACTCCTTTAATTAAGGCCTTGGACAATTTCCTTATGGGCTTCCCCATAGAATTCGTCCACCCCTTAATACAAGGCAATCCATGGCCCAAATTACAATTATCTTATAATTACAATTCTAGTCCCTTAAGTTTAATTAATCTCTTTTAGTCACAAAACTAATTACCAATTAATTATTGACTAATATTAATTAAACAATATGATTTCTCCTTTAATATATTATTCCCATAATATATTAATAAATCATATTTAATCCTTTCTCTCCATAATTCATCCTATCAAATTGCTTTGGTGAAAGCAACCCAAAAGGACCATGCACCATCGGGTCAAGTACATACCAAAATAGTTATGGACTTAGACACTAATCCAACAGTCCTCGACAATTGTTTAATCCTTTTAGTCATATCCAATTCTAGACCTTTTCCCTTCTTAATGCCCCATGCATTTGGAAAATTTTAGAAAGGATGAATATAGCACATGCAATCGATCCTATATCTGAAGCATATGGGACACTATTCATGATGTCTCACATAAAGACTAAACCAGTCTTTTGCTATAATATTTCCATTTCAATTTGCCAAGTTCTCATAATTCAGATTATGAAAAGGAATGTCGTAATCATAATCGAATTTTAGAACGCAAATAATGGACCCATATATTAGAATTTTCTTATGTTGAGTCATTCCAACATAACATTCATATATATATATATATATATATATATATATATATATATATATATATATATATATATATATATATATATATATATACTTGACTAAATACGATTAAAACCTCAATCTAAGCTTTTAGATTTGAGATGAGTATAATTTTCTCTCCCTTAATTATAGCAAAACAACTTTTTCCCAATTGAAACCTTTTGTTTTCTATAATTAACATTGCTAACTTGCAACCTTTATCATAATTATCATGCTCCCACTAACATGATGATTATTAGCATAACACTTATGCTCCCACTAGCTTTGACATCTACTCAGAAATAAGCTGAACTTCTAGAAAAAAAAAACAATACTTTATTGACTTTCTTACCAAAGTTCAGATTTCTGATACTAGATTGCTTTGATAAAACTTTATCAATATCATACACCTTATCTTAGATAGCTCACAGGTGTGTCTAAACAGTTTCAGAACTATGAAAAGGGATGTCGTAATCATAGTCTAAATTGTTTAGACCTTTGCCACTTCTCACAAGTCCACGTTAGTGTGCCGGTTAACCACACAGCTCCACTAACGACTTTGAGAATGCAAATATCACAATTGCTATCTACTTCAAATCTACTTGGTGGAAGTCTTTCCACACCATCATTTTCATGAATCGAAGAGAAACCTTATGACCCTTAGATTTAATGGTGTATGTGTTCTTATCCATGTGAACTGTCAAAACCATAGTCACAAGACAAGGATAATGACAAATCCAAACTCATATGGACTGAACTCAATCTTAATTTCTTGCCACCTTGCAGCTCAAGGGCCTGCCATTGCTTCCAAGTTGTTGTGCAACCAATTGAGAACTCTAAGAACTCATATGCAAAGCCAACTTTAACTAAAATGGGCACAGAATATGTCAACACGATAGGTTATAAACTGTCACACCCCAAAACCGAGAACGGCGGAAACATTCTGGGGCGGAGGACGTCATGTATGTATCACAACAATGTAAATTAGTAAACAAGCAACAACATCATCAATTGCATTAATAGAATAATTCAGCTTACAAATGTGTTCTTTCATAGTATAAAACAACATAACGAATACTCAAATTAAAAGACGAGTCTTGACTGCTCTGTCTTCTCTAAACCTTGCATCGGTACCTGTCTATTTGTAACCTGAGAATACAAGTTATTTTGAAAGCGAGTATCAGCAATAAAGCTGGTGAATTCATAAGTATTTTAATGTTATTGCTTTGAAAAGTTGTTATGAAAGACTGGTGAATGTTTGATGAAACATTTAGTATAAGTATGAAAACCCTAGAAAATCCCATATTTCCTACTAGTATAAAAAGTAGTCTTCTACCAAGACCCGAATGTTTTGAAAGTAGTCTTTAACCAAGACGTGACTGTTTTGAAAGTGCGCATCACTTGAAAATGTGACGGTTTTTCCCTGTTTAACTATTATTATAAAACTAAAAAAAATAATAATATAATAACTTATGTTGTATCCTTTGGTACTAAGATACACACGACGTGGAAACTCGCCGTAAATGGTTCAACCGTAGACATCCGTAGATGTGCATTTACCTCTGTTGCTAACAGCCGGGTTTAGGAATAGTTAGTCCCTTAAGTATACCTGTAATGGTATCAACCGAAAACATCCGTAGATGTTCATTTACCTCCGTAGCTAACAGTGGTTATAGGAATGGTTAGTCCCACAAAGTATCCTTTGGTAAAAGGATATAAAGTCCAATTTATCTCGTCGATGATGTGATTGTATCACAAGGTAAAGATAAGAAGGAGAACTATATAACAGTATCTACACATATAATATGTAATAGTAACTCATCATATATTATCTACGTAAACGTACTCATATAAGCATATCTATGTAAATGTATTCATGTAAACGTATCTATGTAAACGTATTCATGTAAGCGTATCTATGTAAACGTATTCATGTAAGCGGAATCTCTGTAAGAGTATCCATATAAGTGTGTCCATGTAAGAGGAATCTCTGTAAGAGTATCCCTTCATATAGCATGTAGTCTAGACTCATGAATGAACTGACTCTGGTGTAATTTCTTGTAATAGGGATGATGTTTTGTATCCCCTAAACTATTCCTATAATAGTTTACTAGAATGTAATTGATGAGTGTCCAAGTAGGTTTATACACCCTTGCTACCCAAGGGCGTCGGAACTGAATTAACTGATGGAACATTTATGACTATATATGTACACATGATATATAACTAATATTTAAACGACCTTCGGACGGGTACTCGATATCCTACCAGACCACATCCAAATTGAGGAAAAGGAAACAGGGTGGATAGCCTTCCTAAGTCTTTTAAACATTTCTTATATAACTATACATATAGAGGCATGCAATTTATAATATAAAAGCATAAAAGAAGTTTTGTAAAACCTTTGAAAAGTTTAATAAATAAGAATTTATGACTTGATGTCAGTTTATAAATCGATTCGAAAACTGTTTGACAAGACAGTTTAAGTGTGAGAAAACCATTGTTTGAAGCACAATGTAACATGGTTTAAAATGAACATACAGTGTTTAATAAACAGTTTAATAAAGTGTTCTAAACACTTAGAAACGTTTAAGATAACATTTGAAGAAATCTGATTGGTAAAACAGTTACGTAAAGTAAAGCCATTTGCATGTTAGTTATTAATCACATGTGATTGATATAATAACTAAACATGATTCAACTTGTATTCCCCCCCCCCCCATAAATCATTTATAAACATTTAAAAACATTTAAAAGGGTAATTAAGGGGTATGAACTCACTTGATATATTGAAGAAGGTGAGACGAAAGTCGAGCAGAACTTCGACTGGAAATAAGTCGATTTCGCGGAAATCTCGGGACTCCAGGACTTGCGTCATGTGTTGGAGGTGTTACCGGGGCTTCGGGGTAGTTTAGAGGGGCTTAATACGGTGTAGAAGTAGGAGAAATGATAGAAATGAACAACCAAAGCCGGCTACCCTCGATTCCTATTTATAGGGTGAATTTTAGGTCTCACGTCGTGAGTTTTTCATAATTCATGTCGTGAGTTTCGTCCCAAATCGTCATGGCATGCATCACACGTCAAGTGGCTCTGGAAGGGTCATTCAAGGGGCTCACGTCGTGAGTTCTGACATAGAGTCGGGATTCGTGCCCGAACTTCAGAAATTCATAACTTTCGCATCCGAGCTCTGTTTTCGACGTTCTTTATATACACGTGTAGGTGAGATTATGCTCTACAACTCTCGTTTAGGCTCCGTTGGCTAATTTTGACTTTATTTTTAGTATATTATTGATATATTATCTTTATATTATTTTTAGTAGGCCGGGACACGAAAACTCCGTCATAAATCCATAACTTCTTCATCCGACGTCTGTTTTCGTCAGACTTTTTACCGTTGAGCTACTATTGTTGAGACCTTCAATTCTCATTTAGTTTGTGTTGGCAAAAAGTCTCTCGATCTCTATTTCGAGTTTTTAGTTGTCTACTGTTATATCCGTAACTTAGAAAAATCATAACTTCCTCATACGAAGTCAGATTTGGACGTTCTTTTTATGTACATTTATGGTTTAATGTTATCTACAACTTTCATTTAGATACTTAAGGCTAAAAACTATTTTATTGAAACTTCGCGTTTTTCGTTTAATCGGTGTTGCCGGTTTTGCCGAGAATCTTCGGTTGGTCATAACTTCTTCGTTAAAACTCGGATTTTAGCGTTGTTTATATGTACGAAAACCTTGATACGATTCCTACTACTTTATTTAACCCAAATAAGATTTTAGGAAAGTTAAATTTTGATCTAAATTTGACTTGTGATCCATCATATTGCCTCGAAATATCAGGTTGTCACATAAACCTCAAGTCATGTGCTAGTGAAGAACTTCAGGTTTTATTCTTGATTAGTTCTTGAGACTTTCAAGACCTTTAAGACTCCCACTGTCCTCTTGACATATAAGACTTTCTTGTAAGATATTCAAGAGATAGTGTGGATTCTAATCAAGACAAACACTTCACACAATTGGCCTTAGTTGGTCTTTGTTTTATCCAAAACATCTCAACTTACCAATTTCAAATGTACAAGAGTAGAAAACTTTTACTCTTACATTTGATAAGTGTTTTAAACCTTCTTTAAGACATGTCACTCAATTTACAATCTTAGAGTATAACTCTAAGAATTGTTTTTGGAACGAAGTATGAATCATCTTCTTGATTTAACCACTTTAACAATTCATAACTCCTCTTCTTAACTATCAGAATGCACTTAGAGGATGAATTGTGATAAGGTCACAAAATCATTAAGATGGTCTTAAAACATGATACTAAAGTACTCTCCCATCTTTTCAGATTTGAGAAACTTTTATCTTTCTGCCTAAATTGATTCTTCTTATTCGCTCTGCCATACTTTGGAACCTTTTCCAATGTCTCAGAATTACACTTAAGCTTGTAAGTATAACCATATTTACTGAGCTATAGTAAATTATGACGAGTAGTCTTATCGATCTTTTGTGGTGGACTTTGACCAGTGCACAAGAATGTGTACCCGGTCCCTTAGTCCTTCACTTGCCTCACACATCCATGTGAACAAGTAGTTAGTCTTAATTTTTCCAATGCTCGAAAGTTCTCATTCATCATGCTATACAACTTGCATGATTCCAATTTTCTATCCAATTGAAACTTGGGTGATGAAAATCTTTCCTTATTTGGTAAATTTATACACTACCAAAAATGAAAGAATCAAATTCATATTTCCACTCTTGCTCTTAATGGAATCTTATAAGCAACACAGATTTTCACAAATGTCATTGTAAGGATATTTTAAAATAAATAAAATTAAAAGATTTACCTTTTATTTTAAGACTTTGGGGAAAAACTTATCCTTACAATCTATATGAAAACTTGTTATCTATTCCTAAGCAAAATATCATAACTCCTAAGAAGTAGCTCAAGAATCCGATCTTCAAACTATGCGATAGAAATCCATCTACGTGATCAGATTCAGCATATTCTGTCTTTAATTTTCTTCACTTTTCTTTGATTCTTAAAACATCAACATGTGACCCAGTCACATCATGTATCAAGAATCTCATAATAGAAACTTAGCAGAGTTAGATAGTGGACTTCACCTGAAGTAGAGTCAAACTTATTGACTTTAACATCCTTAGGTAAATTTGGCAGCTTCGCAACCAATTCCCCTTTCTTTGGCAATATAAACATATGGACCCTTTGGTAATGAGACTATCTCAAACTTAGCTTTTCTCTTTACCATTTGGTCAACCGAGTTGACAATGACCGATCCCTTTCCATTGGGAAGAGAATGCTTTTTCTGGATTTCCGGTGTCATCGTTGTCAATATCCATAAAGCGTTTAGGAAGTTGATCTTAGCAAATAGATAATATCATTAAGGTTCTTGTCATAGTCTGTTTCATAGGTGTTCCAAAAGAACTCACTATGTGACTTAGAAAGTAGTTGAGCCACCAACTTTCTCAAGACTTTGACACCCAACTCTCCCGACTTGTCAATATTTGACTACATCTCCAAGATGTGATCAGACATAGACCTTTGCTTGCCAATAGGGCTTGAGTGACCTTAAACTTTTCAAGAACTTGTGGGTTAGGGAGAATAATTGGAGGAGGTGAAAGAAGTATGATTTCCAAGGGACATCATCTTCATTTAGGAAAGCTTGTTTCAAGAAATTTGGGAAGATCATAGATGTCTAAACCAGACATCTTTTGGGAGATATTCAAGATAGTTGATCTAAAGTCCTTAATATGACACCCAATAAAAAATATTAAGGCAAGGACCCTACAAACTATTTTATAACTTAGAAGAGGGATGCCGTAATCCAAGCTATAAAATATTTGAAGGTAGGTGAATGACGATTCACCAATTTCCACCAAGATAAACGAAATGTATTATTAGGTTTTAATTGGATTTGAAACTCCTAGATCTTTGAGATTCATTAAACTGTTCAATGGCATGTTTCAATCTCGAGTGTGCCCTTCAGGTTTTGTGACTGGGATGCCGATGATCACAAAACAAGGTGTGAAGTAACCATGCAAATTACTTGGTACCCTTAAGTGTTTACCCCTCAACCGATGTGCCGGTTAACCACACACGCTCCATCGATACTATGATAAACATTAAGTTACCCTTTGCCTACCTTGTTAAATACGAGTTAGTGTGCCGGTTAACCACACACGCTCCACTAACCGACTTACACAAAGTGCAAAGTGTAATTTCATGGATTAGCACCTTATTCATATTTTCCTAAGTAACTAAGATTGGGTATTATTAAGAGTTTAGTTACTTAGTATTTATCATTAATAATTTTAATGAAGGGAGAATTCTAGTCCTTGTCCTACCCGTTCGGCTAATGACCCTCCACCGGTCAAGGAAGCGGTGGGTGAGAGTGGACACCCATTAAACTGCTATTTTATAGGCAGTAACCTTATACCCCCCTTATAGACCAGCTTCGTGAATGAGGCCTACTAACGGTAAGACTGACTTTACTCTTATACATACATACATACATATATATATATATATATATATATATATATATATTATTAACTTATAATATTATAAAGTATAAGGGTTGAATTTTAACTTTTAAAATTCTAAGGGCTAACTTGGAATTAAAGTATTCATAAGTGAAAACTTTTCAAATTCCAAAATTTGAGGGCAAGTTTTGAAACTATTCAAAACTAATTAATTCCATAACTTATGTGTTTAAAGTAGTTTTAATCCAAAAACTCTTCAAGTTCCATAACTCGAGGAAAAGTTATGGAACACTTTAAACTAATAAAAGAATTAACTTTTCTTTATTTTATAACTTATGGAATTAATTAAGGTTACACTTTTATTTATTTATTATTTAATGAAGAGACTCTTGATCCTCCATAACTTGAGGACAAGTTATGGAGTCATAAAACCATTTAATTAGAACTAGACTCTTCATTTTGTAACCTTTGCCAACTTTTATGAGTTTTATGAAACTTAAATGTGACTTTTCATATAACTTGAGGACAAGTTACAAAAACACATTTTAGAATCAACTCTTAGATTAATTTGGATTGAA
The DNA here is from genome assembly GCF_002870075.4 of Lactuca sativa. Classification (NCBI taxonomy): domain Eukaryota; kingdom Viridiplantae; phylum Streptophyta; class Magnoliopsida; order Asterales; family Asteraceae; genus Lactuca; species Lactuca sativa. The sequence continues at coordinate 182,548,867 of NC_056623.2, forward strand.
AACAACTATTTCACTCAACTTTTCTATTAATCTAAGCAACTCATAAGAACAAGATAATTCAAACTTTTTCATGTAATTAGTCTAAGCCTTAAACTAATACAAAACATGAATCTATTGACAATTATCTCTTTGAATTGGATTATCATGAACATTACCACATCAAAAACAAGTTTATAAGTCCAAAAACAACTTAGGGTAATGTTCCTAGTCCATTTCTAGCCAAAAACCTCGAAAATATGTTGTCTGGGGCTCCTACTCGTCGAGTGCATGAACCTACTCGATGAGTAGGATGATTTTATTAATGGACTCGGTGAGTTCATCAGTGGACTCGGCGAGTCCAGTGCCCAGAAAGCCAGAAAATCGAGTTTTTCAGCATTTTTCAGCAATTTGCATCAAGTATAATTGAAAACAAGCCTTGGCTCTGATACCACTGTTGGGTTGTGAGCATTCTAACACTCCTAAGTGTACATGCAACCCTAAATACCTTGGATCTATGTTTTCTCTATTATACATGCAATTATGAACATCCAAGGTATTATCCTAATCTAGCATACAAAACAATGAATATGGCAAGATAGAATACATACCTCTTTGATGTAGAAAGTCTTCATGAAGCTTGAGTGCCTAGTGCCCCAAGTGTGACACCTCAAATGGTTCACACAACACCAAATACACTTGGAATAACTTGAGAGAAATCTACACTTTGTGAAATCGGCTAGCCCTTCTTTTTCACACACTAGTGCCGATTTTGGTGAATAATATGATGCTTATATATTGTGTTACAATTAGGGTTACACCATGTAAACCCTAATTGTCATGACCTTTCAATTACATGACCCATGGGTTATGTAATGTCACACCCCAAAACCAAGAACAGCGGAAACGTGAGGACGTCATGTATAGTATCACAACAATGAAAAGTAGTAAACAAGCAACAACATCATCCATTGCATTAATAATATAATTATTATACAAGTGTGTTCTGTCAAATTTTGATAAACACTAAAGCATAAATCAAAATGAAAGATGAGTCTTGAATGAGCTCCATCTTCGCTAAACCTTGTATCGGTACCTATGATGACCTGAGGATACAAGTAATTTGAAAGCGAGTATCAGCTTTGAAGCTGGTGAGATCATAAGTATTTTAGTGTCTTAATTTGTATGTAAGAATTTGTATGTATATGAATTGTAAGTATTGAAATTGTATATGAACTGTAAGTATAACAATGTTTTGTAAATCAACTGTAAATGTTTGAAAAACCCTAGAAATCCCTATGATTCCTACTATTATAGAAGGGTGTCTTCTACCAAGACCTAACTGCTTTAAATGTAGTCTTCTACCAAGACTTAACTGTTCTAAATGTTCGTTTCTTGTAAAAGTATGTAATTTTCCCAAGTGTAACTATCATTAACAAAATATAGTTTTTACATTTAATGTTTAAGTGAACTGATCACTAAATATATGAAAAGGGGAAATTAATGTAGTACTGTAGTGTTGTATTATAGGAACTACTGCTGTACTAACTACCTTAAACCGGATTTATATTAAGCTATCATGTGATTAATTGCACCATACTCTTGACTGGTAACAACGACATAAGTATGGTCGTAAAAAGAAATAACGTTTGGCACTCGCAGACCTGCAGGTTCGGCTGTAGCTTAGCAGCAAGGTGTAGGATAGTCAATCCAGTATAGATCTATACGCAAACTCACGCTCTCCCTCCAAGAGACTCTGGCTACAACTCTGGCCATGACATTGAAGGCATGCTCCGATACAGTGGATCACAATTTTGTTAACGTATTTATGTATATGTACTTATGTAAGCGTAATCATGTAAAAGTATATGAACGTATGCCTTTGCTACCCAAAGGTACTGAACTAACTGAAAGGAACTATTATGTCCATATATGTACACATGATATATAACTAATGTTTAAACGACCTTCGGACGGGTACCCGATATCCCACCAGACCACATCTCAAGCACGAAAAGGAAATAGGGTGGATAGCCTTCCTAAGTCCTTTAAACATTTCTTATATAACTATATATATATATATATATATATATATATATATATATATAGGCATGCTTATAACAGGATCTCTATGTAAACGTATCTAAGTAAATGTACTCATGAATTTGTATAGTAATGTACTGTAATGTTCTAGCTGAAATGTATGTTCTCTCTATCTAGCAAGTATTGACTCATGAATGAACTGACTCATTGTATGATATCGCATTCTAGTAATAGTTCTAATATCTCCCTAAACTACCCATATGGTAGTTTACTAGTAATCTAACTGGTACGTATGGACAAGGATGTATACCCTTGCTACCCAAGGGCATTGGATGAACTGGAAGGACCTTTATGACTATATATGTACACATGATATATAACTAATATTTAAACGACCTTCGGACGGGTACCCGATATCCCACCAGACCACATCTCAAGCGCGAAAAGGAAATAGGGTGGATAGCCTTCCTAAGTCTTTTAAACATTTCTTATATAACCATACATATAGAGGCATGCAATTTATAATATAAAAGCATAAAATAAGTTTTGTAAAACCTTTGAATATAATTATCATCTAAGAAAAGATCGACTTGATGTCAATCTATAAAACGGTTTGAAGGCATGGGTTTGATAAAACAGTTTAGTATAAAGAAACATTTGTTTCAAACACAATTGTAAATAAGTTTGAAATAAAACATACAGAGTAAAATGTACAGTGTAATAAGGAGTTTTAAACATATAAAGTGTTTATGAAAATCATTTGAAGGAAAACTATTTGGTAAAACGGCTAATGAGTAGTAAATCATTTGAATGTTGCTTATTAATCACATGTGCTTGATATAATAAGTAGCATGATTCTACTTTTATCCCCCCCCCCCATAAAACATTTAAAAATAGTTAAAATATTGATTAAGGGGTATGAACTCACCTGTTGTGGGTGACACGGATGAACTGAAGAGGTAGGATGGCTAGGTGTCAAGTGAAGTCTTGAACACACTCTATAATCCTAGTTAACATATAATATCACATATATGTAACAAATTAGTCTATAAACAACTAATAAACAAGTCAAGACACCTTAGGACATGCTAAACACCTTTATCAAGTGTTATTAGCCTCTAGGATTGTATCTAAGTTGTTGTGGGACAAGGCTAAAGGGGTTCAGGGTTCCAAAAGACCTTATGCATGTGTTTACTCTTCATTAAACTCCACACAAAGAGTTTATGGTCGTAAACCCTTGTGTTTATGGCTGTGAACTCCTAGACTTAGTGTCATTTTGTGTTTTGAAGTCCTAAATGATTTCTAGAAGCAATTTGACTTGGTGGTTTAATCCTTGGAAGGGTTTAGGGCATAATATAACTCCTTTTAGGAGTTTATGGCCCCGGGACCATATTCCCTTGGAGATTACGTCCGTAATCTCCCTTGGGAGGATGTTTGTGGTGTTTTCAAGTCCCTAATTTAACTAGGAACTAAACTAGGCTTTTGTACTAGGCATTAGAAGAGTTTATGGCACCATTTGGCACCATTTTATGGAGTTCACGGCCCTAGAACTTCTTGGGCCGTGAACACCTTACTCTTGGTGTTCTAAGTGTGTTATCTAGTCCTAAACTCATTTAGGTACATGTCCAATTTAGTCTCTTGGCTTAAGGAGGGTTTTTAGGGCACTTTGGTACATAAAAATGGAGTTCACGGCCCAAGAACTTCCTTGGCCGTGAACTCACTTTCACCCTTGATTCTTAATTGTTTTGGTGGTCTAAACATGTAATGGTAGTCCCTAGGTTGAGTTCCAAGGCTCTGAGGGACATTGGGCACACTTTTGGCCCTTAAAATGGAGTTTACTCTCCAAGTGTTCTTGGGCGGTAAACTCCCAAATCTTGGGGTTTTGATTCGATTTTGATGTTATAAAAAATAATCTATGCTGTATAATACAACTAGATAGAAGTACTCACGATTTGGGATAAAAACCTGAAGATCCGTGAGAGAGAATTTGGCTTTTCTCTAGTTGTAAATGTAACTAATGAATGAATATGGTTAAGCTTTCTATATATAGTCCTGGGATTTTTGGCAGAAAATATTTTTATTCCCGGAATGAACTCTAATATCCTAGAGTATTGGAATAATAATGTTGCACAAAACCCTAGTGCAACCACTCTCCTGATATCTCCTTTAAGTGTAAATCCTAAAAAACTATCAAACTTATGCCCAAAGTCTAGAATTTCACTGTAACTGTTCTAACTTCTATAGGTTTGATATGGTTTGTTCAGAATGGAAATTTCAGGTTGTCACATGTAACCTCCATGGAGCATCCATGGAGCATCCTATGGGTTTAACCCAACTTGATTATCCATGGAGCTTTGGCCCACTATATAAGTTATGGATGATTTGCACAATCAACCCATATATTTAATTAGTCTTCTTTCGATCACTTAATTAATCCTAGATTAATTCTTGATCAATACTAATTAAATAATCTTATTATTCTTATTATTAATATACTAGAACTTATAATATATTAATAACCATAAGTGTCTTATTTCTCTCATTTTAGTCTATCCAAGTGCATGATGCCATGCAACCCAAATGGACCATGTCGGGTCGGGTCAAGTCTTACCAATTATAGTTATGGACTTAGACATTAATCCAACAGCTTATTCTTGAAAACCCATCTTGTACCAACAATAGTGTGACCTTGTGGAAGAGGAACAAGTTGCCATACTTTGTTTCTTTCAAATTCTTCTAATTCTTCTTGCATTGCGGCTATCCAGTCTGGTTCAAGCAATGCTTCTTTGATCGTTCTAGGTTCAACCGGAGACATAAATGCTGCATAATGGCAGTGATCAGATAAGTCCTTGAAAGACCGAGTCTAGATACCTGCGGATGGGTTGCCAATAATTTGACCTGGTGGGTGGTCTTTTTTCCATACATGAAGACGTGGCATCAGATGATCAGCAGCTGTGGTAGAAGGGGTATCTTGGATGTTAGAGGAATCTGCGGTTGGGAATGGCAGTTCCCCCTAGACTTGAGAACATCCTGCTGAATCATCTTGATCTATTATAGCAGAATTTACTTGAGGAATTGGCAGAGGTTGAGGTTCCCCCTGGATTGCGGATGGGAGTTCCTCTGAAATCTGAGAAGGTTCCCCCTAGAATGCAGATGGGAGAGTGACAATTCTAGGATCAGATCTAGTGTCAATATTCTCTATGAATTCATCATCTGAGTCCTCCGAAGGTTCGTTTGATGGTGAAGCTTCACTTCGGGCAGGAATGTAAGCAGCATCAGGTACTAGAACCTCAACGGTTGCAACAAGATCCAGAGTAGAGCTTTCCCCCTCAACCGGAGAGGTGGAAGTATTGAGCGATACTACTTCAGATAGAGATGGTCCAGATACGTCGGCATGTTGTTGTTGAGCTGCGGGTGACTCCAGAAATTCGGATAGTTTCGCCGTTTCAATGGGATCAAAAAGATCATCATAGTTGATTTCAACTAGATTCATAGGTCCGGAAGCGGCTGGAATGTCACTTTCCATGATTGCAGTGGTTTCGGCGGACGGAGGTGCAATATGGATGTGAGAGTCATCAAATTTCACATCAAAGCTTTCAATGATCAACCTTGTTCTTCTGATGAGCACTCGATATGCAACCTTGTTAATGGAATAACCAAGGAAGATACCTTAGTCAGACATTGGTGCAAACTTGTTGAGTTGGTCTCTATTGTTGATCACGAAGCATCTACATCCAAAGATATGAAAGAAACGAACATTGGGTTTGCGATTGTTGAGACCTTCATATGGTGTTTTATTGAGACGCTTGTACACGATACATCGCTTTTGAACAAAGCATGCGGTTGCTATTGCTTCGGCCCAAAAGTAGAGAGGAAGTTGGGCGAAGTTAAGCATGGATTTGGCTGCTTCAATGAGTGTGCGGTTCCTTCTTTCTACTACACAATTTTGTTGCGGTATATAGGGTGCTAAAAAATTGTGAGAGATGCCTTTGGAGACTAGGAAACTGTTCAGAAGATGATTAGTGAACTCAGTTCCATTATCACTGCAGATGCATCTGACTGGAAGCTTGATCTGAAGTTCGATTTCTTTGATGAAGTTAATGAAGATTTGCGGTGTCTCTGATTTGAGTCTGAGAAAGAAGACCCATGTGAAGCATGTATAGTCATCAACAATAACCAGTATATACTTTTTATAGAGAAGACTGGCTACGGTTGAGGGACCGCAGAGATCAATATGTAATAGCTCCAGTGGTTCAGAGATAGAAGAATCCATTATCAGAGGATGGCTTGCTTTTGATTTTTTACCGCATTCACACGCTGGACAAAGGGTATCGTTGCTGAATTTGAGAATGGGAAGACCACGGACTAGTTCTCCTATGACGAGGTTGTTGATGTACTGAAAGTTGAGATGAGCTAGCTTGCGATGCCATAGCCAGCAGACTTCAGATATAGCTTTGGACAGAAAGCACAACTGCGGTTTACCAATGATGAGAGAAACATCCAGAGGCTACATCGTGCCTTTGGAGCGAGATTTGATTAAGCAAGTGCTGCGATCGCTGGTCATTATGTAACAAAATTGATCGTCAAATTCAACGCGATGTCCTGTTTTACATAGTTGGCCAACACTGATAAGATTGTGTTTAAGGCTTTCTACATAAGCAACCTTCTGAATGGAAAAGTTCCCCGTAGTGAGAACACCGTAACCTCGGATGACACTGTTTGCATTATTGCCAAACGTGAGATTTCCACCATTACATATAGGCTTGAAATCCCGAAGGTACTCTAACCTTCCGGTCATGTGCAAGGAGCAGACACTGTCAATTAACCATTCTTCTTCTTGTTCCTCCTTGCACAAAGCCTGAGAATTACATGTTTAGTTTAGGAATCCAAACAAGTTTGGAGCCAGGGACGATTGATGTATTCTTAAATGATGCATGGTCCGAGGTTGCATGGATAGGTCTTTTGTCAACTTTTAGACCTAGTCCTGGGTGTTTGTTTAGATTTGGTTTATTACGAGGTTTCTGAAAAGTACGAGATTTCTAACTTTGATTTGACTTGACATGAGATAAAAACTTTCGATAACTGCACTAACATTTACAAAAAGAGGGTTTGTCATTGAATTTGACATTGTGCTTGGTCAGCGGTTTATAGGGTGAATTGGACTTGGTATTGGTCCGAGGTGGGTAACTTCTGAAAGATTTGACATTTAATTTCTGAAAAGTTTGTTTTGAACGAGGTTTAGCACGTGTAAATCTTTGAGTCCCTTTAGGTGGATTTGGCAAGATTCCTTTCCACTTGTTTTGATGTGATTTTAAAAGTGTTGGAGTGGGTAAATTTCCTTTCCAATTAGGGTCATTTGAGGAATAGACCTGAAAAACGTAGTTTCTTGTGAGTTTGACACCTTTTTGGGTTGTGTCAGAAGTAGCAGGAATGACTTTTGAAACTGAACTTCCCTTTTTGCTTGTTTTCGTGAAAGAAGAGTTTTTTGAAATGTAATTTGTGAAAACAAATTTTTCTGGACTCTTGGATTTTGGAATTCTCATATATTTCTTATTTTTTGAAAAACTTTGTCTGCTTGTGTTTCGAGATCTAATTTCTTCTTTGAAAGCTCTTTTTGCCAAAGATTTTGGTGAACCGCAGTCATTGTTATTCAACTGCGGTTTCCTGGGATTTTTTGAACAATTTTGAAAACGTGGACTAGAATCATCAGAACTTGAAGATTATGCAATTTGAGAGCATTGGCCTACTTCAAAATTTTCTATAGGTAACTCATGAAAAATCGGCTGAAGAGTTGTAGTTCCTTGAACTGATGGTTTTGGTAAAGATGATTTGACTACCGCAGAGTAGGTTTTAGATGAAACTGCAGTGGGACACTTCTGGGACATTTGACTACAGTGTGGAACACTATGGTCTAAGGAAAAAGATGGAAAGTCCTTTGAGATTTCGGGGCCTTCAACAACAATTTCTTCATCAACTACGGATGAAGCTTGAGAATTTGAACGAGCGGTGCCACTGATGGGAGTTTGATCACATGTGTGACTAGAATCCTCGGGCACAATTTCCTCAATGACACAATTATTGCTCAAATTGTGTAATCTACCGAAGTGAGTTTTGATATCTTCGGGAAAAGTCTTGTCATTGACAGGGAAATGAAATTCTCTTTCAGGAGGGACATACACTCTGTCTTTGTTGAACCGGGGTGAGGAATCCATTGCGATAGGATACCCATTTGACCAACCCCAATTATATGTATTGTCCACGGTTACATTGTTTACCAAATTTTCAATAGCCTCACTTTCATTAAACAATTTTTCAATTAAGAGATTTAAGCGTACAATTTCTCTCTGAGCTAAATCTCTCTGGTTCAAAGCTATCTCTAATTGGGTTTCACTTAACATTCTAGCATCTTTCTCTAAACCTAGATCCTTTTCTAACATTGCCATCTTAAGTCTCTTGTTATCCAGTCTTCCTCTCACATGGAACATCTGTTGGGACGTAATGTTCTTCTCATCTAGGGGTTTGTTATAGTCTATAAGGACGGCAGCACAAGTGTCATTAAGATCATCTATGTAAGGTTGACAGTCATGCATGCTATAATCTAAAGTTTGGATCATGAGTTTTACCTGTTCAACGATGCTTAGAGTCCCATCATTTGCCATGTAGCAGTAGTTTTTGTTCAACATTGCTGACCCATCATCATCCGCAGTGGCCAGCATGCAGATTTTCCATTTTCCTTTAACACTGCTAATGGATTCTTCTTCATCCCCTGATGACCAAACTTGATGGTCTCTTTTAACTTGAGCCACATATGCCCTTGCCTTTTCTTTTTCTTACAACTCTTGAGCCATTCTAAGATAGAATGCTCTGTCCTTGACTATGTTGGCCTTATAGTCTTTTGCGAAGTGATTTTCTTTATTGCATTTGTGACAAATCACAACATCAATCTTGTCTTCCGATTGAGTACCGGAGTCATTGTTCTGAGGAGACTGTGGTACCTCCTTTGGTCGATTGTTCTGAGAGATTTTAGGATATCGAGAGTGGTTGTTCTGAGGACCGAAGTTACGGTTGAATGGACGTTTGTTGAATTGTTGATTTTTGCGGAAAGCAGAAGGTGGTATGCGGTTGAACTATTGGCTAACTAGAGCAATAGCCTTCTGAAATTCTTCTTCATCATCATACTCAGAATCCGCTTCGCATGACTGTGGTGGGGTATCATACGATGAAGAGTAGGGTGACTGCGGTGGAGCTTGTGCTATGAGAGCAAGTGGTCCTCCGAATTCAGCACAGTCTTTGAGTACAGTGGATTCTTGTGCTTGGAGTTCTCCAAAGAGTTTGTATAGTGATAAAGAGTAAATCTTCCTGTCACCTTGAACTATCATTTTGGCCGTAGTCCAATGTCGTCCTAAGCCATTAAGGAACTGGAGATTGGTTTCATGGTTGCTGCGGATATTACCAGCATTTGATAACTTTGTGACTATCAGGTTGAATCTCTTGAAGGAGTCTTCCAAACTTTCACCCGCATGAGCTTTGAAGTTGTTGAAGTCGTTGAGTGTGGTAGTGAGCTTCTTATCTTGTGCTTGTTCTGAGCCTTCGTACAGGTTTTTGAGTACATCCCAGATCTCTTTTGTTGACTTGCAGTTTATGATAATATCAAAGTTGTCAGGAGCAACACCACAAGAAATTTCATAAAAAGCAACAGCATCATTTTCCATTTGGTCGAGATCATCCTTAGTGGGACGGCTCATGGTTGGTTGACCTCCTCCTAGCCTGGTTGTCGCGCCATCAGTTTGGACTGGTGTGAGGACTGGAACGTGTGGTCCTTCTTCCACGGATCGCCATACATCTCTACCCAATCTTCTTAAGTACCTCTCCATTCTTTGTGACCAGTGATGATATTCATTTGCTACCAGTATTGGAGCTCTGTTAGAACCACCAACACTATTAGAGACATTCAGAGATAATGATTGTGCCATTTTTTTTTGTGAAATGAGCTTTAGTGGTATAGAAGGCTTAATGAGAAAATCAGAGTTTCGATATTCAAAAAGCAACCACTTTGGCTCTGATACCAATTATTGAGAGAAAAACTTGGAGACACACTTGAACAAACGTTAGAACAAGTATATTGCGGAATAGTTAATCTCAATGGACCTAAAAGCTCAACAATAATATAGTTAGATAGTTAGATAGTTAGTTGGGGAAAGTAAAGAAATATAAATGACAATAATTGTTATATCAAGAATACACTTAAACTAAGTCATAACAAGGAATGCATTCACTCCGAGTTCGTAAGGAAGATCAAGTTTAGTGATTAAGTCTAGAAGACTTGCTCCGAAGAGAGGTTATGTTTCAGTAGCAGTTTAGAGTGTGAAGAGTAGAAAGATAGAGAAGTGAAGAAGATAACTTGGAGAAATATATTTAGAATAATTCACAAGTCATTGAGAGAAATAGTTGAGGAAGAAATCTTGTGTATTAAGAAGTAAGAGTTGTAGTATTGTTTTGAATACATTAGAAAGAGTCTCTATTTATAGAGTCTCTGAAACAACTACTCTATAAGCAGTCGTGCAAGGCATGTTGGATAATAGAGTATATTACATAAAGATAAGTAAAGGAAATAACAAAGACTGCGGATGCTGAAGATGTGTTGACTCCGGATGATGAGAAGATTGCTGATGGTGAACGGTTGCGGCTGATAGATGATTGCGGTACCTTAGTTCAAGAGGGTCACTTTTATGCTTCAACAGTTGATTTGAAATCCTTAATATAACACCCAATATGAAATATTAAGGATAGGACCCAACAAACTATTTTATAACTTAGAAGAGGGATGTCGTAATCCAAGCTATAAAATATTTGAAGGTAGGTGAATGACGATTCACCAATTTCCACCATGAAAATGAAATAATCTTATTAGGTTTTGCTTGGATCTGAAATTCCAAGATCTTTTAAGATTCATTGAACTGTTCAATGGCATGTTTCAATCTCGAGTGTGCCCTTCAGGTTTTGTGACTGGGATGCCAAGGATCACAAAACAAGGTGTGAATAACCATGCAAATATATTTGGTACCCTTAAGTGTTTACCCCTCAATCAATGTGTCGGTTAACCACACACGCTCCATCGATACTATGATAAACATTAAGTTACCCTTTTCCTACCTTTTTAAATACGAGTTAGTGTGTCGGTTAACCACACACGCTCCACTAACCAACTTAAACAAAGTGCAAAGTGTAATTTCATGGATTAGCACCTTATTCACATTTTCCTAAGTAACTAATATTAGGTATTTATAAATGGTTTAGTTACGTAGTATTTATCATTAATACTTTTAATGAAGGGAGAATTCTAGTCCTTGTCCTACCCGTTCTGTTAACGACCCTCCACCGGTCAAGGAAGCGGTGGGTGAGAGTGAAAACCCATTAAACTACCATTTTATAGGCAGTAACCTTATACCCCCTTATAGACCGGCTTCATGAATGAGGCCTACTAATGGTAAGATGACTTGCTCTTATACATATATATAAATATTATTAACTTATAATATTATAAAGTATAAGGGTTGAATTTTAACTTTAAAAATTCTAAGGGCTTAACATGGAATTAAAGTATTCATAAGAGAAAACTTTTCCAAATTCCAAAACTTGAGGGCAAGTTTTGAAACTATTCAAAACTAATTAATTCCATAACTTATGAGTTTAAAGTAGTTTTAATTAAAAACTCTTCAAGTTCCATAACTTGAGGACAAGTTATGGAAGACTTTAAACTAATTAATAAAAAAATAATTTTTTTATTGTAACTTATGGAACTAATTAAGGTTACACTTTTTTATTTATTTATTATTTAATGAAGAGACTCTTGAACCTCCATAACTTGAGGACAAGTTATGGAGTCATAAAACCATTTAATTAGAATTAGACTCTTCATTTTGTAACCTTTTCCAACTTTTATGAATTTTATGATTCTTAAATGTGACTTTTCATATAACTTGAGGACAAGTTACAAAAACACACTTTGGAATCAACTCGTAGATTAAAATGGATTGAAATCAACTATTTCACACAACTTTTCTATTAATCTAAGAACAAGATAATTCAAATCATCAATCTTCAAGAAATTATCATGAACATACAAACTAATACAAATCTTGAAATTATGACAATTATCTTAGAAATTGGATTAGCATGAACATTACCACAACAAAAACAAGTTTATAAGTCCAAAAACATCTTCGAGTAATGTTCATAGTCCAATTCCAGCCAAAACAATCGAATATATGTTGTCAGGGGGTCCAACTCGTCGAGTGCACGAACCAACTCGGCGAGTTGGATGCATTTTGCCTTGGACTCGGCGAGTCCATTCATGGACTCGGTGAGTCTGTTGTGCAGACAGCATCAAAACTCGATTTTTTCAGCTACTTTTGCAAGTATAACAAGAAAACAAGCCTAGTCTCTGATACCACTGCTGGGTTTTGAGCATTCTAACGCTACTAAGTGTACATGCAACCCTAAATACCTTGGATCTATGTTTTCTCTATTATACATGCAATTATGAACATCCAAGGTATTATCCTAATCTAGCATACAAAATAATGAATATAACAAGATAGAATACATACCTCTTTGATGTAGAATGTCTTCATGAAGCTTGAGTGCCTAGTGCCTCAAGTGTGACACCTCAAATGGTTCACACAACACCAAATACACTTGGAATAACTTGAGAGAAACTTGAACACTCCTAAAATCGGCTAGCCCTTTCTTATTATTCATAGTGGCCGATTTTTTTCCCAAAGAATATGGTCTTATATAGTTGTTACAATTAGGGTAAACCCTAATTGTCGTGGCCTTCCATTTCCTTGGATCCATGGGTTCAAATACACCATGGAGCATCCATGGACCATCCTATGGGTTTTAGCCCAACTTGATTATCCATGGAGCATTAGCCCACTATACAAGTATGGATGATTTACATAATCAACCCATATATGTAATTAGTCTTCTTTTGATCACTTAATTAATTCTAGATTAATTCTTGATCAATACTAATTAAATAATCCTATTAATATATTAGAACTTATAATATATTAATCAACCTTAAGTCTTATTTCTCTCATTATAGTCTATCCAAGTGCATGATGCCATGCAACCCAAATGGACCATGCCAGGTCGGGTCAAGTCTTACCAATTATAGTTATGAACTTAGACATTAATCCAACAACATCATCCCCCCGTTAGAAGGAATTTCGTCCCGAAATTACCTTTCTTAGTACTACTACTGGGGTTGCGCTCCTCTTATTGGCAGAATACCCACTCATAGACCTGACAACTTTGCCCTAGTGTCATGATCAGACTCATTTTTAGTCCATCTATCATTACCTTATGCATACAACTTTACCCTGATGTACATACTAAGCCATCATAGCTTCTCTGAACGGATCTTTTAGCTCTCCTAAATACTGTGACTTATTCTGATGAGTGAGTTATTATAATTACTTTTAAGTGTTTTCCCCAAGTTTTAATCTTATATAAATATAAATTAATTTTTAGAGTAATTCATAGATCGAAGACGTACCGATGCTCGTTGACGACTCTGGGGTTGATTCTCCTGCGGTGATCATCAGAATTCGTCCATCCGCTCCTGAGTTCTTTGTTATTGGGAAATCCCTCTGGTAGTGTCTAGTCTCACCACAGCCATAACAGGCTTGGTTTTCTTCAGCTCCGGGGACTTGGGAGATCGGTAACACTGGAGCCTGCAGAAACGGACTGTGTTACCCTTTCTGTGGTAGTTCAGATACTGCATTTCTCGGTATACCCCGGTGTGGTGATAGTTGCTTTTTCAACACTTTGGAAGGGTTCCAGCATATCGACTGGCAGGTACTGGAGTAGCAGGTGTTGTGGTGGCGTATATAGTACTCGTTCGTTGCTCCTGCGGGGTTTCCTGTGTTATTCGCTTCTTCTTCCTCTTGTTCCCCGACTTCCTTTTATAGTCATCTCCCCTTGATGGCTCGCGAACGGAGACTTCTACACCATGGCGGACTCCAGGATCGATGAGTCACTGTGCTAGGCGTTTGGCACTATCGAATGTGGTTGGGTTAGAAGACAACACATCTCCTTGGATCGGGGCAGTTAGACCCCAGATGTATCTTTCTATCTTCTTGCTCTCTGGGGTAACCATCCTGGGGCATAGTGCTGCAAGGTCGCTAAACCTTTCAGTGTAGTCCACTATGTCTGATCCGACCATCGTGAGCTCCCATAGTTCTTGTTCCAGCTTTTGAACTTCGCCCAACGGGCAGTATTCTTCCAGCATTAACTCTTTTCAGTTTTCCCAACCTATTGAGTTAGCCATTGATAGGGTCAGTGACTTAACATGGCTATTCCGCCATGTTAGGGATCTGTTTGAGAAGGTGCAGGCAGCAAATTTTACTTTGCTCCCTTCTGAGCATGAACAGATTGCAAAGACCGAATCTGTTTTCTCGAACCATCGCCTCAGAGCAATGACTCCACCATTTCCATTAAAGGAATTTGGTTTGCAGTTCATGAAGTCCTTGTATGAACGCTCCCTTGGGTGTCCGTGAGAATCTCCTGGGTTGGCTAAGTGGGTACCGCTACCAGATCCGAAGGTACCACTTTCACCGAAGTGAGCTAGAGCAGTTGCCACTGCGGAGGATATCGCTACTTGGAGAGCAGCAGGATCGAATTGTGGCGGATGTAGTGGCGGTTGAGTTGGAGTTATCAGGGTAGTGCGTCTGTTTGATCTGCAAGGAGGCATCTTTTCTAAAAGAATACAAAGATGAGATTGAATAAATATATAGCAGTGGATATAAGCCAAAAGCTGAAAGACAAGGTTATCCTAGTTCTGAGGGTATGTGGTCCTAAATTCCACAGGGTTCTGGAGACAATTCATAAAAGAGTCTATACCAAATAAACTTTATGAATTAGAAATGGCTATCCTCGAATGAATATATGTGACCCGAATAATTGTTACCAATTGCATGAAAGAAAATAATCCTAACACATAATGTGAGCAGTGTTTTCCATTACTCATTAAGTTAACCAAGATTATTATGTATTAGTGTGACACATAAGATGTTTTGGTTTCTCTGGATGATCAGTTCTTGGAAATCTCCGCTTGTTTCTCTTTATCTCCTCTGTTGACTGCTATGTCGGAGTGGTTACACTTATCTGGGTCTGTCGTGCGAGAATGGAAGTGTCTAAAGAATCTATGAGATTTAAATGAAACATTATGGGGTGATCCTTACAGAGTCCTCCTATAAATGCACAATGTATACAAGTTGTATATAATTTAATGTTAAATAGACCTTCGAATAAGTGATCCTACTCCAAAACCACAACCAAACAAGGAACAGGTAGTGAAGCATAGATGACAAATTCTAAGTCTATAAAATCCCAATTATATTAAATGTAACAGCCGGAGTTTGGGTATGTAATTTTATTTTTGGAATTATTTTTGAGGGAACTTGACGAGTTGGTGCCTCAACCCGTCGAGTAGAGTCTTATCTGTTGGCGGGGTTTTGCGACCGGACTCGACGAGTCGGGTATCTGACTCGCCGAGTCGGTGCTGATTAGGAAAATCCTAATCCTCGGGTTTGGGAGCCTATTTAAAGACCTTTATGGCCTTCATCTGCAGCCACCTTGTTCTAGAGAAACCCTAGAGAGCAGAGATAGTGAGTTTGAGGGCAAGAGGGGGCTATTTCTTCATCTTTTTGTGTGGTTTTGCTTAAAGGAAGGAAGGAGCACAAATCTAGAGTGTGAAGGGGACTGGATCTAAGCTAATCATCTAGTGATATCCTCTTTGGAGGTATACTCCTTTCCATTTCGTGTTACATTGTTGGATTTCTTGATTTTAGGGTTTTTACCCTCATTTTTAAGGAAGATCTAGTGAGTATGAGGTCCCCTTTGGAATGATGACATCAGATCTGGACCATGAGAGGTCCCTTGAGTTATTATCTTCCAGCTTTTTGCAAGCAAATAAGGAATTGGAGACTAGGTTGCCATTTCTGGTGTTATTTCTCCATTTGAGGCTTGATATGGGTTGCATGCACGTAAAGGTTGCACCTTTACGTGACTTTTGAGTGTTTAAGGGTTAGATCTATGATTTGGTTAACCAGATCTGACCTCGGGAGGATGTTTGAGCAAGACCATGGAGGAAACTCGCCGAGTGGATATGTAGACTCGACGAGTCGGACCGGGTTGCCCCGAGGTCTCACTCCAGTGGTGACTTGGCGAGTTGAGGGGTGACTCGGTGAGTCGAGTGAGGCTTAGAAAGGGAAGTCAACGAGTCAAACCGGTCAACTCTATTAAACCTTGTATATTAGGGTTTGTATTATGTAATTTCTGTATAACTCACTATCTTAATGAGAAAACATCACCTGGAAAAATTGTGTGTTTAATTTTTTCTTAACCTTAGTACTAAGCAATGAACAAGAACAATAAAACAATGTTGCATACTCATCGGGAGTGTGTAAGATCCTAAAACATGGCTTAATGGGGTTCACGGACCTTGCGTTGAGGAGCCAAATACTCACTATTGTCACACATGAAACCACTCTCAGTCGTTTTCACTCTATCACTCTCTATTGTCAAATCTCTCCCAAATCTCTCTAAGTATGTGAAATCTCTCCCAAATATCTCTTTGTATGAGAAATCTCTCCAAGAATGTCAAATCTCTCCCAAATCTCTCTAAGTATGTGAAATCTCTCCCAAATATCTCTTTGTATGAGAAATCTCTCCAAGAATGTCAAATCTCTCCCAAATCTCTCTAAGTATGTGAAATCTCTCCCAAATATCTCTTTGTATGAGAAATCTCTCCAAGAATGTCAAATCTCTCCCAAATCTCTTTAAGTATGAGGAATCTCTCTCAAATCTCTCTCAAAATCTCTCTCAACTTTCTATAATCACTCGGAGCATCCCGACCCTCGAATTTGGCGAAAACAGCCCAAAAACGGAAGTCTACGCGAAAAACGGACCTAAGGAGTCGAAACCCCTCTTAGGACCCGAAAGTCCTCTTAGGACCCGAAAGTCCCCTTAGAACCCGAACCCTTCTGAGTCGAAGGCTGCTGAACCGAACCTCACTCAAAGAACCGAACCCGAAGGCTCCTGGAACCGAACCTCGCATGCCTCACCCGAACCCGAACGTTCGGTCCATTTCGGGTCAAGGTTCCCTCGGTCTAGTTCGCTTCTGTCTTGCTTCGGACCGAGCCTTCGAACTGACCCCTCGCCCTTCGCTTCTCGCTTCTGGTTCGCAGCTTTCGCTTCCGACTCGGCACCAGCAAGGACCGAACCTCGGCCTAGGACCGAGAGGTCTCGCTGGGAATGCTTTTCTTCCCGGTTTTCGACTAAATTTGCGTTTTAGGCCCGTTTTTAATTGTTTTAACACGGGATTTTCACCCAAAACTTTATTTTAACATATAAGGACCCATAATTATTAAATTATCACGTTTTTAAAGATAAAAACTTATCCAAAAGAGTGGGTGAAGTACAAAGGTGGAGTGTTGACTTTCCTTTAAGTTATGACACAAGCAACCACTCCCATACCCACTCCATGTCACTATTCACCACCAGCCCATACCTTGTCACTTCCTTGTCCTTTTTACCTTTCTAACAAGTTATTCCCACGTTTTTGAGAGCTAGATATTTATCCTCTCTCCTCATTTTCTTTCAATTACTCTCATTTCACCAAAGATCCAACTTCAACTTTTCTCTCCAAATTTTCTCTCTAATTCAAGATCCCAAGGCTGATCATCAAGTGTTATTCCACTCTTAGTAAGTATAATTCATCCTCCTTGTGATTATTGCACTTCATTCTACTCAAATCATTAATTGCTTACACAAACTCCATAACTATGATGCTAGATTCACGAAAATCTTCAAGGCATCTCCAAGTGTTCTTGAGTGAAACACTTCCATTCTTCAACAATCATCTACTGAAATCACTTAAGGTGAGTTCATACCCCTACATTTTCATGTTTTCTCAAGTTTTTACGGGGGGAATACAAGTTAAAACACCAAGAACATAACTACACTTTTCTAACAGCCTTCATCAGAAAAGTTCAACTCCATTCACGGACTGTTTTGGACAACTTAAACATTTTAGTTTTCAAAACTGTTTTAGGTGCAAGTAGTTCCACTTCTTAGCTTTAAAGTGAATACTTGCACATCTCCACACGATTTTTCTACAATTTATGGTGATTTTTACAAAACAGCCTGTCTTTTCAAACACAAATCCGGACTAGTCTGTGAATATGAGTATTTTAATATAAGTTAAAGGCTTCCAAAAATCATGATAAAAATTATGAGTAAAGTAGACTCATTTTAGGAACTCTCAGAATTTACGGATCTAGTTTTCGACTTCGTATGATTTTTCTATGACTTTCCTAAAACAGCGCATAAAGGTTAAAGTTAGTTAACAGCATATAAATTTCATAACACTTTGTATTATGTTGAGCAAAGTGTATAACAATAAGTTGTAAATATTGAATGTGTTTCCTTGTTAGTTTATCATCATAAACTGAAACTTAGTCATTCATGATAAGATTATTCATTCATTTAGAACTCGAATATTAAGACATAATAAGCATGATTCATGGATTATAACACTAATGCATTTTCATAAAAGAGTTCTTATACATTACAAACGTTTTGGATAAACTATAATAGGTATAGTGTATGATTTATCACATAACCCACTTGTACAAAAAGGGTACATTCATACAAAAAGGTTCTACACTTACGCACACTACACGTAAACTTGTTAACTCAAATTGTGAGACTTTCTCTCCTCGTACGTCCGAGTGCGGGATCCAAATTCCTATAAGTTATAACCAAAATCTCTTGTAGGGAGAGCGTGATAATTGTGTATAGATCTATATTGGGGTTGACATCCCACACCTCGCTGCTAGCTACAGCCGGACCGGCAGGTCTGCGGGTGACAAGAGTCATAGGATCAGGGCGTCTAAAAGACGTTGTGCAGGTTACCTCTAGTCATAGTATGGTTATAGCGACTCACATAGGGAGCTAAAAATACATAAAGTTTACGGGATTCTTATAAAACAAAAGGGGCTTTATGTCAATTTAAAATCACTTTTTATATCAATAATTACAGATATTATGGTATATTTTCAGTCTTGGTATTTAAGACCACACGTCATTCATTTCGGTCCTGATATTTAGAACTACACGACTTTTATAAGGAAAATATTGGATTTTTCTTGGTAACATACATCTCTTTACAAGGATCGATTTTCAAACTCTCACTGTCAAAAGCTTATGAACTCACCAACCTTTGTGTTGACATTTTTTTTCAAACAACTTGTATTCTCAGGAAATCTCTAAACAGGAAATCAAGAGCATTTTGAGGATGGGACGTTAAGGCGTCAAACATTTCATATTTTGTCAACATATTGTAATTGATGTTGAAACATGTAATTCATACAATGATGTAACTTTTTCAATTATATATATGTTGGTTGTGTTTGCTTAAATCACTATTGCAATTGTTGTTATGATACTATACATGAAGTCCTCCACCCCCGGACGTTTCCGCCATCCTTGGTTTAGGGGTGTGACATATACCATGTATGTATTAGAGCTTTCAGAGTTAGGACCGGAAGGTCCACAGAGTTAGGGCCAAAGGGCCCACAGAGTTATAGGACTGGAAGGTCCCACTGAGACACATTGACCAGAGGGTCAAACAGAGTTATAGCCTCGAGTGGCTAGTATGTATTGTGTGTGGTATTTTGGGGAACCCACTAAGCATTTATGCTTACAGTGTTGTGTTATGTGTTTCAGGTACCAGTGAGGATCGCAGGAAGGTGCCAGCTTGATCAGTACACACACGAGGAGTCTTTTTATATTATGATCTTGGGATGTGATGTTCTGATTTGACTATGTGATACAGTGATGTTTTATAACAATGATGAATGAAAAGGCGTTTTAAAAATGTGAAAATTTATTTGAAAATTTGGGTGTTACAAGTTGGTATCAGAGCTTTGGTTTGAGGGATTCGGGTGCACCTTCGGGCGTATCTGAACTCAAACTGAGGATTTGAGGGATTTTCAAAATAAAAGTTACAAAATTTTTCTCAAGAGTAAAAAGTTTTGAAAGAGCAGAGCAGAGCAGTGTGTACGATCAACCAGCGCCCGAACAGTGATTTCCCAAAATACCCTTACGTTATGAGTTATGAGATATGTTATGATATGATATGCATGCTAGAGTAGGCTAGGTATTCTTATTAGGACTAGAGTGGCCTAATTTGTGATGCCTTAGCCTAGGGATTTTGCTGCTAGGAGATGCTTGAGAGCGAATAGATAGCAGCGAGGAGCTTATGAGAGATCTGCTTGAGAGTAGACTATGTATAAAGAGAGAGTAGAGTACTTGGGATTTGGGATCCTAGGAGGAGGACTTGGGGTGAATATTGATGCGGTGTGGGCGGTAGTATTGGGCCCGTACTACCGAAGGCACCGGATTAGTGCGCAACCCAAGTAAGAATCCTTTGGGTACCAGGGATCAAGTAGGATTGGGATATCGAGTGTGTGTATACTCGAGCGAGTCTCTGATATCTTGTGTTGTATTTCAGAGAGAAATCATGGTGGGGACACGCCACATGCTAGGGACTAGTGATGGGGGTGTGAGCGATGAGGAGCTCCGCCAGATGATTCATGAGGAGGTGGCTGCTGCCATCCGCGCTGAGATTCCAGAGATGTTCGGGTCTATCAAGACCACCCTAATTGAGACTTTTGATGAGCGTTATGTTGCTCTTACTGATGTTGCTGTTGCTGCAACCGTTGCTGCTGACAGGCCGTAGGGGGTGACATGTTGCTGTACCGGGAGTTGAGCAACACGAAGCCACCAGAGTTTGATGGGACTCAGGATCCAATAGTTGCGATGAGGTGGATCTCTGACATTGAGGGATGCTTCTACACATATTTATGTCCGGAGCATCTGAGGGTTCGGTTCGCGCTAAACCAACTTTGCTTGGGGGCGAAGGATTAGTGGAAGTTTGTGACAGCGCACTATTCTTCTGTAGAGCTTGCTGTGGTGACCTGGGAGAGGTTCACCGCTATGTTTTGTGATGAGTACGTTCCCCCGGTGGAAAGGGTGCGTTTGGCCCAGAAGTTCTTGACCCTCAAGCAGGGTACAGAGTCTGTTCCTGCGATCACCAGGATGTTTCATGAGAGGGCGATGTTCTGCCCTGAGCACGTGTCTTCTGAGCAGGCATGTATGATTCGGTATTTGAGCATTTTGAGGAGATACATCTGCGAGTTCGTGGCGAACTCGACGTACCGGACATTTGCCGAGCTTCAGGAAAATGCCCGAAAGAGGGAGATTGAGTTAGAGACTTAGGCCAGGGAGGAGGCGGAGTCTCAAGGGAGGGATCGGCAACCGGCACAGTCGCAGCTGGCTGCCAAGCGGGCTAAGCCCGCCGATTCTAGATCTGGGAACCAGAAGGGCCGCACTTGTGGCAAGTGCGGCAAGAGTCAATAGGGGGTGTGTAGAGCAGGGTCTTGCTACAAGTGTGGCAAGGAGGGGCATATGGCCAAGGATTGCCCCAAGGGGTTTGCAGTTTGTTTTCACTGCAACCAGACTAGACACCAGAAGGTCGAGTGTCTGCAGTTACGAGGGTCAGCTCAGGGAGCTTCTCAGGGGTCTGTCCCTGCTGCTGTTCGAGTTATAGAGAGTCGGTCGGTGAAGGCCAAGGCGCCGAAGGCTCGCGGGAGAGCCTTCCAGTTGACAGCGGAGGAGGTCCGCGCAGCACCCGATGTTGTGGCTGGTATGTATTCTTTCACATGTTTATTCTGAGTTTGTGGTGTTATGCTTATATTGTGATATCCGTAGGTACATTTCTTGTATGTTTTGTGCCTACTTTGGAGTTATTTGACTCGGGTGTGAGTCGGTCTTTTGTGTCGTTAGCCTTTAGTCAGCACATCAGTATTCGTCGTGAGGCGTTGAGTCGACCTTTACGAGTTTCCATAGCTGACGAGAGAGCAGTGTATGCCACTGATGTGATTCGAGGATGTGTGCTCGAGATATTCGGCTTTGAGTTTTCGATTCATTTAGTCCCAATTGTTATGGGAGATGTCTGTGTCATCGTGGGTATGGACTGGTTTAGCAGATTTGGAGCGGTTATTGACTGCGAGCAACAGCTGGTGACCATGCAAGGCCCTAGTGGGGGAGTTCTTACGGTTTATGGCGAGGGTACCCGTTCTAGGTCGGCATTTTGTTCAGCCGCGAGAGCGAGGCAGAGTTTACAGCACGGCTGTAGTGGGTTTGTGGCTTATGTGGTGGATACAACGGTAGGTGCAGAGAGACCAAGGTCGGTTGATGAGGTACCGATAGTGCGTGAGTTCCTGGATGTTTTCCCCGAGGAGTTGCCAAGTGTGCCTCCCGAGAGGCAGGTGTAGTTCCGTATCGATTTGGTTCCCGGGGCAGTGCTTATCGCCTTACACCTCCAGAGATGCAGGAGTTATCCTCGCAGCTTCAGGAGCTACTGAGGAAGGGGTTTATTCGGCCAAGTAGCTCGCCGTGGGGAGCGCCGATCCTTTTTGTCAAGAAAAAGGATGGTTCACACCGGATGTGCATTGATTACCGGGAGTTGAACAAGTTGACAGTCAAGAACCGTTACCCCTTACCAAGGATCGACGATTTGTTCTATCAGTTGCAAGGAGCGTCTTGGTTTTCCAAGATTGATTTGAGGTCTGGATGTCATCAAATGAGGGTGTGTGAGGAGGATATCTAGAAGACAACGTTCAGGACTCGTGACGGGCATTACAAGTTCGTGGTGATGCCTTTCGGGCTCACCAATGCACCGGTGACGTTCATGGATCTCATGAATAGAGTGTGCAGGACGATGTTGGATCGTTCGGTGATCGTGTTCATTGATGATATATTGGTGTATTCGAGGTCCAGAGAGCAGCATGAGGAGCATTTGAGGGAGATCCTCGGAGTTCTGAGATCAGAGAGGCTTTACGCCTAATTCTCCAAGTGTGATTTCTGGTTACGGGAGGTCTAGTTTCTTGGGCACCTCGTCAACCAGAATGGGATATTGGTCGATCTGGCCAAGATTGAGGCGGTGATGAGTTGGGAGGTGCCGAGATCCCCTTCGGAGATCACGAGTTTCCTGGGGTTGGCCTGATATTATCAGAGATTCATTCAGGATTTCTACAGGATTGCGGTTCCTCTCACCAGGCTGATCCGGAAGGGCGTGGCTTTCAATTGGGCCCAGAGCAGCAAGCCTCATTCGAGACACTTCGCCAGCAATTATGCGAAGCCCCAGTGTTGGCCCTTCCGGAAGGAGTGGAGGACTCTGTGGTATATTGTGACGCGTCGATATCGGGACTGGGTGCGGTGCTGATGCAGAGAGGGCATGTGATAGCATACGCATCGAGGCAGCTGAAACCTCATGAGACGAGGTATCCTACGCACGATCTGGAGTTGGGGGTTGTGGTGTTCTCCCTCAAGATCTGGCGTCACTATTTGTATGGGGTTTGGTGCACGATATACACGGACCACAAGAGCTTGAAGTATCTGATGGATCAGCCCAACCTGAACATGCGTCAGAAAAGATGGTTGGACGTGGTAAAGGGTTATGAGTGTGAGATCTTGTACCACCCAGGTAAAGCTAACGTGGTAGTCGATGCCTTGAGTCGCAGGGCAGAGAGTGCCCCTTTGCGAGATGTTTATATGAGGTTGACAGTGATTACTCCGGTGTTGGACACCATTCGAGAGGCCAAGGTAAAGGCCATGAGATCGGAGAACTGCAAGCGAGAGCGGGTGATTGGGCAGATATCAGAGTTCATTGCCGATAGCCGGGGGCTTATGACCTTCCAGGGACGAATTTGGGTGCCATTTGAGGGTGAGGCACGTGCTATTTTGATGGAGGAGGCGCACAGGTCGAGGTTTTCGATCCATCCCGGGGCAACTAAGATGTCTTTGGACCTGAAAAGAGATTATTGGTGGCCCTGTATGAAGAGGGATGTGGCTTGGTTTGTAGAGAGGTGCTTGACCTGTCGCAGGGTTAAGGCTGAGCACCAGTGTCCGCATAGCAAGTTGCAACCGCTTGAGGTTCCCCGGTGGAAGTGGGAACAGATTTCCATGGATTTTATCACCAAATTGCCGAGGAATGTGAGAGGCGTCGATGCCATTTGGGTGATCGTTGACCGGCTGACGAAGAGCGCTCATTTTCTTGCTATCAGTGAGAGCTCTTCCGCAGAGAAGTTGGCAGAGATATTTGTGAGAGATGTGGTGTCTCGGCATGGGGTGCCGATCTCGATTGTTTCCGATCGAGATATGCGTTTCACTTCCAGGTTTTGGAAGAAGTTTCATGAGGAGTTGGGTACAAGATTGTATTTCAGCACTGCTTACCACCCTCAGACCGACGGTCAGAGTGAGCGGACAATTCAGACGATCGAGGACATGCTTCGTGCATGTGTATTGGACTTCGGAGGGAGTTAGGACATGTATCTGCCTTTGGCTAAGTTTTCCTATAACAACAGCCATCATTCGAGTATTGGTATGTCTCCCTTCGAGCTGTTGTATGGAAGGAGGTGTCGGACTCCCATTTGTTGGGGAGAGCTAGGGCAGCGGGTGATGGGTAGTACGGAGATAGTGCTCCAAACTACTGAACAGATTCAGCAGGTCAGGCAGAGGTTGCTGATGGCTCAGAGTCGTCAGAAGAGCTACGCGGATAAGCGTCGCTAAGAGCTTGAGTTCCAAGTTGGTGATTTTGTTCTCCTGAAGGTATCACCTTGGAAAGGTGTGATTCGGTTCAGGAAGAGATGCAAGTTGGGGCCTCGGTATATTGGTCCATTCAAAGTGATCGCGAGGGTTGGCAAGGTAGCGTATTGTTTGGAGTTACCTGCGGAGTTGGGTCAGATTCATGATACCTTCCACGTCTCTCAGTTGAGGAAGTGTATTGCCGACGAATCGGCAGTAGTACCATTGGAGGATATTCAGGTGGATGCGAGCCTGAATTATGTTGAAAAGCCAATTGAGATACAGGATCGAAGGATCAAGGTTTTGAGAAACAAGGAGGTGTCCTTGGTGCAGGTTCAGTGGCAGCATTGGAAAGGGTCTGAGCTGATATGGGAACCGGAGATCGAGATGCGTGAGCAGTACCCAGAGTTATTTGCAGAGCGAGACTTCAAGGGCGAAGTCTGATTCTAGCGGGGGGAGAATTGTAACAGCCGGAGTTTGGGTATGTAATTTTATTTTTGGAATTATTTTTGGGGGAACTCGACGAGTTAGTGCCTCAACTCGTCGAGTAGAGACTTATCTGTTGGCGGGGTTTTGCGACCGGACTCGATGATTCGGGTATCTAACTCGTCGAGTCGGTGCTGATTAGGAAAACCCTAATCCCCAGGTTTGGGAGCCTATTTAAAGACCTTTATGGCCTTTATTTGTGGCCACCTTGTTCCAGAGAAACCCTAGAGAGCAGAGATAGTGAGTTTGAGGGCAAGAGGGGGCTATTTCTTCATCTTTTTGTGTGGTTTTGCTTGAAGGAAGGAAGGAGCACAAATCTAGAGTGTGAAGGGGATTGGATCTGAGCTAATCATCTAGTGATATCATCTTTGGAGGTATAATCCTTTCCATTTCGTGTTACATTGTTGGATTTCTTGATTTTAGGGTTTTTACCCTCATTTTTATGGAAGATCTAGTGAGTATGAGGTCCCCTTTGGAAATATGACATCAGATTTGGACCATGAGAGGTCCCTAGAGTTATTATCTTCCAGCTTTTTGCAAGCAAATAAGGAATTGGAGACTAGGTTGCCATTTCTAGTGTTATTTCTCCATTTGAGGCTTGATATGGGTTGCATGCACGTAAAGGTTGCACCTTTACGTGACTTTTGAGTGTTTAAGGGTTAGATCTATGATTTGGTTAAGCAGATCTGACCTCAGGAGGTTGTTTGAGCAATTCCATGGAGGAAACTCGCTGAGTGCATATGTAGACTCGACGAGTCGGACCGGGTTGCCCTGAGGTCTGACTCCAGTGGTGATTCGGCGAGTTAAGGGGTGACTCAGTGAGTCGAGTGAGTCTTAGAAAGGGAAGACTCTGTGGGAATGATGGGACTCGCCGAGTCGTCGTATGCACTCGGCAAGTCTGGTTGAAATGGACAGTTGACTTTTGGTTGACTTTTAGGGTTTGTCAACAAATGGGCCTTCGAGTCTGAAGAGGGGTAGAATGGTCTTTTACCCTTCTAGGGATTTGCATTAGAGAATATCCAATTTGTTAAGAGACATTAATTTAGTGTAATTTATTATTGTGTCTAGGAGGAGGCTAGGGTAGCATTCTGATATCGAGATTTTACTGAGTTACCCGAGGTGAGTCTCCTCACTATACTTTACCTAGAGTGGTAATTAGAGTTATGTGACAGAGTATTTTGTATGCTTTTGTGTGATGTGATTTCTATATGATTTATACCATGTATGTCTCAGAGTTTTCATAGTTAAGGTTGGAAGGTCCACAGAGTTAGGGCCAGAGGGCCCACAGAGTTATGGGACTGGAGGGTCCCACTGAAACACATTGACCAGAGCGTCAAACAAAGTTATCGCCTCGAGTGGCTAGTATGTATTGTGTGTGGTATTTTGGGGAACTCACTAAGCATTTATGCTTACAGTGTTGTGTTATGTGTTTCAGGTACCAGTGAGGATCACGGGAAGGCGCCAGCTTAATCAGTACATACACGAGGAGTCTTTTTATATTATGATCTTGGGATGTGATGTTATGATTTGACTACGTGATACAGTGATGTTTTATAACAATGATGAATGAAAAGGTGTTTTAAAAATGTGAAAATTTATTTGAAAATTTGGGTGTTACATTAAACCTTAGAAGTATACACTCCAAAATTATAGATCTATCCATAAGGGTCTTTTAAGTTATCACATAAGTTATTTATAGTGCCTAAAGTACTCCTATAGTATTTTAATGTAATGTACTTGGTATGTTTTAAACTAGTTATAGCATCATAAAATACTCTCATAGTATCTTATCCTTATGCTCTGATCTAGAATTCGCTTAAATAGTGTTAGGTAAGTTTTAAGACCGTTGCAACACCACATCACTCCAAAACACATGTCGGTCATATCTCAAATGAATATAGTTGATCAGGCTATATTGATCCAAGATATGATTACATAACTGTCCAAGTTTGACTGCAGTGTTCAACCTTTAAATACTTTTGTTCTGTTCTTCTTGTGATACTTGTTCTAGTATGTATATATGTATAAGCACGTATGTATACTTTTATAAGGTATTATTATATATTTAAAATATATTATTATCCAGAGCACTTCGGCCCCATTGTATTTATAGTTGTATTCTTTTATCGGTTGATATACTTACTTCACTATAAACAATGCTCTGATACCAATCTGTCACACCCAAAATTGGAACGGCAGAAACGTTCGGGGGTGGAGGACATCATGTTTAGTATCACAAGACATGCATCATAGTAATCAAAGTAATACACAGCCATTTCATTAGAAAGAAAGTTTTTAAAAAGTATGTGGTTCACAAAACATAGACTACATATGTAAATAACAAAACAAGACTTGAAGCTATATTGCTCCATCTTCTGAATCCTAGTGCGCGTACCTATCTACTGGTCTCCTGAGAATACAAGTTATTTTGAAAGCGTAGATCAGCATTTAAGCTGGTGAGTTCATAAGATTTTAGTGATGTAAGAAGTTGTAAGAAAGTTGTAGTAAGTTGTAAGTTCTGTTTAGAAAAGGTCACCTGTTCCTCCAGAAAATCTTATATATCCTGCTTTGATGAAAGATAAGTAAAAATGACTCCACAATCCTTTCTATGAGTACTAAATGGATACAAGTTATATAAAACCCAAAGTAAACAAACAATCGGTTGTGTGTATCCACCCTAAGCCCACAACCAAACAAAGAACAAGAAATGAGGCGGAAGGCACACATCTCATTGGTTGTTAGATCCTTGTTGTATATAACCCTGTTGTATTCACTTGGTACTCATGGAGTTAACTGTAATAGTTTCCTTTTATTTGATGTAAACATTCTTTAAGAAACCCCTTATTTCTTTTAGTAAAAATGGTAACCACAGTGGTTCCTTCTATAATCACTTAATTTATACTAGCGATATATAATCTAATATCGAACAGATAGTTAATTGTGCAAATCTGCCCTAAGCCCACAACCAAACAAGGGACAGGAAATAAGGCAGAAAGCACACATCCAACTACCTATCGGGTATTAATTATATATAACCCTGATGTATAAACTAAGGTATTATAGGATTAAGCACCTAAGGTCCTTTAAGTTGTATTGGTTTAATAAAATGGATTAAAACCTTTACTGGTAAGTTTCTAGTTTTGAATACCAAATGTTCTACTTGAAAGTATGTTTTGTACCAGAAAACAATGCATTGAAATAGTGTCCTATGACCTGGCCCAAACCTGGTACCCCTTATGATTACTGGGTGTATACAGAACATATATATAGCTAAGATCGGATAGATAGTAAGTTGGGTGAATCTACTCTAAGTCCACAACCAAACAAGGAACAGGAAATGAAGCGGAAAGCACACATCCTACTAATTGCCGGATCCGATTAATATATATATATATATATATATATATATATATATTCTTGATGTATAAACTAAGGAATCATAAAGTTAGCATTATAGGCCCCTCTTTACTGAATGTTCTAGACTCGACTGATCTGTTTTTCGTTTGTAAAATGTAAGTTTTCCCTAGTTTATAACTATCTTAACTCAAAAATAGTTTGCATTAACTTTCAAGTGGAACTGTCACAATGGGAAAGTAATGGGAAAATGTAAGTACACGGTTGTCTTTTGAATTGACATCCTGACGTACTTATTACCTTAAAACATGTATGTTTTATTAAGGTCATAATGTGATGGATAGTACCCATACTATACGCTCTCCCTGCAAGAGACTCTGGGGAGCAAACGCGACTTCTACAAACAAATTGCTAGGCCGTGTAAATTCACATTAATGTTATATGATCATGTATACCCAATTTACTATCACCTTTTGTTTAGAACAATGAGTTAGTGATTATTGGTATAGTTAGATCCTGTATTGTTTTCCTGCTATAGCATTTAGTATGTTCTTTCTGTTATAGTATCTTACTATGTTCTTTCTGTTATCATGTATTGTATCTTCCTCCCTATTTCTCTTTATAGTATGATCCCTATGTTATCGTGTATTGTATGTACCTCCCTGATTCTCTTTATAGTATGTTCTAGTATCTAGTATGAACTGAACCCCTAAACTATACCTATTATAGTTTACTAGTATCTTTACTTGAATTGTTTCTGAAAAGACTCATTTATTTACTAAGTTATGATGGTACTTTAAAAATGGAGTTTTATAAACTATAAAGTAACATAGCTTAAAAAGAGTTTTTGAAATGTTTTGATCACTTATAAAAGACATAAGTAATTGTTTGAAAGATGTTTATAACAAACATTTACACAATTATCATTGTGTTCAACTTGTATTCCCCCCTTTAAAGCATTTAAAACAGTTTAAAAGATTGATTACAGGGGTATGAACTCACCTTATGTGGGTGATTCAAACAAATATGCACGTAAGGATGAGAAGTTCCATGAATAAAGTCTCGAGACACAAACGAGTCCTAAATGACATATATTGGCATGAATATAGTGTTTAGAAGCAACCACATGCAAGGAAACACCTTTATGGACTATGAAACACTTGGATCAAGTGTTAGAATCACATGTGATTCATCTAAGGGGAGTGTGCGACAACTAAATGGAGTGTGCAGCCATGGGTGTACGGCCATGGAGTGTACGGTCATACACTCATGGTAACAAGTGCAAAAAATGGTCTTCTAATGATAGGGAAGCTTGTGGGACAATTGCTCATCAAGTGTTGAAGCTAGGATTGCACTTTGGAGGCCCTTGAGGGGTGTACGGCCGTACACTCCTTTGGATCCTGAGTTTTGGTCATTTTTAATGTGTTAATCAAGTGTTCCTAACAATTACTAAGCATAAGGAAGGAGTACTTACGATTTGGGGGCTCGAGAGGGTTCACAATCACCAAGAACAAGTGTGTTCTTGGTGTTCTTAGTGAACTGGATGAAGACTTGAAGATCTACCTAAAAGATGATTTGAAATGGATGAAATCACAGGGTGTTACTAGGTGAACAAGTATAACATCAAATCAAAACGGAAAAAAAAGCTTACATTCTCGAAGATCGGGGTGAAAGCTTGATGATAGTTGAGAGAAAACTTGAGTTCTTGACTTGGAAAATGAAGAAATGACTTAGGAATGAAGGGATATCACTCTTATACAGGGGGTGTACGGTCAACATGGGTGTACGGCTGCACACACATGTGTACGGCCGCACACACATGTGTACGACCATACACTCCCTCTAATGGAGTGTTCGACTCGATTTCAACGCGAAGAACTTTAGCTAAGACATCCCTAAACCCAATGCTTGAATGTACTGAGCTTTGAACCTTTAAACATACTCTAAACAAGGCTAAAAGGTAGTAGAAACGAGTCTGACACACGATTAAATTGAATGGCTAAACTTACAAGGCAATGATTTTTGGGTTGTCACAAACCGAAAACTCTTCCTTGGGCCTTATTGGGCCGAAAACTTTTCTTTGGCCCTTATTGGACCGAAAACCCTCTTATTGGACCCAATTAAACCCAAAAAGCCCATACACACTCCAAACCAAAAACCCTTCTACCTTTGGGCTTTCGTGGACCGAAAACCTCCTAATGAGCCAAGTCAAAACCCGAAAGCCCACAAATTTAGCCCATATAGGCCAAAAACTATATAGGATTCGGTTTGGACAAGACAAAAAAAAAAGAGAAAAGAAATTCCAATTACTGGTGACACCTCACCACTTGACATCCGTTGAACCATAGAATACCCAAGCCAAGCATGGGATTAACCTTCATGCCTCCATGCAACACGCACAATTACCCCCCTGCAACCAAGCTTCTTTTTCTCCCTCTCTTTCTTATTCTCATCCGAACACTCCACCACACACACACACACACACACACATCAAACACTTTTCTTTTCACTCAATGTGCTCTCAAGAATCCCTCTTTTTTTCTCTCAAATTTTCGTGAACCACCTTCAAAGGAGGATACTTCTTCAAGTGGTCGTTGTACATTTTGGTAAATTCCTTGTGTAACTCATGTGTTTTTATACATGTTAGTGTTAAGATCACTCCATTTACACACCAATTTTCGTGTGTATGATCCTTAGAACATCACCCCCTTTCGAGAAATTCTTCAAGCTACACAAGACTAGGCTCAACAACTTCTTTCTTCTTCTTCCTATCGCACGAAATCAAGGTGAGCTTCATACCCCATTCTTTTTGTATTTTTCATGTATTTTCACGCGGGGTGGGGGGTGGAATACAAGTCAAATTTCATTTAACCATTGGATATTTGCATGCACCTATATGTTTATGTAACAATTTGTGCTTAAGATGTGGAATATCTCATGTTAATACATCATAAACTCGTGATTTACTAGCCTCGTGTTTGCTAGATTATGTTTGTCCTTTAGATAATTGCATGCTTCATAGTTATGAGTTGAAGTACTTGTGTAAAAAGGTATTTATCTTATGTAGTTTCATAAAAATCGTGATGAATGTGTTCATTAACATATTTGTCATATAAAAATTTGTGGACATGGGTTGTTCACTTAAAAAATTTCGAAATCATAGTATGTATATATCCATGCATGTTTACTTTTGGATACATACATACTCTCATTTTTATTTATTTATTTATTTAAAAAGCTACACTAACATTTGGATAAAATATTGAGTTTATCATTTATGGTGTTACAAAAGTCATGACATACTTGAGTTAACTAAAACAACATATGTGGTGTTATAAACTTGCAAAAATCGGTAAAAAGGATGTTAAACATAAACACAAAGTTTGATATTTTACTAAAAACAATATTATTAGTAAAATAGTCGTAAACTTGTCGTCATTATTTTTGGATTATTTATAACCCAAGATAATATACTATTTTTGCAACATATGTTACAACTAGACATATTCACTAAAGTCTATTTATATAAAATGTTGTAAATAGTTTAACCGAAATCATATACAAAACAGTTGTATGACAGAAAAAATTGTGTGTCATAAACTGCTTGTTATAAAACTCACATTGTTGTGAGTAATAAGCTGCATGTCATGAAATCTGGGAACCGCGTGTCATAAAATAGCATATTACCAAATTCTATAAAATGCGTGTCATAAAGCATTTGTCTTGAATTTACCCTAGTGATGTTATTCCAATATTCAATAAAGAGAGTAGAACTTTGCATCAAACTGTTAATGCTCTAGTGAGACACTATCTTCACCGTACCTACCTAGCGTACACTCTAAGTCCTGTAATTATAACCAGAGTCTCTTTGAGGGAGAGTGAAGTAATTGTGTATAGATCTATACAGTGAATGACACCCCCACACCTGAGATGTTCGCTACAGCTAGACTGGGCCAGTCTAGGGTGAGAAATATCTTACCGAATCCGATGCCTGAAGAATGTCATGACAGGCATAATAGTCACATCAAGCATGGTTATAATGACTCACATAGAGTTTAACAATACTATCTTGATACGGAAAACTTACACTTCACTGGTTTTATATAATATAAAACTACACACCATTTTCAGTACTCTATTGACACTAATCTGGTCGTACGGTTTAAGACTACAGTTTCATACAATTAGAAAATATGGGATTTTCTGGGAACATACTTTCACATGATCCGAAGAAACATGCATACATGCATAGTCTTTAGAAATAAACATACAATTTATTTTTACGGAATGTTAGGTATTATTCAAAAATCTAGTTACACAACCAATAAAATTGACAACGGAAGCTTTAAAATTGTTGAATAAAACTAAGGTCCTATTTGATAGATTCTGTCTGGGAACGTGCTGTCTGGAAAAGTTTTCTAACTGCGAAAGAAACCATACAGTTTGATTGTACATCTGATTAACTGTGTTGAATGATGAAAAATGACTTGGTTTATTATTATATATTAAAATAATAATATAAAATAATACACTAAAAAGTAATAATTCAATAAAAAATAAATTTTAAAAAAGTTATTTAAAAAAATTAATAATCCAAGAAAAAAAGAAAGAGGCGGGGTTTAGTACATAATTGTCTTTCCAGCCCATTCAGCCAGAAAGATATGATTTTGGAGCTTTCTGGGAAAGATATATCTTCCTGGGAAAGACCCCTCTTTTAGTGCAAATCAAACAGTCTTTCCGGTCCATTCAGGCAGAAAGATCTGTTTTCGACCTGGAAAGATGCTAATCAAACGGGGCCTAAAACTATTTTACCCACCAAGGATCATTTTGCAAGAGTTAGAAAGATTAAAACAATCATAGAAGGGAAAGCATAACAACCTTTGAAGACTTTGATCCTCATGGGAGGTTGGAAGTTGATGAAGTGTGGCATGAAACTCTAAAGCAAGAGTTCTCTACAATTATCCACCAAGCAAAAGTAGAACCATCAAAACATGCTAGTATGCACTTGTTATTTGTTATTCATAAGCCTTTGAAATATATACCAAATATATGTTCAAAGGTGAAGCAACAAAGGGACGAATCAAAATGCAAGAGCATGGAGGAGAATAAGGGCTTGAACTTCCGAAATTGGGCAGCCCCTTTGAGCCTCTCATGCTCATGGTTTTGGGACTCCAAAGAAGAAGAAGAAGAAGCTTGCAAGAAGTGTATCTCTAATGCCTCTTTGCCCTTCCATATATATAGGCCAAAAGTGAGGGGAGACCATAAAGTAAAAGAGAGACAACTTTGTCCCCATGCAAGGCATGAATAGACAAGGCATGCATGCCTTGTCTCCTCCCATTATTTCGGCCCAACGGATAAATGATGAAACCAAAGGATGTTCCATTATTATATGTCTAGTGTATATATATATATATATATATATATATATATATATATATATATATGTATATATATATATGTATATATATATATATATATATATATATATGTATATATATACATATATATATATATATATACCAACTTTATATAAAAGGCTATCATTTATATAAAGTGATTCTTCTATTCAAACAACTAGTCATATATATTTATATAAATATCTCGTTTATATAAAACTACCTTTTATATAAATAAGCTCTAACTAGTTTATTAAGATATAAATATAACTTATAAATAATCATACTTTATGATATTTTTCATAAGTTGTTATTTCTCCAATAAATATTATTTCCAAAAATAATAATTTCTCAATTAGTAACATATTATTTCCAAAAAATAATAATTTTTTAATTAAATACAAGAGTTGATATATTTATTAATAATCAAATTATACTAATAAATAATCAATTGCCGGTAACTTGCTATATGGTGTGACCCTATAGGGTCCTATATTATTAGCAATATCATTCTCTAATGACTCTTGGGCATACTAGATCTTTCAATCTCCCGCTCGCACAAGACTCATCATAGATTGATATAGACAGCAGTGAACGTCTAAAAACATTTCACTACCCCCAATAACATATGACAAAGAATGCCATTCATCAACATCCAATTACCAAAAGTTCTAAGATTCAATTGATGTATTAAGGTAAGTTTATCAATTATCCCATTGTTACACACATCCTGTTAAAACATGAGCCTTGGATCGCAATCAATCTCATTTGTAATTCAACTTTGGGTAATGCATGTTAGATGTCTAACTCTCAAAGAATAAGAGGAACAAATCCCATATTGATTACATAAGCCTCTTGGATAGTTCACACCATACCCGAATATGACTGTTATAACTGCCCAGTCAAAGAGCAACATTTAGTCATATCAAATCACAGTACTCCCTATACTTAAGTCCCATTATGTATCTCAGGTGTTAAGGATACAAAGATAGTACCTTTTAATCAAGTATCACTAATAACTGTGATCTATGAGATGATCTTAATGTGGGTCTATTCACTATTAGTTCTTTGACAAGTACCTATGAAACTTGGTTACAACCACTTGCCTACTTTCATCTAGTGAGAGTCAACCAATCCATTCCATATTAGTCTTACTTCATAATTGCTCTCACAATCATGATTGACTATGCACCTTTAGAATAATATGATTATTCATGGATTAAATATGTTAATATAGAACACTGTTGGATATAGTGTCTAAGTCCATAACTATATTTGGTATGTACTTGACCCGACCCGGCATGGTCCATTTGGGTTGCACTTCACCCGAACAATTTATGGATAATCTTTTGAGAATAGTATAAATTATGATTTATTAATATATTATAAGTTCTAATATATTAATATAAAATCATATTATTTAATTAGTATTGATCTATAATTAATCTAGAATTAATTTAGAGATCAAAAGTATTACTAGTTAATTATAGGCTCTTATATTTATATAGTGTGGGTTAATGCTTATTTGGAATGGGCTAGGCTTGCTTGGAAAGTCCATGGATACTCCATGGAGCTTTAACCCATTGATCTCATGTAAATGAAAAGACATGGGTATTAGGGTTTACATGGATGTAGCCCTAATCCACCACACTATATAAAGGAGGCTTTGGTTCTTGAAATCACACTAGTTGTGGTGAGTAAAGTAAGAGGGCCGATTTAAAGAAAGTGATTACTATTCTCTCAAAGTTCCAACGTTTGTGGTGATTTGTGATTTCCATTTGAGGCATCCACACTATTGGTTCTAGGCTCTAAAACTCCAAGCAATCAACTACAACTACAAGATAAGTAATTCTACTAGCTTTATTTGATACAAGTTCCCCATGCCATGATAAATAGGATAAGAACCTTGGAAAAATAATTATTTGCATATATCATAGTTAAACATAGATCCAAGGTTTCTAGGGTTGCATGTACACCACAGGAGTGTTAGAATGCTCAAAACCCATCAGTGGTATCAGAGTCTAGGCTTGTTTACTTGATACTTGATGCAAATAGCTTGAAAATCGATTTTTCTTTTGTTCACTACCGTATGAACTCGCCAATTCCATGGGGGGACTCGACGAGTCCATGAAGAAATGCATGCTACTCGTCGAGTCTGTTCATGCACTCGACGAATATAGGCTGCAGTGTCCAGATTTTCGAGTTTTGCTACTGGAAATGGACTAGAAACATTACCCTAAACTGTTTTGGTGTTATAAAACTTGTTTTAGATGGCGTAATGTTTATGCTAATCCATTTACAATGGCTATTAGCAAAATTACTAGTTTTATGAGAAATTTATGATTCTTGAAATGTTCATATTCATGTTCTTGAACTTATGAAGATTAGATGATCATATGAATTGTTTGTAACCTACTTGGTAGTTTAATCCTTGATCATTGTGTGTTTTAAAGGAGTCCATAACTTGTCCTCAAGTTATGGAAATCCAAAGGTCAAACTTTAATAAAATCCATTAAAAGAACACAAGAGTTAGAAAAAATGAAGAGTCTTCATTTTAATACTTAATTAAATTCATAAGTTATAAGAAATGAAAAGTTTTGAAAGTTTACAAAACTTGCCCTCAAGTTTTGGAACAAGTAAAGTCATGATTAAAACTTTAGTTCCAACCCTTAGAATTTTAAAAGTTAAAATTCAACCCTTATACTTTAAACTATTATAAGTTAATAATAATATATATATATATATATATATATATATATATATATATATATATATATATATATATAATCAAGTCGTCTTACCGCTAGTATGCCTCATTCACGAAGTCGGTCTATAAGGGGGTATAAGGTTGTTGCCTATAAAATAGCAACTTAATGGGTGTCCACTCTCACCCACCGCTTCCTTGATCGGTGGAGGGTCGTTAGTCGAACGGGTAGGACAAGGACTTATAAATTCTCATTAAAAGTATAATGATAACACTAAAGTAACTAAAACTTATTAAATTCCCAATCTTAGTTATTTTAGGAAAATGTGAATAAGGTGCTAATCCATGAAATTACACTTTACACTTTGTTTAAGTCGTTAGTGGAGCGTGTGTGGTTAACCGGCACACTAACTTGAACTTAACAAGGTAGGTAAAGGGTGACTTAATGTTTATCATAGTATCGATGGAGCGTGTGTGGTTAACCGACACATCGATTGAGGGGTAATACATTAAGGGTACCAAGTAATTTGCATGGTTACTTCACACCTTGTTTTGTGATCCTCGGCATCCCAATCACAAAACTTGAAGGGCACACTCGAGATTGAAACATGCCATTGAAGAAAGTTCAATGAATCTCAAAGAATATAGGAGTTTCTAAACCAATTAAAACCTAATTAAATATTTTGTTTTTCATGGTGGAAATTGGTGAATCGTCATTCACCTACCTTCAAATATCTTATAGCTTAGATTACGGCATCCCTCTTCTAAGTTAAAGAATATTGTGTTGGGTCCTAGCCTTAATATTACATTTGGGTGTTTTATTAAGGACTATCTCTATATCTAATCTAATCTATTCCTTCTTCTTTTCAGATGTCTTCCAATAACAATGCTTCTGGATCAAACCGTACTAGCTCCTTCTCTCTCATGAATCTTTGTGGGAGAGTCATCTTTGATGGGTCCAACTTTTCAGATTGGATTAGAAACATCAGGATGGTCACTCGGTATGAGAACAAAGAATATGTTCTCGACAAGGAGTTGAAGGTACCTGAGCAAACTGCTACTCTTGAAGAGCTCGTTGAATATGAGGTACATGAAAGAGATGCTACAAAAGTGGCATGCATCATGATGGCCACCATGACAGCCGAGATGCACCAAGACTTGATGGACCGCTACCATCAAAGTGCTCGTCAAGAGCGATATGAAATAATCTCCTCCATGATAACAACCCGATGAAGGATGGTGAACCCATCACGGGCCACATGCAGAAAATGCAAAGGTATGTGGACCGTTTACTGAAGCTGCATGTGAACTTCCCTGAGGAGTTAGCAATAGATATCATTTTGCACTCCTTGCCATCGTGTTATGATCAATTCTGCATGACATATCACATGAACAAGGAAGAATTCTCCCTCATCAAACTTCAAGGACCCTTGAAGACCGCCGAAAGTGGTCTAAAGGGTAAGTTGGTTGTTACTACTCCTACTCCTACTCCAGCTGCGGCCAATGTCTTGGCAATCGGGCATGGCAAAGGGAAGAAGAGAAAGAACCCTTCTAAGGGTAACAAGGGTAAGACCCTTGAAGGCTCCTCTTCAAGCAAAATCAAGAAAGGTTTTGTCACTCCTTCTGCTAACCCTAATGAGGCTGAATGCTTCTATTGCCATGAAAAGTCGCACTAGAAGCGAAACTGCCCAAAGTACCAGCAAGATTTGAAGGATGGGAAAGTAAAACCCAACCATACAGGTATATACACTATATTGTCTAATAACTCACCTCATTCTAAGTCTTGGGTCCTTGATACAGGTTGTGGTATTCATATATTTTGTGATTTGCAGGGACTAAGAAGAAGTGAGAATGTGGAGCAGGGAAAGATAAACTTGATCATGGGAAATGGGAAAGCTTCACCTGTCACCAAGATAGGAGTTTATTCCTTAGTGCTAAATAGTGGGTTTACATTATATTTGAATAAATGTTGTTATTCGCCAGAAATGGCAAGAAATGTTATTTCCTTTCATGCATTGTATAAACAAGGTTTTACCTTTTATTTTGATAATAATAATGGTAGTATTGATGCTTTCTTTAATAATGTTCTTTATTTTAAAGCATTACCTTGTGATGGCGTGTATGAAACTGTATCTGTTGTAGATAATCTAGGAAATAATGTATTGTGTATTGACTCTTCCACTAGCTTAGATAAATCATCTTTATGGCATTGTCGTCTTGGACATGAAGCAAGAAACGCATATTCCAACTCCAAAAGGATGGAGTCTTGGAGTCATTTGACCTAAAGTCAGATGATAGTTGTTAATCTTGTTTGCTTGGTAAAATGACAAATTGCAATAAGCTTGTGGAAAGAATGCACCAATATACCTTCAAAGTTTGATGGTGTTGCTTTGGAAAATATTGTTGCTCCTGCTGTTGTTGCTATAACCAGTATAAAGATTTCAACCTATGCTGGTAAGTTTGTACTTTGTTATTCTTAAAACGTCTATTAGCTTGTAAAAATATAATTTTTATTTTTATGTTCTCTATAATTGATAACATAAAGGCTCCCTAAGACTTGGAACAAGCACTGCAAGTCACTTATACATCAATCCACCAATTCCAAAAACACCACTTCTAACGGACAGGTAATTTAAAACATATAAAAACAGATTAAATCATTTGTTACTGATTATTATAATTTTTATATGATGTAGTTATGGTGCATTTAGTGACTCCTCTATAGTCTTTGACATTCCAACACCATTAGGAGACATATTACAAAAAAAGTCATCCTAAACTCCTGGTATATTACCTTATTAACATGATTTATCTCATATAAATTATAACAAGATATCTATTACGCAGGACAAAACTTTCACTACAAAAGCTGTGATAACTGACTATGTGTTTTCCGATTGTTGGTACCAAGTGCAATGTCCAAACTGTAAGGTCCCAACTTTTAAACATGGAAAAAATTGGTTATGTCCTTCAAACGGCGTGGTCAGTGCTCCAGCTACAATGTAAGTATACATATCTAAAATTTGTCATTAAAAAGTATTTTACAAAATCAGGAAATTTATAACTACTTCTATTATGCAAAACCTTATGTTCAAGCTTAGTGCAACAATCACAGATGAAAATCATTCCATAACTGCTCTGCTCTTTGATAGCGCAACACAAGACTTATTTGGCTCAACATCCGATAAACTTATATCAAACGATGACATAAACCACAGAAGACAATTACCTCCGATTGCTACTGGTGTACAAGGAATATCCAAAAAATGAAACTTCGTATCACAAACACATCTACAGATACGAACATTCGCTTTATGATTACAAATATTGAAAAAACACATCCCCAAGGAAACAATATACCCAACAACACCAATACCAGACCATCCATCCCCATCAAAACACACTGAAAAGGACTCTTCTTCAATTCCCCAACACAGTAGAGTAAATGTTAGAAGATCATTACCATTTGAAACCCAAGGTAAATAGTTATCTATTTTCTGCATACACTACAAACATGCTTATTAGATTCAATTAACAAATACACACACAATTACATATGTTAATTTATTATTGCAGACACATCAAGTACAAAATATAAAAACGCATGCAAGACAGAATAAGGCCGCTCCCCTTCTACGTTGATAATAACAGCGTTATCACTTTTGTATAATATGTATAAATTAAAGTCCACAAAACATCTTTTTTAGTTTTGCAGTTTGTACTAATTTTTTTTTTTAACCGGCAAATCTAATCTACTCCTAAGCTAACAACACCTATTCCACCTATGTCCACGACGGGACTTGAACCCTCGACCTCAAAGAAGGAGGGCGTCACCTGATACCGCTGAGCTACAAGCCCTTTTGTATGATATTAAATATAAGTAAACGTATGTTCATGTTCATAAATGGAAGTATATTCTACCTATTATAACTTAAACCTATCATGTATCGCTAAATAACGAACATAATAAATAATTAAAATTAAATTTCAATTTTTATTCAGCAAAAGATTTTAAAATATAGTAGAATTTCACAATAATCACCCTTATATTTTTTTACATTAAATCCTGCATGATCTTTACATAAATATATTCATGTTTACCGTAGTAAAAGAACTAAC
Organism: Lactuca sativa; assembly: GCF_002870075.4. Lineage (NCBI taxonomy): Eukaryota > Viridiplantae > Streptophyta > Magnoliopsida > Asterales > Asteraceae > Lactuca > Lactuca sativa. Next base: position 182,589,667 of record NC_056623.2, read on the forward strand.
TTAAACCTATCATCTATCATCTTACATTAATTTATAGTTAAATAATAATAAATTTCCAAATAAGAAGTTAACAATATTTCGCCTTTCGTTTTTTTTTAATCCTGCATCGCCTTTACGTAAATATATTTATAATTAACATAGTTCAACAACGTAAAAAATTATAATAAGTTAACAAAATTTAACGTTCTATACATACTTTTGAGTTTCGTATGATGTCATATATAAGTAAACGTCCATTAAAAAAGGGATTCATTTTCTACCTATTATAACGCAAAACTATATTATTCCATAAAGAAATAAACATTTAAAATAAATTTCGAAATTTTATTCTACAAACAATTTTAAACACTAATAGAACTTCACAATATTTCACCGTTCCTATTTAACCTTCTATATATCATGATTACCTCTAATATCTATGACTACTATATAGACATTAGCATTAATACCATTCAATGCATTTCTACCTAACTAAAAAATAAATTCATAGTTATCTGTACATTATTTACTCTTATCTTCCATTTAAATTATTAATAATATACATAATATTTACCAACGAAAAGCATAACGAGCCACGTTGTATTATGTATTACTTCATAGTCCATCGACAAACAATAGAATGTATGAATAAGCAACGCTATAGGCAGGAAAAAAATTACACATGGAAGTCTAATGTTATAGCCAGGAAAACATCACATATGGATGTCTATAAGTAGACTTTACATGATTTACATAAACTGCCAATATACTACACATATAAATAGTTTTTTTTATAAATAAATACCACAAACACCACATAAAAGAGCATATATATCAAAATGAACAACAGAGATTTCAACAAAGGTTTGACGATTATGATCGACTTAATAAAACCATCACAACACTAAAGAAAGTCCTAGATAATCTTCCGGTGAAGTAAATAATTATTTCAAGTTTTTATCTTATGACGCATATAATGTTTTAACGATGTAACTTCAAGTTATTATGCTTCTATGAAAAAAAAAATTATGGCTTTAATGTACGTTTTTATACATACTTTTCTATTATACTAAAACAACACTACAATACATGCACAAAGCAAATCGTGAACAATCTGAAACGACGGCTATACGTTACATCATACGTCATTACTTCTCGAAAACTAACAGTTACATTAAACACCCAACAACCAAATTAAATACAAAATTCTATATTTGAAAAGCATCGTCGCCCTTCAAGATTTCCAAACCACCACTATCCACATTCCAGATACAAGTTACTCAACAAATATGTAGCCGCATGATAGCTTCATTTTATTACTTCTTTCCATAGTTTATTTTTAGTTAAAACCATCCCGTTTTAGTTAATCATCATGCATATTTTTTTCTTTTTGTTATTTTTCTCCTTTACCGGGTACTTTCCAGTCTTTTGAGCTTATTTGCAGGATTTATCGAAGACTTTTTGTTATTGGTGACTTAGAAGGGTGCTGGACTTATAGAGGCTTGCGGTTTGCTTGTGGATTTGGAGTGGTGCGATTGGGCTTGGTGCTTGCATAAAGAAGAAATCAATTTGGACCTAATTTGTGAGCAAGGATGATGATGAGGCGACGGGAATCGAGCTACAAGAAAATTTAAAGAGTATTGGGCCAATCATTAGAAGGCTTTGGAATGACATAAATGGGCTCTAAAGAGTTATGATTGTGAGCTGAAGTTGAAGAATTAAAGATTGGGCTAGAATGCATGATTAATGGCCCAAGTCTTACATTCAGCGTGACCCACGCGGTCCACGTGGACTCATACGCGGTCCGCGTGAATTGTTCTGAGCTGATTCTGGGTTTGACTTGTTGACCCTATTTGTGGAAGTTTGGTGGGTGGCTTTTGGCAACTTTTTGAATCCGGAAATCAGCTCCCTTTTGCTGGAGTTTGGAGCCATATTGGGAGACATCACTTGAAGAACATACACCATATTCTCTCTCAAAAGCCTTGGAAGATTTGAAGAATTTTTGGAAGAATAGTGTAATTTCCTTCCATCTTGCATCTAAGACAATGTTTGGTACCACTAAATTATATTGTTTTTCTTTTACTTTGGCCAAGCTTGGCTAAACTTTCATTTGGTTGATTAGGGTTTAACCCATGGATGATTATTTGCTTTGAAGACTTATCATTACATTGTGTTTGAAGTTTATGGGAATGTTTTCTAGTTAAACATATTGTTGTGTTTATTTATCTTTGATCATGAGCTTGGATGAATGAATGCTTGTTTTTGTTGACTAATTTCTTGGTTAAGTAATGGACCTTCAAATTAGTAAGCAACAAATGGTTTATACGTTTGTCTTCATTTCATTTAGACCATGGAAATGTTTCATCCATAATGATAATGTAAGCATTTGATTATCTTTTGGACTTGGTAACTCTTACAACTTAAAGCTAATTGATTTTCACAAGATTTTATGCTTCATTGATTTTGTGACTTTAATTAAGGAAATGTGTTAAGAGCTCCTCTAACCATTTTAATTTCTAAGAAGAGTTGAGGCAATTTGTGCTTATGAATTGCTATAGCCAAGTTAAACCAATTCACAAGTGTTATTCCATTAAGTCTAATGATATGTCAATCATATCATCCATGAGGTGTACCCCAAAATCAACCAACTCCACTTCTTTGAATTTAATCCAATCTTTTACTTGTTTATTTGTCATATTTTCATTCTAGCTAGTTTTATTTTTTGTTAAACAATCAAACGAACTAACCCCCCCCCCCCCCCCCCACCCTTTTTACTTTTAGTTTTATTTTGCAAGTATTTTACAAAGAGATTTACATAGAGATTTAAATTGAATCAATCTTCGTGGATACGATCCCTTTACAACTATACACTATTTTAGTGTAAAAGATTTAGGGTTATTAATTTTTTTGGCCTCGACAACCACCAAATTTTGGCGCCGTTGCTGGGGATTGGTTTATTTTTAATCAATTTGTTTCTCTGTGCCTAGATTTCATCGTACAGGTGACTTGATTTACAGCCCAGAAATCGAAAACGAAGCAAGGCGTTTGGTAAAGGAAAAGTGAATTGAATGTGGTCAAACTTCTAATCCTCACGGGTATCCTGAAGTTGAACCCACTTCATCAAGTGATACGGAACCCGATTCTAGTCCCGACCCCCGCCAAGAAATTCCCGAAACACCACCTCTACAACACCCCCCATTATTGAACCAATTGCAACGGCGGACGGAGGATAGGCTCCCAAAAGAACTTTGAGGCAAATGATGGAGACCGATGTTACACAAACTCCAACCGGTATCAATTACCCGGTTTTAGAAAGAGGTTCAGAATTGAAGTCAAGTTTAGTCCATCACCTCCCAACCTTTCATGGATTGGAGAACGAAGACCCGCATAAGCACTTGAAGATGTTCCACATTATTTGCACTAGTATGAAGCCATAAGGGTCAACCGATGACCAAATCAAGCTAAGGGCATTCCCCTTTTCATTGGCCGGTAGAGCCAAGGATTGGTTATTTTATCTTCCCCCGGGGTCAATCAACTCATGGACCGACATGGCAAGAACTTTTCTTGATAAATTATGTCCCGCTTCAAGAGTCTCAAGTCTTAGAAATGAGATTTGTGGAATCCGCCAAGGTCAAAATGAGACTTTTCATGATTATTAAGAGAGGTTCAACAACTTGTGCTATAGTTGCCCACAACACCAAATTCCGGAACAACTCCTCATTCAACACTTATATGAGGGATTGTTGCCAATGGATAGAAGACTAGTTGATGCCTCAAGTGGTGGTGATGTCTTTAGTAAAACTCCACAACAAACAATACAACTTTTCAACACCATAGCCGCAAATTCCCAACATTTTGGCCCGCGCCAAGACATGAAAAGAGACAAAGAACACAAAGCCAATGAAGTGGGATCATTGAACCTAGAGTCCCAAATCAAAGACTTAACCTCCGTTGTTCAAAAGCTAGCCTTGAGACAAACTCCACAAGTGATGGTTTGTGGAATATATGCAACAATGGGACATCCTACGGATATGTGTCCAATCCTTCAAGAAGATGCGAAGCATGTGAATGCCACGGGAGAGTTCCAAAACTACCACAACAAACCATCCGGTTACCAAAATGCTTACAATTCAAGTTGGAAGCCAAATCCTAACATGAGCTACAACCCAAGACCATTGCCTCAAAATGCATTGGTTAGACCATCCTATCCGCCACCACAACCTCATTACCAACATCAACAACCACACTGTTGCCAAACTGCACCCTCCACATCATCATCAACAACCTCCTCAATCTCAACCAAGTAGCTACGGAATGTCTCTTGAAGACATTGTCAAATCCCTAGCCACTAGTACCCAACTATTCCAAAAAGAGACAACTACTAGTAGCTCCAACCTTGAAGCACAAATGGGAGATATAGTTACATCCATAAGCAAGTTGGAATCCCGTGGTAAACTCCCTTCTCAAACCGAAAAGAACCCAAATGTCAATGTGGTGACCTTGAGAAATGGCAAACAAGCCGGAGAAAGTAGTTCAAAGAAGAAGCCAAGGGAAGAAGAGGAAGAAATAAAGATCATTCCCGTTGAAGAACCTATAATCAAGAACGATGCACAAGTCGGAGCCCCAAAGAAGACTACCCCTCTAGTGACACCAATAGCCATTCAACCACTGTTCCCTTCTTGACTTGCAACTTCAAAGAAGAATATGGAGGAGAAAGAGATCTTGGACACCTTCCGAAAGGTGGAAGTAAACTTTCCTTTACTTGATGCAATCAAACAAATTCCGAGATATGCAAAATTCTTGAAGGAGCTTTGCAGCAACAAGAGAAAGTTGAAAGGAAATGAGAAAATCTTGATGAATGAAAATGCATCCGCGGGTTTATAAAGGAAGCTTCCACCCAAGTGTAAAGATCTCGAAATGTTCACGGTCCCTTGCAATATTGGAGATGTCACTTTTAGTAGTGCTATGCTTGATCTTGGTGCACCTATCAATGTCATGCCCTGCTCAGTGTATGAATCATTGAATGTCGAACCCTTAAGTGAAACCGGTGTCATAATCTCTCTTGCGGATAAATCAAGTGTCTTTCCAAGAGGTGTTTTGGAACATGTCCTAGTGCAAGTAAACCAATTGGTCTTCCTGGCGGATTTCTATGTGATTGACCTAGATGAACAAGTATCCTCAAAACCGGGTATAATCATACTTAGGAGACCATTCTTGAAGACGGCTAGAACAAACATTGATGTGTATGCGGGAAGCTTAACAATGGAATTTGATGGTGAAACAATAAGTTTTAACATTCATGATGCTATGAGGTATCCTAGTGATGTTTCATCTTTGTGCTTTATATATGTTATTGAACCATTAACTCAAGAATTGTTCGAGTTGTGTGATGATGACATGTAGGATATGGTTTTGAGCAAGGGGTTTGATTGTGCAAAATTAGCCAATAAGTTGAAGCTCTACTCACTAGACCCCGAAATTGAAAGATTAGTTGAAAGACCCTAACTTTCGTATTTATGAAAGAACCAAACTTTCATACTCGACAATATAGTTGCTCCAAAATATGCTACTTGCATATTCATAAAAACAATATTTTACATTGATAAAGAGATTACAAACTACTGGATACAAACCGACTATTTTAAAGTGTTATATATATTACATAACTTCCCAGGATTCTATAGTTTTATACATATGGGAGTGCAAAATACAATAGTTTCAAACTATTCATAAGCTTCCATCGATACAATAGTTTCACACTATTCAAAAATCTTCTACCAGTATATAACTATACTGGATGTTTATTTCCTGCAATTTGTTAAACATCGAGAGGGTAAGCGGACACGCTTAGTGAGTTCAATAATAGATACAATATAACGTTATGTCATATATATACTTTAATAGGGCAGAAGCAAAGAGGAACAAGGAACAACAAGGGCATATGTGAATCATTTGACAAACATTCCATATCGAGCATTGATTTGATTTAAAGATATACAATCAATGAGACATAACAATTTCCGTGCTTGATATACATCAATAAAGCTTTGGCCCAAACGACACAGAAGATATACAACTTCGGATTAACATTTCGGTAGATTTCAGGCTTATAGCCCTATCTAACCTTCTGCCACTACCATAGAATAGAATTCATTCTCTTACGGAGACATGTTCCACATGGCCAGAGGCTACATACCAGTACCAACGTGAATCTAAGTCCTTTCACTGATCACATGGTCAAAGGTATTTCTTTGCTATTAAAAATAGCAATTAAAAATAACCCGGGAAAATAACCCGGAATAATAACACTGAAAAGTACGTAGCACATATAACACATAACATATAATTATTTCTATATATATTAAACTCACCGTGAAATAACCGGGGGCTAAAATATTAATTTGGGCAGTACTTCGGCTCTAAATATGACTTTCGTTGTTGAAAACCGGGAGTTTTCTTGAAAACCGGGCTCTGCGAAGGTAGAGCTTCGAAACCGAAAAGATAAATTTTTCGGGATTCTCGGGAGTCTCGGGACGTTTTTCGGGCTTTAGAATCAGTACCGGGGCTTTGGGGGATGTCGGGATCGTAAAAATATTGAAAGAGGGGGTGAAAATGCCAAATTTCTTAAACTAGCCGAGAGGGCTCGCACCCCTTATATAGGGATGAGCTTCGGATCCGAAGCGAAGGGAAGGAGACAGGCAGCTGCGAGGTTCGGACTAGATGGCAGCTTCGCAGGGCTCCAGCGAGGCTCGGATGCGAGGAGTCGTCAGCTTCAGGCGTGTCATCGGCTGGGTCTTCGGCTCGGACAGCAGGTGGCTCGCACGTGGGTCTCGCATGCGAGGGTGATCAAGGGGGTGTCACATGCGAAGGTGTTCCGGGCTAAGTGGTCCTCGACTTGGTCCAATCAGAAGGCAACACGCAAGGCTGCGGTCCAATCAGAAGCGAACATCTGTCCGACACGTAGAAGCCTCGCATACGAGGGTGACGTGGCATTTCACTATTCATACGAATTTTCTCGAAAAATGTGAAAAAACTTCTAAAATCCATCACTTTCGCATACGAGCTCCGTTTTTGACGTTCTTTATATGCACGCAAAGCTAGAATTATGCTCTACAACTTTCGTTTAGACTTCGTCGGCTAATTTTGACTTTAATTTTAATATTATTATTTTTAACAGACCGGGACAGGAAAATCCGTTAAAAATTCATAACTTCTTCATCCGACGTCCGTTTTCGTCAGACTTTTTACCGTTGCACTACTAATGACGAGACCTTCAATCCTCGTTTAGGTTGTGTCGGCTAAAAAATCACTCGATCTAAAATTCGAGTTTTTAGCTGTCTACTGCTAAGCTGAAACTTCGAAAAATCATAACTTACTCATACGAAGTCAGATTCAAACGGTCTTTATATGAAAGTTGATTATTTTCACGAGTTCTACAACTTTCATTTACATCGCTAAGGCTAAAAACTAGTTTATCGAAAACTAAATTTTTACGCGACAAAGTATTTTCCGGATTTATCACGGAACTTCGTTTGGTCATAACTTCTTCGTTATAACTCGGATTTCGATGAGGTTTTCGCCTAAATGTTTCTAACGAGATTATCTATAACTTTCAATAATAAAATTTTACTTATTCCAGATTTTATATTTTCGCTATATTTCACTATTTGACTTTTAATTGGAATCTCATAAGACTTCCAATACTTTTTGAATGATTCTAAGCATAGTTTTACTTCAATTCTAGTAAAAACTATCTGTTAGAACTCAACATTCAAATTCACATAATATTTCATAATATTATTTACTTAAAACACGATTTCAAAACGTGTATGTTACAAATACCTCCTCCTTTTGAGGATTTCGTCCCCGAAATTACATCGATTAAAATAAATGGGGATATTTTGCTCTTATCTCATTCTTATTTTCCCAAGTATAATTTGGGCCTCGATGGTGTTTCCACTTGACAAGCACCAACTCCACTTCTTTATTACGTAGATTAGTTGTTCTTTCATTCACGATCTCTTCCGGCTCTTCTACATATCTTAACTTATTATCCAATTTCACTTCAGATAATGGAACTGTCTCATCATTGATGCTCAATCATTTGCGCAGATAGCTCACATGAAACACATCATGAATACCTGCCAAATCTTCTGGTAATTCTAAGCGGTATGCTTGCTTTCCAAGTCTCTGGATGATTTTGAAAGGACCAACAAATCTAGGACTTAACTTTCCTTTCTTCCCGAATCTCATAAGGCATTTCCATGGAGATACCTTCAGCATCACGAAATCACCCACTTGGAATTCTATGGGTCGTCTTCTCTTTTTTGTATAGGACTTCTGTCGATCCTGGGCCGCTTTCATTCTTTCTCGTACGATTTGAATTTTGTCGGTGGTGTCTTGAATCATTTCAGGGCCTCCAAGGATCTTCTGTCCTATGTCTCGCCAACATAATGGAGTACGACACTTGCGACCATATAATGCTTCGTATGGTGGCATTTTGATTGAAGCGTGGTAACTATTATTATACGAGAATTCGACAAGAGGTAAGTATTTATCCCAGTTACCACCGAACTCCAAGACACATGCACGAAGCATATCTTCTACTGTTTGGATTGTTCTCTCCGTTTGACCATCTATCTGGGGATGATATGCTGTGCTGAGAGCAACTCGAGATCCTAATTCACGTTGCATACTCGCCCAAAAGTGAGAAGTGAAGCGAGTATCACGATCGGAGATGATCTTTAGTGGCACACCATGTCTTGCCACAATTTCATCCAAGTATACTTGTGCGTATTTTCCATTGGGGCCGTTTCACGCATAGCAAGAAAATGAGCGCTTTTAGTCAGGCGGTCGACAATTACCCAAATGCTATCATGCTGTCTAGCAGTCTTTGGCAATTTGGTAATGAAATCCATGGACAATTCCTCCCATTTCCATACAGGAACACTAAGACTTTCTGGGGTTCCATAAGGCTTTTGGTGCTCTACTTTGACTTGTAAGCATACTAAGCATTCTTGTACATATCTTCCAATGTCTTTCTTTAATCCAGGCCACCAATAATCAGCTCTTACATCATAGTACATTTTACTTGTACCAGGATGGATTGACAGTTTAGATTTATGGGTTTCATCTAAAATCTTCTGTCTCAATCCACCGATCTTTGGAATCCATAGCCGATTCTTTAATACTTTTAATCCTCGCGGATCATCAAGTAGAGCATCATTATAATGTATCATCCCTTCTTTCTTCACATTTTCTGGCTTTAGGGCCTCTTCTTGCCATTTCTCTAATTCATCTAAAATAGTGAATTTTACTGTAGTATGAGTAATGGCATAACACATACTATTGCGATAAACTTTTCTGCTAAGTGCATCAGCAACCACGTTAGCTTTTCCAGGATGATATAGGATTTCACAATCATAATCTTTGATCAGCTCCATGGCTCGTTGTTGTCTCATATTCAAAGTTTGCTGACTGAATATGTACTTGAGACTTTTGTGGTCGGTAAATAATTGGCACTTTGTACCAAAAAGATAATGCCTCCAAAGTTTTAGGGCAAATACCACTGCAGCGAGTTCGAGATCATGAGTGGGATAATTCTTTTCATAATCTTTCAGTTGTCTTGAGGCATAGGCTATCACTTTGCCACGTTGCATCAACACACAACCAAGTCCCAATCTTGAAGCATCGCTATATACGGAGAAATCATCATCACCTTCTGGGAGTGATAAGATTGGAGCATGAGTCAAAAGATCTTTTAGAGTTGAGAAAGCTCTTTCTTGGGTTTCACCCCATTCAAACTTCACTTCTTTCCGTGTAAGACTCGTGAGAGGTACGGCTATACGAGAAAAGTCTTTGATGAATCTCCGGTAATATCCCGCAAGACCTAAGAAACTACGAATTTCGGAAGCATTACGGGGCACTTCCCAATTTTGAATGGCTTCAATTTTGATAGGATCCACGGATACACCATCACTAGAAATAACATGGCCGAGAAATTGAACTTCGCGAAGCCAAAATTCACATTTCGAGAATTTAGCATATAGTTTCTCCTTTCGAAGAAGTTCCAATACCGCACGAATATGAATGGCATGATCAGCTTCAGACTTGGAATAGATTAGAATATCATCAATGAATACGATGACTGATTTATCGAGCATTGGGCGGCATACCCGATTCATCATATCCATGAATACAGCCGGAGCGTTTGTTAAACCAAACGGCATAACAAGGAATTCATAATGTCCATATGGAGTACGAAAAGCAGTCTTCGGTACATCTTGCTCGTGAACTTTCAACTGATGATAGCCAGATCTTAAATCAATTTTTGAGAAATAGATAACACCCTGAAGTTGATCGAACAAATCGTCGATGCGAGGTAGTGGGTACTTGTTCTTGATAGTCACCTTATTCAGCTCACGATAATCAATGCACATCCGCATCGATCCATCTTTCTTCTTGACAAATAGTACCGGAGCACCCCAGGGAGAGGTACTCGGTCGAATAAAACCCTTGTCAAGTAGTTCTTGCAGTTGGATCATCATTTCTTTCATCTCAGCTGGCGCAAGACGATAAGGAGTCTTTGCAATTGGAGCAGCACCAGGTACAAGGTCAATTCGGAATTCTACTTGCCTATCCGGAGGAAGGCCAGGCAAGTCGTCAGGGAAAACGTCAGGATATTCGTTAACAACGGGAACATCATTTACAGTTTTCTTCTCCTCTTTTGAGACATCAACTGTGTATGCTAGATAGATAGAACATCCTTTCGATATGAATTTACGAGCTTTAAGGAAAGAGATTATTTTTAAGAGTCTTTGTTCACCGTAGACATAGATAGGATTCTCCCCTTCAATAGGAATGCGTACTATCTTTTCATAGCACAAGAGTTCAGCGTGGTTCTTTGATAACCAATCCATGCCGAGAATAATATCAAAGTTGGGCAAGGAGATAGGGATCAGGTTAGCGAGAAAAGTATAGCCTTCAATTTCTATAACACAATCCCTATACACTTTATCAGCAAGTAATGATATACTTCCCGCAGTATCTACGTGAAATGGTTGTGCGAGTACAAAGCAAGCAATTTGAAAGGAATGCGCAAATTCATAAGACACAAAAGAATCTAAGGCACCAGAATCAAATAAGATGTGAGCAGGTCTAGAGTTGACAAGAAATGTACCCGTCACAACATTCGGGTCCTCGCGTGCCTCCTCTGAGGTAATCTGGAATGCACGACCCCTAGCTTTCGGCACCTCCTCCTTTTTAGTTGGAGTACCCTTTGATTGTTGAACAGGGACTTGGCTTCTCGCCGGTTGTTGAACAGAAGCTTGACTTCCCGTCATCTGACTAGTAAGAGTAGGGAAAAAACGCTTCTTGTGGCCAGTAATACCACATGCATAACAAGTAACATCCTTTCTTGGGCAAGCTGGCTTTATATGACCCTTTTCTCCGCATCCATAACAGACAATGGATTCCTTGTCTATTTTGCATTGGCCCGGATGATTCCTTCCACAAATACGACATGAAGGCGATTGCATAGAAAAAGATTGTGATCTACCGCGTCCACGAGAGGCACTTTGAGTTTGAACTTGATTACCAGGATCAGTCCGAACGGATTGAGCTGGTAGAAAAGAAGGAACAGTTCTTTCAGTACGTGGTTGCTTCGGAGCAGTAATAGTGGCACCACGTATTTCTAAGTCATGCTCACGTCTTCGAGCATATTCAACGGCTTTATCGAATGACAGAACTTCTCGATTGGCAACGAAATCGTGGATTTCGTGTCGTAGTCCCTCCATGAATAACTGAATTTTCTCGTCTTCAGTTGAAATATACTTTGTAGCAAACCTTTCTCTTTGATTAAACTGAGTTTCATACTCATTCACAGTCATTCCTCCTTGTTTAAGCTCGAGGAATTCCTTCTCCAATCTCCTCCTCATGTCTAGAGGACAATACTTCTCTAGCAAACGAGTTTTAAACATTTCCCAGGCTAAATTCTCCTGGTCAAACCCGTTGAGAGCTTCATATGTTGCTTCCCACCAGACCAATGCTTCTCCGATGAGCATTGCGGAAGCATAGTTAGCCTTGTCTTCATTATCCACATGAGAAATACAAAACACTTTCTCTGTGTTCTGGATCCAAGTAAGAACAATAATGGGATTGAGAACACCGGAAAACTCTGTAGCACCACTACTCTTGAAATCTTTGAATGAGGGACGCTTCACCTCTCCTTTTGAAGATTCTCCAGTGGCTTTCTCTTTTCCCTTATCACCATTCTTTTTGTGTTCTTCGAGAGTCTGTCGAATAACACCGGTAAGTTTACCCAAGAGTCGCTCCTCACGAGGAGATACTGGAGTATTCACTTCCTCGGGTTGAGGACCTCCACCAACCTCAGGGGTATGGCTACTAACCTGTTCAGCCATTGCCCTGCAATACGGAGTAACATTGTATTTTAGAATATTAGGGTTTATTATTACCTAATACTTTTACTTATATATTTCCTATGGTTTGTATCCCTATACTTATAATGATTTAGTTCATATATTGAACTTCCAATAGTTTAAGTCTAAATACCAATCCGTGGAATTTAGTTCACTCAAACTACTGCTCTGATACCATGATTGAAAGACCCTAACTTTCGTATTTATGAAAGATCCAAACTTTCATACTCGACAATATAGTTACTCCAAAATATGCTACTTGCATATTCATAAAAACAATATTTTACATTGATAAAGAGATTACAAACTACTGGATACAAACCGACTATTTTAAAGTGTTATATATATTACATAACTTCCCAGGATTCTATAGTTTTATACATATGGGAGTGCAAAATACAATAGTTTCAAACTATTCATAAGCTTCCATCGATACAATAGTTTCAAACTATTCAAAAATCTTCTACCAGTATATAACTATACTGGATGTTTATTTCCTGCAATTTGTTAAACATCGAGAGGGTAAGCGGACACGCTTAGTGAGTTCAATAATAGATACAATATAACGTTATGTCATATATATACTTTAATAGGGCAGAAGCAAAGAGGAACAAGGAACAACAAGGACATATGTGAATCATTTGACAAACATTCCATATCGAGCATTGATTTGATTTAAAGATATACAATCAATGAGACATAACAATTTCCGTGCTTGATATACATCAATAAAGCTTTGGCCCAAACGGCACAGAAGATATACAACTTCGGATTAACATTTCGGTAGATTTCAGGCTTATAGCCCTATCTAACCTTCTGCCACTATCATAGAATAGAATTCATTCTCTTACGGAGACATGTTCCACATGGCCAGAGGCTACATACCAGTACTAACGTGAATCTAAGTCCTTTCACTGATCACATGGTCAAAGGTATTTCTTTGCTATTAAAAATAACAATTAAAAATAACCCGGGAAAATAACCCGGAATAATAACACTGAAAAGTACGTAGCACATATAACACATAACATATAATTATTTCTATATATATTAAACTCACCGTGAAATAACCGGGGGCTAAAATATTAATTTGGGCAGTACTTCGGCTCTAAATATGACTTTCGTTGTTGAAAACCGGGAGTTTTCTTGAAAACCGGGCTCTGCGAAGGTAGAGCTTTGAAACCGAAAAGATAAATTTTTCGGGATTCTCGGGAGTCTCAGGACGTTTTTTGGGCTTTAGAATCAGTACCGGGGCTTTGGGGGATGTCGGGATCGTAAAAATATTGAAAGAGGGGGTGAAAATGCCAAATTTCTTAAACTAGCCGAGAGGGCTCGCACCCCTTATATAGGGCTGAGCTTCGGATCCGAAGCGAAGGGAAGGAGACAGGCGGCTGCGAGGTTCGGACCAGATGGCAGCTTCGCAGGGCTCCAGCGAGGCTCGGATGCGAGGAGTCATCAGCTTCAGGTGCGTCATCGGCTGGGTCTTCGGCTCGGTCTTCGGCTCGGACAGCAGGTGGCTCGCACGTGGGTCTCGCATGCGAGGGTGATCAAGGGGGTGTCACATGCGAAGGTGTTCCGGGCTAAGTGGTCCTCGGCTTGGTCCAATCAGAAGGCAACACGCAAGGCTGCGGTCCAATCAGAAGCGAACATCTGTCCGACACGTGGAAGCCTCGCATACGAGGGTGACGTGGCATTTCACTATTCATACGAATTTTCTCGAAAAATGTGAAAAAACTTCTAAAATCCATAACTTTCGCATACGAGCTCCGTTTTTGACGTTCTTTATATGCACGCAAAGTCGCAAAGCTAGAATTATGCTCTACAACTTTCGTTTAGACTTCGTCGGCTAATTTTGACTTTAATTTTAATATTATTATTTTTAACAGACCGGGACAGGAAAATCCGTTAAAAATTCATAACTTCTTCATCCGACGTCCGTTTTCGTCAGACTTTTTACCGTTGCACTACTAATGACGAGACCTTCAATCCTCGTTTAGGTTGTGTCGGCTAAAAAATCACTCGATCTAAAATTCGAGTTTTTAGCTGTCTACTGCTAAGCTGAAACTTCGAAAAATTATAACTTTCTCATACGAAGTCAGATTCAAACGGTCTTTATATGAAAGTTGATTATTTTCACGAGTTCTACAACTTTCATTTACATCGCTAAGGCTAAAAACTAGTTTATCGAAAACTAAATTTTTACGCGACAAAGTATTTTCCGGATTTATCACGGAACTTCGTTTGGTCATAACTTCTTCGTTATAACTCGGATTTCGATGAGGTTTTCGCCTAAATGTTTCTAACGAGATTATCTATAACTTTCAATAATAAAATTTTACTTATTCCAGATTTTATATTTTCGCTATATTTCACTATTTGACTTTTAATTGGAATCTCATAAGACTTCCAATACTTTTTGAATGATTCTAAGCATAGTTTTACTTCAATTCTAGTAAAAACTATCTGTTAGAACTCAACATTCAAATTCACATAATATTTCATAATATTATTTACTTAAAACACGATTTCAAAACGTGTATGTTACATTAGTCAACAATTTGGAGATCAAGAAGACCACCCAATTTACTGTGAAGCAAATTGAATTACCTCAAACTCACACAAGATTGCCACCCTCCCTTGTCCAACCGCCAGAATTAGAATTGAAGGTCTTTCCTCAACATTTGAAGTATGCGTACTTAGGAGACAACAAAACTCTTTCGGTCATCATTTCAACTCACCTAACCAAGTGTGAAGAAGAACAGCTCCTCAATATGTTGAGGGAACATAAAGAAGCAATGGGTTGGACGATTGCGGATATCAAGGGTTTGAGTCCCTCCACTTGTATGCACAAAATATTAATGGAGGATGAATGTAAGCCGAGTAGAGAAGCGCAAAGAAGGTTGAATCCGCCAATGATTGAAGTGGTCAAGAAAGAGATTTTGAAGCTCCTTGATGCAGGGATGATCGTCTCATATAGCAAATGGGTGAGCCCAGTTCAAGTCGTTCCGAAGAAGACGAGAATCACGGTGGTCGAGAAAAACAAAGGTATGATGGCCCCCACCCGTGTGCAAAACGGGTGGAGAGTATGTATTGGTTACCGCAAACTCAGTGAAAGCACACGAAAATATCATTTTCAATTACCTTTCATTGATCAAATGTTAGAAAGGTTGGCCGGAAAATCCCACTATTGTTGTCTCGACGGGTATTCCAGTTTTCACCAAATCCCGGTGGCACCAGAAGACCAAGAAAAAGACAACTTTTACATGTCCATTTGGCACTTTCGCATACCGTAGAATGTCATTCGAATTGTGTAACGCCCCGGCCACTTTCCAATGTTGAATGGTTAGTATCTTTTCAGAATATGTTGAGAACATAATTGAAGTTTTTATGGACGATTTCACAGTATATGGCAACTCCTTTCAAGAGTGTTTGACCAATCTCACCAAAATTTTAAAAAGATGCATTGAAACAAATTTGGTTTTAAATTTTGAGAAATGTCATTTCATGGTGAGTCAAGGTCTCATTTTGGGTCACATTGTGTCAAAGAAAGGAATTGAGGTAGATAAGGCAAAAATCGATGTTATTCAAAGCTTACCTTACCCGACTTGTGTTCGGGAAGTTCGTTCTTTTTTGGGCCATGCAGGTTTCTACCGATCAAGGAGTTTTCGAAGATAATAAGACCAATGTGCCAACTCTTGCAAAAGGATGTTGATTTCGAGTTCAACGAGGCGTGCAAAGAAGCTTTCAACAAGCTCAAAGAGTTGCTCACATCCGCACCCATCATGCAAGCACCAAATTGGGATCTCCCATTTGAGATTATGTGTGATGAAAGCAACTATGCAATAGGCGCCGTTTTGGGTCAAAAGAATGGGAGGGTCTCCCATGTGATCTACTATGCACCAAGGACACTAGACAATGCTCAAAGCAACTACTCTACTACGGAGAAGGAGCTATTGGTCATAGTGTTCGCCTTGGAGAAATTTAGACAATACCTACTTGGTACCAAGTCCATAGTGTATTCGGATCACGCAGCACTTAATTACTTGATGACGAAGAAAGATGCAATGCCTAGACTCATCCGGTGGATTTTATTGTTACAAGAATTTGATTTGGAAATTCGGGACAAGAGCGGATGCGAGAACCTTGTTGTTGATCATCTAAGCCGGATCACTTCAAATGAAACTCCTCTCCCATTGCGGGACGAGTTTCCAAATGAGCATCTCTTTCCCTCACTCAATCTACTCCTTGGTATGCCGATATCGTTAACTTTTTGGTCACAAAGAGGTATCCCGACACATTCACACGTGCTCAAAAAGACAAGTTGAAAAGTGATGCAAAATACTATGTGTGGGATGAACCTTATTTGTGGAAACATTGCACCGATCAAATCATTAGGCGATGTGTACCCCAACAAGAGCACCAATCCATTTTGCAATTTTGTCATGAATTTGCTTGTGGGGGACACTTCGGACCTAGCTGGACTTTGAGAAATGTCCTTGAGTGTGGATTATTTTGGCCAACCATGTCACGCGATTGTCACTTGTTTTGCAAAAGTTGTGAGCGGTGCCAAAGGACGGGACACATTTCGCAAAAGAACCAAATGCCCCAAAATCCAATCCTCGTTTGTGAAATTTTTGACGTATGGGGGATTGATTTCATGGGCCCATTTCCCTTCTCATTTGGCAACATTTATATTTTGCTCGCGGTTGACTATGTTTCTAAATGGGTTGAGGCCAAAGCCACAAGATCGGACGATGCCAAAACGGTTATCGAGTTTTTAAAGTCTAATGTTGTTGTGAGATTTGGTGTGCCTAGGGCTTTGATTAGTGATCGAGGGACACATTTTTGTAACAAGATGATGGAGACTTTATTGAAGAAGTACAACGTGACCCACCGTGTTTCAACAACCTATCACCCTCAAACAAACGGTCAAGCGGAGGTTTCGAATCGTGAAGTGAAGAGTATACTTGAGAAAACAGTGAATCCCTCAAGGAAAGACTGGAGTTCAAGGCTTGATGATGCCTTGTGGGCCTATCGGGCCGCGTATAAGACCCCGATAGGAATGTCCCCGTTTAGGTTGGTCTTTGGAAAACCATGTCATCTTCCCGTGGAATTGGAACACCGTGCATTTTGGGCGGTCAAACAATGCAACTTCAACATCGATGAGGCGGGAAGGCATAGGAAGCTTCAAATCCAAGAGTTGGAGGAGTTGAGAAATGAATCCTATGAAAACTCAAGAGTTTACAAGGAAAGGACAAAGCTTTTCCATGACAAGTCCATTACCCGCAAACATTTCGAGCCGGGACATAGGGTTTTGCTTTATCATTCGCGATTGAAATTATTTCCTGGAAAGTTGAGGTCAAGATGGATAGGTCAGTTTGTTGTGCTAAAAGCCTTTGAGCATGGAGCGGTTGAAATTCAAAGTGAAGAAACGGGGCAAATCTTTAAAGTCAATGGGCATCGATTGAAACCTTTCTATGAAGGTTTTAATGCAAATGTCTTAGATGTCATCCAATTGGATGCCCCGGTGTACTGAAATCAAGAGGGAAACACGTCTCGCCAAAGACGTTAAAGAGGGGCATTGTTGGAAAACTAAATGTTCTCGTCTTTTCTAGTTCCGAATAAATGTCGTAGATGGTTCATTTTTGCATTTAACATCTCTTCTTCTTCCTTCTTGAGGTAAAAGAATGTTGGATTTGAAGACTCGGTGTTCATATTGGTCAAAGAGCTAAAATTGAGAAAATTGGCAAAAGAACTCACGCGGACCGCGTGTACTCAAGGTCCCGTCCGTGTGTTTATTAACACGGACCGCGTATTATCCCTCAAAGTGTCCGCGTCCATTATCAACAAACAGAATAGTTTTAGGGCAACTCACGCGGACCGCGTATACTCCAAGGTCTGTCCGCTTGTTTATTAACACGGACCGCGTGTACCCTAAGAATCGTCCGCGTGTAAACAATGCAAAACAGTCTAAGTTCGAGGTTATTCACGCAGACCGCGTGTACTCGCAATCGCGTCCGCGTGAGCTGTTGACCAACGTTGACCCAGATTTGACCGGGAATTAAATCCCCTTTTATTCATCAGCCGGCCCTTTCTTCCCTTCTTCTTCTCCATTCTTCTCCTTTAACCTCCATTAGAGCACCTCCTTCTCCTCCACTAAAACTCAGTTTCCCGTCAAACCGCCAGTCGGAATTTCACGAGACCACCGCCATTCTTCTCCAAATTCAGAGCTCTACAAACCCCACTAAAAAACCGGTTCGGTCTATTGTTGTAGCTCGGGGCACCACCACCACCCCACCGCCACTTTCCGTCCACCTCTCGCGATTCCGACACCACCATTGTACTCCTTTTGGACAAGGCTACAAACCCCACCAAAAATATTTCCTAAAGCTTGCCGGAAAATTTCGTCGGAATTTCAAGCCAGTGCCGGATTCATCGGGTTTTCGCGGTAAATTGTTTCTCTCGGGATATTGAACAAAGCTTAATGCTTGGGGTGGAGAGTTGCAAGATGTTCAAATCCCGAATTTTCGCACGCAAATTTTGAACTTTCAACAAAAACGAGTACTTTCTTTCCTTTATTTTAATTGATCAAGATGCATGTCCGTTCATATGCTATTGCATCAAATGAGTTTAGGAATTATTTCTTGCTTTGATTGTTGAATTGCTTTAGAAGTTCAAGTTGGTGATTTGGATTGACATATTGTTTGTTGAAATTATGGTTCGTGTAGAGGTTATTTTTCGTGAAGGAAGTCCATGTCCACATCTAGGAAGCGCCCGGCTGCTGCCCGAGGCAAGGCCCCGGCTAGAAATCAAAGTGATGCTCCCGATATCCCAAGATTTTGGGATGCCAAGGCAGCTGAAAACTACACAAAGAGCTTGCCTAGAAAGGTTGCATCCACCAAGTTTGTGTGCAAGCCCACACTCATATTGTTAGGGTTTCTTGAAGGGGTCACCCAATTGTTCCGTAACGTTGGGTGGGAAAACCTTCTCAACCTCATGGCGCACACTTACAAGCTCCCCACTAGAGAGTTTCTTGCCGATTGCAGGTACGATAGAGAAAAAAAGAAAGCCGCATTCCAACTTCTAGGGGACCAAATGTACATCGATTTTGCAACGATAAATGACATCTTGGGCTTGCCTTCTTCAAACACATCCACAGTTTTCAACGTCCTACCTGTTGAGTTCAATCACGAGACCTTTTGGACGGAAATCACCGAGGGTATCTTTTCGTGTGTCGGTCGGGATAAACAAACCTCTGTCATCTACCCATGCCTCCGCATTGCCCATCGTATCTTGGTGTGTACAGTTTTTTCCCGCAAAGAAGCCGGCCAGGTCACCAAAAATGAGCTCTTCTTCCTTTGGTGTATGATGAGGCGTGACAGGCCACCAATCTCGTACTTTGCTTCATTTGTTTCCACAAATGCGCACACATGAGATCCAAAACGTCCAATGATATTTGCATTGGGGGATTTGTCACACTTTTGGCTCGCGGTCTTGACATCGAGCTACCTGAAGAATACCAGCTTGTTGACAGCAAAAATCTTTTGGATGAGCGCGCCCTCATAAACATGCATCACATCCATCACAGGAATAGGATCAGCTTCACATGGTATTGTCCTCAAGGGGCCGGGTATCTCGTTCTTCCCGACCCTCGAGTCACCAACTTCACCTTCCACGATCGCACTCAGTGGAGACTCGCGAGGACCATCACTCAGTCGGTCAATGAGGATGTGCTCCAGGATCAAGATGATGACGAGATGCCTATGGATGACGAGCCCGGCGATGAGCCCACCCATGGTCCACAGCACGCCCAGCCACAAGCCCCTCCTAGGTACTACCCGTTCCCCCCCCCCCCCAATTTTTTTGAGTGGTTCAAGGCGCTTTGTGTCTCAAACCAAATCATGTCCCAGCAAATGCATCATATGTGGGGGTGGCACCAATCCCAAAACCATTTTGAGAACGTCCCACTTCCACCTCCCTATCCATACCCTCCACCCACCCATCCTTATCCCCCTCCACCTTACCTTTACCCCTACCCCCAATACCCGTATCCTCCTCCCGATCCCCTAGTTTAGGTACTTTCGCCTCGCCCCAAGCATTGAGGACAATGCTTATTTCTAAGCTTGGGGTGGGGTATTCCTTTTTCTTTTTCATTTATCATGCATTTTAATTAGGTTGCATAGCATTTTAGTATAAATTGCAATCATAAAAAAAAATAAGATTTTATTTTCTTCTTTTTCACCTTTTATTTTTGCATGGCATTTAGCTTAGGGTATTAGCATTCATGCATTTTTGTTTTCTGTTTATTCTCACCTCTCTTGGATGCCATGGAACAGGTTCACAATTATTGTATCATTATTGGTCCAAGATCTTGTTGCTATCTCACCCATCGAACCGAGACCACTAGCTGCAGTTTGGGATTTCATACTTGGGATCAGATGTTGGTAGCTTAAAAGGGGTAAGTGATCATGGTCAGGTAGTTTTCATGAAGAATTATGCATACAATACTAACGACTGTAGGATATACTATAGCAATGGATGTCTTAGCCTTGCAGTCACTACCGCCGAGAGGATCGCACTTGATCATGTTAGAACCATTAAGATGAAGCACTGGAGCTTGTCCCCGAGTAGAATCCATATCCGGTCTCTTTACATCACCATATCTTTTTGCGATTTTCTTAGGATTTTAGAGAGTCTTTTAGTCCACATTTGGACATTTTCATCATTTTTGAAAAAAAATCACAAGTTTAAAAAGGAGCTTACATTACATCTTTATGCTCCACACATGGTCATTTTCACACTTAGACCATTCGGATTATGTGACAACCGTCAATTTTCAGTCGAGTCAAAGTCAACGAAAGTCAACAAGTCAAACCGGTCCACTCATTTTGCCGTGAGTACTAGAGCTTACGTTAAGTAACTCCTAAACAACTCTCTATTCTAACGAGAGATCCTAAATCAAAAAGTGCGTACATCTAGATCTCCTTAACCTAAAACTGTGGTACGTGGCGAGCCAAACCGATAAAACAATGTCGCATACTCATCGGGAGTATGCAAGATCCTTAAACAAGGCGTAACGGGGCTTACGGACCTTGCAGTGCGTAGCCGGACACTCAAAAAGGTCACCTGTGAAATCTCTCCCACATATCTCTAAGTATGTGAAATCTCTCCCACATATCTCTAAGTATGTGAAACCTCTCCCACATATCTCTAAGTATGTGAAATCTCTCTCACATATCTCTTTGTATGCGAAATCTCTCCAAGTATGTCAATTCTCTCCCAAATCTCTCCAAGTATGTCAAATCTCTCCCAAATCTCTCTAAGTATGTGAAATCTCTCTCACATATCTCTAAGTATGTGAAATCTCTCCCACATATCTATTTGTATGCGAAATCTCTCCAAGTATGTCAATTCTCTCCCAAATCTCTCCAAGTATGTCAAATCTCTCCCAAATCTCTCTAAGTATGTGAAATCTCTCTCACATATCTCTTTGTATGCGAAATCTCTCCAAGTATGTCAATTCTCTCCCAAATCTCTCCAAGTATGTCAAATCTCTCCCAAATCTCTCTAAGTATGTGAAATCTCTCTCACATATCTCTAAGTATGTGAAATCTCTCCCACATATCTATTTGTATGCGAAATCTCTCCAAGTATGTCAATTCTCTCCCAAATCTCTCCAAGTATGTCAAATCTCTCCCAAATCTCTCTAAGTATGTGAAATCTCTCTCACATATCTCTTTGTATGCGAAATCTCTCCAAGTATGTCAATTCTCTCCCAAATCTCTCCAAGTATGTCAAATCTCTCCCAAATCTCTCTAAGTATGTGAAATCTCTCTCACATATCTCTAAGTATGTGAAATCTCTCCCACATATCTATTTGTATGCGAAATCTCTCCAAGTATGTCAATTCTCTCCCAAATCTCTCCAAGTATGTCAAATCTCTCCCAAATCTCTCTAAGTATGTGAAATCTCTCTCACATATCTCTTTGTATGTGAAATCTCTCCCACATATCTCTTTGTATGCGAAATCTCTCCAAGTATGTCAAATCTCTCCCAAATCTCTCCAAGTATGTCAAATCTCTCCCAAATCTCTCTAAGTATGTGAAATCTCTCTCACACATCTCTTTGTATGTGAAATCTCTCCAAGTATGTCAAATCTCTCCCAAATCTCTCTAAGTATGTGAAATCTCTCTCACGTATCTCTTCGTATGCGAAATCTCTCCAAGTACATCAAATCTCTCCCAAATCTCTCTGAGAACGGGGAATCTCTCTCAAATCTCTCTCGAAATCTCTCCCAACTTTCTATAATCACTCGGGGCATCCCGACCCTCAAATTTGGCGAAAATAGCCCAAGAACGGAAGTCTACGCGAAAAACGGACTTAAGGAAACGAACCCTCCGAACCGAAAGTACTATTCATGAACCGAACCGAAAGCACTATTCATGAGGGTCCGAACCGAAAGTACTGTTCATGAGCTGAACCGAAAGTACTGTTCATCCGAACCGAACCTGGCCATGAAGGAGATCCGAACCGAACCATGCTAAGAAGAAAGGCCCGAACCGAACCTCATGTAGAAGGAAAATCCGAACCGAAAGTACTGTTCATTACTGTTCACAACAGTACCTTCGGTTCTAGCCTGGCTTCGGACCGAACCCGCCTTCACTTCTCGCCTTCGCTTCTGATAGCATCACCTCGGACCGAGCCACCCTTCGCGCCTTCGCCTCCGGATTCAACCTCCCGCGTCCGAACCGAGCCCAGCTGACCGAGCCTCGGCCGAGATCCGAAGAACTTCGCTGGAAAATGCAATTTTCACCCCGTTTTTGTATATTTTTGCGTTTTAAACCCATTTTTAATTATTTTAACATGGGATTTTCACCCAAAACTTTATTTTTAAATATAAGGCCCCTAAATTAATGATTTAATCACATTTTAAGGATAAAATCTTATTAAAAAGGAGTTGGTAAAGTACAAAAAGAAGAGTGTTGACTTTACCTTATTTTATGACACAAGCAACCCCATACCCACTCCATGATCAACCCACACTCCTCCCCACCATACCTTGTACTTTTTACCTCCCTCACAAGCCACCTCCATGCTTTGAGAGCTGGATATTCACCCTCTCTCCTCATTTTCTCTCATTTGTTCTCATTTTCACAAGAAGATCAAACTCCTTTCTCTCTCACTTTCTCTCTCTAGAAATCCAAGATTCAAGGGCTGATCTTGAGAGTTTCCTCCACCTTTGGTAAGCATAATCCATTTCCTTTATGATTACCTCTATTATTTCCACTCAAATCATGGATATCTTACACAAACTCCATTATATTTGTGTTAGAGCTTCGAATCTTCAAACGGTTCTTCTAGTGTTCTTGGGTTGAACACTTCTCTTCTTCATCACTTATCTACTGAAATCACACAAGGTGAGTTCATACCCCTACATTTTCACGTTTTCTCAAGTTTTTAGGGGGGGAATACAAGTTAAAATGCTTAGAACATAACTACATTTTTCTAACAGCTTTCATCAGAAAAGTTTCACTCCATTCACGGACTGTTTTGGACATCTTAAATATTTTTGTTTTCAAAACTGTTTTAGGTGCATGTAGTTCCACTTCTTAGCTTTAAAATGACTACTTGCACATCTCCATATGATTTTTCTACAATTTATGGTGATTTTCACAAAACCGCCTATCATTTCAAACATCAATCCGGACCAGTCTGTGATTATGGACTTTTTCACCCAAGTTAGAGATCATTAAAAATTATAATAAAAATTATGAACAAACTAGACTCATTTTCCAAACTCTCAGAAGTTACAGAACCTGATTTGGACATTTTATGATTTTTCTACAATTTTTCCAATATCAGTTACAGAAAAGGTTATTAACAGAAAAACACAATAAATTTCATTTCACCTTGTAACATGTCGAGCAAGGTATACATCGTTAGTTGATTATGTGTAGTTGCAATATATGACAAATTTTGTATTCCTACATAGACATACATCAGAAAACACATGGATTTACATCTTCACAAGTATGACAAATATATATATATATATATATATATATATATATATATATATATATATATACGATACTACGAGGCTATATCCATTAAAATATAAATATTGATAAATTATGACAAGTAAGGCCTATGCTCATTTCCCACGAAATCAATCGATAAACTATAATAGGTATAGTTTAGGGTCATTCATATAACAAACACAATATTAAAGGTCTTACACTTACAAAAGAATTATTACCGCTATGGACGATTAAGATAATCTATAATAAGTATAGTTAAGCCATTATACCCCCACAAACGAACGCGTTAGTTATAATCGGTATAGTTATGGTAAATACATATTACAAACAAAGTAATAAACTATAATAGGTATAGTTTATGTTTCATCTACTCTGGGAACTTAATTACAAGAAAGGAATTCACCATCACTTTCGATAAGCTATTCATATGCATAGTTCAGGTTCACTAATCTCTATTATTCCCCGGTGAACTATGATATGTATAGGTTATATTCACATTAACACATCATATAGATAATATTCACATCACTTTCGATAAGCTATTCATATGCATAGTTCAGGTTCACTAATCTCTATTATTCCCCGGTGAACTATGATATGTATAGGTTATATTCACATTAACACATCATATAGATAATATTCACATCACTTTCGATAAGCTATTCATATGCATAGTTCAGGTTCACTAATCTCTATTATTCCCCGGTGAACTATGATATGTATAGGTTATATTCACATTAACACATTGTATAGGTTACACTCACCATCACCATCACTTTCGATAAGCTATTCATATGCATAGTTCAGGTTCACTAATCTCTATTATTCCCCGGTGAACTATGATATGTATAGGTTATATTCACATTAACACATATGTATAGGTTATATTCACCATCACATCACTTTCGATAAGCTATTCATATGCATAGTTCAGGTTCACTAATCTCTATTACTCCCCGGTGAACTATGATATGTATAGGTTATATTCACATTAAAGGTTCACATTGTTAGACTTCAACTATAATCGTTGAGCGTATATGCTTGAGTCATACAAGAATTTAGTCTGGATTGGCCTAGAATTGGTGGTGCCCGCCTCATCTCCTGTTCCTCGTTTGGTTGTGGACCTAGGGCGGACCCATTACATTCAACGTTTTATCTAACTTAAATCTTCTATAACTTATATACGCTGGATGATTATAGAGGAAATCTACGGGTCAATCTAGGGTTCATCAACACATCATATAGGAATATTTTGTTTACACCTAACTAAGAAAATATTGGATTTTCTGGATTCATATCCTATCGCTTTTAAAAAGGAAAACGGTTTCTACTCCAAACAAAACTCTTATGAACTCACCAACTTAATTGTTGACACTTTTCAAAACTACTTGTATTCTCAGGAAATCAGTGAAACAGGAAAACTTCAGCGCTTTGAGGATGGGACGTTAAACCGTCAACAATTTATTTTTGTCATCATAATGTAATTGATTTTGAAACATGTAAACATATACTTTGGTGTAACTTTTTCAATTATATTTATGATGGTTGTATTTACTTTGAGCACTATTATACATATTGTTGTGATACTGTACATGAAGTCCTCCACCCCTGGACGTTTCCGCCATCCTTGGTTTGGGGGTGTGACAGATTGGTATCAGAGCATTGTTTATAGTGAACTCAGTATATCGAACCACATAAGATATACAAACTATAAATACATTGGGACCGAAAGTCTCTGATTTAAAAGTTTTCAAAACAACTATACTTTTAGAAACAAATAATTCTTCGGTAAAAGTAAGAGCATGTGCACACACACACTAGGGTCAGTATCACGATGGGATGGGACAAAAGTAGTAATTGTTGAACAATACGAGTAGGCTTGGGGATGTATAGTCAGGACTGGGAACGACATAGCCTGATCAACTATGTCTCACCCAGAAATGATTACCATATGCCCAGGAATGGTCGTAGGAGTTGCAACAAGTCAAAAAAAAAAAAAACTTACCAACACTACCACAATGAAATACCATAGGGGTATTTGGAATTATTATAATTACTTATTTGAGAACTAAATAGATTTTATCAATAGGTCAATAACTGCCTAGAGGATACAATAAAACTATATGTATCCAGGACGTCATAGGCTTAGAATCTGTGAATCTTTGCTTTACTTCCTGTTCTCGTTGGATTGGGGATTTAGAGTTAGGATCGCATATTCAAAGGTCTATCCTGTCCCAAATACATGTGACTAGTATACCCTAAATAATATATTGAAGTACCTGATAAAGATCATCTTATAATTATCTAATTAGTACGTCTACTTAGTTATTTCTTATATCCCCATTTCTCGCAAAGATATTATGGCTGAATTCCTTCTCCACGACGACCCGTACTACCCTAACCACGGCAATACTGAATGGCTCGGAGAGGAGCCATAGAGTGAGTACCAAATCCCTTTGGATGATCACCAAGCTGAAGGCTTTGCTGATGGCCCTGACCCCAACCCTGAGGTGGAGAACCTACCCTGATAGCCCTTGTTCCAAATCCTAACCCTCGTCCGGTTATTCAAGGCCCAACGCCTCCTTAGGTAGAGTGCTTGGAAACCTGGAAAGAAGACCACGACCGAACTAGGTTGTTAAGTGGAGACATTCGAATCCTTCAGAATCCGGAGACTACACTATTCAAGGGAATCGTAGCATTGCCTAAAATCTTCCTTACATTAATGAGATGTAAACCTATTATCCTCGAACCCTATACTACAAACAATATACATATGGTAACTCTAAGAAATTCTTAATATATATCAAGTAATTTTAGAAAGGGATTAGGCGAAACAAATCACTAGTTGCATTTGAGTCACCACCACTAAAATTCATTCACGAGGACTTTGTTGCGAAATACATACAAAATGCTTTTAAGACAGAACATGATACAGACAAGTCTGGCTTGATAACTTCTGACTTGTCACTATTATCAAAAACTTATCGTTTGTACGTCTCTACCAACTTATGACAGGACTATGCCGCCAAAGAAAAAGTCCAGACCCTCCGGGAGCACAGCACCGCCCCCTCCGCAGTTTGATCCCATAATGTTTCAAGCTGCCGTAACAGCAGCAGTGGCGGCAGCAATGTCGCAAATGGGTACAAATGGATCCGGCGGCTTCGGATCCGGGAATACTAACTCGAATCAGGGGGACAGCACAGGACGCACTAAGGAGTGTTCTTACAAAGACTTCACAAATGGCAAACCCGATTCTTTCGACGGAAGCGGGGGCGTCATCGCGCTGATGCAATGGTTTGAAAGGACCGAAACAGTCTTCGAAATCTGCGCTTGTCCCGAAGCGAGCAAAGTCAAGTATGCGGCATTCACTTTTACAAGAAAAGCTCTTACTTGGTGGAATAGCCGAGTTAAGTCACTTACTCCTGCAGTGGCTAACTCTATAAGCTGGGAGGATCTAAAAGCGTTAATGCTGAAGGAATATTGCCCAAGAGGCGAAGTGCAAAAACTGGAAGAGGAACTCTGGAACCTCAAAATGTCGGGGATGGATCTCGAAGCTTATACCGCCCGATTTAATGACCTAGCACTCCTCTGTCCTGCAATGGTCACCCCAGAGGAGAAAAAGATAGAACGATACCTTTGGGGGCTATCATCCCAGATCCATGATAGTGTATTGGCCTCAAGACCAACTACCTTCGACAGCGCCAAGGAGTTGGCACAACAACTCATCGACCATCGTGCCAGCCGTGACACTCCGACAACCACGCCAATTGTTGCGATTCATGCTGCCACAACCCTCACCACGCCAACTCCCATAAAGCAATACGCTGGAACCCTTCCGAAATGTAACAAGTGTAGCTTCCATCACACTGGGGCTTGTAGAGAATTGCATTGCAAGAACTGCAATAGAAAAGGGCACACTACCCGTTTCTGTAAGGCACCGGTACGACCCATCAACCAGTTCCCCGGCTCTGGAGTAAGCCCAGCCTGTTACAAATGTGGGGAAACAGGCCACTTTAAAAGGAACTGCCCAAGAGCAAGGGATGCCAGTGGTGGTGGAAGGGTACTTGCGATCACCGAAGGAGAGACCACCCCGGAACTGCCTGCAAATATTAGTACGTGTTTCCAACACCGACGTTTAAATTCCAAATTTCTTTATTTAATTAAGTCTCACATCGATTTAAGCATGCATAGTAGTAATGCCAAAGATTAAACTGGGAGCATAAACAATAGGAAATTCCAAGGCCGTCATAAGACCATTCTAGGAATTGCTTCGACTCCGCAATGGGACTGCATCATAGGGATGTAGGTCAACTTTCGAGGACATACTTCTACTTTATAGGTGAGCGGTTAAAATACATCTAGGTTCAATGTTAGCCCTGACTAGGAACTCTAATTCATTAAGAAGAATTACTAAGCTATTTGTTATGATTTCCTCGCTTATACATTCCCCAGTTATATATAACAAATACCTGGTAGATAATAAAATGTGAGAATTCTGACTTAGTTTCTTTTCCTCGTTGGGATGTGAAACTGAAATAGAATCACACATTTTACTATCCGCACAGTATTGGTTATATCATAATGTGTATAAGCTAAGTTTCATGTATAATAACTCATCTCTTAGTCAGAATCAAAATAATGTAGAGCCGACCTTAGTCATTTTCAAACTCCTTGCCTGATTTCAAATTTCGGGACGAAATTCCCTCTAACGGGGGGATGATGTGACAACCGTCAATTTTCAGTCGAGTCAAAGTCAACGAAAGTCAACAAGTCAAACCGGTCCACTCATTTTGCCGTGAGTACTAGAGCTTACGTTAAGTAACTCCTAAACAACTCTCTATTCTAACGAGAGATCCTAAATCAAAAAGTGCGTACATCTAGATCTCCTTAACCTAAAACTGTGGTACGTGGCGAGCCAAACCGATAAAACAATGTCGCATACTCATCGGGAGTATGCAAGATCCTTAAACAAGGCGTAACGGGGCTTACGGACCTTGCAGTGCGTAGCCGGACACTCAAAAAGGTCACCTGTGAAATCTCTCCCACATATCTCTAAGTATGTGAAATCTCTCCCACATATCTCTAAGTATGTGAAACCTCTCCCACATATCTCTAAGTATGTGAAATCTCTCTCACATATCTCTTTGTATGCGAAATCTCTCCAAGTATGTCAATTCTCTCCCAAATCTCTCCAAGTATGTCAAATCTCTCCCAAATCTCTCTAAGTATGTGAAATCTCTCTCACATATCTCTAAGTATGTGAAATCTCTCCCACATATCTATTTGTATGCGAAATCTCTCCAAGTATGTCAATTCTCTCCCAAATCTCTCCAAGTATGTCAAATCTCTCCCAAATCTCTCTAAGTATGTGAAATCTCTCTCACATATCTCTTTGTATGCGAAATCTCTCCAAGTATGTCAATTCTCTCCCAAATCTCTCCAAGTATGTCAAATCTCTCCCAAATCTCTCTAAGTATGTGAAATCTCTCTCACATATCTCTAAGTATGTGAAATCTCTCCCACATATCTATTTGTATGCGAAATCTCTCCAAGTATGTCAATTCTCTCCCAAATCTCTCCAAGTATGTCAAATCTCTCCCAAATCTCTCTAAGTATGTGAAATCTCTCTCACATATCTCTTTGTATGCGAAATCTCTCCAAGTATGTCAATTCTCTCCCAAATCTCTCCAAGTATGTCAAATCTCTCCCAAATCTCTCTAAGTATGTGAAATCTCTCTCACATATCTCTAAGTATGTGAAATCTCTCCCACATATCTATTTGTATGCGAAATCTCTCCAAGTATGTCAATTCTCTCCCAAATCTCTCCAAGTATGTCAAATCTCTCCCAAATCTCTCTAAGTATGTGAAATCTCTCTCACATATCTCTTTGTATGTGAAATCTCTCCCACATATCTCTTTGTATGCGAAATCTCTCCAAGTATGTCAAATCTCTCCCAAATCTCTCCAAGTATGTCAAATCTCTCCCAAATCTCTCTAAGTATGTGAAATCTCTCTCACACATCTCTTTGTATGTGAAATCTCTCCAAGTATGTCAAATCTCTCCCAAATCTCTCTAAGTATGTGAAATCTCTCTCACGTATCTCTTCGTATGCGAAATCTCTCCAAGTACATCAAATCTCTCCCAAATCTCTCTGAGAACGGGGAATCTCTCTCAAATCTCTCTCGAAATCTCTCCCAACTTTCTATAATCACTCGGGGCATCCCGACCCTCAAATTTGGCGAAAATAGCCCAAGAACGGAAGTCTACGCGAAAAACGGACTTAAGGAAACGAACCCTCCGAACCGAAAGTACTATTCATGAACCGAACCGAAAGCACTATTCATGAGGGTCCGAACCGAAAGTACTGTTCATGAGCTGAACCGAAAGTACTGTTCATCCGAACCGAACCTGGCCATGAAGGAGATCCGAACCGAACCATGCTAAGAAGAAAGGCCCGAACCGAACCTCATGTAGAAGGAAAATCCGAACCGAAAGTACTGTTCATTACTGTTCACAACAGTACCTTCGGTTCTAGCCTGGCTTCGGACCGAACCCGCCTTCACTTCTCGCCTTCGCTTCTGATAGCATCACCTCGGACCGAGCCACCCTTCGCGCCTTCGCCTCCGGATTCAACCTCCCGCGTCCGAACCGAGCCCAGCTGACCGAGCCTCGGCCGAGATCCGAAGAACTTCGCTGGAAAATGCAATTTTCACCCCGTTTTTGTATATTTTTGCGTTTTAAACCCATTTTTAATTATTTTAACATGGGATTTTCACCCAAAACTTTATTTTTAAATATAAGGCCCCTAAATTAATGATTTAATCACATTTTAAGGATAAAATCTTATTAAAAAGGAGTTGGTAAAGTACAAAAAGAAGAGTGTTGACTTTACCTTATTTTATGACACAAGCAACCCCATACCCACTCCATGATCAACCCACACTCCTCCCCACCATACCTTGTACTTTTTACCTCCCTCACAAGCCACCTCCATGCTTTGAGAGCTGGATATTCACCCTCTCTCCTCATTTTCTCTCATTTGTTCTCATTTTCACAAGAAGATCAAACTCCTTTCTCTCTCACTTTCTCTCTCTAGAAATCCAAGATTCAAGGGCTGATCTTGAGAGTTTCCTCCACCTTTGGTAAGCATAATCCATTTCCTTTATGATTACCTCTATTATTTCCACTCAAATCATGGATATCTTACACAAACTCCATTATATTTGTGTTAGAGCTTCGAATCTTCAAACGGTTCTTCTAGTGTTCTTGGGTTGAACACTTCTCTTCTTCATCACTTATCTACTGAAATCACACAAGGTGAGTTCATACCCCTACATTTTCACGTTTTCTCAAGTTTTTAGGGGGGGAATACAAGTTAAAATGCTTAGAACATAACTACATTTTTCTAACAGCTTTCATCAGAAAAGTTTCACTCCATTCACGGACTGTTTTGGACATCTTAAATATTTTTGTTTTCAAAACTGTTTTAGGTGCATGTAGTTCCACTTCTTAGCTTTAAAATGACTACTTGCACATCTCCATATGATTTTTCTACAATTTATGGTGATTTTCACAAAACCGCCTATCATTTCAAACATCAATCCGGACCAGTCTGTGATTATGGACTTTTTCACCCAAGTTAGAGATCATTAAAAATTATAATAAAAATTATGAACAAACTAGACTCATTTTCCAAACTCTCAGAAGTTACAGAACCTGATTTGGACATTTTATGATTTTTCTACAATTTTTCCAATATCAGTTACAGAAAAGGTTATTAACAGAAAAACACAATAAATTTCATTTCACCTTGTAACATGTCGAGCAAGGTATACATCGTTAGTTGATTATGTGTAGTTGCAATATATGACAAATTTTGTATTCCTACATAGACATACATCAGAAAACACATGGATTTACATCTTCACAAGTATGACAAATATATATATATATATATATATATATATATATATATATATATATATATATATATATATATATACGATACTACGAGGCTATATCCATTAAAATATAAATATTGATAAATTATGACAAGTAAGGCCTATGCTCATTTCCCACGAAATCAATCGATAAACTATAATAGGTATAGTTTAGGGTCATTCATATAACAAACACAATATTAAAGGTCTTACACTTACAAAAGAATTATTACCGCTATGGACGATTAAGATAATCTATAATAAGTATAGTTAAGCCATTATACCCCCACAAACGAACGCGTTAGTTATAATCGGTATAGTTATGGTAAATACATATTACAAACAAAGTAATAAACTATAATAGGTATAGTTTATGTTTCATCTACTCTGGGAACTTAATTACAAGAAAGGAATTCACCATCACTTTCGATAAGCTATTCATATGCATAGTTCAGGTTCACTAATCTCTATTATTCCCCGGTGAACTATGATATGTATAGGTTATATTCACATTAACACATCATATAGATAATATTCACATCACTTTCGATAAGCTATTCATATGCATAGTTCAGGTTCACTAATCTCTATTATTCCCCGGTGAACTATGATATGTATAGGTTATATTCACATTAACACATCATATAGATAATATTCACATCACTTTCGATAAGCTATTCATATGCATAGTTCAGGTTCACTAATCTCTATTATTCCCCGGTGAACTATGATATGTATAGGTTATATTCACATTAACACATTGTATAGGTTACACTCACCATCACCATCACTTTCGATAAGCTATTCATATGCATAGTTCAGGTTCACTAATCTCTATTATTCCCCGCTGAACTATGATATGTATAGGTTATATTCACATTAACACATATGTATAGGTTATATTCACCATCACATCACTTTCGATAAGCTATTCATATGCATAGTTCAGGTTCACTAATCTCTATTACTCCCCGGTGAACTATGATATGTATAGGTTATATTCACATTAAAGGTTCACATTGTTAGACTTCAACTATAATCGTTGAGCGTATATGCTTGAGTCATACAAGAATTTAGTCTGGATTGGCCTAGAATTGGTGGTGCCCGCCTCATCTCCTGTTCCTCGTTTGGTTGTGGACCTAGGGCGGACCCATTACATTCAACGTTTTATCTAACTTAAATCTTCTATAACTTATATACGCTGGATGATTATAGAGGAAATCTACGGGTCAATCTAGGGTTCATCAACACATCATATAGGAATATTTTGTTTACACCTAACTAAGAAAATATTGGATTTTCTGGATTCATATCCTATCGCTTTTAAAAAGGAAAACGGTTTCTACTCCAAACAAAACTCTTATGAACTCACCAACTTAATTGTTGACACTTTTCAAAACTACTTGTATTCTCAGGAAATCAGTGAAACAGGAAAACTTCAGCGCTTTGAGGATGGGACGTTAAACCGTCAACAATTTATTTTTGTCATCATAATGTAATTGATTTTGAAACATGTAAACATATACTTTGGTGTAACTTTTTCAATTATATTTATGATGGTTGTATTTACTTTGAGCACTATTATACATATTGTTGTGATACTGTACATGAAGTCCTCCACCCCTGGACGTTTCCGCCATCCTTGGTTTGGGGGTGTGACAGATTATATTACTACCCTTTCGGTTCCACTTACACACTTGTGGGAACCAAATTTTGAGTCAAAGGGTTTTCTTGTTAAAAAATTTCGATTGTTAATACATTACCTTCAAGTATGGTATAAAAAAATGGCATGCAAATTTTCAGCTGCAACTATCTTACATAGGTGGCCGGTTCAATTATTGAACAAATTTTCCAACATCTTGGTCACCCAGTGTTTGATATTCATTTGTATAGGCCTGTTTTATTGTTTATAGATCGAGTTGTTTTTCGCAAATTGGTGATGTTAGGGAGACTGACGAGTCGGATACTACGGGAGGTTTGGGCCAACACTAAGTGAGTCGATTCCTACAACGGTGCCCGAGCGATTAAACCTAGTTACACATGAGAGAAACTGGCAGACGTGAGATCAGAGTGTGCACTTAAAGAAGAGGTCTACCCGAGCCCATCCAGTTGCTTTCTCCCTACTACAGATGTTATTCATTGTATGCATGTTCAATTGAGGCTGAGACTGACCATCCCTCCTTACACACCTAGAGGAGTTGTCTTGGCTGTGGTTTATGGTCCCATTGTCATCGGATGAAAAAGTTGAGAGATAGCAGCGAGATCAATTCTGACCATGTTGACTAACGTTGACTGGGTTCCATGGCTCTATCCATTCTTTTTTATTTTTAGGGTAGTTCGTCCCAAATTCATTTTAGTCTTGTCTTACTTGAGGAAAAGTAAGGTTCAAGCTTGGGGTGATTTGATAGCTTCATTTTATTACTTCTTTCCGTAGTTTATTTTTACTTAAAACAATCCCATTTTAGTTAATCATCATGCATATTTTCTCTTTTTCTTATTTTTCTCCTTTACAGGGTACTTTCCAGTCTTTTGAGCTTATTTCCAAACCACCACTATCCACATTCCAGATACAAGTTACTCAACAAATATGTAGCCGCATGATAGCTTCATTTTATTACTTCTTTCCGTAGTTTATTTTTAGTTAAAACCATCCCGTTTTAGTTAATCATCATGCATATTTTTTCTTTTTGTTATTTTTCTCCTTTACAGGGTACTTTCCAGTATTTTGAGCTTATTTGCAAGATTTATCGAAGACTTTTTGTTATTGGTGACTTAGAAGGGTGCGGGACTTATAGAGGCTTGCGGTTTGTTTGTGGATTTGGAGTGGTGCGATTGGGCTTGGTGCTTGCATAAAGAAGAAATCAATTTGGACCTAATTTGTGAGCAAGGATGATGATGAGGCGACGGGAATCGAGCTACAAGAAAATTTAAGGAGTATTGGGCCAATCATTAGAAGGCTTTGGAATGGCATAAATGGGCTCTAAAGAGTTATGATTGTGGGCTGAAGTTGAAGAATTGAAGATTGGGCTAGAATGCATGATTAATGGCCCAAGTCTCACATTCAGCGTGACCCACGCGGTCCGCGTGGACTCATACGCGGTCCGCGTGAATTGTTCTGAGCTGATTCTGGGTTTGACTTGTTGACCTTATTTGTGGAAGTTTGGTGGGTGGCTTTTGGCACCTTTTTGAATCCGGAAATCAGCTCCCTTTTGCTGGAGTTTGGAGCCATATTGGGATACATCACTTGAAGAACATACAACATATTCTCTCTCAAAAGCCTTGGAAGATTTGAAGAATTTTTGGAAGAATAGTGTAATTTCCTTCCATCTTGCATCTAAGACAATGTTTGGTACCACTAAACTATATTGTTTTTCTTTTACTTTGGCCATGCTTGGCTAAACTTTCATTTGGTTGATTAGGGTTTAACCCATGGATGATTATTTGCTTTGAATACTTATCATTACATTGTGTTTGAAGTTTATGGGAATGTTTTCTAATTAAACATCTTGTTGTGTTTATTTATCTTTGATCATGAGCTTGGATGAATGAATGCTTGTTTATGTTGACTAAATTCTTGGTTAAGTAATGGACCTTCAAATTAGTAAGCAACAAATGGTTTATATGTTTGTCTTCATTTCATTTAGACCATGGAAATGTTTCATCCATAATGATAATGTAAGCATTTGATTATCTTTTGGACTTGGTAACTCTTACAACTTAAAGCTAATTGATTTTCACAAGATTTTATGCTCCATTGATTTTGTGACTTCAATTAAGGAAATGTGTTAAGAGCTCCTCTAACCATTTTAATTTCTAAGAAGAGTTGAGGCAATTTGTGCTTATGAATTGCTATAGCCAAGTTAAACCAATTCACAAGTGTCATCCCGTTAAGTCTAATGATAAGTCAATCATATCATCCATGAGGTGTACCCCAAAATCAACCAATTCCACTTTTTTGAATTTAATCCAATATTTTACTTGTTTACATGTCATATTTTCATTCTAGCTAGTTTTAATTTTTGTCAAACAATCGAAAGAACTACCCCCTCCCCTTTTTTTACTTTTAATTTTATTTTGCAAATGTTTTACAAAGAGATTTACATAGAGATTTAAATTGACCCAATCTCCGTCGATACGATCCCTTTACCACTATACACTATTTTAGTGTAAAAGATTTAGGGCTATTAATTTTGTTGGACTCGACAACCACCACCGAAACAGATGGAAAGCATCCTAACCAACCTCATTGCTCACTATGAGGCTGAAAAGCTATCACTCAAAAACATGCAAGATGAATGTCGGGAACACAAAAAAATACAAGAGCGAACTCATGACAGAGATGGACTCCAAACCATCATATGAAAACTACCTGGAGATGCAGAAGTTGTTGTTGGACAACAAGTATAAGACTGCAAAATTGCTGAAGGCCATGCAAGAAATGGAAAAGAAATATGAGGAGTTTATCAACAATGTCAAAAAATATACCAAAAACCTCCCCGAAGACAAACATTCATACGTCTAATATGTTTCTTTGTCTTATAATCTTTTGATATGTTGCTGTCTTCAACTATTTACTTTCCTAAATCTCTATGAAAGACGTATCCAAAAAACCCAAGTATGTTAACTATATGTTTATCAATATAACGGTATGTTCCAGTAGTACATATACAAGTTGAAAGAACCAAAAAAAATTGAATCAGCGCCAACGGGCGCGCAGGATTCCATCTAGTTAATATGAATTCACAAATGGAATGTAGTATCTACATTAATATACATATACATTAATTAATATATTAATAGAAAGAGAAATTTAAAAATAGATTGTTATTAAGTACATTAATTAATATATTTATAGAATTAAATAATATAAGGTGACATTTAATAGGTGAGATTTGAATAAAAAAGAAAGAAACCTATAAAAATGACAAGTGGATATTAAATAATTCAAAAAAATCTAGAAAATGACATGTGTCAAAATGAAGGAGGAGAGGACATGTGGCAAAATCATAATATTTACCAACAAAAAGCATAACGAGCCACATTGTATTATGGATTACTTAACAGTCCATCGACAAACAATAGAAATTATGAATAAGCAATGCTATAGGCAGGAAAAAAAAATTACACATGGAAGTCTAATGCTATAGCCAGGAAAAGATCACACATGGATGTCTATAAGTAGACTTTACATGATTTATACACATAAAATGTCAATATACCACACATATAAATATTCTCTTTTATAATTAAATACCACAAACACCACATAAAAGAGCATATATCAAAATGAACAACATAGATTTCAACAAAGGTTTGACGATTATGATCGACTTCATTAGGGAAATTGCTAACATACTTGAAGCAATTCAATCAAGAATAAAGGAAAGTTTTAGCATCGCCGAAAATATCATACTATACATAACAAATCATCCTGACGATGTTGACGTCCAAACACTTCGTAACATGTTTGAGAAAGCAAAAACAGAAGATCAGTCCATGCAGGACAACATCTCTTTCATGTGGGGATAAATCCACAAAAGAACCGGAAAGTACAAACGCACGATAAAAGACACAACCACCGACTAAACACCCGGTTTCCTACTTTAAAAATATTACACTATCTATGTAGATACAACAATGTAACAGGAGGTGTAACCGTTGCAATGTTTATAAATAAACTTACTTTATCTATTAAAAGACGTCTAAATATTAAAACAATCCAAACGTATTAAATTATGAATGACTAACTTCCAACCACACTTGTGCATATCAAAAACACGTAATCAACTAACAAATTACTCATCACACGCCATGTACAACACTTGTCAGCTAACATTAAAAACATTAATTAAAAAAACACTATAAATCCAATATTCGACTACAAACACAACCACAGTCCGTACAAAACTACCAACAAAAAAAACCACTACACCATGAAACACTCCAAAGTTGAACACATGATCAACACTATACTCCATCAGAAAAAACAAATGACGAAAAGTATTCGTACACTAAAACGCGACATTAGATCAGCCAAAGCTATCCAAGAAAATCTAGCAAAAACGTTAAGGGAAGCGCCACACTTTCTAAACTACGCAATCTCACCCCAAATATTGGACACCGAGGATGCTTTCAACACAAAAGAAAACAACATAGTCGTTGCATTGGAGGAAGAGATTAATGAAACGATCACAACACTAAAGAAAGTCCTAGATAATCTTCCGGTGAAGTAAATATTTATTTCAAGTTTTTATCTTATGACGCATATAATGTTTTAACGATGTAACTTTAAGTGATTATGCTTCAATGAAAAAAAAAATTTATGGCTTTCATGTACGTTTTTATACATACTTTTCTATTATACTAACACAACACTACAATACATGCACAAAGCAAATCGTCAACAATCTGAAACGACGGCTATACGTTACATCATACATCATTACTTCTCGAAAACTAACAGTTACATTACACACCCAACAACCAAATTAAATACAAAATTCTATATTTAAAAAGCATCGTCGCCCTTCAAGATTTCCAAACCACCGCAATCCACATTCCAGATACAAGTTACTCAACAAATATGAAGCCGCAACAGATGGAAAGCATCCTAACCAACCTCATTGCTCACTATGAGGCTGAAAAGCTATCACTCAAAAACATGCAAGATGAATGTTGGGAACACAAAAAATACAAGAGCGAACTCATGACAGAGATGGACTCCAAACCATCATATGAAAACTACCTAGAGATGTAGAAGCTGTTGTTGGACAACAAGTATATGACTGCAAAATTGTTGAAGGTCATGCAAGAAATGGAAAAGAAATATGAGGAACTTATCAACAATGTCAAAAAAATATCAAAAACCTCCCCAAAGACAAACATCAATACGTCTAATATGTTTCGTTGTCATATAATCTTTTGATATGTTGTTGTCTTCAACTATTTACTTTCCTAAATCTCTATGTAAGACGTATCCAAAAAAACCTATGTATGTTAACTATATGTTTATCAATATAACAGTATGTTCCAGTAGTACATATACAAGTTGAAAGAACCAAATTTTTTTTTTGAATCAACACCAACGGGCGCGCATGATTCCATCTAGTTAATATGAATTCACAAATGAAATGTATTATCTACATTAATATACATATACATTAATTAATATATTAATAGAAACAGGAATTTAAAAATAGAAAGTTATTAAGTACATTAATTAATATATTTATAGAATTAATTAATATAAGGTGACATTTAATAGGTGAGATTTCAATAAAAAAGAAAAAAAACTATAAAACTGACAAGTGGATATTAAATAATTCAAAAAAATCTAGATAATGACAAATGTCAAAATGAAGGAGGAGAGGACATGTGGCAAAATCATAATATTTACCAACGAAAAGCATAACAAGCCAGGTTGTATTATGGACTACTTGACAGTCCCTCGACAAACAATAGAATGTATGAATAAGCAATGCTATAGGCAGGAAAAAAATTACACATCGAAGTCTAATGCTATAGCCAGGAAAACATCACACATAGATGTATATAAGTAGACTTTACATGATTTATACACATAAACTGCCAATATACCACACATACAAAGTTACAGGTTTCTATAGGTATTTTACGGTGCCGACTAATTCCCTATCGCCTTAGTTGTTGGAAAGGTTCACCGGTATGATTGCTTTGCTTAGCAATATAACCCGAGAAAATGGTTTGATCGAAGGGCACCACTACGAGCTCGTGGTGATCATATTAGGTCATGGTCGTTGTATTGGATACATCATCCTCCTAGAGGTTCGGATACGAGGTAGTTCCAAGCATTAGGTCGATACTAGACTTGACTAGACGTTCGGAGGGAATTCTCGAGAATTTTCGGGAAAGGCATCGGGGAAAGAGTTGCAGACTTCTCGTTTCCCGAATATCACACGGATGAGGAATGCATGGGAAACTTTCTAAGCTTTGATACACGAAGATGCAAAGGTTGGGTTTAGGTTTGATGCCGAGAATCATGAGAGTCGGGTCAGAAGAAAGATTCGGGCGGACGACCCTTTCGAGAACAAGAATAACAGCATGAATGAGACTCAGTCATTCCATGCCTAGATTGCATCAAAGCTTTCCATGAAAAGTTTATCATTAGATCGAATGGAAAGGAATAATTATCCGGATTGAGGATACGATCTATAGGTATGACGTTAACATTCTCTTTCTCACTGGTTGGTTATCTCGACGGTACACGTTTCAATTACTAACGAAGGGTTTAGTTTAGAAAGATATTTTGAATGAATGGTTAGCAAATTCTTTCAGCATTAGAATCAAAAAGGATCACAGGTACAAGATTTATCGAGAAGAAGTATACCTGTGGCAACGGTGGGATCGGCGGCTGTCCTTTCTTGCCCCATAGTTAGGACTCTCCCGGTGTTGCCAGACGTTACTGTCTTTGGACAGTTTCGCTTATAATGCCCGACCTCTCCACAGCTGTAGCAGGTTTGACCGATACCAGCTCCGGAAGCTTGACTAGTTGACGGGGTTGGGGTTTTGCAGGTTCGTGCAAGGTGACATTCCTGGCCACAACTTCTACAGAACTTTACACGACAAGGGCCAGGGATGCGATGGTGGTAGTTACATCGATCACACCACGGGAGGATACCGACATATCCGGTGACAGGTACTTGGGATGTGGAATTGACAATAGAAACAACAGCAGGAATAGTGGCAACGTGGACTGCCACTATTTGCTGTTTCTTCGAGGGTTCTGGGGAAGACTGACTCTTCTTCTTCTTTCTCCAAAACTTTCTTTTCTCGCCACTCTTTACTGTTGGCTCGGGAGTGGTGTCTGCTTCTTCTTGGTTATCATTGTGATCAATCAGGGTTTGCGCGAGACATTTAGCGCTGTCATAGGTATCCGGCTTCGCCGCTATAACGTTCCCTTTTGTTGGTTGGGTTAATCCCCAGATGAACCTCTCTACCTTTTTGCTCTCCGGGGTAACCATTCCCGGACAAAGCAGTGCTAAGTCATCAAATCTGGATGTGTAGGCGGCGATATCGGAACCTTTCATCTTCAGGTTCCATAGCTCATGTTCCAGCTTCTGGATTTCACCCCGAGGGCAATACTCCGCACGTAGTAGTTCCTTCATAACTTCCCATCCCATAGCATTGGCTACAGGTAAAGTCAGGGATTTGACTCGGACGTTCCACCAAGTCAAAGCCTTATCGGTGAGCGTACAGGCGGCAAATTTTACCTTGTCGGATTCCGAACAGGCACAAAGATTTCAACAAAGGTTTGACGATTATGATTGACTTCATTAGGAAATTGCTGACATACTTGAAGCAATTCAATCCAGATTAGAGGAATGTTTCAGCATCGACGAAAATATCATACTATACATAACAAATCATCCTGACGATGTTGATGTCCAAACACTCTGTAACATGTTTGAGAAGGCAAAAACACAAGATCAGTCCATGCAGGACAACATCTATTTCATGTGGGGATCAATCCACAAAAGAATCGGAAAGTACAAACGCACGATGAAACACACAACCACCGACTAAACACCCGGATTCCTACTTTAAAAATATTAGACGATCTATGTAGATACAACAATGTAACAGGATGTGTAATCGTTGCAATGTTTATAAATAAACTTACTTTATCTATTAAAAGACGTCTAAATATTAAAACACTCCATACGTATTAAATTATGAATGCCTAACTTCCAACCACACTTGTGCATATAAAAAACACGTAATCAACTAACAAATTACTCGTCACACGCCATGTACAACACTTGTCAGCTAACATTAAAAACAATAATTAAAAAAGCACTATAAATCCAATATTCGACTGCAAACACAACCACAGTCCGTACAAAACTAACAACAAAAAAAACCCACTACACGATGAAACTCTCCGAAGTTGAAAACATGATCAACACTATACTCCATCAGAAAAAACAAATGACGAAAAGTATTCGTACACTAAAACGCAACATTAGAGTAGCCAAAGCTATCCAAGAAAATCTAGCAACAACGTTAACGGAAGCGCCACACTTTCTAAATTACGCAATCTCAGCCCAAATATTGGACACTAAGGATGCTTTCAACACAAAAGCAAACAACATAGTCGTCACATTGGAGGAAGAGATTAATGAAACCATCACAACACTAAAGAAAGTCCTAGATAATCTTCCGATGAAGTAAATATTTATTTCAAGTTTTTATCTTATGACGCATATATTGTTTTAACGATGTAACTTTAAGTTATTATGCTTCTATGAAAAAAAATATTTTATGGCTTTAATGTACGTTTTTATACATACTTTTCTATTATACTAAAACAACACTGCAATACATGCACACAACAAATCGTCAACAATCTGAAACGACGGCTATGCGTTACATCATACGTCATTACTTCTCGAAAACTAACAGTTACATTACACACCCAACAAGCAAATTAAATACAAAATTCTATATTTAAAAAGCATCGTCGCCCTTCAAGATTTCCAAACCACCGCTATCCACATTCCAGATACAAGTTACTCAACAAATATGAAGTCGCAACAGATGGAAAGCATCCTAACCAACCTCATTGCTCACTAGGAGGCTGAAAAGCTATCACTCAAAAACATGCAAGATGAATGTTGGGAACACAAAAAATACAAGAGCGAACTCATGACAGAGATGGACTCCAAACCATCATCTGAAAACTACCTGGAGATGCAGAAGCTGTTGTTGGACAACAAGTATAAGCCTGCAAAATTGTTGAAGGTCATTCAAGAAATGGAAAAGAAATATGAGGAGCTTATCAACTATGTCAAAAAAGATATCAAAAACCTCCCCGAAGACAAACATCCATACGTCTAATATGTTTCTTTGTCTTATAATCTTTTGATATGTTGCTGTCTTCAACTATTTACTTTCCTAAATCTCTATGTAAGACATATCCCAAAAAACCTATGTATGTTAACCATATGTTTATCAATATAACAGTATGTTCCAGTAGTACATATACAAGTTGAAAGAACAAAAAAAAAATTTGAATCAACGCCAACGAGCGCCATGATTCCATCTTGTTATTATGAATTCACTAATGAAATGTATTATCTACATTAATTAATATATTAATAGAAACAAGAATTTAAAAATAGAAAGTTATTAAATTACATTAATTAATATATTTATAGAATTAATTAATATAAGGTGACATTTAATAGGTGAGATTTGAATAAAAAAGAAAAAAAACTATAAAAATGACAAGTGGATATTAAATAATTCAAAAAGATCTAGAAAATGGCAAGTGTCAAAATGAAGGAGGAGAGGACATGTGGCAAAATCATAATATTTACCAACGAAAAGCATAACGAGCCACGTCGTATTATGGATTACTTGACAGTCCCTCGACAAACGATAGAATGTATGAATAAGCAATGCTATAGGCAGGAAAAAAATTACGCATGGAAGTCTAATGCTATAGCCAGGAAAACATCACACATGGATGTCTATAAGTAGACTTTACAAAATTTATACACATAAACTGCCAATATACCACACATATAAATAGTTTCTTTTATAAATATACACCACATAAAAGAGCATATATATATATATATATATATATATATATATATATATATATATATATATATATATAACAAAATGAATAACAAAGATTTCAACAAAGGTTTGGAGATTATGATCGACTTCATTAGGGAAATTGCTGACATACTTGAAGCAATTCAATCCAGACTAGAGGAATGTTTCAGCATCGACGAAAATATCATACTATACATAACATATCATCC
Source organism: Lactuca sativa (assembly GCF_002870075.4). NCBI lineage: Eukaryota > Viridiplantae > Streptophyta > Magnoliopsida > Asterales > Asteraceae > Lactuca > Lactuca sativa. Next base: position 182,633,879 of record NC_056623.2, read on the forward strand.
TGACGATGTTGAAGTCCAAACACTCCGTAATATGTTTGAGAAAGCAAAAACAGAAGATCAGTCCGTGCAGGACAACATCTATTTCATGTGGGGATCAATCCACAAAAGATTCGGAAAGTACAAACGCACGATGAAAGACACAACCACCGACTAAACACCCGGTTTCCTACTTTAAAATTATTAGACGATCTATGTAGATACAACAATGTAACAGGAGGTGTAATCGTTGCAATGTTTATAAATAAACTTACTTTATCTATTAAAAGACGTCTAAATATTAAAACAATCCAAACGTACTAAATTATGAATGCCTAACTTCCAACCACACTTGTGCATATCAAAAACACGTAATTAACTAACAAATTACTCGTCACACGCCATGTACAACACGTGTCAGCTAACATTAAAAACATTAATTAAATAAACACTATAAATCCAATATTCGACTGCAAACACAACCACAGTTCGTACAAAACTACCAACAAAAAAAACCCACTACACCATGAAACACTTCGAAGTTGAACACATGATCAATACTATACTCCATCAAAAAAAACAAATGACAAAAAGTATTCGTACACTAAAACGCAACATTAGATCAGCCAAAGCTATCCAAGAAAATCTTGCATAAACATTAACGGAAGCGCCACACTTTCTAAACTACGCAATCTCGGCCCAAATATTGGACACCGAGGACGCTTTCAACACAAAAGCAAACAACACAGTCGTTACATTGGAGGAAGAGATTAATGAAACCATCACAACACTAAAGAAAGTCCTAGATAATCTTCCGGTGAAGTAAATATTTATTTCAAGTTTTTATCTTATGACGCTTATAATGATTTAACGATGTAACTTTAAGTTATTATGCTTCTATGAAAAAAATATTTTATGGCTTTAATGTAAGTTTTTATACTTACTTTTCTATTATACTAAAACAACACTACAATACATGCACAAAGCAAATCGTCAACAATCTGAAACGACGGCTATACGTTACATCATACATCATTACTTCTCGAAAGTTAACAGTTACATAAAACACCCAACAACCAAATTAAATACAAAATTCTATATTTAAAAAGCATCGTCGCCCTTCAAGATATTCAAACCACCACTATCCACATTCCAGATACAAGTTACTCAACAAATATGAAGCGGCAACAGATGGAAATCATCCTAACCAACCTTATTGCTCACTATGAGGCTGAAAAGCTATCACTCAAAAACATGCAAGATGAATGCTGGGAACACAAAAAATACAAGAGTGAACTCATGACAGAGATGGACTCCAAACCATCATCTGAAAACTACCTGGAGATGCAGAAGCTGTTGTTGGACAACAAGTATAAGACTACACAATTGCTGAAGGCCATGCAAGAAATGGAAAAGAAATATGAGGAGCTTATCAACAATGTCAAAAAAGATATCAAAAACCTCCCCGAAGACAAACATCCATACGTCTAATATGCTTCTTTATCTTATAATCTTTTGATATGTTGCTGTCTTCAACTATTTACTTTCCTAAATCTCTATGTAAGACGTATCCAAAAAAAACCTATGTATGTTAACTATATGTTTATCAATATAACGGTATGTTCGAGTAGTACATATACAAGTTGAAAGAACCAAAAAAAAATTTGAATCCGCACCAACGGGCGCGCATGATTCCATTTAGTTAATATGAATTCACAAATGAAATGTATTATCTACATTAATATACATATACATTAACTAATATATTAATAGAAAGAGGAATTTAAAAATAGAAAGTTATTAAGTACATTAATTAATATATTTATAGAGTTAATTAATATAAGGTGACATTTAATAGTTGAGATTTGAATAAAAAAGAAAAAAAACTATAAAAATGACAAGTGGATATTAAATAATTCAAATAGATCTAGAAAATGACAAGTGTCAAAATGAAGGAGGAGAGGACATGTGGCAAAATCATAATATTTACCAACGAAAAGCATAACGAGCCACGTTGTATTATGGATTACTTGATAGTCCCTCGACAAACAATAGAATGTATGAATAAGCAATGCTATAGGCAGGAAAAAAATTACGCATGGAAGTCTAATGTTATAGCCAGGAAAACATCACACATGGATGTCTATAAGTAGACTTTACAAAATTTATACACATAAACTGCCAATATACCACACATATAAATAGTCTCTTTTATAAATAAATACCACAAACACCACATAAAAGTGCATATATATATATATATATATATATATATATATATATATATATATATCAAAATGAACAACAAAGATTTCAACAAAGGTTTGACGATTATGATCGACTTCATTAGGGAAATTGCTGACATACTTGAAGCAATTCAATCCAGATTAGAAGAAAGTTTCAGCATCGACGGAAATATCATACTATACATAACAAATCATCCTGACGATGTTGATGTCCAAACACTCCGTAACATGTTTGAGAAAGCAAAAACACAAGATCAGTCAATGCAGGACAACATCTATTTCATGTGGGGATCAATCCACAAAAGAATCGGAAAGTACAAACACACGATGAAAGACACAACCACCGACTAAACACCCGGTTTCCTACTTTAAAAATATTAGACGATCTATGTAGATACAACAATGTAACAGGAGGTGTAATCGTTGCAATGTTTATAAATAAACTTACTTTATCTATTAAAAGACGTCTAAATATTAAAACACTCCGAACGTATTAAATTATGAATGCCTAACTTCCAACCACACTTGTGCATATCAAAAACACGTAATCAACTAACAAATTACTCGTCACACGCCATGTACAACACTTGTCAGCTAACATTAAAAACATTAATTAAAAAAACACTATAAATCCAATATTCGACTGCAAACACAACCACAGTCCTAGATAATCTTCCGATGAAGTAAATATTTATTTCAAGTTTTTATCTTATGACGCATATAATGTTTTAACGATGTAACTTTAAGTTATTATGCCTCTATGAAAAAAAAAATTATGGGTTTAATGTAAGTCCAAAAACTCCGTGACATGTTCGAGAAAGCAAAAACAGAAGATCAGTCCATGCAGGACAATTTTTTTTGAATAGTTCATATACAAGTTGAAAGAACCAAATTTTTTTTGAATCAACGCCAACGGGCGCGCATGATTCCATCAAGTTAATATGAATTCACAAATGAAATGTATTATCTACATTAATATACATATACATTAATTAATATATTAATAGAAATATGAATTTAAATATAGAAAGTTATTAAGTACATTAATTAATATATTTAGAGAATTAATTAATATAAGGTGACATTTAATAGGTGAGATTTCAATAAAAAATAAAAAAAAAACTATAAAAATGACAAGTGATTATTAAATAATTCAAAAAAAATCTAGAAAATGACAAATGTCAAAATGTAGGAAGAGAGGACATGTGGCAAAATCATAATATTTACCAACGAAAAGCATAACAAGCCACGTTGTATTATGGATTACTTGACAGCCCTTCGACAAACAATAGAATGTATGAATAAGCAATGCTATAGGCAGGAAAAAAATTACACATGGATGTCTAATGCTATAGCCAGGAAAACATCACACATGGATGTCTATAAGTAGACTTTACATGATTTATACACATAAACTGCCAATATACCACACATATAGATAGTCTCTTTTATAAATAAATACCACAAACACCACATAAAAGAGCATATATATATATATATATATATATATATATATATATATATATATATATATATATATATATATATCAAAATGAGCTACAAAGATTTCAACAAAGGTTTGACGATTATGATCGACTTCATTAGGGAAATTGCTGACATACTTGAAGCAATTCAATCCATATTAGAGGAAAGTTTCAGCATCGACGAAAAGATCATACTATACATAACAAATCATCCTGACAATGTTGACGTCCAAACACTCCGTAACATGTTTGAGAAAGCAAAAACAGAAGATCAGTCCATGCAGGACAATCTTTTTTGAATAGTACATATACAAATTGAAAGAACCAAATTTTTTTTGAATCAATGCCTACGGGCGCGCATGATTCCATCTAGTTAATATGAATTCACAAATGAAATGTATTATCTACATTAATATACATATACATTAATTAATATATTAATAGAAACATGAATTCAAAAATAGAAAGTTATTAAGTACATTAATTAATATATTTAGAAAATTAATTAATATAAGGTGACATTTAATAGGTGAGATTTCAATAAAAAATAAAAAAAAAACTATAAAAATGACAAGTGATTATTAAATAATTCAAAAAAAATCTAGAAAATGACAAATGTCAAAATGAAGGAGGAGAGGAAATGTGCCAAAATCATAATATTTACCAACGAAAAGCATAACAAGCCATGTTGTATTATGGATTACTTGACAGCCCCTCGACAAACAATAGAATGTATGAATAAGCAATGCTATAGGCAGGAAAAAAATTACACATGGATGTCTAACGCTATAGCCAGGAAAACATCACACATGGATGTCTATAAGTAGACTTTACATGATTTATACACATAAACTGCCAATATACTACACATAAAAATAGTCTCTTTTATAAATAAATACCACAAACACCATATAAAAGAGCATATATATATATATATATATCAAAATGAGCTACAAAGATTTCAACAAAGGTTTGACGATTATGATCGACTTCATTAGGGAAATTGCTGACATACTTGAAGCAATTCAATCCAGATTAGAGGAAAGTTTCAGCATCAACGAAAATATCATACTATACATAACAAATCATCCTAACGATGTTGACATCCAAACACTCCGTGACATGTTTGAGAAAGCAAAAACAGAAGATCAGTCCATGCTGGACAACATCTCTTTCATGTGGGGATTAATCCACAAAAGAATCGGAAAGTACAAATGCACGATGAAAGACACAACCACCGACTAAACACCCGGTTTCCTGCTTTAAAAATATTAGACGATCTATGTAGATGCAACAATGTAACAGGAGGTGTAATCGTTGCAATGTTTATAAATAAACTTACTTTATCTATTAAAAGACGTCTAAATATTAAAACAATCCAAACGTATTAAATTATGAATGCCTAACTTCCAACCACACTTGTGCATATCAAAAACACGTAATCAACTAACAAATTGCTCATCACACGCTAGGTACAAAATGTGACAACCCAAAACTTTTATCTTGTATCGCGTAGCCAATTCAATCAATGTTAAACTTGTTCTGTTGACTTCTTGCACTGTTTAAGGGTTCATTTAAGTGTTCTAAGCTTGAGTAAGACCAAGGTTGAGTTTAGGAATGCGTCATGAAGTCATAGGGTGACAAAACCGGGCCATACACACCCTTAGGGGGAGTGTACGGCCATACACATGGGTGTGCGGCCGCACACTCACCTCTTGACCGCACACTCCATTCTAGGCAGCACACCCACCTCTATATAAAGAGTAGCCCCCTTTCCTTTCATTCCTTTGACACCTTGGCAACACAGAACACTTTTCCTCTCAAGCTTCTTCAACCACAAACCCTCCAAAGCTTCAAGAACGTGAGTAATTCATCCCCTAACTTGTTGTTCATGAAAGACCACTCTATCTAAGATTTAAGTGTGCAATATTCGTCATGTTCTTCGTGTTTGGAAGTGAGTGCGGCCGCACACCCCTTTCAGGTGGCCGCACACTCTTAAAACACCCTCCAAAGTGAGAGTTTGACTTCCATACTCGAGATAGACATGACCCTAGCCTTATTGCACCTTGGAATTGACATTTGGACATATTCATGTGGGGTGTACGACCACACACACCTGTGTACAGCCGCACACACCCTTGTGCGGCAACACACTCCCATGTGCGATGACACCGTTATCCTAGGGCCGCAAACCCACTTTCTAGAACCCTTAACTTGCACCACAAATGAGTATAGACCAAGAACACTTCGTGGATACAAGTATGGACCTTGAGAACACTTTAAAGGCATCATCTTTCATGAGTGTACGACCGCACACACACTCAAGGTGGCCATACACTCCCCTCATGCAACCCTACAAGGTCCTATCACTTAGTGCAAGTAGTTCCAAGTCCCTAGAGTGTTTTTCCATCACATCTAGTGGTGAAATACCTTCATTTGACTCTTTTATGTGTCATTATGTGTTAATTAGGATCAAATCGTTTTCAAGGCTTCACTTGAGCACCCAGCTTTCCGTATCGATCCTTCAATCAAACCACTTACCCGAGGCGAGTTCATACCCCTACATTTTCCGTGTTTTAATGTTTTCAGGGGGTGAATACAAGCCAAACTCAAAGTATTTTATTAAGTTTTAAACTTATTAATACAGTCCAACGATTTCCACGTTTAATAACATATTCAAATATTTTATCCCTTTTTGGTAATATGTTGAGCATAAGGGAAACTTTTATTTTGGAAATCTAACTTCATAACTTTCAGAAAGTTTTTTACAAAACATTATCCAATTCAACTCTAATAAACTATAATGGGTATAGTTTGGGATAACCCTCTAAGTAGTTCCTACCAAATAAGATTTCATGGATGAATATGTATAAACTCTGACAAATTTAGTTTATGTTATATATTTTCTCAGGAGTATAAAGTACATTTATTCAAGGATAATTACTGTTTTATACTGTCTCTAGCTTTTAAACTAGATTATACATAATTGTGAGTCTCTACTTCAATACTGTACCCTTAGGTGTACATGGATAAATCCTTTTAGTATAACCCGAGTCTCCTGGAGGGAGAGCGTGATATTTGTGAATAGATCTATTCGGGACTGACAATCCCACACCTGAACTGCTAGCTACAGTTAGGTGGGCACGCCTGAGGTGAACAAATTTCATTTAGCCTAACGCCTGAAGAACGTTATAAAGGTCTCTAGGTCATATCAAGTATGGTTATACGACTCGCAGATAAGTATAAACTAACTTTGGTTTACAGACTCTACTCTTCATTTGTTTTATTTTGAGTAATAAAACTACTTTCATATATGTACTGATAGTAATCAGGGATTTCTAAACTCGCAACTCTACCTCTAGGACGAATAACCTGTTTTTAGGGAAATATATGGGATTTCCCAGAATATCACCGGCATTTCTAAAACCGATGATTTATTTTTATACTGATAGATACTCTTTCAACACCACTTTTCATAAGAAAATATAAGATTTTCTTGAGGAACACTTTTCAAAGAATTCAAAGAACATTTTCCACAAAAAATTAAATGCTTATGAACTAACCAGCTTTATGCTGATACTCTTTCAAACTGCTTGTATTCTCAGGAATCAATAGACAGACACTTCTTGGATTAGAGGAGCCGGAGCAATAAGAGTCATGTTTTTATATTTTACATACTTTTGGTGTATTTATAACTAGTTTTCAGTCTGATGTAAACATTTTTCATATATATATATATATATATATATATATATATATATATATATATATATATATATTCATTGTAATGGTTGTGATACTATGATTGCTATTGTACAATGGTTGTGATGCTAAACATGATGTCCTCCACCCCGAGACGTTTCCGCCATACTGGTTTCGGGGGTGTGACACAACACATGTCAGCTAATATTAAAAACATTAATTAAAAAAACATTGTAAATCCAATATTCGACTGCAAACACAACCACAGTCCGTACAAAACTACCAACAAAAAAAATCTCACTACACCATGAAACACTCCGAAGTTGAACACATGATCAACACTATACTCCATCAGAAAAAACAAATGACGAAAAGTATTCGTACACTAAAACGCAACATTAGAGTAGCCAAAGCTATCCAAGAAAATCTAGCAACAACGTTAACGGAAGCGCCACACTTTCTAAATTACGCAATCTCAGCCCAAATATTGGACACTAAGGATGCTTTCAACACAAAAGCAAACAACATAGTCGTCACATTGGAGGAAGAGATTAATGAAACCATCACAACACTAAAGAAAGTCCTAGATAATCTTCCGATGAAGTAAATATTTATTTCAAGTTTTTATCTTATGACGCATATATTGTTTTAACGATGTAACTTTAAGTTATTATGCTTCTATGAAAAAAAATATTTTATGGCTTTAATGTACGTTTTTATACATACTTTTCTATTATACTAAAACAACACTGCAATACATGCACACAACAAAGCGTCAACAATCTGAAACGACGGCTATGCGTTACATCATACGTCATTACTTCTCGAAAACTAACAGTTACATTAAACACCCAACAACTAAATTAAATACAAAATTCTATATTTAAAAAGCACCGTCGCCCTTCTAGATTTCCAAACCACCACTATCCACATTCCAGATACATGTTACTCAACAAATATGAAGCCGCAATAGATGGAAAACATCCTAGCCAACCTCATTGCTCACTATAAGGCTGAAAAGCTATCACTCAAAAACATGCAAGATGAATGCTGGGAACACAAAAAATACAAGAGCGAACGCATACGTCTAATATGTTTCTTTGTCTTATAATCTTTTGATATGTTGTTGTCTTCAACTATTTACTTTCCTAACTCTCTATGTAAGATGTATCCAAAAAACCCATGTATGTTAACTATATGTTTATCAATATAACGATATGTTCCAGTAGTACATATACAAGTTGAAAGAACGAAATTTTTTTTTTTGAATTAGCGCCAACGGACGTGCATGATTCCATCTAGTTAATATGAATTCACAAATGAAATGTATTATCTACATTAATATACATATACATTAATTAATATATTAATTGAAAAAGAAATTTAAAAATAGAAAGTTATTAAGTACATTAATTAATATATTTATAGAATTAATTAATATAAGGTGAGATTTGAATAAAAAAGAAAAAACTATAAAAATGATAAGTAGATATTAAATAATTCAAAAAAATGTAGAAAATGACAAGTGTCAGGTGTTTGACTTAGCTTTTCACAGCCAAAAGTCTTTTTTGTAAAAGAAAAAAAACAAAAAGATGTTTGACAAACTAATAACTTTTGAAGTTTTAATACAAGAAAAAACAACTTTTTGGAAAAGTCAGGAAATCTTGACTTTTTGTAACTTTTTGAAAAAATTCTTTTGAGCTTTTAAAAGTTAAGCCAAACACTCCCCTCCAACCGAAGGAGAAGAAGACATATAACAAAATCATTTTTATTTATTAGGGTAGATTTTATAATCAATTCAAATAAATTATCTACCGATATTAAAACTTATTTATTTCATTGCTAGGTATAACTGTTGTAACATATCCCAACAACAAAAATATCCCGTATTGTTCTGGAATTTTCTCAATCCCTTTTATATCGCAGAATTGGTAGCATCAAAGATTTTGACGATTAATTTCAAAAGTTCAAAAGTTGAGACCTATTTCATTAATCGTCTGGGTGTTTTCCTATTTGGAAGCCAGAGAAACGGGTCAAGTACACACGAAACCAGAAACCGTCCCACTTCGTCGCTTATTATTCTACGAACGGGAAAGGGAAAAGAAAGAAAAGCAGAGGGAGGGATCTATACAAATCTGAAATTAGTTTTGAGTAAGAGATTGTGAATATGTCTGGATACAGAGCTGAGGATGACTACGATTACCTTTTCAAGGTGGTTTTGATTGGCGACTCCGGTGTTGGAAAATCCAACTTACTTTCACGATTCACTAGGAATGAGTTTAGCCTCGAGTCCAAATCCACCATCGGTGTTGAGTTCGCTACAAGAAGCTTGAATGTTGACAGCAAGGTCATCAAAGCTCAGATTTGGGACACTGCCGGACAAGAAAGGTATAATTTCTCTCATTTTTACTCAGATCTTGCTTTTCCCTTCTGTTTTTGTTTTTGATTTTTGATTTTTGAATTAGGTTTATATTTGAATTTCGGTTTCGGTCTATTGGGTTCTCTTGATGAAGTTAAACAAACAGTAGTAATATGACTTGGTAGGGCCTAATCGGTGTAGAGTAGATTGAAAGATGTGATGAACATCTTGAATTAAAAATCAGATTGAATATTCACTGTGATTCTGCTTAAAACTTTGATTATCTTTCATCCTTATTGTATAAGTAATAAGAGTAAATTTAAAAATTTTAAGATCACTAAAATTCTTATACACCAGAATATCTTATCTGACTATAAGTTGTTTCCATTAGTAGTTTTAACATCTGTTCAACAATGTATTTTATTATATATCTTTTATGTGATTTTTCATGATTCTTTTAATCAAGGGGATACAGATATTTGGATATTTGAATATATAAAAACAATACGTATATTGTATAAATCAAAATCTGTTAGCATGTGCCAAATATGGATGCGAATGTTACATTTTGAGATAATGTACTTAATGGGGACATGACTTAATCACGTAAGCTATATATGAGTGTTTCTTTTTTACTTAATGCAGAAAGAATGACTTAATAGAGAAGGTCACGGAAATGAGGCTTTCTCATTAGGTCCTAACCTTTTTTTTAGAATTCCCCTAATTTATTTTCTCCTTCCAATATCAAAGTGTGCTGTCATTTTCTCAAATATACATCTATTTTAAAAAAACATTTCTCTAGATGACACTTTATCCAACACTTAAAGGGGGAAAAGCATGTTATTATATGTTACGCCATTTCCATGGGTTCATTACTTCAATTGAAAATGGAGCAACATCACTAGATGATTTGAACACCCATTCCAATTTTCAAATATAAAAGCATGAATTATTTTGAATTTAGTTAGTGAGAGTAGAGTTAGATGCAAACATTAGTTGGATACTATGGTTTCTGATATTGATAGGCATAGAGCCCCAATGGTGGTATTCACCTTGTAACCAATAGAAATAACTGGCCACATGACGCAATTTTTAGACTTTTTATTAAAAACTTGGTCTTCTCTCTCTCTCTCTCTCTCTCTCTCTCTCTCTCTCCTGGTACATTTATTAAATGTCTGTCTTTTTCATATAAAGTGTTTTGCATTCACATGATTAAAACTCTTATAGATGCTAAAGAGGCCTTTGGTTGATGGATCTTGTGGGATTTGATCGGATTCGGAATTGAAAATTATCCAATTTTACAAATGAGTCAGGAAATTGTTTCTGGTGGTATTCACAAAATCTTTAGACATATGGATTTCAACATTTCCTTAAAAAGCCAATGGAATTCTTTTCTAAGCATTTCCTCCTTGTTAAAAATTAGTCCAACACTCTTTTATTTTTTTAAAGGGGTAATTGTAATTTTTTACCCAAAAATAGTTTGAAAAAAGTAGGTGTAACAAAATTTTTAAGATAAGTATTCTTCAAAAATAGTATTTCCATCCTAGTATTGTAATTGTACTAAAGATAGTTTGTTGAAAAATATTCTGCAAAAATGAAATTGAATATGTAAATATTTCTGCAAGTATTTAAATTTATCTTCAAACATGTATTTATAAAACAAACAGTAATTTACAAGCAAAAAAAACCAATAAAGGGATATTTGAATATTAAGATTTTTTTTTTAATCTAAAAGTAGTTCTAGTACAATTTCGAAAAAAAAAATCTTCTAAAAAAGATAGCATTCCATGATTGCATCCTGATATGTACTAAAAAACGTTTTAAAAAAATTTCTTGAAAAGTTTTAATAAAAAAGGCAATTTAGATATTTTGCAATTACTTATAGTTTATTTTCAAATATCTATTTATGATACAAAAGATAATTTACAGAGAAATCAATAGAGGTCAAGTTAAATATTAATTTTTTTTATACATGAACGTAGTTTAAAAGAAAAATAGTTCTGACTAAACTCTTGTAAATAAATGTTTTGAAAGAACAAGCATTTTCATCCTAATATGTTTTAAAAGTAGTTTTGGAAACATCAGTGAATAATAAATGAAAGAAGGGTGATTTACATATTTTTGCAAGTATGTATAACTTATTTTCAAATATGTATTTTAAATACTAAGGGGCTCAGTTTTTATTTAAGTAAAGTAACTAAGGGGCTCAGTTTTTATTATATAAAAATTCAATAAATAACAATCTGAATATTCATAATTTACGTTTTTTTTTTACATAGAAATAGTTACAAAATAGTAGATATAGTAATTTTTTTTTTCAAAAATAGCATTTTGATCATAAATGTTTTTTTTTTTTTAAAAGTTCTGTCAGTAAGAAATTAATAAAAGAGTGATATATATATATATATATATATATATATATATATATATATATATATATATATATATATATATATATATATATATATGCATGTGTTTTTATTTATTTTAAAGCTGCCACTAGCAAAGCAACAAAAGTTTACAGAAAAAAATAGAAAAGGGGGATTCTGACATTTATCATGCTTACATACCAAATCCTATCGTGTGACATGCTCCTTTCCATTCCCTTTGATGCCAATTAAATACTTGAAAGAAACATAATTTTTAACGAAATACATGTGTTTAATAGATTTTAGTTATTATAACTAGCGGTAGATTCTTAAACATTCAGAAAAAGTAAAATAGGTTTTTATGCTCTCAAGTGGAAGTAATTAAAAATTATATTTATGGTTGCTACTTGTTTTTCTTATAGCAAATTTAATGCTGTTATGAATGTGAAACTGAGAATATTAGTGTGTTACTAATTAGTAATTAGTCTGTGTGGTACAAGCATATGAGCTCTTTTGTTATCTACGTCAATGTCGAAAGGGTAGGGCAGGGTATACATCCTGAACTGTTGGTGGGATATACAAAAAAGAATAAGTAAAAGTAATAATAATAATCAACAATGTTAAATCATGCCATTTCGATGCTCAAGTTTACATTTGACATGACTTATATATAAACCACATTCTGTTTCCCTCTTTTCAGTTTCTCTTGAACCTTTTTCTGTTCCATGAGCCTTAGGTTTGCTGGCTGCATTTGTTATGCTATGCGGGACTGAACAAACATTTTATTCGCACCCTATATTTACCATTGCCCTGCCAACATGTCACTTCTTGCATATTTCTTTTCTTTTTTATTGTTGCTATATTTTAAATATACGTATTTTTTTTCATATTTTGAATAGTCACTACTTACTTTACTCTAGTTATAAAAACATCCTTTTAATTTTGAGAAAGGACATCAATATGCTGAAGAATTTATGGGGAATGTAACTTTTCCATTTCAAATGTACACATATATAAATATTCCAAATTATAACACTATTTTAGTTAATATCTATCTTTTTATTTATAAAATAAATAGAGAAGTAATTTTGATTTCATGTTTTATTTAAATATTTTGTATTAACTTTTTTATTTATATGAATATTCCAAATTATACTCATGCTTTGTTTTAGATAAACAGTTTTAAATTATGTAACCTTTTAAATTTTAATATATATATAATTTATTTAATTGGTTCAAAATGACACCTTATTTGTTTTTTAAATTATATATATATATATATATATATATATATATATATATATATTAAACATCAACAATTTAATGGTGACAACATACACCACATGAAGCTGGCTTCATGTGGTGTGGGACATACATAGCTTCTGCATTCTATTCACTGTAGTTTATGTATTGTTTCATATAGATATTGAACTTTAAGTAGGAACCTAGCTGTTTGTTATTCCTTGGATATCAAGTTAAAGAGAGAAAAGAAATGGTCGTTTTACTTTTATAATCGTTTTATATATATATATTAGTTTAGCCCAATGAGAAAGAACCCTTTACCTAAGCTTTTCTGTTTTCAAGAGCAACTTGTATATATGCAGTGAAGGTTGCTTTGTAAATGACATTGCTTTAGCCAAATGAATTTTCCAAAATACAATGCTGTAACACGAAGAAATGAGAAACAAATAAATAAAAGTATGTTGCTTTTGACCCTTCTTTTTGTAAGAGTAACTTGCTTAAGTCTGTATATGTAGTGAAGATTGTTTTTTTGTTTTTGGATGGCATTGCTATAGTTAGATAGGTTTTCCAAAGTACAATGCTGTAAGAAGTATGCTATAACTAACAACTAAATAAAAGTATGTCAGGGTTTTTGCATTTAACTCTTGTCTCCATAAGAGTAACCTGTCTGAGTCTGTATATGCAGCAAATATTGATTTGTAATTGGACAACATTCTTCTCATAAACAAATAAATAATAATGGACGTTCCTTAACTTTTTTGATGCATTGATATAGAATAGATTTTTCAAAGTGTAGAGCTGCAATATTGAGAAATCAAAGTAGGATGCTATAATAAACAATAAAGAAAAGACAAAATTAAATAAATGATCCCCTAGTTTACCAAAAGTCACAACTTTAGTCCCTACAATTTTTTTTGACTAACATGATTCCTGTGGTTTCTAAAACTTGCATGGTTGGTCCATGAAATTGACTTCTTTGCCCCACCCCACCCCCACCCCCCCCCCCCCCCCCCCCCCCCCCCCTTTTTTTTTTTTTTTCTATTTGTTTCAACTTATTTTAATTAAAATTTAAAATAAAATAGATCTCCTTTCTTTCTTTTTGGTAGGAGCAAACCATCTCCTCTTTCTCTCTCTTCTCTTTATTCCTGAAATCGATGCTCCAACAGTTATCACCTTCTGATTTCTGGGGTGCAAAATCCTCTATGCCCTAGCTTCCTCCTCCCACCTCTCTCCTCTCCAGGATGTGGTCTGCAATCGAACCAGAAACAAAAATTTATTGGCATTTCTTGCATTTACCAATTAACTTGTCGGAATAATTGGATAGATTCTTGGAAGTATAATGTTGTAATTGGAAAAATGGAAGTTGGATACTATAACAAACCAATAGTTAGCTATTACTTGTATTTAACTCTTCATTTTATAAGAGTAAATTGTCTAGTTGCCTGAATTCGTATATGCAGGCATCACAGTTGCAAGCGTGCTATAATAATGAAGATTATTGAAATGACAACTATGTAATAGGAAAGGAAGGAATGAAAGTAGGATGATGTAATAAACAAACAAATAAAAGTACATTGCTATTTCTTGGGTATACTATTCGTATGTCCCAATCCATGTAGAAATAATGCAGGTATCATGAAATTAAAAGTTTAGTTTGATAGGAAGAAATGAAAGTAGGATGCTATGGTTATAATAAATACAAAAAAAGTACATTCTTGTATTCTTTATTTGTAAAAGTACATTCTTGTATTCTTTATTTGTAAGAGTGAATCCATATATAACAAATACAAACAAAAGATGAGGAAGGAATGAAAGTAGGATGCTATAATACTAATAAAGAAAGAAAGAAGTGACAGAGGTAGAGTGGTATGTGTTGCAGATATCGTGCAATTACAAGTGCGTACTACCGAGGAGCAGTAGGAGCACTGCTGGTGTACGATGTGACAAGATATCCGACATTTGAGAACGTGGAGCGGTGGTTAAAGGAGTTGCGGGACCACACGGATCCAAATATCGTGGTGATGCTTATCGGGAACAAATCCGATCTTAGGCACCTGGTGGCTGTACAAACCGATGATGCCAAATCATTTGCGGAAAGGGAATCACTCTATTTCATGGAAACATCTGCTTTAGATGCTACCAATGTGGAGACTGCATTTGCAGAGGTGCTTACACAGATATATCGGATCGTTAGCAAGAAAGCCATGGACGCTGCTCAAGATACTACGCTTCCCTCCAAAGGTGACAAGATTGATGTCGGGAAAGAGGTTTCGGCTATCAAGTCCGTTGGCTGTTGTTCCTCTTAATTATTATTTTTTTGCCAGATTATATCTACTTACTTGATGGGCTGTAGTACAAAAGCTAATGTCTTTTTTTTTTTTTTTTTTTTTTTTTTTTTTGGATCAAGCAACTGTTGTTTATGCTCTAGATTTAGATGTTGCAGTTTCATTTGTTTTGCATGGATGATGTGAGTGATGAAACCCTTTTTCGTTTTCATTAAGTGTTTTTAAAAAAAGTACTGTCCCAGATGTAAACCACAAAACAAATAAAATTAATTTCATAAGATAAACCTAAAACTTATTTGTTAAAAATACATTGCACTGGAATCACGTCAAAGGAATAAGATTGCCTAGGAAAGATACGACAAACCAAATCATTAATAATAGATATTTTTGGACTACACTGCAACAAATACAACCTTTGGATAAAAAAAATGCAGATTCAGTGTTTAACGAGGGACGGAAAATGTTGTTTTACTCTTTATTTAGACTAAACTACAGAAACGATCCATATGCTCTCTAAAAAAGAAATGTATTTTACATATGATTGACTCGACACATTGTTGGTCTCTATTTCCTTGTTTTGTTGTACCTTTGGGCTAGCGGCCGTTAGGAACATCCCCTTAACTGAGAGAACATGACCTTTTTCATATTTCTTATATCGACCAAATAAGGGGTGAAAATAGGTCCCAGTCTTGGTCAATCATTGACAGGGAAGAAGTATGGAGGAAGAGAGAACATGAGTTCAGGAGAGGAAATTTTGCAGACAGTTAAGATGCTTCTATCTGTGGAAGCTACAAATGATAGGTATAAAAAAGTGAAAGCAACGTTAATGGACTTAGCTTATTCCGACTTAGACGGCGGGCAAAATGGTGATTGCCGAGCGTTTATCTTTTAAGAGGCCTTAAAATTCGCATGGTCTATATATTTGTAAAAATATTTTTAAGAAAAAAACAACTAGACAAAATTTCATGAATAGTCCTTTTGGTTTATTTTTTCCCCTCAAATGGTCCATATTATTATTATTATTATTTATTATTATTTTTTTGCATTAATAGCCCTTTTCGACAAAAGTTGGCACACCAATAGTCCATATGTATAATGTCCGTTAGAGAGACGTTATGTCCTAGTAAGGACCATTTATGAAATTTTCTAAAACTTCATATAAGACCAATTGTGAAATCTTTTGAAACTTCATATAAGGACCATCTTTAAATTTTTTAAAAAGTCTATTGAACTTTGTATTAATTATCAATTATCATAAATCAAAAAAAAAAAAAAAAAAACTAAAACATAGAAAATGTAATATTTATATAAGTAAACAATAAAACTTACTAACTTTAATTAAAATACAAATATTTTATTTTAATATATAAATAATTGTTGTTATCTAAATTTTATCTAAAATATTTAAACTACTATACATAATTAAATATTTTTGTTTTCTGTTGTTTATTTAAAAATATTTGAAGTATAAAAACATTATTTTATCTACATTTAATTTTTACGTGATATAACTATGATATAATTTGAGAGGTTTATCTTTATTTTTCTTAGACAAAACTACAAGATTGGTCCCTGTGGTATTAAAAAAACTTTGAATAGGATTCAAAAAATTTCCAACTTGCATAGAAGGTCAAAAATCAACTTTTTCGTGTTTTTGGTCCCTGATACACTTGAAAAAGTCAATTTTACCTTTTTATTTCTTATTTCTATTTTCTTTATTTATTTTGGTATTTAAATAATTAAAAAATAAAATCTCACCCAACCCTCTCCATCTACTCTCTCTCTCTCTCTCTCTCTCTCTCTCTCTCTCTCTCTCTCCTATCCTAACCTATATTCATTCCTATTCATCTTTAAGAATCTTCCACAACTCCATCGATATACCCCTCCCTTTGATCGTCCTCCTGCTGATCGAACCCCACCACTGGTCCATAAACACATAATGAAACCCCCTTCCCCTTCAACAACACACTACTCTACATCTTATCCAAGTCAAAATCCAAAAATCAACAACAAATTGTTTGTCAAAAGAATCTTAGGGTTCCAGCCAAAGATAAATCCTAACATAATGATCTATAAAAGTGAAAGAGTAATAGAGAAACCCCAACGGTGCATCTCGACATTGTTCTTGAATAACGGTCATATTCTCAATGTCTCTACAACGTGTATTAGACTAATTCAGAGTCAAATTGTATTCCATATATTTAGGAGCATTCAATTGTATTTGTGTATATAATTATCTGGTATATATTGTTGTATTGGCAATCAATAAAACTAATCATCTATGCTTCTTGAACCTTTTATGGTATAAGAGATATCGTGATTTTTTCTTCATGGCTAACAACAACAATCAACATTTTTTAGGTCTAGCTACTGGCTCCTATTTTCAAATCCCTCCCATGAGCATCAAGCTCGAGACCTCCAACTTCTGTCTCTGGCGTACAACCATTATGTCAGCTCTGGAAACTTTTGATCTTGAATCATTAATCCGTGAACCTCAACCACCACCAGAAACCATCACCACTAAACGTGAAGATGCCGCTCCTACCATTGCTCCCAATCCAGAGTACCAATTATGGAAGAGACGTGATCGCTATGTTCTCCTTTGGTTGAAATCCACACTTGCTGAAAGAGCTCTTACCATTTTTGCATGTTGTACCTCTTCCCGTCTTGCCTGGCAGTCAATCGAAAAGACGTTCTACGCCCAAACAAGAGCTACCCGTATGGCCTCTAAAACTCAACTTCAAACCTTATCCAAAGGTTCTATGTCTATGATTGATTATATAGAGAAGAAACGTGCAATTATTGACTCTTTAGTTGAGAATCAAACTCCAATTTCCACAGAAGACCAAAGTGGGTATATCCTTCAGGGCCTCGACTCCTCCTATGGTCCGTTCATCTCCGTCGTCATGATAAAAGAAGATCTACTCTCCGTAGATGATCTTTGTTACAACTAGCAAAATTAGGGTTGAGATTTTATTCATGAACAAACAATTTCTCTATGAAACCTTGTTGCATTAGATTATTGAAATTCAAAATGACAATGTTATATAAGTACATATATTCTTACACTTAGAATCAAGTTGCAATAGCCTTTTATAAGCTCAAGTTGATCTAATAGCCAAAAAAAAACAATTGTTGGGTCTTATGCTTAGAAGTTCTCGGCCCAAATAACCCCAGGCCAAAAACCTTTTTCTTTGGGCCTTATTGGAACTGAAAACCTTTTATTGGGCTATGCCAAACCCGAAAGCCCATACACATCCTAAAAACCGAAAACCCTTGAGGATGGAGGGTGTTTTCGACCACCCTAGAACCGAAAACCCCTCTCCTAAGCCAATCAAAATCGATTACAGGTACATAAGCCAAGGTTTGACCACACATCGACACCTCATTGCCTTTACATCCCTTTACCCCTCATGTTTCTATACCATGCAAACCTTTACACAACAAGCTTCCATGTATGACCTCCAATTGGCCAACAAATCTCCACACTAGACATTCAATTAACCACCAAACATCCACACTCTTTTCCCTCTCCTTATTTAAATTGCAGCCGAGAGTGGGTTTATCCAACTCCTGCCACTTCATTCATACCTCCAAATCTCTTTGCTCTCTAGATCAAGACCATTTTCCTTCAAGACTCACCACATCAAGGCCGATCCTAGTGAGTTTGGTAAGCTTCTTCGCAAATCTTATGTGCTTGTATACATCTTTTTGTTTAGTTCCTCATGATCACATACATTTCCTTGTGCTAGAATCCTAGAAACACTAACATTTTCATGAAGCCGTTCAAGCTTACTAACTAAAGCTAAGCTCAAAATCTTTTTCACTTTCCTTCATACCACACACGAAAATACCAAGGTGAGCTTCATACCCCCAATTTTTCGTGTTTTACATGCTTTTAGGAGGGGGAGGGGGGGGGGGGGGATACAAGTCAAAAGAAGTTTACACCTTGGATACTTGCATGCACCAACTTGTTTGTGATATAAAATGTGCATGGAATGTTGAAGATTATCATACCTATGTTCATAAAAATCATGATTTATATGGTTTATATATGTCTAAGTGTGTTTGTCTATTAGACATTTGCATGCACTAAAAGTATTATTTGAATATGGAACAAGATCTTGTATATAAAGATATATATTACTTGTTCACTACATAAAAATCGTGACATATGTGACTATCATCATTTTTATTACATAAAAATCATGTTTATGGGTTGATATATACAAGTATAACAAAAAAATATGTTTATATAAGTCCTTGGATATTTACATGTATTACTTTTACAAAGTAAAATTTGTATAAGTATAAAAATGTTGAAGTCACCACATGTTTTCTTTTTATAAAAATCGTGAGCTATATGGTAGAGATGACAAAAATCAAACTATTTTGTGTTACGAAATTTCAACCGGAAAAAAATATGAGATGTACAACACTACAAATTCTTGAAGATTTTTACTAAAAATAACCCTTTTAGTAAAAATGGTCGTATTTTAGTCATCACTGTTTTGATGATTTAAAAACCCAAGAATATTATGTTTTAACTACCTTACGAATATATATATATATATATATATATATATATATATATATATATATATATATATATATATATATATATATATATATATATATATATATATATATATATAGCTTACATAAAAACATACAAGGCAAATTATTAATGGTATAATTTGTGTGTCATAAAATTCATGTCATAAATTTTCCAATAGTATAATTATTTTATTATACAAGAAAAAGGGAGTCGAAGTTCACGTAAATACGTTAATGCTCTAGTGAGACATATTCACTTCATCGTACCTACCTAGCGTACACTTTAAGTCCTGCATTATAACCAGAGTCTCCTGGAAGGAGAGTGTAACATCCCGACTCCTAGGTATTACATTTATTTATTTATTTTTGGGAATTAATGAATGACTCGGCGAGTTGTGTGTTCGACTCGCCGAGTAGAGTTGGTTTTGAGCACGTGGGTTAAATAACCGACTCGACGAGTCAGAGATGCCGACTCGCCGAGTTGGCGTTGTGTGAGGAAACCCTAAATCCCCAGGTTTGGGGCCTATTTAAGGAAACTTATGTCCTCATTTCCGCCTTACCAGCTACCCTACTTCCTTAAGTGAAACCCTAATCGGCCATTGAGCTAAGAGAGAGTGATAGAGCTAATATTGAGTGTTTTGGTGAAGCATTGGAAGAAGAAGAAGTGAGATTCAAGCAAGGAACGAGGAAAGGATATGAGATCTAGTATTCATTCACTTGGAGCTTCTGTTGGAAGGTAAATGTCATCACCTTGCTCATCATGTTGTCTAGATCTTGTTAATGAGAAACTTTTGGGGCTTTTTCCATATTTCCTTGAGATTTGGTATGACTTGTGCTTGCCAAGCATTGAGACATCAGATCTGGACCTTGTGACGTCCATAGGGTCCAAAGGTCCCAACTTTATCGAACCATAAAGAGTTTTTGTGCTTAAACACCTTGGTTAGAGCTTTTATTTGGCATTATGAAGAAAACATGCCATGCATGAACGTAAAGATTGAAGCTTTACGTGGCATTCAACCCTTGGGAGGCTAGATCTAGAGTTTGGAGTGATAGATCTGCTTTAAAACGTCTGAATGAGAATTTGACTTAAGGGACTCAACGAGTCAAAGAGCTGACTCGATGAGTCGGCTAGGGTTTTCCCCGATGAGTCTGGACATGGGTAACTCGGCGAGTTGACGGGACAACTCGACGAGTTGAGTTGGGTTTCCGCGAGGTTTTGAAGGAACAAGGGGGACTCGGCGAGTCACATAGATGCATTTGGCGAGTCGGGTTAACATGGACAGTTGACTCGAGTGTTGAATTTTATTGACATTAGGGTTTGGTCAAGGCAGGGAGTATGGGGGCCGTGGAGGGGTAAAATGGTCTTTTACCTATTCCATGAGTTTGAGAGAGGGATTAACCTAGTTTATTTCGAGTCATGATTTAAGTGTTGATTAGAGATTATTATCTTATGTGTTAGGCAGAGGCTAGTTCGAGATTTGTGTACGAGATTATTACTTACTTGATTACGAGGTGAGTCCTCTCACAATACTTTGCCTAGAGTGGTAATCCTTGTGTGACCGGAGGGTCTTATGTGTTATATTGTGTATTTTGATATCCTGCATTATGTATTTGTGATTAATGCTGAGTATTATTATTACGAGCTTACTGAGTTAGGACTGGAGGGTCCACCTGAGCTGTGTCTCCACTGAGGCACATTGACCAGAGGGTCATATGAGTTAGCCTCGAGTGGCTAATGTGACGTGTGTGGTATTTTGGGGAACTCACTACGCTTCATGCTTACCGTGTTATGTGTTTCAGGTACATCTCAGGATCACATGAAGGCACTGACGTGATTGTACACACACACACGAGTTGGACATATGTTTTTGGAGGATCCTGGATTTATGTTATAAACAGTTTTGGGACATGTGTTTTGATAACTTGATGTTTGTGGGATTTTTGTGATTTTGGAAATGAGATAATTGTTTTTTTAAATGAAAATTTTGTTTGAAAATTTATGGTGTTAAAGAGAGCGAGATAGTTGTGTATAGATCTATACGGGGATTGACAACCCCACACCTGAGCTATTCGCTACAGCTAGATGGGCCAGTCTAGGGTGACAAATATCTTACCGATTCCGACACCTGAAGAACGTCATACAAGCATAACAGTCACATTTAGCATGGTTATGATAACTCACATAGGGATTAACAATACTATCTTGGTTTATGGGAAGCTTACACTTCACCGGTTTTATTAAAATATAAAACTGCATACTATTGTTTACATTTCTGGTCTTAGGGTTTAAGACTACAATTTTCATACTTCAGAAAATATAGGATTTTCTGGGAACATACATTTTACAATTACAAGGAAAAGAAACAGAGGACATGCATGCATACATTTTTAGTCCTTGGTGTAGAACTTACAACTCATTTTTATAGAAAATATCGGATTTTCTGGAGATATACAAACCATTTTTAAACAAAGTAGTTACAAATATTTTCATAAAAACATGCTTATGAACTCACCAACATTCAATGTTGACGTTTTTCAAAATCACTTGTATTCTCAGGGAACCAGTAAGCAGGTACCTAAGTCTTCAAAACTCGATTGCTGCATTTTGGAACTTTTACTTTCTATCACTTTTGTGTAACGTATGAACAAATACAATATGTAAACAATGTATGTTGCTTGGGTTGCTATGTTTCATTTATATTTAACTGTTATTATACTATACAGTGACGTCATCCTCCCTTGGACGTTTCTGCCGTTCTGGTTCGGGGGTGTGACAGATTGGTATCAGAGCATTGTTTATAGTGAACTAGTATATCTAACCATACAAGATATACAACTATAAATACAATGAGACTAAAACACTCTGACTAAAAGTATACTTTAAAAATATCAGTATTTTATAAAAAGTGTACATACATACATGCATATTAAAAAATAATGTTATAATAAGAAGTATTTAGAAGAGTTGGACATCACGATTAAACTTAGACAGCTATGTAATCATATCTAGGGTAAATATAGTCTGATCAACTATATTTATTCGAGATATGACCAACATGTGTTTAGGAGTGGTCGAGGTGAACAACAAATCTAAAACTTACCAACGTTAAACCAAAAGGATCTAAGAACAAAACATAAACACATAAAATACTATATGAGTATTTTAACATTTTATGAATCTTTAATATGTTTTCTTGTGCTTATATTCTCGTACAGATGCCATGACAGGTTTTCACCATCCTGGAGATCCTTATTTCCCCAACCAGGGAACGAAGGAAGGATTGTGGAGGATCCTGAGGAGATCCTAGAGGAGGAGTCGGAGGAAGAAGTTGAAGAGGAAGTAGAGGAAGAAAAGGAGGAGGAGGATGAGTCGGGCGTGGAGTCCGAAGTCATCGATCCTCCCTACATGGCTAGAGTACATGCTCTGCTGTTCACTGTTGGGGCTATAATGGCCCTACGCCCCCTGGGCATACGACCTGGAGAGATGGAGCTGACATCAGGGGCAACGCCCACCTTTTGGGATGGAGCGAGGATTTTATGACCTTCGCCATGGAGGACCCGCTGATTGAGCCCTTCCTGTCATGGTCCCGAGGATTTCGGACATTGGAGATCAGGCTCAGACGACAACCAACCGAGTCATGAAGATGAGAGCTGCAGTAGAGGTCACGGCCGCACACACTCGAGACCTCAAGAGGGATTATTACCCTATGGACCGACTCATCGAGGACCTTACTACCACGTGAGCGGAGGTAAGGGAATATCAGGAGAGACATGCTGCTCTTGAGGAGAGGGTACTAGTAGCCGAACGCAGACTAGCTGAGCTGCATGGTGCTTCTACTTTATCCCAGGCATTGCAGGGGACTACTCGACGTGAGTAGGATCTTGTTGGATATAGTGTCTAAGTCCATAACTATATTTGGTATGTACTTGACCCGACCCGACATGGTCCATTTGGGTTGCACTTCACCCGAACAATTTATGGATAATCTTTTGAGAATAGTACAAGTTATGATTTATTAATATATTATAAGTTCTAATATATTAATATAAGATCATATTATTTAATTAGTATTGATCTATAATTAATCTAGGATTAATTTAGAGATCAAAGATATTACTAATTAAATATGGGCTTCTATATTTATATAGTGTGGGCTAGTGCTTATTTGGAATGGGTTAGGCTTGCATGGAAAGTCCATGGATACTCCATGGAGCTTTAACCCATGGATCTCATGGAAATGAAGAGACATGGGTATTAGGGTTTACATGGATGTAACCCTAATCCACCACACTATATAAAGGAGGCTTTGGCTCTTGAAATCAAACTAGTTGACACTAGTTGAAGTGAGTAAAGCAAGAGGGCCGATTTCAAGATAGTTGTGACTATTCTCTCAAAGTTCCAAGTTTGTGGTGATTTGTGATTTCCATTTGAGGCATTAACACTATTGGTGCTAGGCTCTAAAACTCCAAGCAATCAACTACTACTACAAGGTAAGTATTTCTACTAGCTTTATTTGATTCATGTTCCCCATGCCATGCTAGTTATGATATGAACCTTGGAAAAATAATTATTTGCATGTATCTTAGACAAAAATAGATCCAAGGTTTATTAGGGTTGCATGTACACTTAGGAAGTGTTAGAATGCTCAAAACCCATCAGTGGTATCAGAGCCTAGGCTTGTTTGTTTGATACTTGATGCAAAATATTGGAAAAAGTCGAAAAACTTGTTGTCTGCCTGATGAACTCGCCGAGTCCATGGGGGGACTCGCCGAGTTCATGTGTATCTTCAACCTACTCGCCGAGTAGGTTCATGCACTCGGCGAGTAGAAGCCACAGAGTGCAGATTTTCAACTTTAGTTGCTGGAAATGGACTAGAAACATTACCCTAAACTGTTTTTGGTACTTGAAAACTCGTTTTAGATGGTGTAATGTCTTTGCTAATCCATTTACAACAACTTGTTATCAAAATGACAAAGTTTTATGTGTAATTTTTGATTCATGAAAGTGTTCATATTCATGTTCTTGATCTTATGATGTTTAGATGATCATAGGAATTATTTGTAACCTATGTGGTATATTAATTCTTGATCATTATGTGTTTTAATGGAGCCATAACTTGTCCTCAAGTTATGGAAAAACCAAAAGTCACTTTGAATTATAACCATTAAAAGAACACAAGAGTTAGGAAAAATGAAGAGTCTTCTTTTTTATTACTCTATATAACTCATAAGTTACAAGAAATGAAAAGTTTTCAAAGTTTACAAAACTTGCCCTCAAGTTTTGGAACAAGTAAAGTGATATTAAAACTTTAGTTCCAACCCTTAGAATTTTAAAAGTTAAAATTCAACCCTTATACTTATAATATTATAAGTTAATAATATATATATATATATATATATATATATATATATATATATATATATATATGTATAAGATCAAAGTCGTCTTACCGCTAGTACACCTCATTCACGAAGCTAGTCTATAAGGTGGGTATAAGGTTGTTGCCTATAAAATGGCAACTTAATGGGTGTCCACTCTCACCCACCTCTTGCTTGACTGGTGGAGGGTTGTTAGCCGAACGGGTAAGACAAGGACTTATAAATTCTCATTAAAAGTATGATGAATATTATAAAGTAACTAACTGTTTTATTAAATTCCCAATCTTAGTTACTTTAGGAAAAGTGTGAATAAGGTGCTAATCCATGAAATTACACTATACACTTTGTTTAAGTCGTTGGTGGAGCGTGTGTGGTTAACCGGCACACTAACTTGGACTTAACAAGGTAGGTAAAGGGTGACTTAATATTTATCATAGTATCGATGGAGCGTGTGTGGTTAACCGGCACATCGATTGAGGGGTAATTTAATAAGGGTACCAAGTAATTTGCATGGTTACTTCACACCTCGTTTTGTGATCCTCGGCATCCCAGTCACAAAAGTTGGAGGGCACACTCGAGATTGAAACATGCCTTTGAAGAGTTCATTGAATCTCAAAAGAATCTAGGAGCTTCTAAGAACCAAATTAAATATTTTTAATATTTCGGCTTTGGTGGAAATTGGTGAATCGTCATTCACCTACCTTTCAAATATGTTATTACTTAGATTACGACATACCTCTTCTAAGTATAATATATTGTGATTGGGTCCTAGCCTTAATACTACATTTGGGTGTTTTATTAAGGACTATCTCTATATCTAAACTAATCCTTCTTTCTTCTCTTACAAGATGTCTGCAAACAACGCTGCTTCTGGCTCTAATCCTAGTGGCTCCTTTTCTCTTATGAACTTGTGTGGGAAAGTCACTTTTGATGGATCCAACTTTAATGAATGGATCAGAAACATCATAATGATTACTCGCTACGAGGACAAGGAATATGTCCTCGACAAGGAGCTTAAGGAGATTGATGAGATAGTTGCTACTCCTCAAGAGATCGCTGAGTTTAGGGCACATGAAAGGGATGCCACCAAAGTGGCATGCATCATGATGGCCACTATGACCGCGGATCTCCAAAAATCCTATGAAGATTTCTATCCCTATGAGATGTACCAAGACTTGATGGAAAGATACCATCAAAGTGCTCGTCAAGAGAGGTATGAAATCATCTCCTCCATGATAACAACTCGCATGAAGGATGGTGAACCCATCACGGGCCACATGCAGAAAATGCAAAGATTTGTAGACCGCTTGCTGAAGCTTAATGTGAACTTCCCCGAGGAGCTAGCAATAGATTTTATTTTGCACTCCTTACCTTCATGTTATGATCAATTCCGCATGACATACCACATGAATAAGGAAGAGGTCACTCTCAGCAAACTTCAAGGACTCTTAAAGACCGTGGAAAGTGGTCTTAAGGGTAAGGCGATTGTTACTCCTACTCCTACCAACACCGCCCCTGTATTGGTAGTCGGGAAATGACGAGGGAAGAAGAGAAAGAGTTCTTCGAAGGGTACCAAGGTTAGGACCCTTGATGGATCTTCTTCAAGTGGAACCAAGAAAGGTTTCATCACTCCTTCTTCTGACCCAAAAGAGGCTGAATGCTTCTATTGCCATGAAAAGGCACATTGGAAGCGGAACTGCCCATAGTACCAGCAAGATGTGAAGGATGGGAAAGTTAAACCCAACCATGCAGGTATTTACACTATCATTTCTAATAACTCACCCAATTCTAACTCTTGGGTCCTTGATACCGGTTGTGGTATTCATATTTGTTGTGACTTGCAGGGACTAAGAAGAAGTGAGAATGTGGAGCAAGGAAGGATAAACTTAATCATGGGGAATAGGAAAGTTACACCTGTCACCAAGATTGGAGTTTATACTTTGTCAGTAAGTAGTGGGTTAAATTTAGATTTGAATAAATGTTGTTACTCGCCAGAAATGGCAAGAAATATTATTTCCTTTCATGCATTGTATAAACAAGGGTTTACCTTTTCATTTAATAATGAAGTTGGTTCTATTGATGCTTTCTTTAATAATGTTCTTTATTTTAAAGCATTACCTTGTGATGGTGTGTATGAAGCTGTGTCTGTTGTAGATAACTTAGGAAATATTGTGATGTGTATTGATTCTATTAATAATAATAACTTGGATAAAGCATCATTATGGCATTGTCGTCTTGGACATATAAGCAAGAAACACATAGACCAACTCCAAAAGGATGGAGTCTTAGAGTCGTTTGACCTAAAGTCAGATTATAGTTGCGAATCATGCTTACTTGGAAAAATGACAAAGTCACCCTTCACAGGCTCTTGTGAGAGGGGTGAAGGTTTGTTGGACCTTGTACACACGGATGTGTGTGGACCATTCAAACATGCCACAAGGGATGCTAATCGTTATTATTTGACTTTTACTGATGATTACAGTAGATATGGATATGTCTACTTAATCAAGCATAAGTCAGAGACTTTCGAAAGGTTTAAGGAATTTAAACAGGAAGTCGAGAATCAATTGGGCAGGAACATTAAGATGCTTCGATCCGATCGAGGTGGTGAGTATCTTAGTTCAGAGTTCCTCGATTATCTTTAGGAATATGGGACTATCTCACAATTGACACCTCCCAGGACACCACAGTTGAATGGTGTAGCTGAGAGGCGTAATCGAACCTTGTTGGATATGGTTCGTTCCATGATGAGTCGAGCTTCGCTACCAATCTCATTTTGGGGATATGCCTTAAAGACTGCCGCCCATATCCTTAATCTAGTCCCTACAAAGAAAGTTGCCAAAACTCCTCACGAGATGTGGACTGGTAAAGTACCCAACCTAGACCACATCAAGATTTGGGGTTGCGAGGCTTTTGTGAGGCGCGAGACTCATGACAAGCTAAAACCCCGAAGCGAGAGGTGTATTTTCATCGGCTACCCACAAAGATCCTTTGGTTACCTCTTCTACAAACCTAGTGATAATGTGGTCTTTGTAGCAAGAAGAGGAGTCTTTCGAGAGAGACAGAGAGTTTATAAGCCAAGGAGACAGTGGGAGGCAAATTGATATTGAAGAAATTCAAGAGTCAAGTGGTGAAGGAACTTCAAACGCTAGCCCTTAACTTGAGGAGGAAACTCCTGTTGAGCCAATTGACGAATCTGTACCTCTGAGGCGTTCCACGAGAGTTAGGAATGCACCTGAGCATTACTAATGTTTCCATATTACTGCAGAAGGTGAGACACTTATTAGTGATGAGACACTAGTA
Organism: Lactuca sativa; assembly: GCF_002870075.4. Classification (NCBI taxonomy): domain Eukaryota; kingdom Viridiplantae; phylum Streptophyta; class Magnoliopsida; order Asterales; family Asteraceae; genus Lactuca; species Lactuca sativa. The sequence goes on from NC_056623.2 coordinate 182,662,781, forward strand.
GGTCTGGATGAGCCTAACAGCTACACGGAAGCCATGGCAGGCCCTGAGGCTGCTAAATGGAAAGAGGCTATGGATAGCGAGATACAGTCCATGTATGTCAATCAAGTTTGGAACTTGGTTGACCATGTACTTGATCGTAAGGTAGTTGGGTGCAAATGGATCTTCAAGAAGAAGACCGACATGGATGGTAATGTACACACTTATAAGGCACGACTGGTTGCAAAGGGTTATTCTCAAACTCCGGGAGTTGATTATGATGAAACCTTTTCACCAGTGGCCAAGATAAAGTCTATTAGGGTTCTGTTAGCCATTGCTGCATTTCATGACTAGGAAATATGGCAAATGGATGTCAAAACCGCTTTCCTTAATGGAAAGTTGGCTGAAGATGTTAACATGGTTTAGCCAGAGGGTTTTGTCAGTACAGAGTACCCCAATAGAGTGTGTAAACTCGAGAAATCCATTTATGGATTGAAACAGGCACCTCGCAGATGGAATCTTTGCTTTGATGAGAAAGTCAAGGAATTTGGCTTTTTCAAGGAGTGAAGATGAATCTTGTGTCTATATCAAGGCTAGTGGGAGCATAGTTAGTTTTTTGGTACTGTATGTGGATGACATACTACTCATAGGAAATGACATCCCAACCCTGCAGGAAGTAAAGTCCTGGCTTGGGAAGTGTTTCGCTATGAAGGACCTTGGTGAAGCTTCCTATATCCTAGGAATAAGGATTTTGAGAGATAGGATTAAGAGACTAATCGGACTTAGTTAGAGTACCTACTTGGACAAAGTGTTGAAAATATTCAACATGCATAACTCCAAGAAAGGTAAGTTATCCATTCAAAGTAACGCCAAATTGAGTAAGACACAAAGCCCTAGTACTGAGGCTGAGATAGCAGAAATGAGTCGACTACCTTATGCTTCAGCTGTAGGTTCGATCATGTATGCTATGATGTGTACTCGACCTGATGTAGCCTTTGCTTTGAGCATGGTTAGCAGGTATCAGGGGAACCCTGGCAAGGCACACTGGACTGCGGTAAAGAATATCCTCAAGTACCTGCGAAGGACTAAGGACTGGGTCCTTACCCTTGGTGGGAGTGATAGCTTGAGAGTTGTAGGGTATAGTGATGCTAGCTTTCAGACTGACAGGGATAATTTCCGCTCTCAGTCGGGCTGGGTCTTTACCCTAAACGGAGGGGAAATTACTTGGAAAAGTTCCAAGCAGGAGATAGTGGCTGATTCCACTTGTGAATCAGAGTATATAGCAGCAAGCGAGGCAGCAAAGGAGTCTATATGGCTAAAGAACTTCATCGGAGACCTTGGAGTGGTACCAACTATAAAGGAGCCAATGGAGATTTTCTGTGATAGCAATAGTGCGGTTGCCTTAGCCAATGAACCAAGAGATCATGGGAGATCCAAACACATTGGCAGAAAATATCACTTCATCAGACATCGAATAGAAGAAGGAATCCTCGTGGCAAATAGGGTATCATCGGATGAGAACCCAGCAGATCCCCTCACGAAGGGACTGAGTAGGGTTAAGCATCTCCAGCATGCTCGGAGCATAGGGCTGAAGGATGATATAAGTTTTAGTAGTTAGATAAATTATGAAATTTGTAAAGTGTAATTAACATTAGATGATGAATAAAAGGTGTAATATTTTTGAGTAAAGTGTTGCTATCTCTTGTCGATCGTTTACTATATTTCTTTTGCATGTTTTGACTTCCAGAATAATTATGTTTGGTATATCATATTATTCAAACCTCCACAGTCGGTCATATGTCGGAAGTAGGTATGAATCAAGACTGTCATGATTGGTTGCAGAGGTCTAAGGTGTTGGACATGGCTACAACAATCATGAGTGCTTATAAGTTCTGAGCATTGGACTCAACCCACGCTCACTGGAATCACTTCATGGAATTTTATCTCGAGTGATCGTGAGACGGTAATATCATATAAGTCTTTAAACCTAGAGATATGATTTGTTACTTACGAGTTGGCTATGCAGTGATTGTACGAAAACGCATTGGTAACTCGATGTTATAAAACGTGCCTTTGTGTATAATTCAATGAGTGGTAGAACAAACATATGAGTCGAAGTTTATCTGTTCCTTCTAGGATTAGAAGCGATATCTGGGCCTCTCGATGATTTTGTTTTGACCTATGTACCGGGCCCGGTCAGAACTAAATTGATGTGTTCAGTTAAGTTCTATGTCAAACAAATCAGAAATCGGGAAACAAATGCTGGACAATAAGTAAGACCATGTTCCATGTATTTGTCCGGCTGATATCTTGAACAGAGGATTATATGATCACTTATCTAAAATGGCGCGTTCTAGTTCAACAGAGTTTAAAGAGCTACGATTGCTGATCGGTTCCTAAAGTCATACTTGCAACTATAGTTATTAGACTTATCCAAGTGGGAGACTATTGGATATAGTGTCTAAGTCCATAACTATATTTGGTATGTACTTGACCCGACCCGGCATGGTCCATTTGGGTTGCACTTCACCAGAACAATTTATGGATAATCTTTTGAGAATAGTACAAGTTATGATTTATTAATATATTATAAGTTCTAATATATTAATATAAGATCATATTATTTAATTAGTATTGATCTATAATTAATCTAGGATTAATTTAGAGATCAAAGATATTACTAATTAAATATGGGCTTCTATATTTATATAGTGTGGGCTAATGCTTATTTGGAATGGGCTAGGCTTGCATGGAAAGTCCATGGATATTCCATGGACCTTTAACCCATGGATCTCATGGAAATGAAGAGACATGGGTATTAGGGTTTACATGGATGTAACCCTAATCCACCACACTATATAAAGGAGGCTTTGGCTCTTGAAATCAAACTAGTTGACACTAGTTGAAGTGAGTAAAGCAAGAGGGCCGATTTCAAGATAGTTGTGACTATTCTCTCAAAGTTCCAAGTTTGTGGTGATTTGTGATTTCCATTTGAGGCATTCATACTATTGGTGCTAGGGTCTAAAAGTCCAAGCAATCAACTACTACTACAAGGTTAGTATTTCTACTAGCTTTATTTGATTCATGTTCCCCATGCCATGCTAGTTAGGATATGAACCTTGGAAAAATAATTATTTGCATGTATCTTAGACAAACATAGATCCAAGGTTTATTAGGGTTGCATGTACACTTAAGAAGTGTTAGAATGCTCAAAACCCATTAGTGGTATCAGAGCCTCGACTTGTTTGTTTGATACTTGATGCAAAATATTGGAATGGCCACATCAAGTCTCTAACACTCCCAGTGGCAAACTCAATAACTTGGGAGGACCTCAAAACTATGATGCTTGAAGAGTACTGCCGTAGGGGTAGGTACAGAAAATCGAACATGAGTTATGGAATCTCACCATGAAGGGCTCTGATATTGAAGCTTACACTGCAAGATTCAGCGACATGGCGATCATGTGTCCGGGGATGATCACTTCTGAAGGAAAAGAAGGTAGACCGTTTCATTTGGGGACTATCTCCTCTGATATATGGGAATGTGATTGCGGAAAACACAACAACGTTCGACGACGCCAAGCGCCTTGCTCAAAAGCTTATTGACCATGGGGTACAAAAGAGCATAGTGAATCCCGAAACTTAACCGAAAAAGGGGAATGACAAAAAGAGAAACTCTGGAAACAAGAGGAAAGGGCAACAAACTTAGGAGTTTGCAAAGAAGAAACAGATCGTGGTGGTTCATGCCGCTACCACTCCTGCCACACCAGCACCTACCAAGCCATATGCGGGTAACCTACCGAATTCTGATAAATGCAACTTTCAACACAACGGTGCATGCCGAGAGATGTACTGTACCAACTGCAATAGGAAGGGGCACACCGCCCGATATAGCAGAATGCCAACACAACATACCAATCAACCTACCAATGCTGGTGTGAGTCAAGCATGTTATGGGTGTGGAGAAATAGGTCACTATAAAAGAAACTATCCAAAGGCCAACAATAGGAACACAGGGGGAACGAGAAGAGTCCTAGCAATAGGACTTGAGGAGGCAATAAAGGATCCCGCAGTAGTCACTGGTACGTTCCTCCTCAACAACCTTTATGCATGCATTTTATTTGATAGTGGGGCAAAAAGAAGCTTTGTGAGTCATAAGTTTAAGCACCTAATCAACCAAAATCCTCAAGCATTAAACGAAATGTTTACCGTTGAAATGGTTAACAGAAAAACAGAAACAACAAACGATGTATTCATAGGGTGCACATTAACTTTAAATAACCACTCCTTTAAAATTGACTTAATGCGTTCGTAGGTTACTATTAGGAGTTTTGATGTGATCATCGACATGGATTGGTTAAGACCCCACCGTGATGATATTATGTGCTACAAGAAGGTCGTTCACCTTCACCTACCTGGCAATGAACCCTGGTTATATACGGCGACAAACCCGGTACAAACCTTCGTCTCATCTCATGTATCAGGGCACAAAAGTGTTTACACAAGAAAAACTACGCCTTTTTAGCTCATGTGGTTGATAAAAAGAAAGAAGAAAAGAACATCAAAGACATCCCGAAGGTGTGCGATTTTCCCGACGTGTTTCCCAAAGACCTCCCGGGAATACCTACCGAACAAAAAGTCGAATTTTGGATCGACTTGATACCCGGAGCCACATCAATCGCCAAGTCGTGATATAGATTAGGTCCCGCGGAGATGCAAGAGTGTCACACACCAAAACCGAGAACGGCGGAAACGTTCTGGGGCGGAGGACGTCATGTAAAGTATCACAACATAGTAAAAGTAAATAAGCAAACAACATCATCCATTGCATTAAATATATAATTTTAATACAAGTGTGTTCTGTACAGTTATAGACACCAAAAATAATGTAAGTCAAAATAAAGAGATGAGTCCTGAATGCGCTCCATCTTCTCAAAAGCTGGTCTCGGTACCTGTCTACTGATGACCTGAGAATACAAGTTATTTTGAAAGAGTTTATCAGCATTAAGCTGGTGAGTTCATAAGTATTTTAGTGTCGGTGTTTGTTATCAAAACGTTTGAACATGTCTCCATTGTAAGTTTGTAAAATGTATGTAAATGTTTGTAAGTGTTTGTATAAGTTTGAATCTCTCAGAAAACCTATATTTTCTATTAAAAGTAGCCTTCTACCAAGGTGTAACTGTTTTGTATGTTTGTTTATCGTAAAAGTGTGTAATTTTCCAAGTGTAACTATCATTATCGAAATATAGTTTATACATTATTATTTAAGTGAAATAGTCACTAAATGTATATAAAGGATAAATTACTGTAGTACTTGTAGTATTGTATTATAATAACTACTGTTGTACTATCTACCTTAAACCGGATTTATATTAAGGTATCATGTGATAAATTGCACCATACTATAGACTGGTAATAACGACAACGTATAGTCGAAAAATAAGGTATGACGTTTGGCACCCGTAGACCTGCCGGTCCGGCTGTAGCTAGCAGCAAGGTGTAGGATAGTCAATCCAGTATAGATCTATACGCAAACTCATGCTCTCCCTTCAAGAGACTCTGGCTACAATTCGGGTCATGACAATTAAGGCATGCTCCCATACAGTGGATCACAATTGTTAACGTATTCATGTATATGTAATGTAATGTTACTTGTTCTAGTATCGTTGTATATGTTCTCTTTCTAGTATAGTTGTATATGTTCTCTTTCTAGTATAGTTGTATATGTACTCATAGTAATAAGTATTGACTCATGAATGAACTGACTCATTGATCTAGAAATTGTAGTAGTATGATCCTGTGTTACCCCGATGGTAACTTACTAATGATGTGACTAATACGCATGAATATGGAAGTACTTTTATGTCTATATATGTACATTTGATATATAATTAATATTGAAACGACCTTCGGACAGCTACCCGAAATCCCACCAGACCACATCCAAATCGAGAAAAAGGAAATAGGGCGGATGACCTTCCTAAGCCCTTTAAACATTTCTTATATATCTATACATATATGGGCATGCAATTTATAAGAAATATAACAAGGTTTAAATAAAAGTATTTGATAAGTAAAAGAGTTTGTAAAACATTTTGAAGTAAAGCAGTTTGATAAACAGTTTGAACAGTGATAAAATCATTGGTTTTCTAGTTATTAATCACATGTGATTGATGTAATAACTATAAGTATTCAACTTGTGTTCCCCCATAAAAGCATTTAAAACATTTAAAAGTATTTCAAAGGTTAATTAAAGGGGTATGAACTCACCTGTAGTGAGTGGTCCTGATGACAAATGTTGGATTAGACGCTAGGTGCCAAGTGGTGACTTGAGTACACACGCGAATCCTATTTAGCATATATTGGCACATATATGGATTTAATTAGTGTTATGAACAACTAATTGCTGATTTTGGGACCACCTTAGGGACTAGTAAACACTTATAATGAAGTGTTATAATCATATATGATTGTATGAGGGTTTATAAGGCTATACAAGAGGGTGTATGGCCAAAATACACACTATATGTGTGTGTGCGGCCAGGTGTGCGGCCTAGTGTGCTACTAGCACATGTGTGCGGCCTTGTGTGCGGCCATGTGTGCTGCCAGGTGGTGTGTGCTGCCATGTGTGCGGCCATGTGTGCTGCCAGGTGGTGTGTGCTGCCATGTGTGCGGCCAGATGATGATCTTGGTGTTCTTGGTACCTTTTATGAAGATCTTCAAGGAGAATGCATGATACTTGAGAGGATTTTCGTGTTCTATGCTTGAAGAAGTGAAGGAAGGGTTCAAGAATGATCTAAGTGTGGCATATATAGGTGGAGTGTGCGATTGGGAAGGTGTGAGGCCGCAAACAAGAGTGTGTGGCCGCACACTCAAGTGTATGGCCGCACACTCCATGTGTTGGAGTGTTTGGCCCGGTTTTGATTCCTACACTTCGAGTTAACCCTTCTTAACAATCCTACCTTGATTATATCACATTTAGAACGCTTCATTAGACTCTAAAGGGTATTACCATATAGTAAAATAAGTCTAATATTGGAAAGAATTGAAGAGTGCACGCGAGAAGTTTTTCGGGTTGTCACAAAGAGCTTTCCAGTTAACTAAATGAATTAATGGACAAGGTGTTTATAAGGCCAAGCTTCTCACCCTAAGGAGCTTTGATGTTATTCGTAAAGAAGGATGGGTCGTTTCGTATGTGCATCGATTACTGCGAACTCAACAAGCTCACCATTAAGAATCGATACCCTCTTCACCGGATCGACGATCTATTTGAGCAACTTCAAGGAGCAAGTAACTTTTAAAAGATAGATTTAAGGTCAGGGTACCACCAACTATGGGTCCAATAAGAATACATCTCCAAGACTGTATTCCAAACCCGCTATGGTCACTATGAATTCGTACTGATGCCCTTCAGTCTGACCAATGCGCCTGCAACATTTGTGGACCTGATGAACCGAGTCTGCCGACCCTACCTCGACAACTTCATGATTGTTTTTATCGATGATATACTCGTCTATTCATGAAGTAAAGAAGAACACAGGCAACAACTGCGGCAGGTTCTGTAAACATTAAGGGTGGAGAAGTTGTATGCAAAGTTCTCTAAATGCGAGTTTTGGATTCGAAGGGTGGATTTTCTGGGCCATGTGGTTAGTGAAGAGGGAATACATGTGTACCCCTCCAAGGTCAAAGCAATTGAAGGCTGGGCAACCCCAAGAACCCCAACAGAGATCAGGCAATTCTTAGGCATCGCTAGTTACTACAGGAGGTTCATACAAATTTTTTGTAAGATCGCCAAGCCGCTCACTGCCTTAACTCAAAAGGGTGTACCCTTCCTCTGGGAAAAGAAACAAGAGGTTGCCTTCCGGACCTTGAAGCAAGCTTTATGCAACACTCAAATCTTATCCCTCCCAGAAGGGATAGAGGAATTCATGGTGTATTGTGACGCTTCCAATCAAGGTTTAGGATGTGTACTTATGCAACGAGGAAAAGTTATAGCTTATGTGTCAAGACAACTAAAGAACAAGGAGGTGAACTACACCACACACGACCTTGAGCTAGGAGCAGTCGTGATCGCCTTAAAAATCTGGAGGCACTACCCCTACGGAACGAAATGCAACATTTATACAGATCACAAGAGCCTGCAACATATCCTACACCCGAAAAAGTTAAATATAAGGCAAGTGCGATGGGTTGAGTTGCTGAACGATTATGAGTGCGAGATCCGTTACCATCTGGGCAAAGCCAATGTGGTGGCAGACGCCCTAAGTCGAAAAGAATACTTGGGTTGCCGAATTAAGTCGCTAACAATGACCATCCATTCCCACTTGTCTTCGCAAATCAAAGAGGCTCAGCTAGAGGCCTTGAAGTCGGAAAACATTGAAAATGAAGCCTTGCGTGGAATGGACAAGAATCTTACGATCAAGGAGGACGGAGCCTACTACCTCATGGAACGAATCTGGACCCCAAAATTTGGTGGGTTCAGAGATGTGATCATGAATGAATCCCACAAAACCAAGTACTCCGTCCATCCAGACTTGGATAAAATGTACCAGGATCTCAAACAACATTATTAGTGGCCTAATATGAAAGCTAAAATTGCTACCTACTTGAGCAAGTGTCTGACTTGCTCTAATGTTAAGGTAGAGTATTAGAAGCCCTCGGGTCTACTACAGCAACCGGTAATACTCGAGTGGAAGTGGGAACCGATAACAGTGGATTTCATAACCAAGTTGCCCAAGACAACGGGTGGACTTGACACTATTTGGGTAATTGTCGACCGGTTGACCAAATCCGCCCACTTCCTGCCAATATGAAAGGACCTTAGATCAAACGATTTATCAAACAATGACTATTAATAAGAACAATGAAGTTTCACAAAGAACTTTCACTAAGAATGATAATCTCACAAAGAGATTATTGTTCGCACAAAGCGGCTATTAGGGTTTGTGAAAGACAACGTCTCACAAACCTGTACAAAAGACTATATAGAACTATTATAGACAATCCCTACAAATCAGGGTGTTCCAGCTAACTAATAAACGATAACTATAGAAAAAAGATAAATACTAAATCTGTTACAATAAAAAGATATACACTGAATAACTTGTATGTTGACGCTGGATTACGTGCTGATGCTGAGTGATCAGTTTCAAACATCATCATATTATAAGGTTCGACCTTACAATCTCCCCCAATATGATGATGTTCAAAACAACAGCTATACTAGAACACCTCTGGACAAAAATTCTTCATACTCAGCTTCAGCTTCTACTTTCACAATTCAGTAAGGACTATCCAGCAGCTCCTGTCTTCTATTCAGTAACTCCATAGCAATCAGTATGTGAAACTCTCCAGAGAGATCTTGATGAGTCATGCACATTTGTCTTAAACCAACAAGATGTGCTGTTGGAGCTCTTGGAATTTCTGTGGTGCGCTGAAAACACATTTTCCTGTTTTTATCAAGATAAAATATTCCATGTTCAGGAACAGAGATGAACTTATGTTGAACCGGCTCAACACCGATAGGAAGAGAGTTGTTTATTCCTTCAGCACCAAAATTTAGAACCAATACATGTTCACTATCAACTTGAAATCTGGTTCTTCTGATTCTTGGAACTGAGGAACTTGGGCCTTGCTGCTGAGGACGCTGTGTAGGAACAAGATCCAGACACTGAACTTTCTTGATCAGTAAATGAAGAGCACAGGTCAGTTCTGAAGAGAGAGCCGAAGTTTGCTTGGATGCTAATTCGAGCAATTCCATCCATTCAGAGTATCCGTATCTGATCAGCTCATCCCTCTTCACTACTTCAGTGTATGGATGTTGAAGACCTTGACGAGTGATCAACAAAGAAAGAATTTTCTCGTTACGAGGTTTTGAAGCTTTAACTTTGATGATCTTATCACTACTCACTCTTCGTTTAAGAACGTCTTGAAACCTCTTGCGATCAATCCTATCGAGAACATTATCAGTCCTTGACTTACTGCTACTGGGAGGAGGCTGTGAAGATTTGGATTTGGACTGATATTCTAAAAACTTTTGCATTTGAGCTTCAAAGGATCCTTTGGCCTGAAGTTTATGCTGAATGAGAGATTCATCAGCTTGCGCAATATTCTTTAGAAGCTGAGCTTTATTGGCTTCATCAAGAATTTGCTTAACTTGATTAGGAGACATGTTCCATTCAGCTGCCAAATTGGATATGCTGACAATGGACTTAGGTTTCTTGATAGGAAGAGAAGTATCAGTATGTGAAACAGCCAATTCAGTATCTGCTGCCTTGCGCTTGCGAGATAGAGGTTGAAGATCCTCGCTAGCTACATCTGAGTCTTCTCCTTGAACTGGCACAATGGGATCAATGAAATTCATATCTAGCATTTGACATTCATCATCATGTTCATCTTCATCATCATCTGAGGCTTCTCCTTGAACTGGAATAGTGGGATCAATGAATTTCATGTCCAGCATCTGACACTCATCATCATGTTCATCCTCATCATCATGCTCACTATCTTCAGCAAGCTTTTCAGTATCTGCTGGTCTATCATACTCGTCAGTAGGCTTTTCAGTTTCTGCTATTTTATCAGACTCGTGCACAGGCTGTGGTGGCTCGGTTTGGTTTAAAATGTTATCTTCAAATCCAAGCTCAACAGAGTCAGTTTCTCCCCCTTTTTGATCATCATCATGTTTTGGGCCAGGGGAAGGAGTTGACAAAAGAACTCCCTTCAATTGGTGGACATCAGCCTCAATTCGTAGAAGATGCTGATTCATGTCCCGAGTCAGTGTAAGAAGCTCATTAAATGCTGAGGCCGGTATATGAATGAACTGAGTACCTGGAACTTCTTGTGAGCGATGTTGCTCCCCTTGAGAAGGTTGCTCCCCCTAGGATGGTTGCTCCCCCTGAGATGGTTGCTCCCCTTGAGCTGAGTGAACTCGTTCAGTGACAGAAGGAGTATGATGAGAAAGTTGAGGGGAGAGATGACTACCGTCCTGCGTATCAGCTTGTTGATCAACATTAATTTCGTTGTTACCATCAGCTCCTTCATCAGTATCAGCGGTTAGTGAAGGAACAATATATGGATTTGCGATCTATTCTCTCATTTGTTCAGAGATGCCGATGTCATTTGCCATTGGATCATCCTGATACATTCGTACTGACATGCGTGGGCATTGGATGGGGTTTCCAGAGTGGGAGTAGTAGGCTTCAACGAAAAATTTATCTAGGACAAGAGCAATCTAGCGTGGAAAGGGGACATGATCAGCGCGTACATTGGCACGAAGAAGTTGGACAAGCTGATCAAAGAAGAAAGCCTCATATTCAAGACATTTGTTGAGAAGAAGGGAACAAACAACTTGTTGCTCATAAGTACTCAGTTGATCACCACTGCGAGATTTGTGACCCACACATTTGCACAGTGCCCCGGTGAAGAACTTCCATCCTGGAGTCATACATTGACGCAGAATGAGAGCTGATAGAGCACCAGCCTTTGAGTGATCATAGCCCAGTTGATCAAAGAGGCGTCGACAATGTTCAATAGTTGGAAGCTCAGAGAATGGTTCAAAAATTGGTAACCTGAGTGCAACACTGAGGAGATCAGCGGTGATAAAAACTGAGTGTCGGCCACGTCCAATAGTCCCGGAGATGGCGTTGTTTTCATCATTAACCGTTGCGGTGTAGTAGAACTCACATACTTGTTCGGGAAAGAACTCTGATGGAACCTCACTGATTGCGTATCGAAGTCGGCAGGAGACTAAGAAATTGACAAAATCATCAAGTCCAAGACCGCGATGAACATCTGGTATATCAGGGTTGAAAACGACATTTGTGGCTTTGATGTATATGGGAAGAGGAGGAGAGTTTGGAGATGGGATGACCCTGCTTGAAGTGGAGGAGAAGGTGAACAGTGATGCCGCCATTGAAGAGAGTTAGGATTCTAGGGTTTGTTTTTTTTAAGAGAGAGAGGGAAGTTTGAATGATGGAAGGAAGGTTTAGGAGAGAGATGAAAAGGTTTAAATATGGGATTAAACGGTTTAAGAAAAAGGTAATGATTATCTTCATCGAAAATAACTGCGTATCTTGACAGACTGTCGAATAAAAAAAATAGTCGTTGGGTAAAAGAGCCGTTGTACGGAAGAGGAAACGACAATCAGTGTCTGCGGAAGCGCTGAGATCATTGTCACGAAAAGTTACATGCTGAAAGATAGTTTGTCGTCAATTCAAGGTACAACTTGCTTGTTTAGGGTTAGCAAGGTGATTGGTGCGTGTGATAGATATTGGTTTAAATATCTAACCATCGGCACAGAGTGTCGAGTCTTTATCAGTGAGTGTTATTTCTTACTGAATCATTAGACACTGAGTGAGAAGAAGGTGAAGAGAGGATTGTTGCGTGTGATAGACCTTGGTGTTTTAGTCTAACCATCGGCAAAGACTGTTAGATTCTCATCAGCATGTGTTTTGTCACGTTGAATCACAAAATCAGTGTAAGATTGGTAAGAGGGGATAGTTGCGTGTGATAGACCTTGGTGTTTTGGTCTAACCATCGGCAAAGACTGTTAGATTCTCATCAACATGTGTTTTGTCACGCTGAATCACAGAATCAGTGTAAGATTGGTAAGAAGGGATAGTTGCGTGTGATAGAACTTGGTGTTTTGTCTAACCATCGGCAAAGAGTTTCAAGTTGTTATCAGTGTATGGTTTAATACAATGAATCATTCAACTTTAGTTTAGAAGATTTGTAGAAGAGATAGAGATAAGAAATCATACAATGTACTCAGCATGCTAAACATCATCAACTCATCATCAGCAAAAAAACATTAGTTTATAAGACAAAAGCAAACATTAGTAAAACATTTTCAATCCAGAGTGATCATTCCAAGTTCGCCAATAATGTGAGCATTAGTTTGAGTATCCAGGGCCTTGGTGAAAATATCATCTAATTGATCGGAAGTCTTGACATGTTTTAGAACAACCTTGCCCTTCTTAACATTGTCTCTGATGAAGTGATGTCTGATCTCGATATGCTTTCTCTTTGAGTGCTGAACATGATTCTGTGTGATCTGAATGGCACTGGTGTTATCACAGTATATAGGAGTCGTGAATTTAAGCCCATAGTCTAAAAGTTGATTTTGAATCCATAAGATTTGAGCACAACATCTCCCAGCTGCAACATACTCAGCTTCTGCAGTGGAGATAGATACTGAGGTTTGTTTCTTGCTGGACCAACTGATTAGTCGATTTCCAAGAAAATGACATCCACCTGACGTGCTCTTCTTGTCTAAGTTGCATCCTGCATAGTCGGAATCAGTGTATCCAAAGAGTTCAAGCGCTGAGTCACGAGGGTACCACAGTGCCAAGTTCTGAGTGGCCTTTAAGTATCGAAAGATGCGTTTCACTGCAATGAGATGAGACTCCTTGGGATTAGCTTGGAATCTAGCACATAGAATGGTTCCAAACATGATATCATCGACATAGATTTGAACAAGAATCATTTCTGAGCCTTTCTTTTTGATGAAGAGAGTATTGTCAATTTCTCCTCTTTTGAAGCCATTTTCAAGAAGATATGATGTCAGTGTCTCATACTAGGCCCTAGGAGCTTGCTTCAGTCCATATACAACTTTATCTAGTCTGTACACATAGTCAGGGTGCTCTTTGTCTTCAAATCCTGGGGGCTGTTTGAGAAATACTTCTTCTTGTAACACACCATGAAGAAATGCCGTTTTGACATCCATTTGGTAGACAATGAAGTTCATGTATGAGGCATATCCGAGAAACAGTCTGATTGCTTCAATGCGGGCAACTGGAGCAAAAGTCTCCCCGTAGTCGATGGATTCAATTTGAGTGAACCCCTGAGCAACAAGTCTTGCTTTGTTGTGAGTAATAATACCATCTTTATCAACCTTGTTGCGGTAGACCCAGCGTGTTCCGGTGATGGTCTTTCCTGATGGTCTGGGAACAAGGGTCCAAACCTTGTGCCTTTCGAACTCGTTCAGCTCGTCTTGCATGGCTTTAATCCAGTCAGCGTCTTGAAGAGCTGAGTGTATCTTGTCAGGTAAAATCATTGAAACGAAATTAACATACATGCAAAAATTATTAGATACACGAGATCTGGTTTGGACACCATCATGAAGATTCCTAATAATTTGATCAACAGGATGATCTCGATGTCCAGAAGCTGATTCCAATGGATTTGACACTGAAGTGTTATTGCTGAAAGGAACATGAGTTGCAGGAGAATCTTCAGTTTCAAGGGTTTCATCAGCATCGGAAAAATGAGTTGTCGAGCTGACCGCAGTATCTTGATTTACAGAAATTAGATCTGGAACGATAGGATCAGGAATAATAGTTTCTTCTTCAGTATGAGAAACTTCATCATATGGGCAAGAGAGAAGCTCTTGAAAGATAGAGGAGGAATGAGCTACTTTTTCATCAGTGTATGATTCTTCATCAAACTTTACACGAATGGATTCTTCAATGCACTGCCTGTTCACATGAAAAACACGAAAAGCCTTTGAAATAGATGAATATCCAACAAAAATACCTTTGTCAGCCTTAGGCTCAAATTTTGATCTAGGATCGCGCTGATTAAGAATATAACAAATGCATCCAAACACATGAAAGAAGGATACGTACGGCTTTCGACCTTTCAACATCTCATATGGTGTCTTCTTGTGAACCCTGTGAAATAGAGATCGATTCTGAGTATAACATGCTGTATTAATAGCTTCAGCCCAAAACGACATAGGAAGACCAGCATGAATCATTAAGGTCCCTCCTGCTTCAATCAGTGTTCGATTTCTTCGTTCAGCAACTCCATTTTGTTGAGGTGTGCGAGGAGCGGAAAAGTTCTGCCCAATGCCTTTATAATCACAAAATTCTTCAAGAGTTGAATTCTAGAACTCAGTGCCATGATCACTCCTAAGCTGCTTAACTTTGAGACCAGTCCGTGTCTCGTTTTGACGAATCAGGGAGATGATTTCCTGTGCAGCATGACTTTTCTTCTTCAAGAAAACCACCCATGTAAATCAAGTAAACTCATCCACAACCACCAGAGTATACTTGTTTCCTCCTTGGGAACGAACAGGAATAGGCCCAAACAAGTCCATGTGTAGTAAATGAAGAGGAACAGATATGCTAGAACATGACTTGGGTTTGAATGATGACTTGGTTTGTTTTCCTTGTTCACACGCTGAGCACATCTTATCTTTGACAAAGCTGAGTTTTGGGAGACCTCTAACTAGATCTTGATTGGATATTTTAGATAGATTCTTAAAGTTCAAATGAGAGAACCTTTTATGCCAAATCCAACTGAGATTGGTTTGAGACTTTGTAAAGAAACATTGCATCAACGCCTTGTCACTTGAGAACATGTCAAGAACATATATATCATCTTTTATACTTGCTGAGAGTACAATGTTCTTGTCAGTGTTAATGACTCTTCCTTCCTTCTTTGTAAAATGAACGTCATAATCAGCATCACAAAATTGGCTGATTGAGATGACATTGTGTTTGAGACCCTTTACATATGATACATTTTGAAACACCACATTATTGCACTTGATGTTTCCATATCATTTAGTAAACCCCTTTCCATTGTCTCCGTATGTTACTGCAGGACCAGTTTTCTTGACATAGTCTTCCAGGAGAGACTTGGATCCTGTCATATGTCTTGAGCAACCGCTATCTAAGTACCAAAGATGCTCCTGACCCTGCAGTGCTGAGAAACTAGTTAGAACACACTGACCCATTGTAAGATAGGTCATTCACAAAGTTATTTGACAATATGTTATAGCACTCTTTAGGGAGACAGTTTAAAGAATTTGTTTTAGGAGTCCATCTTCCATTTCTAACTTTGATGTTATCAGCTCTTAATGATGTTTTATCAAACTTGCATTCACTGATTTTGTGAGTCATGTCACCACATCTGTAGCAAATTCTAGTACCAAAGTTTTTCTTGGTAAGCACATTTCTAGATTTAACACATTTAGATTTGAACGATTCACCAAGTGAACTTTGAGTCCTTTTATTTGACATTGAATTACTACAGAATTCAGTGTCAGAAGAACTATAATCAGTGATGGATGAGGAACTGACATCAGTATCAGATTTAGACTTATGTACTGAAACACTGCAATCAAGATAATGTTTAAGTTGTTCATGAACAACATGAAACACTCCGTTTGAGATAGGAAATGCAATAATATTTTCAGTGAGAGGAGTTGGTCTCTTAAGATGTGCAGGGTAAGAAGTAGGATCAATCCCAGTTATTTCAATATTACACTCAGTAACACCTTTAGAATCAGTAACACAATGTTCATCAATGGGACTCTAATTAATAAAAGTGTTGCTGATAAATTTGTTTTTGAAACTATCTTTTAATTCATTCACGGAATAAAATTCAGATTCCTTTTCTTGAGATTTAAAAACCTTTTCAGCTTCAGCAAAATTTCCCCCAAGGATTTTCTCACATGAATGAGGTATTTGAGCAGAAATAACATAATTAGCATTTTTGTGAGATTTAGACCAAAGTTTTAAAACAGTTTGTTCTTTGTTCAAGAGGTCATTAACTTTATCAATTTCAGCAGACAGTGAGGAATTTGATAAACTAGTAACTCTTAGATTTTCCTGAGTAGTGTCAATAATGTTATTTTTCAAGGATAGTTCAGTTTTAAGAAGATCAATTTGATTATGCATATCTCTTATGATTTGATTCTTCTAAGAATTAAGAACACCCAAATACTCAAACATTTTGATTTTTTCATTCATTGAATAGGAAACAAAGTTTTGAACCTGATACATTGAAGGAGAATCAGTGTTGTGCTTCCTGGAGTTTTCAACTGCATCAGACATATCAGCATCAAACGAACTGTTGCTGACTTTACACTCATCACTGTCTTCTATCTTGGTCATCAGACATTTAACTTCATCATCTGATGACTCCTCATCAGTCTTCCACTTTTCTTCTTCAGCGACAAGAACTTTATGTTCCAAGTTCTCTGCTTTCAGTTTCTCGATCAACTTGTTGTACTTCTGCTTCTAGTATTCATCAGGTGTTTTCTTCATGACACCATCAGGAACATTGTTTTTCAAGGGCTGATACATCGGAACATATGGACCTTTTTCGATGATGTCCAACATGTCTTCATCTACAGATTCTAATGCATAGAGAGCCTTTATTTTCCACATAGCAAAATTGGTTTCATCAAACAGAGGAATTTTAGCGGAAGGATGATTTGATGAGTTTGAAGAGGAAGATGATGAAGCCATTTGTTTGATAAAAGAAACCTGCTCTGATACCAATTGAAAGGACCTTAGATCAAACGATTTATCAAACAATGACTATTAATAAGAACAATTAAGTTTCACAAAGAACTTTCACTAAGAATGATAGTCTCACAAAGAGATTATTGTTCGCAAAAAGCGGCTATTAGGGTTTGTGAAAGACAACGTCTCACAAACCTGTACAAAAGACTATAGAGAACTATTATAGACAATCCCTACAAATCAGGGTGTTCCAGCTAACTAATAAATGATAACTATGGAAACAAGATAAATACTAAATCTATTACAATAAAAAGATACACACTGAATAACTTGTATGCTGATGCTGGATTATGTGCTGATGCTGAGTGATCAGTTTCAAACATCATCATATTATAAGGTTCGAACTTACACAATAAAGGAAACGAATAAAATGGAAAAGTTAACCATGATCTATATAAAAGAGATCGTGAGATTACAAGGCATGCTAGTATCTATTATCTCTCTAACGCCCCGATTTTCAAGTATTAATTTAATATAGAGTTTCTTGATTTCAAGGGCTACTCGACGAGTTGGTTGCCCTACTCGTAGAGTAGTAGCGGGTTAGTCCACGCGTTTTAATGACCTACTCGCCGAGTCCAAGGAGGGACTCAACGAGTAGGAGCTGAAAGATGAAACCCTAAATCCTGGGGTTTTGCACCCTATTTAAAGGATCAATAGCCTCCCTTTATCCCCCTTGCAGTCTTTTGAGAACCAAACCAACCCTAATTCGTGTGTGTGCTTCATTTTGTGTGTTATAAGTTTCGGAAGGTGAATCTTAGTGAGGAAATCTTGGAGAAACAAGTGGCTAGAAGCAAGGAACTTGTGGGGATCAAAAATCTACCCCAGTTAAGATCATTTGAAGGTATCAAGTAGTCACCTTTACCTCATTCCTTTCTAGATCTCATTTAAGTGAAGTTTAGGGATTTTTGGCTTGGTTATGATGATATTGTGGTGTATGAACTAGATCTGAAGTTGCAACTTCAGATTTGGACCCTTCTTGGGTTCTAGGTTCATAAATATTCGAGCTTGGTCCTGCATGAAGCCTTCCTTGAGTGTAAAAGTCCATTATAATCCTAGATTTGTCATTTAGAGCCTTTAGAGCCTTGCATGCATGTAACGTTTGCAACTTTACGTGATAAACATACCTTGGTAAGCTGGATCTATAATATGGAGCCTTAGCATGGCTTAAAAAGCATCTGTATGGAGGAAGGATTAAAGGGACTCAGCGAGTTGCAAGGTTGACTCGGTGAGTCATATGAAGATGAGCATGAACTCGACGAGTTGATGAACAACTCGACGAGTCCGTTGAAGATTGCCTTGGACTCGGCGA
Source organism: Lactuca sativa (assembly GCF_002870075.4). Taxonomy (NCBI): domain Eukaryota; kingdom Viridiplantae; phylum Streptophyta; class Magnoliopsida; order Asterales; family Asteraceae; genus Lactuca; species Lactuca sativa. The sequence goes on from NC_056623.2 coordinate 182,681,380, forward strand.
GTCAGGCGAAGACTCGGCGAGTCGGCTAAGGTTTTCCTCAACCTTTGGACACGTATGAACTCAACGAGTTATAAGGGAACTCAACGAGTCAACCTAATATTTCACGACTTCTCGAGTTCAGGAAGAACTCGACGAGTCGGTGAACTGTACTCGACGAGTTGGGTCAACATATTGACCTTGACTGTTGACTTTGACCTTGACCCAGGGTTGACTAGTTGACCTCATGGGGTATTTTGGTAATTTGGAGATTTATGGAAAAAGGGCTTTATGGTAACTATATGTGGTGGAGTTCGTGTTGGTGATTCGAGAGTTTAAGCCTATCATTTTAGTGCGACAGTATGAGGTGAGTTATCCTCACTATATCAACAGGGTCTAAGGCACCAAGGCCGACCCTTTATATATTGTATCGGGATTATGGCATGATATGTTTATTGATTACATCCTAGTAGTTAGGATAATGGTATGCTTATTCTTAGCGGCTTGGTTAGGTCAACGTCCTGGTTATGGGATAATGCTATGTTAGTGACCGGTTAGGTCTGTATCTCGGTATTAGGATGTTGCTATGATTAGTAATATGTTAGATCGGTTTTACTGTTATATGATATGAGCTAGTGTATCGTATTTGTGTACACATGTTCGTTGACCGGGGGTTGGGTTGAGGCGGTCCTGATTTGTGCTGTAGGCCAACATACCTAGGGAGCGGTTCGGATAGGCTGTAGGCCCAGTGAGGCGGTCCAGTCATGCCGAAGGCTTGGGAGTGGTCCAGATAGGCTGTAGGCCCTGTGAGGCGGACTGGTCAGACTGTAGGCTCATTATGCATGCTGATCTGAAATTGTTATTTGTTGTGGTTATTTTGGTATGGAGTTGGTATTTTGGGGGAGCTCACTAAGCTTTCGGGCTTACAACTTTAGTTTATTGTTTCAGGTACATCAGGGGACCATGACAAGGCGAAGACATGATCGTATCGCTCCTCATGATTTGTTTATGTTTCTGGGAAAACTCTGATGTTAGATATTTTGAAAACAACTTTGTAATGATGATTGGTTTTATATATTATGAAAAAGTTTTAAATTGGCATGAAATTTTTGGGTGTTACAAGTTGGTATCAGAGCCTTGGTTTGAGTGAATTGGAAGAACACTCGTGTGACTCTTGTCTCAAACCAAGGAAAAGATTTTCAAAATGAATATTCAAATGGTTTTCAAAATATGTAAAGGAGGATGCAGGGTGTACGATCAGCCAGAGCCAGTAAGTGACCCCAAAATACCACACAATTATTTGATTACGTGATATGTTAGAACAACATGCTAGTTCTAGGCTAGGGTTCTTCAGGAATTGCATGATAGAATAGCCTGATTACATGATGCCTGGTAGCCTAGGGTTTTCCTTATATGAAATTGACATCATTGCTATAGTTGCTTAGTGTATACATCATAGTCGTACATAACTAAGATCTTATAGCCTGAGAATGTTTGGTTTGGCCTTATTTACTGTTCTTGTTTGATGAAAGGCTTAGGGTAGAATGAGGTATTCAAAAGTCTATGGTCCAACGTTATGTATGATTAGCATACACTAGTGCTGCAGGGTTGGTGGAAGTTTCATGGATGGGTGGGTTGTGAGAGGCCGAGAGGCCAGTTATGAGATAATTAGCATTTCTCTAGGAGTGAGGATTGAGCACTCGCCATGTTATGTATTCAGTTAGGGCGTTGTGGTGATACTTGAGACAAATATGGGTAGGTATGGAAGGTAGTAGGGGCCCATACTACTGAAAGCACAGGACCCATACGTGTAGCAAGGAAGTCACAACCCCTAGGGTTTAGTCGGGAGTTGGTTTCCAGTTATTTTTGTAGATTATCTGATATCTTGTGGTATGTTTCAGTATGGTGATGACGAGACGCTTTGTGACTGGATCCGGTTCAGGATTAGGATCGGGAGACGGAGGTTAGGAGGAGCTGACAACACCTGAGGCCATGGTGCAGATGGGTACTGAGGAGTTGGGAACCAGGATCCGGGAGATCCTGCATGATGAGGTTGCTGCTGCGTTCTGGGCGCAGCTACCGAAGATGTTCGGGTCTATTAAGACCGCCATAGTTAAGTACTTCGACGAGCGATACGCAACCCTTGCGGAGACGGCTGCCACTGCAGCTGCATCAGCTGTAACAACGGCAGGGGGAGGAGGAGGTGCCACTCAGGGCTTCCAGTATAGGGACTTCGATAACATGAAGCCCTTACTTTTGATGGGACATAGGAACCCATCAAGGCGATGAGGTGGATTACAGATGTGGAGGGGTGTTTCTTTACCAGCTCGTGTCCTACTGACCAAAAGGTCAGGTGTGCTCTAAACCTGTTAAGGTCCGGGTCCAAGGACTGGTGGAGATTGGCGACTGGGTCATACACTGATGATCAGAGAGCTGCTATTACTTGGGAGCAGTTCAGGGATACGTTCCGTGCCTGATACATTCCATGGGTCGAGTGGGAATGGCTGTCGCAGGAGTTTTTGAGTTTGATACAGGAGGAAGAGTCGGTGACGGAGATCACCCGCATGTTCACAGAGAGGGTGATGTTCTACCCAGAGTTTGCTTTTGAGCAGGCTCAGATGACCCGTTATCTGAGCATGCTCAAGACTGACATCCGTCAGTTTGTATCTACCTAGCAATGTGATACTCTTTTGGAGTTGCAGGAGGCCATTAGGTGGCGTGAGTTGGAGATTGAGCTGCAACTGAGGGAGCAGCGGCAGGCCCCGGTGCAGTCGCAGCCGGCACCTAAGCGGCCGAAGACCGCTGATGCTAGGATCGGGGGCCAGTAGAGCCGCACTTGTGGAAAGTGTGTCAAGATTCATCTCGGAGTTTGTCGGACAGGTAGTGGGTGCCACAAGTGTGGCAAGGAGGGAAACTTTGCTAGGGATTGTCGCTAGACAGCCCCTTCATTGGATATGAGGCTATGCTATCACTGTCATCAGGTTGGTCATGTGAAGACCAACTGTCCACAACTCGCAGCCAGGCCGACGCAGGCTCCAGCGCTGGATACATTGAGGATACCAGATGGGAGGCCAGTCAAGGCAGAGCCTCTGAAGGCTCAAGGGCGTGCTTTCCAGTTGACCGCAGAGGAGGCCAGGGCAACACCAGATGTGGTTGCTGGTATGTTTCTCTCTTTTATTTTAATTATTATAATTGTATTATGCTTATCTGTTGTACCTGTGATTAGGTACATTTTTAGTGCACTCTTTGCCTGCCTTGGTTTTATTTTACTCGGGGGCGAGTCGGTCCTTCATATCCCAGTCATCCAGTAGGGAGTTCAATGTGCCAGCGGGCGAGTTAGAGTGTCTGTTGCGAGTCTCTATCGCCAACGAACATGGGGTTTCAGCTTCTTCGGTTTATCGAGGGTGTGAGTTGGGTATTTTCGGGGTGTCCTTTCCGATAGATTTGATTCCAATTCCCATGGGGGAGGTGTGTGTGATTGTAGGCATGGATTGGCTCAGTCGGTTCGGTGCTATGATTGACTGTGAGGGCCAACGAGTGGTAGTTCGAACCCCAAGTAGGGGAGAACTGGTGGTATATGGTGAGGGCACCAGAGTGGGGTCAAGGTTTTGTTCAGCCGCCACAGCTCGGCAGTGTATTCAGCACGGGTGTGCGGGTTATCTAGCGTATGTGGTGGATACGCGAGTCAGGGATCAGATTTTAGTTTCAGAGGTTCCAGTGGTTAGGGAATTTGCTGACATGTTCCCGGAGGAGTTGCCAGGGATACCTCCGGAGAGGCAGGTTGAGTTCCGAATCGATCTGGTACCGGGTGCGACTCCTATCGCCAAGGCGCCATACCGATTGGCGCCACCCGAGATGCAGGAGCTGTCTTCGCAGCTGCAGGAACTGCTGGGCAAACAATTCATTCGACCTAGTAGTTCTCCATGGGGCGCACTGATCCTCTTCGTCAGGAAGACGGACGGCTCGCACCGGATGTGCATTGATTATAGGGAGTTAAACAAGTTGACGGTGAGGAACCGTTATCCACTCCCGATGATAGATGGCGTCCTTGATCAGTTGCAGGGGGCATCTTGGTTCTCCAAGATAGATTTGAGGTCGGGGTATCATTAGATACGGGTTAGAGAGGAGGACGTGGAGAAGACTGCGTTTCGGACTCGTTATGGGCTCACCAACGCGCCAACAATATTTATGGACCTGATGAATCGGGTTTGCAGACCAATGCTGGATCGCTCGGTCATCGTGTTTATAGATGATATCTTGGTGTATTCCAAGACTCGAGAGCAACACGAGGAGCATCTCAGGGAGTTGTTGGGAGTTCTGAGACGAGAACGGCTATACGCCAAGTTCTCGAAGTGCGAGTTTTGGTAACGAGAGGTCCAGTTCCTCGGGCACCTCGTTAACCAAGATGGGATTTTGGTTGACCTGGCCAAAATCGAGGCAGTCATGCAGTGGGAGGTTCTGAAATCTCCCTCAGACATCAGGAGCTTTCTGGGATTGGCAGGGTACTACCGGAGATTCCTACAGGATTTCTTTAAGATTGCGGTACCCCTCACTCGTTTGACGAGGAAGGGGGCAGATTTCCGGTGGGGTTTCGAGCAGCAGAGGGCATTTGAGACCCTCCGTCAGCAGTTGTGTGAGGCTCCAGTTTTGACACAACCGGAGGGAGTTGAGGATTTCGTGGTGTTCTTTGATGAATCCATCATAGGTTTAGGGGCAGTCCTCATGCAGAGGGGACGGGTGATAGCTTATGCATCGCGGCAGTTGAAGCTGCATGAGACGAGATATCCTACTCATGATCTGGAGCTGGGAGCGGTGGTGTTTTCTCTCAAGATATAGAGACATTACTTATATGGGGTTCGTTGTACCATATATATGGATCACAAGAGTTTGAGACACATCATGGATCAGCCAAACCTGAACATGAGGTAGCCCAGGTGGCTGGATGTAGTCAAAGACTACGACTGCGAGATCCTTTACCACCCCGATAAAGCGAATGTGGTTGCGGACGCTTTGAGTCGCAAGTCAGCTAGGTCTTCCATTCCAGCGGTATGTATGAGGATAGCGGTGGATTCTCCACTTCTGAATTTGATCAGAGATACCCAGGTTGAGGGCATGTGACTGGAGAACTGGAGGTTGGAAAGGATCAAGGGTGAGAACACCCGGTTTGCGCAGGATAGCCGAGGATTATTGACCCGGTGCGGTCATGTATGGGTTTTGATGTCTGGTGGAGTCAGACAGACAGTCATGGAGGAGGCTCATAAGTCTCACTTCTCTATTCACCTGAGGGACACCAAGATGTACATGGATTTGAGTTTGAACTACTGGTATCCGTGCATGAAGCGAGAAATCGCTTGGTACGTTGAGAGGTGCTTAACTTCGGTGGGAGTCGGGATTCCCACCTACTGTTTGTAGAGTTCGCCTACAACAACATCTACCATTCAGACCCTCGAGGATATGTTGAGGGCATGTTTCATTGACTTCGGTGGGAGCCGGGATTCCCACCTACTGTTTGCAGAGTTCGCCTACAACATCTATCATTCCAGCATTGGCGCCCCACCTTTCGAGCTATTGTATGGACGGAGATGTCGCACCCCAGTTTGTTGGGGCGAGGTCGGACACAGGGTGATGGTTCGGACGGAGGTGGTCTTGCAGACTACCGAGAAGATTCAACAGATCAGGCAGCGGCTGCAGACCGCTCAGAGTCGGCAGAAGAGTTACGCCGACCGACGCCGATCCGAGTTAGAGTTTCAGGTCAGTGATATGGTACTCTTAAAGTTCTCGCCCTGGAAGGGTGTGATCCGCTTCAGTAAGTGGGGAAAATTGGGTCCCTGATATATATTGGGCCGTTCAGTATTGTTGCCAGGATTGGCAAGGTGGCATACAGGTTAGAGCTTCTGGAGGAGCTTAGTCGGATTCACAGCACCTTCCACGTTTCATAATTGCGAAAGTGCGTTATGGACCAGGAGGCGGTGGTATCGCTGGATGATATTCAGGTCAATGAGCGCCTGAATTACGTGAAGAGGTCTGTGGCCATACTAGAGAGAAAGATGAAGATTCTAAGGAACAAGGAGATACCTTTGGTGAAAATACAGTGGGAACATCGTAGGGGGTCCGAGTGGACGTGGGAGCCAGAGCCAGAGATGCAAGAGCATTATCTGGAACTGTTCACCATGGCAGACTTCGAGGACGAAGTCTAGTTCAAATGGGGGAGAATTGTAACACCCCAATTTTCAGGTATTGTTTTAATATAAAGTTTCTTGATTTCAAGGGATACTCGACGAGTTGGTTGCCCTACTCGTCGAGTAGCAGCGGGCTAGTCCACATGTTTTAATGACCTACTCGCCGAGTCCAAGGAGGGACTCGATGAGTAGGAGCTGGAAGATGAAATCCTAATTCCCGGGGGTTTTCACCCTATTTAAAGGATCAACAGCCTCCCTTTACCCCCCTTCTAGTCTTTTGAGAACCAAACCAACCCTAATTTGTGTGTGTGCTTCATTTTGTGTGTTATAAGTTATGGAAGGTGAATCTTAGTGAGGAAAGCTTGGAGAAACAAGTGGCTAGAAGTAAGGAACTTGTGGGGATCAAAAATCTACCTGAGTTAACATCATTTGAAGGTATCAAGTCGTCACCTTTACCTCATTCCTTTCAAGATCTCATTTGGGTGGAGTTTAAGGTATTTTTGGCTTGGTTATGATGATATTGTGGTGTATGACCTAGATCTGAAGTTGCAACTTCAGATCTGGACCCTTCTTGGGTTCTATGTTCATAACGTTTTGAGCTTGGTCCTGCATGAATTCTTCCTTGAGTGTAAAACTCCATTATAATCCTAGATTTGTCATGTAGAGCCTTTAGAGCCTTGCATGCACGTAAAGTATGCAACTTTACGTGATAACACATGCCTTGGGAAGCTGGATCTACAATATGGAGCCTTAGCATGGCTTAAAAAGCACCTGTATGGATGAAGGATTGAAGGGACTTGGCGAGTCGCAAGGTCGACTTGGCGGGTCGTATGAAGATGTGCGTGAACTCGACGAGTTGATGAACAACTCGGCGAGTCCGTTGAAGATTGCCTTGGACTCGGCGAGTCAGGCCAAGACTCGGCGAGTCAGGCGAAGACTCGGCGAGTCGGCTAGGGTTTTCCTCAACCCTTGGACACGTATGAACTCGACGAGTTATAAGGGAACTCAACGAGTCAACCTAGGATTTCACGACTTCTTGAGTTCAGGAAGAACTCGACGAGTCGGTGAACTGTACTCGACGAGTTGGGTCAACATGGACTGTTGACCTTGACTGTTGACTTTGACCTTGACGCAGGGTTGACCAGTTGACATCTAGGGGTATTTTGGTAATTTAGAGATTTATGGAAAAAGGGTTTTATGGTAACTATAGGTGGTGGAGTTCGTGTTGGTGATTCGAGAGTTTGAGCTTTTCATTTTTAGTGCGACATTGTGAGGTGAGTTATACTCACTATATCAACAGGGTCTAAGGCACCTCGGCCGGCCCTTTATAGATTGTATCGGGATTATGGCATGATATGTTTATTGATTACATCCTGGTAGTTAGGATAATGGTATGCTTATGCTTAGCGACCTGGTTAGGTCAACGTCCTGGTTATAGGATAATGCTATGTTAGTGACCGGTTAGGTCTGTATCCCGGTATTGGGATGTTTCTATGATTAGTGATATGTTAGATCAGTTTGACTGTTATATGATATGAGCTAGCGTATGGTATTTATGTGCACATGTTCGTTGACTGGGGGTTGGGTTGAGGCGATCCTGCTTTGTGCTGTAGGCCAACATACCCGGGGAGCGGTTCGGATAGGCTGTAGGCCCAGCGAGGCGGTCCAGTCATGCCGAAGGCTCGAGAGCGGTCCAGATAGGCTATAGGCCCTATGAGGCGGTCCGTTCAGGCTGAAGGCTCATTATGCATGCTGATCTGAAATTGTTATTTGTTGTGGTTATTTTGGTATGGAGTTGGTATTTTGGGGGAGCTCACTAAGCTTTCGAGCTTAAAACTTCAGTTTATTGTTTCAGGTACATCAGGGGACCGCGACAATGCGAAGGCGTGATTGTACCACTCTCCATGATTTGTTTATGTTTCTAGGAAAACTCTGATGTTAGATATTTTGAAAACAACTTTGTAATGATGATTGGTTTTTAAATATTTTGAAAAAGTTTTAGATTGGCATGAAATTTTTGGGTGTTACAATCTCTGACAGTGACAATAGATTTACCTCTTGGTTTTGGCAGTCACTTCAGAGGTCATTAGGAACTCAACTCGATATGAGTACTGCTTACCATCCCTAAACAGATAGACAAAGTGAGAGGACCATCCGAACATTGGAAGACATGCTAAGAGCTTGTGTGATAGACTTTGGCAAGGCATGGGATACCCACTTTCCACTGATCGAATTCTCATACAACAATAGCTATCACACAAGCAACAAGGTCGCCCCCTTTGAGGCTCTATATGTAAACGCAGATCACCTCGCTGTTGGGTTGAGGTGGGAGACACAAAACTGGCAAAGGGGTCGGTACCCAACAACACTCTCATGGGTCCTGAAATCATCAGAGAAGCAACTGAAAAGATCGTTCAGATTAGGGAACGACTAAAGGTGTCCAGGGACCAACAGAAGAGCTACGCGAATAAGCGACGGAAGCCCTTGGAATTTCAAGTTGGTGATCGCGTATTGCTAAAGGTCTCTCCTTGGAAAGGGATGATACGCTTTGGGAAGCGTGGGGAATTGAACCCAAGATACATCAGACCATTCGAAATCCTTGCCAGGATTAGTCTCGTGGCTTATAAACTCCAGTTACCGCCTGAACTCAACAATGTACACGCTGTTTACCATGTGTCTAATCTGAAGAAATGCCTATCTGACGAAATTCTCATTATCTCACTTGAAGAAAATGAGGTAAATGAAAACCTTCATTTCTTCGAGGAACCGATAGAAATAATGGATACACAGGTGAAACTAACGAAACAAATTCGCGTCCCCATTGTGAAGATCCGATGGAGTGCCAAACGAGGACCTGAATTCACCTGGGAACACGAAGACCAGATGAAGCAGAAGTATCCACATCTCTTTCCTGGTTCTTGAGGGTCGCTCTAGAACTAATTTCATGACAAAAACCCTCAAATGGGGGGATGATGTCACAACTAGGAATATTAGGGTCGAGATTTTATTCATGAACAAACAATTTCTCTATGAAACCTTGTTGCATTAGATTATTGAAGTTCAAAATGACAATGTTATATAAGTACGTATATGCTTACACTTAGAATCAAGTTGCAATAGCCTTTTATAAGCTCAAGTTGATCTAATAGCAAAACAAAAACCAATTGTTAGGCCTTATGCTTAGAAGTTCTTCGCCCAAATAACCCTAGTCCGAAAAGTTTTTTCTTTGGGCCTTATTGGGACCGAAAACCTTTTATTAGGCCATGCCAAACCCGAAAGACCCCACACATCCTAAAAACCGAAAACCCTTGAGAATGGAGCGTGTTTTCAGCCACCCTAGAACCGAAAACCCCTATCCTAAGCCAATAAAAATCGGTTGTAGGTACATAAGCCATGGGTTGACCACACATTGACACCTCATTGCCTTTACATCCATTTACCCCTCATGTTTCTATACCATGTAAACCTTTACACAACAAGCTTCCATGCATGACCTCCCAGTGACCAACAAATCTCCACACTAGACATTCAATTAACCACCAAACATCCACACTCTTTTCCCTCTCCTTATTTAAATTGCAGCCGAGAGTGGGTTTATCCAACTCCTGCCACTTCATTCATACCTCCAAATCTCTTTGCTCTCTAGATGAAGACCATTTTCCTTCAAGACTCACCACATCAAGGCCGATCCTTGTGAGTTTGGTATACATCTTGTTGTCTGGTTCCTCATGATCACATACATTTCCTTATGCTAGAATCCTAGAAACACTAACATTTTCAAGAAGCCCTTCAAGCTTACTACCTAAATCTAAGCTCAAAATCTTTTTCACTTTCCTTCATACCACACACGAAAATACCAAGGTGAGCTTCATACCCCCAATTTTTTTGTGTTTTGCATGCTTTTAGGTGGGGGGGGGATACAAGTCAAAATACGTTTACACCGTGGATACTTGCATGCACCAACTTATTTGTGATATAAAAGGTGCATGGAATGTTAAAGATTATCATACATATGTTCATACAAATAGTGATTTATATGGTTTATATATGTCTAAGTGTGTTTGTCCATTGGACATTTGCATGCACTAGGAGTATTGTTTGAATATTGATCAAGATCTTGTATATAAAGATATATATTACTTGTTCACTACATTAAAATCATGACATATGTGACTATCATCATTTTTATTACAAAAAAATCGTGTTTATGGGTTGATATATACAAGTATAACAAAAACATATGTTTATACATGTATTACTTTTACAAAGTAAAATTTGTATAAGTATAAAAATGTTGAACTCACCATATATTTTCTTTTTATAAAAATCGTGAGCTATATGGAAAAGATGACAAAAATCAAACTATTTTGTGTTACGAAATTTCAACTGGAAAAAAATATGGGATATACAACACTACAAATTCTTGGAGATTTTTACTAAAAATAACCCTTCTAGTAAAAATGGTCGTGTTGGGCTGAAGTTCTATTTTGTATTGCGTCTTTTGGGCTCGTAGATTAGCCTAGTATTCTCCGGTTTGGGCCTGTCCAACCGAGAGCCTTTTATGTATTGTATATAAGTTATCGCTTGCATGCATATTAGGTCAAGATTCAAGATTCAAAGATCACTGTTTGAGCGTTTTCAGAATTTACGATATTATTCTCTTGTAATCTTCCAATCCTTTACAGTTGATGTTCTTAATCGAGCTCTTCTAAGGATTTTGTTTAATCATTCAACTCGTTTGATTCAAGCTGTTTGTTCTTTATATTGCGTTCTGCCTTGTTATTTATATTGTGTTCTTGCAGTTTCATATTCATATACCTGTTCACGATCTATTCGATCTTTATAGATTAAAAGTTATTGTTCTTAATCTCATCAATTGGTATCAGAGCAGGAGGCTGTGTAATCTATACACTTCTTTTCTGTGAAAAAGATTATCATTAGGGTTTTCCGCAATCATTGATATTTATTGAGCCGTCATCTTAATTGACGTATCTTAGTATTTATTGTTTTGCCCTAATCTGCTTTATTACAAGTCTGATCTTTGAACAGGTTATTTCGATCATTATGGACGCAACGCAATCAAACCCTATTAACATTTCCAACAGCATTGGTTCGACGACAAAGATTCCAATCTTATACACCCATGACTATGAAGTGTGGGCACATCATTTTGAAGATTACGTGATTGGATCGGAGGACAATGGTTTTCTCATATGGGAAGCCATTATCAATGGACCGTTTTCTCATTCCGCGACATCCAGAGTTATTAAGACGCAAAAAGATTACAACGATTTGCTCAAGGACGTGACAAATATTGCGCAGGATGAGAAAGATAAATTCCAGTGCAATATTAAGGCACTAAGGTTGATCCGATTCGCCCTTCAGTCCGACACATTCAGACTAGTCAGCTCATGCACTACGGCGAAGGAAGTGTGGGATAGACTTCGCGAACTGTATTCAACAGACGAAGATCTTGAACACTCCATCCAAACCTTGCTTCTATCTGAGTTTGGAGAATTCAGGCAAGGGGCCGAAGAAACCGTGACCCAGACGTTTGATCGCTTCAATCATCTTCTTAGCAAGATGATCAAACACGACATTGAAAGGAAGCTCATCGAACAAAAGGTTACTTTCTTGAACGGACTGAGATCGGAATGGAGAGCAGTAGTGTCTACAGTCAAAGCCCATGAACAGTTTAAATCATACTCTTTGGCGAAACTGGTGGGTATTCTAAAGTCCCAAGAGAAGATTGTTGTTCAAGAGAAGAACGTGGTGTCCAGTCTTGGTTCGTTGGCCCTCCTATCTAAAAGTAAAGCCGTGATGGAGGATGAAGAGCTCAATTTGGAAGAATATGACCTCACAACTGAGGATTATGCCATGATGGTGTCCAATCCTAAGAGGTTCATAAAGAAGAGATTCCCCACCAACAAAAACCGAAACTGGCAGGGGAGTTATAGCTCTGAAAAGGCAAACAGTGAACCGAAGGCTGAGGAGTCCAAGAAGGAACCGAAGGCAGATGGCGATTCCGGAGTAAGCTGCTTCTACTGTGGTGGCAAGAACCACTATGCTAAGGACTGTGTTCTTAAGAAGATGGCTGAAAAGGACGATGGAAAGGATGAGGAAGCCGTGCTGCAGAAGAGATTGGATGAGTTGAGGAAGAAAAAGTCTACCGCTAACCCTTCTATTAATGCTCTTATTGTGCAGGGTTCGGTTAATAACGATGAGTTCGGTAGCACCGAAGTTTGGTCTACTGACTCAGAAGACGAAGAAGTGAGGAAGCCTACTCATGGAAGGGCTTATATGGCTAAGGAGGAAAGCAGTGGTGGAAAATGCTTCATGGTGTCAAGTGCATCTCAAATGAGGGGATACAATACCGATGGAGGAAGCAATGGACCGAAAGTGCAGGAAGATATGTGCTTCACAGCCAAACCACTCAGCCAACAGTTCAATGAGCTTGATGAACTGATAAAGAAGGTTATAAGTGACGAGCAGTTTGACGAGGAATGGTACATCGACAGTGGCTGCTCGCGTCACATGACAGGGAGGAAGGAGGAACTCAGGGAATACAGATCTCTTGCAAATGGTGGCAACGTTAAGTTTGGAAATAACTCTTTCGGCACTATAAAGGGATATGGGATGATAACGAATGGTGATTTTACCATAAGAAAGGTGGCCTATGTGGAAGGACTTCAGCACAACCTCATCAGTGTATCTCAGCTTGTTGGAGGTACAGGTCTCAAAGTTTCATTCGATGATGAAGGTTCTGAAATCATAGAGAAAACAACAAAGAAAGTGATTCTGAAGTCAAAGCGAAAGGGTGAAATGTTTCCGTTGAACATGAAACCCATCAAAGGAAACCCAGCTATTTGTCTGCTATCAAAGGCTCAATCCGACGAAAGCTGGTTGTGGCACAGAAGACTCTCTCATCTCAATTTCAAAGATATCAACCGACTTGTCACTGGAGGTCATGTTAGGGGTCTTCCATTGCTCAAGTTTGACAGAGAGCATTTATGTGCTGCATGTGAAATGGGAAAGCAGAGTCGTCAAAGTCACCCATCCATTGTTAACACAAAAGTTGTTGAACCACTCGAATTGCTTCATATCGATTTATGTGGTCCTTCATCTATTGAAAGCATCGGTGGTAGCAAGTACATTCTTGTTGTCGTTGATGACTTCTCTAGATTTACATGGGTGTTCTTTCTAAAGCTCAAATCTGAAGCGACTCAAAAGCTGAAAATGTTTATCAAGCAAATAGAAGTCCAGCTCAAGAAGGTCGTTCGCAACATCAGGAGCGACAATGGTCTCGAATTCAAGAACAGGGAGTTTGAAGAGTTTCTTGCAGAAAAGGGAATTAGCCATAATTTCTCAGCTCCCTACACACCACAACAGAATGGAATAGTCGAAAGACGAAACCGATCTCTGTGTGAAGCTGCCCGAACTATGTTAAGTTTCGCTTCCTTACCTCTATATTTTTGGGCTGATGCTATTTCTGCTGCTTGTTATACTCAAAACAGGTCCTATCTCAACAAGCGATTCACGCTCACACCATATGAGATATTAAACAACAGGAAGCCCAATGTGAAATTTTTCCACGTTTTTGGCTCAAGGTGTTTCATCTTTAACTCAAAAGAACACCGCAACAAGTTTGATGTCAAAGCTGACGAGGGAATCTTTCTGGGTTACTCACTCACTTCAAAGGCGTACAGGGTCCTAAACAAACGATCAAGAAGGATTGAAGAAACATACTATGTGGCCTTCGACGATAGCTATGTCAAGAAGCTACAGGCCATAGATGACACTGCCAGGGAAATCTTCCCTCAAACTGGTCAAGTCACAATCTCAATCGCCAATATGTACGAGAATTTTCTGGATCTCTTTGATGAACCGGAAAAAGCTTCTCTCTCAGAAGCAGGGGCAGCCGACAACAAAATAGATCATATGAAGCAGATTGTCGAAGATGCTGCTAGAAGAATGCATGAAGAAGAATCGCCTACTGATGAATCTCCAACCTACAATGCTTCAGTCGAGGGGGAGCCAAATTCTCTTGTCGAGGGGGAGCCTAGCTCACAAGTCCAGGGGGAGCCAAGCTCTACTACTTCAACCGAAGGTCCTTCATCAAGCGAAGGTAACTTTCCAACTGAAGATGCCCCTCCAAACGAAGGTGCTTCAATGGCTGAACATCCAGCACCACAAGAAACTCCTGAACCTCATGCTTGTCAAGACTCATCAATTGAGGGGGAGCATGATGATATGACGCTTGATTTTGATAGCCAATCTGAACCTGAAGAGATGATCAACGCTGAACTAGATCCATCCTTTGATCCGAATTACCCTCCTCTTACAAAATGGACCAGAGATCATCCTATCTCTCAAGTAGTTGGTGATGTATCTGAAAAGGTTTTGACCCGATCTCAACTGAAGGCAAAACAGACATCCTTATTCTCAAAAGTTGAGTTCTGTATGTTTAACTCATTTGTATCAAAAGTTAAACCGCAGACAGTGAACACTGCCCTCGATCACTCTGATCGGGTTCAAGCGATGCAAGACGAACTGAATGAGTTTGAAAGGAACAAAGTCTGGCGCCTCATTCCAACTCCTCCAGATGCTTCGGTTGTTGGTCTTAAATGGGTCTTCAGAAACAAAATGGACAAGGAAGGTAATGTCATAAGGAACAAGGCTCGTCTGGTTGTCAAGGGATACTGTCAGGAGGAGGGGATAGATTACGAAGAGATGTTCGCTCCAGTAGCCAGGCTAGAATCAGTTAGAATATTTCTGGCCTATGCTGCTCACAAAAACTTTGAGGTCTTCCAAATGGACGTCAAGTGCGCATTTCTCAATGGAGAACTTGAAGAAACGGTGTTTGTGGAGCAACCTCCTGGGTTCGTGAATGAAAAATATCCAAATCATTGCTACATTCTGGATAAAGCTGTGTACGGCCTCAAACAAGCTCCGAGAGCCTGGTATGAAACGCTTACAAAATTTTTAAAGATGTCCAAATTCAAACAAGGTTCGGTTGACCCAACCTTCTTTCGCAAAAAGGAAGGTAACCACCTTATGATCGTTCAAATCTATGTCGATGACATCATCTTTGGCTCTACGAATCCCAGCTTAACAGCTGAATTCAGAAAGTTGATGGAGACTAAGTTTGAAATGAGCTCAATGGGTCCTATTAATTTTTTCCTTGGTTTAAATATAAGACAGGGACCCGAAGGCATCTTTATCAATCAAGAAGCTTACACGAAGACTCTCCTAGCAAAGTTTGGCATGATGGGAGACTCAAAAATCAAAGTCCCTATGGCATTCGGCACTAAACTTACCCCTTCACTGGATAAACCGGCTGTCGACATCACGCTCTATCGTCAAATGATAGGCTCACTGATGTATCTAACTGCTAGCAGGCCTGATATCATGTTTTCAGTATGTTATTGTGCTCGATTTCAGGCTAACCCACGCGAACCTCACATGCTGGCAGTGAAGAACATCCTACGCTATCTCAAGCGAACCGCCTCCTTGGGTCTATGGTATCCCTCCAACTCTGGCTTCTTCGTTCAAGCCTATTCTGATGCAGACCTTGGAGGATGTGGACTCGACCGCAAAAGCACAACTGGTGGCTGTCAATTTCTTGATGGGAAGTTGGTCAGCTGGCAATCCAAGAAACAAACATGTGTGTCGCTGTCTACTGCTGAAGCGGAATACATTGCCGCTGCATCCTGCACATCACAAGTGATTTGGATCCAGAGTCAACTTCGAGACTATGGACTCAATATGAAGAAGATCCCTCTATATTGCGACTCTGAAAGTGCAATTAGGATCTGTCATAACCCGGTGCAACACTCTAAAACCAAACACATAGCACTGAGGTATCACTTCATCAAAGATCATGTGGAAGATGGAAATGTCGAAGTTCACTTTGTAAGAACCACTGATCAACTGGCTGACGTCTTCACCAAAGCTCTTCCAGAAGCCTCATTCAATAAAATTTTGCAAGGCCTAGGTATGATGGAATCAGAGTCAGTACCTCACACTACCTCTCAATCTCAAACGTAAGAAGCGAAACCAACCGAACGTTCGGGTTCGGTTCAACCATTTCACTCGCTCATTAATTCAAAGGTAGATCTTCTAAGTTGTATATTACTTGTGCAAAATTTGTTTTTCTTTATGTAAATTTTTTTTTTATTTGCATATCTAAACTTCTTGGTTTCTTAAAATTTTCAAGAACCGAAACCAACCGAAGGTTCGGGTTCGGTTTTTCAAAATTTTCAAGAACCGAGACCAACCGAAGGTTCGGGTTCGGTTTTTCAAAATTTTAAAGAACCGAAACCAACCGAAGGTTCGGGTTCGGTTTTTCAAAATTTTCCAGAACCGAAACCAACCGAAGGTTCGGGTTAGGTTTTTCAAAATTTTCCTGAACCGAAACCAACTGAACGTTCGGGTTCGGTTTTCCATTTTTTTATCAAAAGTTTTTTTTTTATCAAAAGTTTTTTTCTTTCATGTCTCACTTTAAATCTTTTCTATTTTTTTCATTTTTAATTTTATTTTAATTTTTTTATATACATTTCAAAAACTCCAAAAATATATTTTTTTTATGTTCGTTTACTTATGGGGATATATTTGCTGAATTACTTAAGTGTCCCTAGAAGCATGCTGCTGTATGTGTCCCAAGCCTCATAAGATTTTGAATAATTGCCTTCACGACTTGGTATACACAAACCTTGTCTTCCCAATAAGGCTAACTTATTTATTCTAATCGCGAGCTACCTCACACTCTTCTCACATGAGTTAAGAGTCTCCTGCTTGGTCCTTTCTTTCACAGCAGAGGTACTATATCTTCTTTCACCATCCCCATTACACTTCTCCATAACATTCGTTTCATCACTGTAACCCTAGAGACTCTCAGAAACTACCACTGAGGTTTATGGTTACGCAACATCTGTGTTTATGATCTTAGTTTCGTGCCACTACGAGCTGAGTGAAACCCAAAATTCAACACCAAAGAATTGACGGTGACAAATTAATTTGATCAAGTTTTTACCAATGAATTGACGAATGTACCTTCATGAAATCTCAAATTCTTTTCTTTTTGCGTGGTTCCAATGAAATTGTTATACACCATAACATTTCTTCCCAAGGGATCCAGTTTTAATTTTTTTATCTGAGATTTCATATTCATCCAAGTCACTTAATAAACAACTCCAACCTACTTGTTCAACAGACTACACTGGTCTCACAAGTACTTTGTTCACATTCATTCTTATATCCAGAATTGGATTGATGAATCAAAGCGAAACCACCCTTATTTTATCTTATTAAAAGAAGCCTTTCAACATTTATTAATAAATGTTTGATCGTAATTCAACGGGATTCCACACTAACACTTTAAGGTCTCTCTTGATCTTGAAGGAAGAGATTCGTGCCCGGGATCATCAGTTTCGTGTCATAATTGACATCACCGATTATTCCAAAAAGAGTTGCTTTATTTCCTTATCTTTTACACTCTTTGCACGAAAATCCTAGATTTTCAAAAATTCCGTTACAAATTATTTTACAGGCTGGATAATTAATGGATGGTTCATAATGAAGTTGTGGCTACTAAAAATCCACGTGGGCATTTTATTCAAATCACAGCAGGTTAAAAAAAAAAAAGGGGAAAAGACAAAAGATGCTGACGCGATGGAAGTTCAAAGGATAGAAATTCAAACGACGGTAAAAAGGCGGGCGCGTGAATTTGAAGAGGCCGCGCTTTTTCTGACACTATTGGACGCGTGTACAATATTGAAGCGTCATCCATCAGGCATTAATGGTGCGTGTGGAAATGGAAACGGTTCATCTCTCAAAACCGGCGCTTATTGGGCGGCGTGATCCTAGGAATCTGACACTCTCTCTCCTACGTGATCATCGCACGTCCCAACTGTCACCAATCAGTCACTCAAATACCCTTCCATATTCCCATAAGAGATTTGAAACGATTTTTCTCTCTCCTATCACCTACTATAAAAACCCATCAACACCACCTTTTACCTCTTTACCTGGAAGCTGCTCGCCCTCAATACCTTACATGGAGCGCCCAGAAGATTGTCAGTGTTCGGGTGATGAAGCCGTTTACCGTGGGGAGATTCACGAACGTCAAGTTCAAGCTAATCCGAGGATCTGCAAGAACTGCTCACATGATCTCTCTGGCGGATCTGCCCAATCTGAACCCTCATGATTGGATAGTCTTGTACAACATCTTGCTGACAAACGAAGCCGAATATAGTCCCATCTTGGACCATGTCAAAAGGATGCTGGCATGCTATATCATGGAGGTGGCCCTAATGGATCAGGAGGTTGCCACAGTGTTTAAGAAGAAACCGAAAGTCAAGCCTGTGGGATCGGCCAGTGATCTAAACACGATGAAAATGGGCAAGATTGATTCGAGGCGAAACTCTGTGATGTTCACCAGAGCCGAAGGACAGAAATGTCTGTTCGCGTTAGCTGACAAGCACCTCTACACCACTCCCTGCTTGGAACACGTTCTATCTATCGTCAAGCGGTGTAAGGACAATTCGGCTGATGACATCAAATATTTTGAAGATATGATCAACTGGTACATCCGGTTTAGACAGACCATCCTTTCCATAACCAAGTGTCTGTTTAGTACCGTGAAGAAGAAGGTACCAGCTTCAGCTGCCGGCCCAAGTACGAAGTAATGGTCTCGCTCCAAATTGACGCAAAGGGGGAGATTGTTGGGCTGAAGTTCTATTTTGTATTGCGTCTTTTGGGCTCGTAGATTAGCCTAGTATTCTCCGGTTTGGGCCTGTCCAACCGAGAGCCTTTTATGTATTGTATATAAGTTATCGCTTGCATGCATATTAGGTCAAGATTCAAGATTCAAAGATCACTGTTTGAGCGTTTTCAGAATTTACGATATTATTCTCTTGTAATCTTCCAATCCTTTACAGTTGATGTTCTTAATCGAGCTCTTCTAAGGATTTTGTTTAATCATTCAACTCGTTTGATTCAAGCTGTTTGTTCTTTATATTGCGTTCTGCCTTGTTATTTATATTGTGTTCTTGCAGTTTCATATTCATATACCTGTTCACGATCTATTCGATCTTTATAGATTAAAAGTTATTGTTCTTAATCTCATCAGGTCGGATTTTAGTCGTCACTGTTTTGATGATTTAAAAACCCTAGAATATTATGTTTTAACAACCTTAGAAATATATATATATATATATATATATATATATATATATATATATATATATATATATATATATATATATATATATATATATATGTAACAGCTCAAATTTTCAAATAAATTTTTCATTAAAACAAAACATCATTATTCGACAAAAGGGTTTCATTCCAAGTTTATTTCAAAAATATAAATAATAAATCTCCAGGATCTTCAACAGTGGCAGTGTGTACGTGTCACGCCGGCGCCTTTCCACGGTTATCACTAGTACCTGAAAAACATAAACACAACTAGTAAGCATAAATGCTTAGTGAGTTCCCCAGTATACGACTTACCCACATACGCCTTCCGGCCCGAACCTTTCGGTCCACATAACATTGCCTTCCGGCCCGTAATATAATCGCCTTCCGGCCCAGAATATATATCGCCTTCCGGCCCGTATTAGATTGCCTTCCGGCCCATAGTATTTTGCCTTCCGGCCCATGACAGTATAAAACATAACACATGTAACATAATACACATAACACATAAATCATACATCATACCGCCTTTCTATCACATAGAGTCTCGCCTTCCGGCCCGTATAAGCATACATCACATATAAGCACACATCACATATAAAGCATCTACCTCTCTAGACAAAGCATAGATATAACAAATACGACCTTCCGGTCTCACAGTCAAACCCTTCCGGGTGAAGTATAGTGAGAAGACTCACCTCGTAGTATGCAAGCTATAAACCCTTCGAGCTACTCGCACTCGATCCGCTAATCCGCAGGTTCCCTATAATACCACATACCTTTATTAATGATCTTATCAAACAAGACAACTGACCCTACTAAGTTACATACAGGTCAACGGTCAATCCTGACCAGACTCGTCGAGTGCAAGGGCAACTCGACGAGTATAGACACCCTGACACCACTCGCCGAGTCTGAAGAACGACTCGACGAGTTCCAGTAGATCTTCAAGCTACTCGCCGAGTCTGAAGAACAACTCGGCGAGTCCTAGTGAACCTTCAAGCTACTCGCCGAGTCTGAAGAACGACTCGACGAGTTCTAGTGAATCTTCAAGCTACTCGCCGAGTCTGATCATTGGACTCGGCGAGTCCTCGCCATGCAGTCAATCCGCTGCCTCCTGTATTTCGCATGATTTCGAAGTATATAGATATAGGGCTTCCTGGACTTTCACATATACTATTACAGGGGTTTTTAACACTTATAACAACAATATAATCTAACAAATCCTTAAATGGGTTTCCTAAACCCTAACTCGCATACAACGTAAAAGTTACAGATTTCGATCCGAAGATTACCTGGAAACGTGTTCCCTGTGTCTCCAAACCTCCAGTACTCAATTCCTTTGATCACCACCTTGCTCCTCCTTGTCTAACAATCTCTTCAAGCCTTCTCAAGTCCTCTCTCTTGCTTCAGATGCTCACACACTCCCAAGGGATCTTCAACCGGCCAAAAGATGCGACATGACGGCCATAAGATCGTTATATACGGTTCAGAATCGAAACGGCTAGGGTTCAGCTGAACAGCGTCGACTCGCCGAGTCCCTTATTGGACTCGTCGAGTCCAGTCGCGCATCTGCGACTGCGACCAAGACATGGCCCTACTCGGCGAGTCATGCACCAACTCGCCGAGTTCCCTCTTAAATGTGCCCAAAATAATTTAAAGAAATACCTGAAATTCCGGGCTGTTACAACTCTCCCCCACTAGAACTAGACTTCGCCCTCGAAGTCTCTCATTCTGCGAATAACTCCGGATGTTGCTCCCGCATTTCTCTTTCCGGCTCCCAAGTCATCTCCGATCCTTTCCGATGTTGCCACTGAACCAACACCAGAGGTATCTCCTTGTTCCGTAGAACCTTGGTCTTCCGATCCCTGATAGCTACTGGTCTCTCGGCGTAATTCAGGCTCGCATCCACCTGAATATCTTCTAACGGAACCACTGCTGCCTCATCGGCTATACACTTCCTCAACTGCGACACGTGGAAGGTATTGTGAATCTGACTCAGCTCCACTGGCAACTCCAACCGATAAGCTACCCGACCTACCCTTGCAATTACCCGAAATGGAGCTATGAACCGGGGCCCCAATTTGCCCCTCTTCCTGAACCGAATTACCCCTTTCCAAGGAGAAACCTTTAGAAGAACGAAGTCGCCGACCTGGAATTCGAGTTCGGATCGGCGTCTGTCCGCATAACTCTTCTGTCGACTCTGGGCGGTCAATAACCTCTGCCTCACTTGCTGAATCTGCTCGGTCGTCTGAAGTACAATCTCTGTACTGCCCATCACTCTCTGTCCCACTTCTCCCCAGCAAATGGGAGTCCGACACCTCCTACCATACAACAACTCAAAAGGTGGCATACCAATGCTCGAATGATGGCTGTTGTTGTAGGAAAACTCAGCCAACGGCAGATGCGCATCCCAGCTACCCCCGAAGTCTAACACACACGCTCTAAGCATGTCTTCCAATGTCTGAATCGTTCGCTCGCTCTGACCGTCGGTCTGGGGATGGTATGCGGTACTAAAATGCAGCTTAGTACCCAACTCCTCATGAAATTTCTTCCAGAACCTGGAAGTGAAACGTACATCGCGATCCGAAACAATCGAGGTCGGCACCCCATGCCGGGATACTATCTCTCTCACGTACAACTCCGCCAACTTCTCTGCTGATGAACTTTCACTAATGGCAAGGAAATGTGCACTCTTTGTTAGCCTATCCACAATCACCCAAATCGCATCGACTCCCCTGGCAGTTTTCGGCAATTTGGTGATGAAATCCATCGTGATCTGATCCCACTTCCACTCAGGGATCTCCAAGGGTTGCAACTTACCGTGCGGTCTCTGGTGCTCGGCCTTAACTTTACGGCAGGTCAAACACCTCTCCACGAACCAGGCAACGTCTCTCTTCATGCAAGGCCACCAGTACTCCTTTTTCAAATCCAGATACATTTTCGTAGCACCGGGATGGATCGAGAATTTCGATCTATGTGCCTTCTCCATCAAAATAACACGCGTACCACCCACGAATGGCACCCAGATCCGACCCTGAAATGTCAGAAGTCCCCGCCCATCCGTAACGAACTCTGAAATCAACCCGACGACCCGCTCCTGTTTCTGCATCCCAGACTTCACAACCTCGGCCTGTGCCCCACGAATAGTATCTAATACCGGAGTCATCACCGTCAATCTCAAACATACGTCCCGCAATGGAGTACCCTCCGCCCTACGACTCAATGCATCGGCTACCACATTAGCCTTGCCTGGGTGGTATAGGATCTCACAGTCATAATCCTTAACCACGTCTAACCATCTCCTCTGACGCATGTTTAGGTTGGGTTGATCCATCAAATACTTCAAACTCTTATGGTCTGTGTATATGGTACAACGAACTCCGTACAGGTAATGACGCCAAATTTTGAGGGCGAACACTACTGCCCCCAACTCTAGGTCATGCGTGGGATATCTCGCTTCGTGAGGCTTCAGCTGCCTCGATGCATAGGCTATCACATGGACCCTCTGCATCAACACTGCACCCAGTCCTGAAATCGACGCGTCGCAATATACAACAAAGTCCTCCATCCCTTCCGGAAGAGCTAATACTGGTGCTTCGCACAGTCTCTGACGAAGTGTCTCAAAGGAAGTCTGCTGCTCGGGTCCCCATGAGAATGTAACACCCTTTCGGGTCAATTTGGTAAGTGGCACCGCGATCTTGGAGAAGTCCCTAATGAACCTTCGATAGTACCCCGCCAACCCAAGGAAACTCCTGATCTCCGAAGGTGACTTCGGTGCCTCCCATCTCATCACCGCTTCCACCTTGGCCGGATCGACCAATATCCCTGCCTGATTTACAACGTGCCCCAGAAATTGAACCTCCCGTAACCAGAAGTCACATTTGGAGAATTTTGCATATAGCTTCTCCGACCTCAGTACCTCAAGGACCTCCCTCAAATGTCCCTCATGCTGCTCCCTCGACCGCGAATACACCAGAATGTCGTCGATGAATACAATCACAGACCGATCCAGCATCGGTCTGCATACCCTGTTCATGAGATCCATGAACACTGCTGGGGCATTGGTGAGCCCAAAAGGCATCACCACGAACTCGTAATGCCCATACCGCGTCCTAAAGGCTGTCTTCTGGACGTCCTCATCCCGCACTCTTACCTGATGGTACCCTGATCTCAAATCAATCTTGGAAAACCAAGATGCCCCTTGCAACTGATCGAATAGATCATCGATCCTTGGTAACGGATAGCGGTTCTTAACTGTCACCTTGTTCAGTTCCCGGTAATCGATACACATCCGGTGTGAACCATCCTTCTTCTTGACGAACAGAATCGGTGCTCCCCACGGCGAGCTACTCGGCCGAATAAATCCCTTCCCCAACAACTCTTGAAGTTGCGAGGACAATTCTTGCATCTCTGGAGGTGCAAGACGATATGGCACCTTCGCAATAGGCGCAGCCCCTGGAACTAGATCGATACCAAACTCCACTTGCCTCGCAGGAGGTATTCCCGGCAAATCCTCGGGAAAAACATCCGGAAACTCGCGCACCACTGGAACCTCCTTCAATGTCTTCGGTCTCTCGGAACTCTCCCGCGTATCCATCACATACGCCACAAAACCGTTACACCCCTGCTGTAGACATTGCCTCGCCCTAGCGGCCGAGCAAAAAGCTGATCCCGAACGGGTACCCTCGCCATATACCGTAAGAACGCCCCCACTAGGGTCTCGTATAGTCACCAGCTGACGCTCGCAGTCGATGACAGCGCTGAATCGGCTCAACCAGTCCATGCCTACGATGACACAGACATCACCCATCGCAATAGGAATTAAGTCAATCGGAAATGCGACCCCGAAGATCTCTAGCACGCATCCCCTAAGAACCTCCGTAGCACAAATCACCCTCTCAGCCGCAATAGAAACGCTCAAGGGCCGACTTAACGGCTCACAACTAATGCCGATGTGTTGACTAAAAGCTAACGATACAAACGATCTACTCGCACCCGAATCAAATAATACTAGAGCAGGCATAGAGTTCACAAGGAAAGTACCTACACATACATTAACATAAGCATAACATTTCGACCTTTAATTAAATACATGAATGATAACATACCTGCCACAACATTGGGCGCAGCGCGGACCTCCTCCGCAGTCAGCTGAAAGGCTCTCCCGCGAGCCCTCGGGGCCTCGACCTTCACCGGTCGGGTCTCAGTAGTCCGGGTAGTAGGTGTAGCTCCCTGACGAAGTTGCGGGCACTCGGCCTTCCGATGGCCTGTCTGGTTGCAGTGAAAGCAAACCATAAACCCCTTAGGGCAATCCCTGGCAATATGACCCTCTTTGCCACACTTGTAGCAACCACCAGCTCGACACGCCCCCTCGTGACTCTTGCCGCACTTCGCGCAAGTGCGACCCTTCGAACCTCCCCTCCTCGAATCAGCGAACTTAGTCCGCTTGGCTGCCGGCTGAGACTGGGCCGGCCGTCGATCCACCTGCCGAGACTCAGCCTCCTCCCTCACTTGAGTCTCTAACTCGATCTCACGCTTCCTGGCGTTCGCCTGAAGCTCAGTGAAAGTACGATAGGTGGAGTTTGACACAAACTCCCGGATCTCCCTCTTCAGAACACCCAAATAACGGCTCATCCGCGACTGCTCCGTAGATACCAGCTCGGGGCAGAACATTGCCCTCTCATGAAACTTCCGTGTGATCACTGCCACGGAATCAGTACCCTGCTTAAGGGTCAAGAACTCCTGAATCAATCGCTCCCTCTCTACCGGGGGAACGTACTCATCCCTGAACATCTCCGTAAACCTCTCCCATGTCACCGCCGTAATCTCTGCCTGAGTGAAGTTCGCCGTCACGAACTTCCACCAATCCTTCGCTCCCAGACGGAGCTGGTTCAAGGCGAACCGTACCCTCAAGTGCTCCGGGCATGAGCAAGTATAGAAGCACCCCTCGATGTCGGCGATCCACCTCATGGCTGCAATCGGATCCTGTGTCCCATCAAATTCAGGGGGTTTCGTGTTGCTGAATTCCCTGAATAGTAATGAATCACCCCCTTGCGGCCTGGCAGCAGCCACCGCTGCGGTAGCGGCAGTAACTGCAGCTTCAGTAAGTGCGGCGTACCGCTCCTCAAACTCCTCCATCAGCGTGGTCTTAATAGACCCAAACATCTCCGGGATCTCAGCCCGGACCGCCGCAGCTACCTCTTCCTGAATAATCTGACGAATCTCATCATCACTCGCACCGCTCGAACTCGCCCCATTGCGTGTGATAACCATGATGTCTCTGAAATACAACATAAAATCATCAGAGACTCCACCAAGTACAATTGTACTCGATACGCGCCCTACCCAGTCTCCGATTTCCAGGGATTCTTATTTGAGTCTTCCACTGATCCGGTGCCTTCGATAGTACGGGCCCAATACTACCGACCACACCGTATCAGTATTCGTCCCAAATCTTCCTCCCCAAATCCCGAATAATGAGTACTCTACCTCTAGTATGCACTATCTACTTGCACGCTACCAAATATCTCATATAAGCAATCTCCCTAGACTAAAGCATCACAAAACAGGCAATTCTAGTCCTATCATGAATGCCTAGTCTTCTAGCATGCATAACAATTCATAATTCAGTGCATAACATAACTTTGTAAGGTATTCTGGGGATCTTTACCGTTCGGACGCTGGCTGCACGTACACACTGTTCCATCCTTGTTTTACCGCTTTATCATTTATAAAATGTTGTGTCCTTATTATTTAAAAAGATTTTTCCTCAAATCCCCGGTCTGAGTTCAGTTGCACCCAAAAGTACACCCGAATCCCTCAAACCTTGTCTCTGATACCAATTGTAACAGCTCAAATTTTCAAATAAATTTTTCATTAAAACAAAACATCATTATTCGACAAAAGGGTTTCATTCCAAGTTTATTTCAAAAATATAAATAATAAATCTCCAGGATCTTCAACAGTGGCAGTGTGTACGTGTCACGCCGGCGCCTTTCCACGGTCATCACTAGTACCTGAAAAACATAAACACAACTAGTAAGCATAAATGCTTAGTGAGTTCCCCAGTATACGACTTACCCACATACGCCTTCCGGCCCGAACCTTTCGGTCCACATAACATTGCCTTCCGGCCCGTAATATAATCGCCTTCCGACCCATAATATATATCGCCTTCCGGCCCGTATTAGATTGCCTTCCGGCCCATAGTATTTTGCCTTCCGGCCCATGACAGTATAAAACATAACACATGTAACATAATACACATAACACATAAATCATACATCATACCGCCTTTCTATCACATAGAGTCTCGCCTTCCGGCCCGTATAAGCATACATCACATATAAGCACACATCACATATAAAGCATCTACCTCTCTAGACAAAGCATAGATATAACAAATACGACCTTCCGGTCTCACAGTCAAACCCTTCCGGGTGAAGTATAGTGAGAAGACTCACCTCGTAGTATGCAAGCTATAAACCCTTCGAGCTACTCGCACTCGATCCGCTAATCCGCAGGTTCCCTATAATACCACATACCTTTATTAATGATCTTATCAAACAAGACAACTGACCCTACTAAGTTACATACAGGTCAACGGTCAATCCTGACCAGACTCGTCGAGTGCAAGGGCAACTCGACGAGTATAGACACCCTGACACCACTCGCCGAGTCTGAAGAACGACTCGACGAGTTCCAGTAGATCTTCAAGCTACTCGCCGAGTCTGAAGAACAACTCGGCGAGTCCTAGTGAAGCTTCAAGCTACTCGCCGAGTCTGAAGAACGACTCGACGAGTTCTAGTGAATCTTCAAGCTACTCGCCGAGTCTGATCATTGGACTCGGCGAGTCCTCGCCATGCAGTCAATCCGCTGCCTCCTGTATTTCGCATGATTTCGAAGTATATAGATATAGGGCTTCCTGGACTTTCACATATACTATTACAGGGGTTTTTAACACTTATAACAACAATATAATCTAACAAATCCTTAAATGGGTTTCCTAAACCCTAACTCGCATACAACGTAAAAGTTACAGATTTCGATCCGAAGATTACCTGGAAACGTGTTCCCTGTGTCTCCAAACCTCCAGTACTCAATTCCTTTGATCACCACCTTGCTCCTCCTTGTCTAACAATCTCTTCAAGCCTTCTCAAGTCCTCTCTCTTGCTTCAGATGCTCACACACTCCCAAGGGATCTTCAACCGGCCAAAAGACGCGACATGACGACCATAAGATCGTTATATACGGTTCAGAATCGAAACGGCTAGGGTTCAGCTGAACAGCGTCGACTCGCCGAGTCCCTTATTGGACTCGTCGAGTCCAGTCGCGCATCTGCGACTGCGACCAAGACATGGCCCTACTCGGCGAGTCATGCACCAACTCGCCGAGTTCCCTCTTAAATGTGCCCAAAATAATTTAAAGAAATACCTGAAATTCCGGGCTGTTACAATATATATATATATATATATATATATATATATATATATATATATATATATATATATATATATAGTTTATACAAAAACATACAAGGCAAATTATTTATGGTATAATTTGTGTGCCATAAAATTCATGTCATAAATTTTCCAATAGAATAATTATTTTATTATATAAGAAAAAAGGAGTCGAAGTCCACGTAAATCCGTTAATGCTCTAGTGAGACATCTTCTCTTCACCGTAGCTACCTAGCCTACACTTTAAGTCCTGCAATTTGCTATGTTTCATTTATATTTAACTGCTATGATACTATACAATGATGTCATCCGCCCCCGGACGTTTCTGCCGTCCTGGTTTGGGGGTGTGACAGATTGGTATTAGAGCATTGTTTATAGAGAACTAGTATATCTAACCATACAAGATATACAACTATAAATACAATGTGACTAAAACACTCTGAATAAAAGTATACTTTAAAAATATAAGTATTATATAAAAATGTACATACATACAAGCATATTAGAAAATAATGTTATAATAAGAAGTATTTAGAAGAGATGGACATCGCGATTAAACTTAGACAATTATGTAATCATATCTAGGGTAAATATAGCTTGGTCAACTATATTTATTTGAGATATTTCCAACATGTGTTTAGGAGTGGTCGAGGTGAACAACAAATCTAAAACTTACCAACCTTAAACCAAAAGGATATTAGAGCAAAACATAAAGACATAAAATACTATAGTAGTATTTTAACATTTTATGAATCTTTCATATGTTCTCTTGTGCTTATATTGTCGTACAGACGCCATGACAAGTTTTCACCATCCCGGCGATCCTTATTTCCCTAACCAGGGGAACGAAGGAAGGATCGTGGAGGATCCTAAGGAGGATCCCGAGGAGATCCTAGAGGAGGAGTCGGAGGAAGAAGTTGAAGTGGAAGTAGAGGAAGAAGAGGAAGATGAGTCAGGTGCGGAGTCTGAAGTCATCGATCCTCCCTACATGGCTAGAGTACCTGCTCAGCGTTGGGGCTATAATGGCCCTCTGCCCCCTAGGCATATGACTTGGAGAGATGGAGCTGACGTCGGGGGCAACGCTCACCTTTTGGGATGGAGCACGGATTTTATGACCTTTGCCATGGAGGACCCGCTGATCGAGCCCTTCTCGTCATGGTTCGGAGGATTTCTGACATTGGAGATCAGGCTCAGACGACAACCAACCGAGTCATGAAGATGAGAGCTGCAGTAGAGGTCACAACCGCGCGCACTCGAGACCTCAAGAGGGATTATTGACCTATAGACTGACTCATCGAGGACTTTACTACTGTATGAGCGGAGGTAAGGGAATATCAGGAGATACATGCTGTTCTTGAGGAGAGGGTATTGGTAGCCGAGCGCCAACTAGCTGAGTTGCAGGGTGCTTTTACTTTATCCTAGGCACCCAGTAATGTCAACTTGCTACCTCATGAATATAGCCACATGCAACAGAGATCAGATAATCGTTCAAGTAAAAGACCCATCCTTAGAATGGTTGGACTCAGACAAGAGCTGCGAAATAGGGTCAAGTCCACCACTCCGAGATTATCCGGGGTGTGTCCCATGTGACTTAGCATATTCACTTAGTAGCTAACTCACATCACTAAGAGTCCCATAAAGCACAAAGCAATAAACATTCAGAAAATGGAAAATCTAACCTTCATAGTCCAATTAAACCATTCTATCCTCTAATTAGGAATCTGTACATGCAATTTAAAGGCTCATACAATCAGGCATAACCTAAATAGGTCATCCTATCACTGACTGATCAGTACTAGCATGCAGGTCTACAAGCATATATAATAGGCATATAAAGCATCTTTCCTAGATCCTTAGCCCTAATCTAGCATGCAATTCACATATTCTCAATTCATAACATAACATAACATAACATAACATAACATAACATAACATAACATAACATAACATAACATAACATAACATAACATAACATAACATAACATAACATAACATAACATAACATAACATAACATAACATAACATAGCATAGCATAGCATAGCATAGCATAGCATAGCATAGCATAGCACAACATAGCATAGCATAGCACAACATAGCATAGCATAGCATAGCATAGCATTACATAACATAACATAACATAACATAACATAACATAACATAACATAACATAACATAACATAACATAACATAACATAACATAACATAAGGGTTTTTGTCATAAAAGCCCCCAAATTTACATAAAAAAACCGGTTATTCCCAAAATTGATTTTTTTACCACAGATGCCTAACATTTGCCCCTCATGTTTCATTTCAATGTTTTTTACCGATTCTCCTTAAACACCCGGTTACTTCCACCTTTTTAACCCCCAAACATAAACCTCTTCCGTTAACATCGATCCAAAGTCTTTCCCTCCCCTGTCTTCTATTCTCTCCCTCGTCTTCTACCCTAAGTATCTGTAAAATGTCGACTTCGTCTGCCAAATCAAGCTTCCAAGGTGGTCCAACATTGAGAAAGAAAAGAATAGTTAGATGTGGCTGTGGAGATGTGTGCAAGGTATCTGTTGCTCGAACACCTGAGAACTATGGAAAGAAGTTTTACGGGTGCCCTAATTACAAGGTAAACAATTTGCCCTAAGTTGTAAATTTCTTGAGAAACCTTGAAATGGTACAATGAAGAAACCTTGAGAAACCTTGAAACAATTTGCCCTAATTTGTATGTAATTCATACAAATTATTGTTTTTTTCTAGGTGGAAGAAGAGGATTGTGGTTTTTTCAAATGGTACAATGAAGAAGATGGCCACATTATCGACCCAACTCACACAAAGCAGAAGCAGGGGCAGGGGCAGGGGCATGGACAGTTGAAGACTTTGGTAGAAATAATTGTAGGTCTTTTGGTTCTTATTTTTGTAATGGTGACAATAGTTGTTTTGAAGATGTAAATCATTTTGGATTGGCTTTTGGTTTTTAGTTGCAAATGGAAGTACAATGCTGAAGTTGGCTAGTAACTATTGTTTTGGATGAAGATTAAATAGCTAAATGGTATATGGTTCATAATATACATTAAATTGCTAAATGGTAAAGTACAATGCTAAAATTGGCTAACTGTAGTTACAAATGATACATAACATATATGCCAATGGTTGGATCATACAAAATATTTGTGAAATGCAAATGGTAAACTACAATTATGAAATGGTTCAATGTTGTGAAATGGTAAAGTACAATGAAATGGTACAATGCAGTGAAATGGTAAAATAGAAATTATCTGTGAAATGTAAATGGTAAACATAACAAACATATGGGTCATAATATACATTAAATTGCTAAATGGTAAAGTACAATGCTAAAATTGGCTAATTGTAGTTACAAATGATACATAATATATATGCCAATGGTATGGATCAAAAAAACATAGTATAAAATAACAAACATAACAAACATATTATAACCATAATGAGGGGATTCATTACATCATATTCATGTACCAATACAAAAGATTGCAAAAGATTAACTAACATGTACCATCCATCCATTTGTACCAAATTGCCAAAAATATATCCCAAAAAGGCAACCCAAAAGGTACATGAGAACAAGTGGATGAAAGGTACACTTAGTGGGTGTATAAACTAACATGTACAAAATGTACCAAAAAGGGCTTCCTGTGCAAATGCCCAAGTATACCATTCCCACCTAAATCCCCCATATACATAACTAACTACTCCAGATTCACTGGATTTGAACATGTGGAACCACCCCCATCTTTATCAAAAACTGCCTTTTTAAGCTTTAGTTTAGTGATCCTTTCTGATTGCTTTCTTTTCCTTGTCTTAGGCACCATCAGATGACCTTCATCATCAGCCACATTCCCATCATCAGCAACCTCATTATTTAAAACATCACCAACAGCCTCATTCCCTTGATTAACACCTTCACCTTCAATCACATCACCATCATCTTGATTTTCAACACCTTCACCTTCACCTTCAATCACACCACCATCATTTAGAACATCATTTACAAAGTCAGCTTCACCTTCATCAACATCAGGCTCATCTTCATTTAAGTCCTGATGCAAGAAATAACAAGGTTAATAAATAACATATATTTAAAATTACAAGGTTAATAAATAACATATATTTAAAATTACAAGGTTAATAAATTACCATCTCAACTGGTGGAGTGTCATCAAGTTCAATTTCCAACCACCCCATGCTTTCAATTTCACCCATGGAATATCCTGCTTCAAGTAAATTTGCTATGTCTTCAACACTTATCTTCATTTTATCTGGGAGAACATCTGATGCATGTCCTTCAGTGAATTCAGGTTCTACACCACCTTCATTCACTAATGGAACATCAGATGCATCTGATGCATTTCCATAACCAAGAATTTGATCAATTGCATCTCCAACTTCATCAAGACTTTGTTTTAGATCTTGGGCAACCTTTACTGGAACATCAACTACTTCTTCTTCTATCACCATAATGCCATCTTCCTCTTGTATCTCCTCATTCACCAAAGGAACATCATTAACAGCAGGAAGTTGTATCACCTCATTCACAACTGGAACTTGGTTATTGACCAAATGAACTTCTTTAAAAATTGGCTCTGGCACCTTCACTGACACCTCAGTTTCTTCCTCTTCTATCATCTCATTCACCAAAGGAACATCATTAAGAGCAGCAGCTTGAGCAACCTCATTTGGAACCTGGTTGTTGACTTCATCCTGAAATTTGGTTGTTGACTTCTTATTTGGCCTTCTTACACCCAATTTCTTCCTTCTAACATCTGGGACAATTACTTCACTTGAAATTTCACCAACTCTGAAACTTGGGCCTCTTAAACCTAATTTCCTCATTTTCTTGCTAGTGTTAGAACTTGAAGCATGCAGACTGCCCTGTTGACTTGCTTGTTGACTAGGTTGAGTGGTTACAATTGATGTCACAAGTGGTTGACTGCCCTGTTGACTTGCTTGTTGACTAGATTGAGTGGGTACAGAAACATGTGGATTGGATCCAGCTACATCACATTTCCTAGGCCTCCCAATCTTCTTTGGTGGCATAGGAACAGGTACCTTTTTTTCATTCTTGCAGCCTTTTTTATTATGCCCATACTCAAGACAATTAGCACATCTCACTGTCCTTGGGGGTTTCACCCTTGAAGTGGAACTAAACTTACTCTCTTTCTCACTTGCATGCCTCCTTCTTTTGGTTTTGGGCCTACCAGGCATTTTCCTACCAACAGGTGGCAAAGGCTTGTTGTATCCAGTTAGAGGCCACATATTACTCCCATTCACAGGACTGATGTTTGTTGAGTAGCATTCCTTGAATTTATTCACTGAAAAGTAGTCACTAATATATCCATCTGGAGTTTGATGGATATAATTAATGGCTGCTATGGCATGGACACAAGGGATTCCAGACAAATCCCATAATCTGCAAGAACAAATCCTACCATCCAAATCTACCTTGTAACTAGTACATGCTCTTCTCACTTCAAATACATTTCCTAAGCTATGCACTACTAACCAAAGCCTGCATGAAGACAAATGAGTATGTATTAGTCATTATATATCAACTATAATGACAATTAGAAAAAGAAACAATTATTTTGTTTCTTACCTAAAGTTCTTTCCAAAAAGATTCATCTTCTTAATCACCTCTGGACATATATTACCTTTCCATTTACTGCATTCATCATTCATAAAGGAAAACCTGTCCATTATGTATATCCTTATCTCTTCAAGCATTGTAATCAAAGGTTTTTTTCCTAGATTCTACAATTATGGAGTTGAAACACTCTGAAATACCATTCTCCACTGCCTCACAAGCAAACCCTACACTCATGTAAGCTCTGCACCATGTTTTGGGTTCTTTTGACATTAGATACTCATATGCACTAGGGCTTATGGTCTTTATTTTTTCCATGTTTCTCAAGAAGTCACCTTCAACACAACTCATTGCACAAGCCCAAAATAGCTTCTTCAACTCCAATCCAGAGAAAGCTTTATTAAAATTTGCATAAATGTGTCTAGCACATTGCCTGTGCTCCACATGTGGCAAAATAACCTTAACAGATTCAAGCAAACCCTATGAACATACATATTATCTTAGAATTTATAACCATATTGAAATAATCAAATTGAAGTATACTATAATTATAAGGGAACTTACTTTATGTTGATCAGAAATAACAACCAAATCTACACCAGTACCAAGGTCAAGATCATCCTTCAGAAGCTCCAGAAACCAGGTCCAATTATCCTTGTTTTCCACATCAACAACAACCCAAGCTATTGGGAACACTTGGTTATTAGCATCTCTACCTATGGCTGTGAGTAATTCACCTTTTACCTGACCCTTTAGGAAGCATCCATCCAACCCTATTACCTTCCTACACCCTATTTTCCAGCAAACACTTAAAGCCTTGAAACATATGTAAAACCTTTTAAAATAATTCTTATCATCTGGATTGTTAGTAACACCAACTTTGCATGTAGACCCAGGGTTTGATCTCAATAACTCTTGGGCATAATCCCAAATTCTTGCATAGTGTTCATTTAATTTACCCTCAATCAGTTCTTTTGCCCACTGTTTTGCCCTTCTAACCTGTCCTATAGATACCACACATCTATATCTTTGTTTGATGTCACTGATCATCTCCCTAAGTTTAACTTTGGGCTTATTTGCTATCTCAGTTACATAGTGTCTTCCAATCCATTCCGGGGTAACAATAGACCCAAATTTAAACACTCTAGAACAAAGATGCTCAGAATTCATTGCTTTAACTTGAAAGGTTCTGTCATTATACATCCATGCTGCATAAAGTCTAAAAGGGCATTTATTATCTTCATGTCTCTTACCACATCTTGCAACAATTCTTCTATTGTCACTCTTCTGAAAGTATATTTGGTACCCTCCATTTACTGCATAGTTTGTCACATAGAATTTTAGTTGTGCAGGTGATTCGAACACGTCCCCTAACTTAGGTTCCATCTTATCCCACCTAACATTTGGATCGTGTATTCTGTATTTGTTAGTCACTTCTTCCTCTGCCTCTTCATCATTTTGCAAATCATTACCATGGTCCACTCGATCTTTCATCTCATCAGTCATACTTGCATTTCTAATGTTCGCATCACAAAGTAGAATGTTAAGAAAATGATCCTTACATTTATCAAGTCTTGATACAAACTCCTGTCGTGGTTCATGATCCATGTAAATCCCGTGCAGCTCAAAATCCATCTCATTTAACCCAGAAAATGGCTCGTAAATTCCAGCAAATGGGTTGTCGTAACCATCGTCTGAAGAACCCATTTCTAACCCTGCACAATCGCAACCATTATCATGAAAAGTAAGGACTTAATAGAGATGATTTCTCGTAAAAAACATGATCAGACCGTAATTTCTTACCTCTTGAAAAACCCTTTCTTCACCAAAATGGGAGGGTGGAGATTGTTAACAGAGGAGAAACGGAGGAGAGGAGACGGGCAAATGTTACCGGTTGCAAATGGGGAAGTAACCGGGTGTTTAAGGGGAACCGGTAAAAAACATTGAAATGAAACATGAGGGGCAAATGTTAGGCATCTGTGGTAAAAAAAAATCGATTTTGGGCATAACCGATTTTTTTATGTAAATTTGGGGGCTTTTATGACAAAAACCCCATAACATAACATAACATAACATAACATAACATAACATAACATAACATAACATAACATAACATAACATAACATAACATAACATAACATAACATAACATAACATAACATAACATAACATAACATAACATAACATAACATAACATAACATAACATAACATAACATAACATAACATAACATAAGATAAGAGAACATAAGATAAGATAAGATAAGATAAGATAACATAAGATAAGATAAGATAGCAAAACATAACATAACATAACACAACATAACACAACATAACACAACACAACACAACACAACAAAACACAACACAACACAACACAACACAACACAACACAAAACAACACAACACAACACAACACAACACAACGCAACGCAACACAACACAACACAACACAACACAACACAACATAACATAACATCTTGGGAAAAACTTACTTGATCTCGGCTTATTGCACACATCATACTCCTTGTTCTTTATCAACACTCTTTATTTTAATTTTTAGAGAATTAATTTCTTGTAAAAAAATCTTTCAAACCCCAGATTTGAGTCCAAACACACCCGAGAGTGTGTCCGAATCCCACAAACCAGGGCTCTGATACCAACTTGTAACATCCTAAAATTCAAGACCAAAAATTTCATTTTTAATTAAGTTATTATAAAACCAACAGTATAAGAAAACATCCATAATAACATTCCATGTCAAAACCAAAGTGTCAATAATCAAAACATGTTAACATAAAACAATATCAGAGTGTAATACTAAAGATCTCATGTGTAGAAACATAATATGATGCGCTGCGATCGAGCCAACTCCTTCCTTTACAAACGAAGTACTTAAAACCAAAACTTAAAACTGTAAGCACGGAGCTTAGTGAGTTCCCCCATTATACCACATACCATAGAATAACATACTGTCAGGCATACCGGGGTGCCCGACTTATCCCTGTCAGGCATATATAGGTGCCCGACCTACCCTACGGAGCATACCAAGGTGCTCAACCTACCCCTGTTAGGCATACTAGGTTGCCCAACCTACCCCTATCAGACATACCATGGTTTCCGAGCTTCCCCTGTCAGGCATATCTGGGTGCCCGACCTACCCTCCGATTTATCTCAACCGGTTTTGGGGACTATTTCACCCCTACCACTACCACATAATAACATATCATGAACATACTGCTAGGCATGCATGGGTACTGTCTACCCTTTCAGTATCTCAACACAATCACTTCCATACTAAAAGTCCATGACGACTTGGTGGCTGCTACCAACGACCTAATAAAGCAGACCCACATTCGTCATGAGAAACAAATTCAAAGGCTGGAGAAGGAGATCAAGTAGAAGGATGAAATTCACATCATAATTCAAAAAGTCCTCATCAAACTTCTTCGCTCAACTTGGAATATCGTTGATGTTCTGAACTGGAAGTTTGATGAGATGATATCTATCCACGATGACATGTTCAAACACATTGCTGCTCAAGCCCCAACATCCAAAGCATATGATACCCTCACCCTTCAGCTTAACACGAGCCTTTAGAAAGTCTTCTCCAAATTTGACGATATCAAGGATACTATGTTACTTGCACTGGTTCCGAGGACCACATATGCAAGAGAGGGAGAGGGTCCAAGTAAACCGTGGAAACCTACCTCAGAGTCCACACTCCGAGATGAAGAATTGAATTTCGATGATGAAGTCCAAATTGTGTCCGGACTACTAGGAATTTCCTTTGCTGATGAAGAAGATAGTGACGAAGAAAAGTACGCCACCAAAGGAGTTCTAGGCCTTGAAGCTCCAAAGAAGATATTTCCAAAGATTCTGACTAAGGAAGAGAAGAAAATATGATATGCAATCTCCTGGCTAACCTCTTTACCAGATGCTTTTCAAAAGGCCGTTCAAATGGCCAAGGAAAAATCTCTCCTCACCGCACAAGCCTTCCGAGCCACTCCTTCCATGCAACCTCCCATTCCGGAACCAAAGATTGCTCTGATCGACCAGGGTTCCCCTCTCTGGATCCCTGATGAAATTCCGGAAGAACCTCTTCAAAATCCCACTCCGGAATTTACGATCGATGATAACATGAAGCTTGTCATGGAAGCTCTAAAAAGAGACAAAGGGAAAAAGCCTATGACTACCGAGCAACAAGCCCTTTATTCCGGACCTCCCCTCAAGCAAAAACTTGGATGGTCATAGGAAGAAATCAACCAGGCATTAGATGACATCATTCGGATCCAAGCCCTAAAAGATAATCCTGATCCAATGCGAGGCATCTCTCCTCTTTGCCGCGAAGGCATTCTTAAGGCTGAAGAAATAATCCCATGCATGTACTACAAAATTTCTCCAAATGACTCTGATCGGCTGGATCATCCCCTCTCTCCCTTCAGCAAATTTTGCACTAAGTGTGCTCCTCTTCACCCATCAGACAATCCGCAGGTGATTATCCAGACTGAGAGAGAGAGAGAGAGAGAGAGAGAGAGAGAGAGAGAGAGAGAGAAAGATAGACTCAAAACCTTCTACTCCAAACACGCTCAACCTCTCAAGGAAGTGTGGTCAAGGAAAAGGATCACCAAAGTGGAAGGTTTCAGAAGAAAAATTCTCGCGAAATTTGAGCTCAACTGTCCTCTCTTTCGTTTTTGCATCCTATGGAACAAGCCTACTCCCCGGACTGTTACTGATGCGGACTTCCCATCCATGAATCCAAACGACATTCTCACCTTAGATGCCTACTTTAGAGAAATCATAAGGATGACATAAGTATGGGATCTTACCGTGCCACTCTAAGCTTTCTAAAGGATTACATTGTGGAATTCTGCCGACGTGATTATGAGCTTGCACACCTCTACGGAACTGAACAATTTTTAGCCAAGATTGACTTTGTTCTTTCGGAAGCTGAAGTCCTTGCTGATGGTCCCATTGAAGAACCAGTTCTAGGGTTTGTCTACACCACAAGGAAAACTAACAAGAAGGGTTGTTTCCGAGTCCTTGACAAACATCTAGTTCCGACCAAAGCCCTGAAGAAGTTCATATACAGGGCATCCAAGTTCGATGCTCCGGAACAGGTAAAGGCAAAGTTTGTAAGTCAGATGGCATGGTACATAGAAGTCTGAGAGTGGTTATTCAGAGCATACACCTTCATCAAGGAAGAAATGAACTAAGCTTGCTGGATTGCTAAGTTCATTTAGGGGGAGATTGTTGGAACCTGAATGTGAACCTCTAGCAATCCTATCTACTCATTCCGAAGTATGTATGTTCCGAAGTGGAGTGTGGTTTGGATCACAGTCCGGACCAGGAGAGAAGACGAAGCAAAGACTAAAGGCATTCCGGAGTGACTCTCATGTCCGGAATGAATTCTGGTCCGAAAGAACATTATTTTGTCTTAGAGTATTTATTATATTTGTACTTGTATTGATGTAAAGTTTCATAGGACTTAGTCTTTTATCTTATTTGGACAATCCGAATGTCAGAAACATTTCTTTTGTCCGGTCCTATGTAAACATTCTAGTTAATTCGTTGTAACCTTTACTCCTATTTAAAGGAGCATTCAATACAAGTCAACATCAGATCTTTCACTCAACTTTTGGCTCTTTACTAAGTTATTTCAAACATTCTTCTTGTTCTTCATTTATTAACTTTACTTTGATCATTTACTCTTATTCTTCATTTAATGACTTGATCATTTGTTAAATACATTATCTAAGACTTGACTGGTCTTTCCAGACTTGACTTGCATTTATGAGTAAGCAGACATTGGTCTTAAGCATTCACTCAAGGTTTGAGTTCTCAAACCTTGTCCCTACGCATCGATCTTGTTCTCACAAACACCCATATGTTCCTGCTACCGCTCCTCTCCTAGTGTCATTGGTGCTAGAACCCAAAATTTATCCTTTAGGCCATTGCCGATCATACCAGAACAAATGATGAAACCACTATATCTCATTCATACGAGTGGACTAGCTTGATGAACCTAGCTTAATTTCCCAAGTGTTATGAGGCCTTTGAGCAACCAAGAACACACCACCCATGAGTTTACGGCCGTAAACTCATGGGGATATGGTCTCTGGGCCGTAATATCCCCTAAGAGTTTACTCTTGAAGAGTAAACTCCCTATCTAGGCCATACACCCCCCTTATATGCAACCCAGATCATACCTAACACTTGAGATAAAGTGTTTTCGCGCCTCAGAGTGTATTATCTTACTTAATTAGTAGTTCAAAGTCTAATTAGATACAATTATGTATCTCCTCATGTTACATAGGATCCTCACGCGTGTTCAAGCCCTAAACTGACACTTAGCATCCTATCCGACACATTTCCCGACCGGTGAGTTCATACCCCTACACTTTTTCCGAGTTTTTCAAGTTTTAAGGGGGGGGGGGGATACAAGCAAATCATAAAGGTTTTCGTAACTTAAAAACTGATGTAATTATACAATTTTCTGACAAACTTTAGATACTTTATCCCTTTTGTAATATGTGAAGCATAAGGGACGTTTTCTTAATATAATTACATGGTTTTCAAAACAGCGTGGGACTTATCAAACCATTCAAATTATTATGGGAATAATTTGGGATCTTTCTTACTTGTTTTACGGATTCAGATTCCATGCAAAGTCAATATATAACCTATGTCTCATTTAGTTTATCCATGTTTAAGCTAGAGTA
This sequence comes from Lactuca sativa, assembly GCF_002870075.4. Lineage (NCBI taxonomy): Eukaryota > Viridiplantae > Streptophyta > Magnoliopsida > Asterales > Asteraceae > Lactuca > Lactuca sativa. Next base: position 182,721,528 of record NC_056623.2, read on the forward strand.
TCATGCTAATAATTACTTTGTATTTAATTATTTATACTCTACTTTGTTCCAAACGATTTCGAAACTCGATAATGACCAATTATCCCGTGAATTAGTTAATACTAGCTTGTGAGACTTGTCTTCGTTATACCCTTCAGGGTACCAGTAAATCCTCTCCAGAAGTATAACTAGAGTCTCCTGGAGGGAGAACGTGAAATTTGTGGATAGATCTATTCGGGACTGACAATTCCACACCTAACTTGCTAGCTACAGTTAGGCGGGCATGCCTGGGGTGACAAATTTTGGAAATCAATCGACGCCTGAAGAACGTCAAGGAGGTCATGGGTCAAATCAGTATTGGTTATACGACTCACAATACGTATTAAACAAACTAACTTTGGTCACGGATTTCTTTCTTTCTTTCTTCTATAGTTTTATGTAATAAAACTAACTACTTTCGTACTGGAGGGTATTCCAGGGATCTTAACGTATAGTTTTACGTAATAAAAACTACCTACTTTCGTACTGGAGGATAATCCAGGGATCATAACTTATGGTTTTCTTATCTTACTGGTGATAACCAGGGTTTTTCTTATCTTATGGAAATCGACAAACTTCTTTTATAAGAAAATATGGGATTTTCTTGGGAAACAACTTTTTATAAAACCAAAGGAAACACATTCTTTTACCAGAAACAAACTGCTTATGAACTCACCAGCTTTATGCTGATATTTCTAAAACTGCTTGTATTCTCAGGTTCACATTAGACAGGTATCCCGCTTTCTTTTGGAGAAGACGAAGCGTGTAGAAGTCTCGTCTTTACTTTTGTTCGTACTGATGTATATATAAAACATGTATTACTTTGCTTTCAAGCGAATGTAAATATTCCTATGTAATGTAATGGTTGTGTTTACTATGCTTGCTATGTACATTGGTTGTGATACTTTACATGATGTCCTCTGCCCCGGAACATTTCCGCCATTGGTTTCGGGGTGTGACAGATTGGTATCAGAGCCCTTGTTTATAGTGAACTAAGTATACCGAACCTTACATGGTATATAACTATAATCACCAAGGGACTGAAGTGCTCTGAACTAAAAGTATACTTTGAAAATATAAGTATTTTTACTCCAAGTATACAAGAATATCTAAACGCCAGAAACCGTAACCCTGAGTAGAACAAAACATAAGTAATTGGGTGTTGTGCGCTGTAGTTAAACCTGTGCAGTTATGTAGTCGTGTCTAGGGTCAATATAGCCTAATCAACTATATTCATTCGAGACACGACCAACATGTGCTTGGGAGTGACTGTGGTGTGCAGCAAGCCTAAAACCTACCAAATATCCAAACAATGAGTCATCGTCACAACGAAACATAAAATACTATGGGAGTATTTTCTAGAATCAACTTCATCATAGAAATCCTCGTTCAAGTGTTACTACTCATTTCCTTTAGCGATAAATTCCCTTGCTTTGGTAGCTTTTCTGTAGTATCGCATAGTAGAACACTTTACCTGCCATAATCAGATATCTCTTGTTCCATATCTCTTGATTCAATCCAGAGGACTTATCATCCTCTCTTTACTGACCATTTTAGATCAAGATGCCTCCAAGGAAAAGACCCAGCTCAAAGAAAAACAATCCTCCTCCACCACCTTCTCCATTTGATCCCGCCATGTTCCAAGCAGCTGTTACTACTGCTGTGGCTGGTGCCATGTCACAAATGAACCCTGGTGGTTTGGGTGGGCCAGGAGGTGGCACTCAGCCCCAAAACCAGGAAGGTAGTCAGGAACACCGGAAGGAGTGTACCTACAAATATTTTATGAACGCGAAACCCACACCCTTCAATGACACTGGAGGTGTTATTGCTCTGACTCGATGGTTCGAGAAAATCGAGTCTATTTTCAAAATATGTGTCTGTTCTAAAGCTGACAAGGTGAAGTTCGCCGCCTGCACTTTCATCGATAAAGTCCTGACTTGGTGGAATGGCCGAGTCAAATACTTAACCCTGCTTGTAGCCAATGCTATGGATTAGGAGAGCATGAAAGAGCTTCTACTTGCTGAATACTACCCACGGGACAAAATGCAGAAGCTGGAACATGAACTCTGGAACCTGAAGATGAAGGTTTCCGATATCGCCGCTTACACCTCCAGATTTGATGACCTAGCGCTTCTCTGTCCGGGAATCGTTACCCCGGAAAGCAAAAAGATTGAAAGATTTATCTGGCGGCTGACCCAACCAACCAAGGGAAATGTTTTGGCTACGAAGCCAAACACATTTGACAGCGCTAAATGCTTGGCGCAAACTCTGATCAATCATGGTGACGATCTCGAGGAAGTGGCCACCGCTCCTGAACCGGCTAAAGGGAGCGGTGAAAATAAAAAGAAGTTCTGGAACAAATGGAAGGTTCAGGGTTCGCAAGGATCCTCGAAGAAACAGCAAACTATGGCAGTTCACGCTGCTACAACTCCTGCCGCCGCTCCTACAACTCAAGCTCCTACTAGTGGATACACTGGTACCCTCCCCTGGTGCGACAAGTGCAATTACCACCATCGTACTCCCGGGCCTTGTCATGAAAAACTCTGCAAGAACTGTGGCAAGAAGGGCCACATTGCTCGAAACTGTAGAAACCTAGCCCAACCAACCAATCAAGCTTCCGGAGCAGGTGTCAGTCAGGCCTGTTACGGTTGCGGTGAAGTCGGGCATTTCAAGCAAAACTGCCCCAAGGCAGTAAAAACTGGCAACACCGGGAGAGTTCTAACTATGGGACGAGATGAAGCAGTCGCCGATCCTACCGTTGTCTCGGGTACGTTCCTTCTCGCAACTCTTATGCTTGCATCCTTTTCGATTCTGGTGCTGAACGGAGTTTTGTTAGCCATTCATTCAAACATCTTCTTAAACCTAATCCTCAACCATTAATTGAAATGTTTACCATCGAGATGGATAACGGTGAGAAAGAGAACGCTAACAATATATTCATAGGTTGTACCCTTACTCTGAATGATCATTCCTTTCCCATTAACCTAATGCCAGTTTCCATAAAGAGCTTTGATGTTATCATTGGTATGGATTGGTTGAGTCCCAATCATGCTGATATCCTTTGTTACGAGAAAGCCATCTGTCTCAATCTCCCCTCTGGCCAGACCCTCATGATCTACGACGATAAACTTAGCTCCAATCTTCGCATCATTTCCTGCATCAAAGCTCAAAAACTTCTGCGAAAGGAGTGCTGCGCATTCCTAGCCCATGTGGTAAACGAGAAACAGGAAGTTAAAGACCTCCAGAGCATCCCCGAAGACTACAACTTTCCTAATGTCTTTCCCGAAGAGCTCCCGGGAATCCCTCCCGAACGCCAAGTCGAGTTTCGCATCGACCTAATTCCCGGAGCAAATCCTACAGCCAAGTCTCCATATCTCTTAGCTCCAGCAGAGATGCAGAAGTTATCCAACCAGCTCAATGAGCTACTTAGTAAAGGGTTCATTAGCCTGAGTTCCTCACCCTGGGGAGCCCCGTTATTGTTTGTAAAGAAGAAAGATGGATCCTTTCGGATGTGTATAGACTACCGTGAGCTGAATAAGTTGACCGTCAAAAACCGATATCCTCTTCCTTGAATTGATGACCTTTTCGATCAACTTCAGGGAGCCATCTATTTCTCGAAGATAGACCTTAGATCAGGGTACCATCAGCTACGAGTTCATGAGAGTGATGTTTCCAAAACAGCATTCAGGACTCGATATGGGCAGTACGAGTTTGTAGTGATGCCCTTCGGTCTAACCAACGCACCGACATTGTTCAGGACCTGATGAACCGGATGTGTCGTCCCTTTCTAGACAAGTTCATCATCGTGTTCATTGACGACATACTTGTCTATTCCAGAAGCAAAGAAGATCACAAACAACACTTGAGGTTAGTGCTGGAAACACTTATAACGGAGAAGCTATACTCGAAATTCTCCAAGTGTAAATTCTGGATTCGGAAGGTAACCTTCCTAGGTCACGTGATAAGTGAGGAGGGTATACACGTGGAACCGTCCAAAATCAAGGCGATAAAGAATTGGTCGGCACCGAAGACACCCACAGAAACCCGTCAGTTCTTTGGTCTCGCCGGCTACTATCGCAGATTCATCCATAATTTTTCTAGAATCGCCAAACCCCTAACCACTCTGACACAAAAAGGTGTACCATTTTGTTGGAGTGAAAAGCAAGACACTACCTTCCAAACATTGAAGCGAGCCTTGTGCAGCGCACCTATCTTGTCCCTGCCCGAAGGGACAGAGGATTTCGTTGTCTATTGCGACGCGTCCAATCAGGGCTTAGGCTGTGTGCTTATGCAGAGAGGAAAAGTTATTGCTTATGCATCGAGACAGCTGAAGGCACATGAATTTAACTATACAACTTACGACCTAGAGCTAGGAGCAGTGGTCTTTGCACTGAAGATTTGGAGACATTATCTCTACAGAACCAAGTGCACGATCTTCACCGACCATAAGAGCCTACATCATATCTTCGATCAGAAAGACTTAAACATGAGACAACGGAGATGGGTAGAGTTGCTCAGTGATTATGAATACGAAATCTGCTACCATCCCGGCAAGGCCAATGTGGTGGCAGATGCCCTTAGCTGAAAGGAGAGTTCAAGCCACAAAGTGAAGAAACTGACAATGACCATCCATTCCCACTTATCCGTGCAAATCCGAGAAGCTCAGTTGGAAGCCATAAAACCAGAGAGGTTTCGAACGAAGCCTTGAGAGGAATGGATAAGAAACTTGAGATAAGAGGTGACGGAGTCTACTATTTCATGGATCGAATCTGGACCCCAAAGTTCGAAGGTTTCAGGGAAGTTGTTATGAACGAAGGTCACAAGACCAGATACTCTGTGCAACCGGGTTCAGATAAGATGTACATGGATCTCAATAAACAATATTGGTGGCCAAACATGAAAGCCGAAATCGCTACCTTCGTGGGCAAGTGTCTGATTTGTGCCAAAGTAAAGGTCGACTATCAGAAGCCCTCGGGTCTGCTCCAGCAGCCCGAGATACCTGAGTGGAAATGGGAGATGATTACTATGGATTTCCTCACCAAGTTACCCAAATCTCCGAGTGGGTACGATACCATTTGGGTAATTGTCGACCGATTGTCAAAATCTGCTCACTTCCTTCCGATTAAAGAATCATTCAAGATGGAAAGACTCACGCAAATCTACATCCAAGAGATAGTCCGACTGCATGGTGTGCCTGTGTCCATTATCTTCGATTGAGATAGCAGGTTTACCTCAAGGTTTTGGCAGTCCCTTCAGAAAGCTCTTGGAACTAAGTTGGATATGAGTACGACTTATCATCCTCAGACAGACGGAAAGAGTGAGAGAACTATCCAGACCATGGAAGACATGCTGAGAGCATGTGTCATTGATTTTGGAAAGTCGTCGGACACCCATTTACCCTTGATCGAGTTCTCGTATAACAACTGCTACCACACCAGCATCAAGGCTGCCCCGTTCGAAGCCCTCTACGGTCGTAGGTGGAGATCCCCTCTGTGCTGGGCCGAGGTAGGAGACACGCAGCTAGCCAAGAGTCGAGTCCTCGATAGTGCTCTCATTGGTCCTGAAATCATCCATGAAACCACCAAGAAGATCATCCAGATCTGAGAACGACTGAAAGCTTCACGAGACAGACAAAAAAGTTACGCCGATAAACGACGGAAACCCTTGGAATTCCAGGTTGGAGATCGTATCCTGTTGAAGGTCTCGCCCTGTAAAGGGATGATACGCTTTGGAAAGCGCGGGAACTTAACCCGAGGTACGTAGGAGCTTTCGAGATCCTCGCTAGGATCGGTCCCGTAGCCTATAAACTCCGACTACTTCAAGAGCTTAGCAACATCCATCCTGTCTTCCACGTTTCAAATCTTAAAAAGTGTCTATCCGATGAAATCCTCGTGATCCCTCTTGATGAGATCGAGATCAATGAGATCCTGAACTTTATGGAAGAACCAATCGAAATCATGGATCGAGAAATCAAACGTACGAAACAAAGCCGCATCACGATAGTGAAGGTTCGCTGGAATGCCAAACGGGGGCCTGAATTCACTTGGGAGCGCGAAGACTCGATGAAATAGAAATATCTGCATCTCTTTCAAAATCCATGATTTGTATCTTAATTCTAAATTTTGGGACAAAATTCCCTCTAACGGGGGGATAATGTGACAACTTGAAATTTATCCCGTCATTGTAACCCGTTTCCGTCAATAAAACCCGTCTTTATCAAATTGTTCCGTTAACGTTTTGAATTAGGTTAATTGAATTAAGACTTTTATGATGACTTCGTAAGTGTCGGAACGCATTTAAAACACGTGAAACGCCATTTTTATTCTTTTCAAAATTTTCTAATTCACGATCACGTCGGGTTACGAACATTTAATCGGGTACGACCATAAGCTCCGTTTAACGTCGGTATCGGGTATATTCCCACCGGGCCGCAAACTCAACCCCTATATAAGGGATTGAGTGGTCACAGTTGAAGCTTTTCCACCCTCTTAACACCCTCTCTCTCTCTCTCTACTCTCTCTCTACAAGTGATTTTGATCCAAAAACACCCCTTTCAAGCTCCAAATTGGTAAGTGACCTATCCTAGCTTGTTGTGTAGCTTGTTTAACATGCAAATCTGTGTTTAAATCATCCAAATGTATGAGATTCGTGTGTTTACAGCCCTAGAACAGCCCAAAACCATAAACACCCATAAATGGGGTTTTGAAGCCCCCAAACCCTTCCAATTCATTCCTAGTGCTTAGCTATGACTTAGGGACTTGCATGTACGAGTTTAGAACACCAAAATCTTATCATTTGGGGAGTAAACGAGATTTTATGGCCCAAGAACATTCTTGGACCGTAAACACTCATTCATAGACCGTAAACACCATTTAAGGTGTTAAATTGCCCCTTAAACACCTCCTATGGCTTAGAATAATGTCTAGAATCAACCACCATCGAAGTAGGGACCCTAAACATCAAGGAAACCATGACCTTAGGAGATTACAGTCGTAAACCCCCCAAGGAATGGTCCCTTGGCCGTAAACTCCTCTAAGGAGGTCAAATGGTGCCCTAACTTCCTTCCATGGCTTGTATATTGGACTAGAATCATGTGTGCTTAACCTAGAACCATCAAAACACAAAAGGAAGGGATAAGTAAGAGTTTACGACCGTAAACTCTATGTTTACAACCGTAAACTCCCATAAATGGTCCATTTGATGATTTAATCTCTTCCTATGCCCTAGAATTGAACCTAGCTTAATTTCCCAAGTGTTATAAGGCCTTTGAGCAACCAAGAACACACCACCCATGAGTTTACGGCCGTAAACTCATGGGGATATGGTCTATGGGCCGTAATCTCCCCTAAGAGTTTACTCTTGAAGAGTAAACTCCCTATCTAGGCCATACACTCCCTTAGATGCAACCCGGATCATTCCTAACACTTGAGATAAAGTGTTTTCGCGCCTCGGAGTGTATTATCTTACTTAATTAGTAGTTCAAAGTCTAATTAGAAACAATTATGTATCTCCTCATGTTACATAGGATCCTCGCGCGTGTTCAAGACCTAAACTGACACTTAGTGTCACACCCCCAAATCTGAACGGCGGAAACATTCGGGGGCGGATGACTTCATGTGGTAACGTAACAATTGAATACATAGTAAAGAAAGCAATACAACCATCATATATATAATTGAAATTTTACATTTGTCAAAAGTTACATGTTCAAAACTAATTACAATATGATGTCAAAAATACGAGATTTAACTGGCGCCGCAGCATCCCTTCATCAAAAGCGTAATGAATACCTGAAATTACTGATTTCCTGGGACATACAAGTAATTTTGAAAGAGTAGATCAGCATTTAAGATGGTGAGTTTCATAAGTATTTAAATGACAATGTTTGTATGAAATGAAATGTTTTGTCTTTGTTTGTTTGTGTTTAGAAAATCCTATATTTTCTACTAGTATAAAAGTAGCCTTCACTCAAGACCAATGTTTGTTTCTAAAAACGTATGTAAGTGTGAAATAACCAATGTGTTTGAAAACCTTGTAAATCAATGCATTTTTAATACCCCATGTGAGTTTTATAACCATACTATTGACTCGGAATGCCTATACACAACGTTCTTCAGGCGTTGGAATGTTATGACGTTTGTCACCCCAAACGGTGGACTGCAGCTAACAGTTAGGGCGCGGGTTGTCAAGCCCGTATAGATCTATACACAAACACCATGCTCCCCCTCCAAGGGATTCTGGTATATAATACAGGACTTGAAATGTGTACTCGAACGTACATGAAGTTAGTGTCTCACAAAACCGTGGTATAAAAACAGATCTACTTGGGAAAATGTTACGTTTGTTCTTGTATACGAAAGTGACATCTTGAAATTCATGTTTCTAGTACATAAGAGTTAGAAATTTGTTCGTAAAACTATACTTATTATAGTTTTCTAAAAGTGGTTCTCGTTTGTTTAGAAATACCTAGAAAATGAATCATTTGTTATGAAAGCATAGATTTTTGGTGTAGAGTCTAAGAATGATAAGTATAATCTAAGAAAAGTTTAGTTTATACATGCATTACAACAAATTTATATTTCAAAAGATAGAATGCTATTTTAACATATGTTATATATATGAAAGTTCCTTATAAAGTTTGTAAATCGCATGTGATTTGGATATATAAAAGCATATAAAAGAGTTCTTTATGTAACACACGATAATACTCGTGTGTTTTACTTGTAATCCCCCCCTTGAAAGCATATCAAAGAATTTATAGAACATTTAAAAGGTAAATTAAGGGGTATGAACTCACTTGAAAGTTTGAAGATAGCGAGATGGAAAACCGGGCAGAGTTTCGTCTCGGGAAACGGATTTTTCTTGGGATTCTCGGGAATCTCGGGAGTAAAATCGACCCTCGGGACTTGAGCAAAAAGACCAGAGCTTCGGGTTTGAACGGGCACGGAAAACGAGGCAATATCGTGAAAGAAAGGAGAGAAATCAGCATTTTTCTCGGAAGCCCTCGCATGCTATTTATAGGAGGGTCTGAGAAGCCTCGTACGCAGCGCGTACGCGTACGTCATGCATGACCGAAGCCTCGACTGCCTCGACTTCGGATGGGACGGATCAGTCTGGCGGGTCGGATGGGACGGCGGGTCGGACGGGTCGGTCGGACGGGCGGGTCGGACGGGTCGGTAGCCTCGCATAGGGCGACATGGACGATCAGAGGCCAAGGCCCTCGGGTACGCAGGGCGTACCTCGGATGAGGACGCTGACTCCACTTCGGATAAGGCTTGATTTTTGAATTAAATAAATATATAATTTATTTAATAAACTTCAAAAATTCATATCTTTTTCATACGAACTCCGTTTTTGATGGTCTTTATATCCACGCGTAGGTGAGACTACGCTCTACAACTTTCGTTTAGACTCCGTTGGCAAATTCCGAAAGTATTTTTATTATTTATTTTATAACTCATCGTGTTTAAGGAAATTTCTTTAAAAATTCATAACTTCTTTATCTGACGTCGGTTTTTGCCAGACTTTTTATCGCTGAAATACCATTGTCGAGACCTTCGATTCTCGTTTAGGTCATTCCGGCCAAAACTCGTTCGATCTCTGATTCGAGTTTTTAGCTGTCTATTGCTATGCTGAACTTGGAAAAATCATCACTTCAATATACAAAGTCGGATTTGGGCGTTCATTTTACCTACGATCATGGTTTAAAGACGTTTAAACATAGAAGGAATTAAAATAGAACTATTTGGAAATTTTATTATGAAAGTTAATTTTATTAACTCAAAAGTGGTTACAATACTTGACCTTTTAGGGCATTACAAAGAGTTGAAATATCGGGTTGCCACATCATCCCCCCGTTAGAGAGAATTTCGTCCCGAAATTTAAAGTAGTAAAGATACTAGTGAACATGAAAGAGATGAGGGTACTTTTGTTTCATCTAATCTTCGCGTTCCCATGTGAATTCAGGTCCCCGCTTGGCGTTCCAGCGAACCTTCACGATGGGTATGTGACTTTGTTTTGTTTGTTTGACCTCTCGGTCCATGATTTCTACTGGTTCATCCACAAAGTTGAGGCTCTCGTTGATCTCGATCTCGTCGAGTGGAATAACAAGAGTCTCGTCGGACAGACACTTTTTCAAGTTTGAGACGTGGAAGGTTGGATGGATGTTACTAAGTTCGCGCGGTAGGTTAAGCTTGTAAGCCACATGGCCGATTCTGGCAAGAATCTCGAAGGGTCCTATGTATCTTGGATTTAGTTTCCCACGCTTTCCAAAGCGTATTAAACCCTTCCACAGTGAGACCTTTAATAAGACGTGGTCTCCTACCTAGAATTCCAAAGGTTTCCTCCTTTGGTCAGCGTAGCTTTTCTGTCGGTCTCTAGAGGCTTTCAATCGTTCACGAATCTGAACGATCTTCTCTGTCGTTTCTCGTATGATTTCCGAACCGGTGAGAGTGCTTTCAGGAACTCTTCCTCTAGCTAACTGGGTATCGCCAACTTCAGTCCAGCATAGAGGGGATCTGCACTTTCGACCATAGAGGGCTTCAAACGGAGCAGCCTTTATGCTTGTATGATAACTATTGTTGTATGAAAATTCGACAAGGGGTAAATGCATATCCCATGCCTTTCCAAATTCAATCACACAGGCTCTCAACATGTCTTCTAAAGTTTGTATCGTTCTCTCACTTTGTCCGTCTGTTTGTGGGTGGTAAGCTGTACTCATGTCAAGCCTAGTCCCCAGGGAACTTTGTAGTGACTGCCAGAATCTTGAAGTGAATCTACTATCTCTATCGGAGATAATGGATATCGGAACACCATGCAGTCGCACTACTTCCCTTAAGTAAGTTCTTGTAAGCTTCTCCATTTGGTCAGTCTCCTTGATGGGTAGGAAATGCGCGGATTTGGTCAATCTGTCGACAATGACCCATATGGTATCGAGTCCACTTGTCGTCTTAGGTAACTTGGTTATGAAGTCCATAGTAATCCGCTCCCATTTCCATTCTGGTATCTCTGGTTGTTGTAGTAATCCTGACGGTTTCTGATACTCGACCTTAACCTTAGCGCAAGTAAGACATTTACTGTCACACCCCAAAAACCATAGGCGGAAACATTTCCGGGGTTGACTCCACGTTGAGTATCAAATCCAATGTACATAGTAAGTAAAGTGAAACAAACATTACATTACATATTAAGAGTTTTACAATTTGTTTCAAAAGACACAGTTTATACAGTTGTGATATATATATATATATATATATATATATATATATATATATATATATATATATATTATAGATATAAACAAAACGAACGAGTCTTGCACGCACACGATCCTGAACCAAGTAAGTCTTCGGGTACCTGTACTATCGTTGACCTGGGAACACAAGCAGTTTGAAAATCAGCATAACGCTGGTGAGTTCATAAGCAGTTTTGTTTTGTGAAAATGTTTATGTTTCCTTTCTGTTTCTGAAAATGTAACACACTCCAAGAAAATCCCATATTTTCTTAAAAGTTGGTTGTTGTATCACAAAACAAAAGTATAGTTGGATTATCCATTTTATTGTTCTATTCCTTTTATGTACCAGTGTATTCCCAGGAAAGTCCCATACTTTCCTGAGTTGTTAGTTATTGTAAAAATTGTAATGTTATTCAGTTGGTTACTCTTTTCTAATTATGTGTATGTTACCCAGGAATGCCCCATGCTTTCCTATATGTTGGTTTTCAATGTGAAAGATGTATTCTGTTAGACCTGATGATGTACAAAATTTCCCAGGAAGGTCCCATACCTTCCTGAATGTTGGTTATCATTTGTAAAAGATGTAAACTAAATCCTGGTTATCTGTAAAATGTAGTATGTGGTTCATTATTACTATAAGTAAATCTCTGTTATCCTAGTTGCGAGTTCCATAACCATACTAAAGACTGAACCTGTGGCAATAAGTAGTCCACAGCCTTGTGGCAATAAGTGGTCCACAATCCTTATGACTTTCGTCACCTTTGAACCATTTCGGTTCGGCTATAGCTAGCAGCCAGGTGTGGGGTAGTCAGCCCCATATATATCTATACACTCAAGTCACGCTCTCTAAATTCCAGAGATTCTGGTTACGGGTGTAGTCCTCCACTCGCGTATCTCTGTGGAGTGTTTGCCGAGGACGTGTCTCCAATCATACGGAATAACAAATTTACTAGTAATAATAGGGTAATCCTCCATTCACGTATTTCTGTGGAATGTTACCGAGGACAGGACAGTGTACGAAATATATTATTCATGTGTTATAAGTCATGCTTTTAACTGATAAAATGTGGAAACCATTTGTGAAATATATAAAACATAACAGTTTATAAAACTCATTTCACAAATAAATGTTTAAGTAATCTGTGTATTCAACTCGTTATCAGTTGTGTAATCAATATTAAAAGCATATGAAATGTGAAGTATACACATGAAAATAAGTTTTGAGTACAAGAAAACCCTTGTACTTTGCTTGTGTTCCCCCCCCTGAAAACAGTGAAAAACAGTGAAAAGGGTAGGGGTATGAACTCACCGGACTCGGGAATGTGTCGGTTTTGGATACTAGACGTTGATTCGAGGATTGTTTACTCGCGATGTCCTTATGTAAAATGAAATAATGTCCATATATATACAATTAAGGATACATTCACTAATCATATGGAACATTACACTCCAACGAGGTTAAACACCTCAAAATGAGCGTTTGGAGTGACCCGGGTGATATCTTCGGACGTGTAATGGCACTAGGGACTTGGGACTTGAGCTTACTCTCCATAAGTAAACATTTAAATGATTTTACAACCACAAAACACACCCACACATGAGTTTACGGTCGTAAACTCATGTTGGTGTGTTTTTGATGGTTTAAGGGCTTAAATGGACATGGGGATTGCTAGAATGGATTATCTAAAATGCCTTGGAACATTTGGAATGAAATTTTAACACTTAATTGGGAGTTTACGGCCACCCCATAAGAGTTTACAGCCGTAAACTCACCTATGGCCAAGGAAAATTAATTTGAGCTTCAAAGGACAATCACATGTGATTCTAGTTAATTTTCCAAGCCTTGTTATGAATTTAGAACATCATTCATCACACTTTTTGGAGTTTACGGCCTAGAGGTATGTTCTAAGGCCGTAAACTCTCTTATACCCATGAAAAAGTTAGTTTTTGATGCTTAAAACAATCACATGTGATTCTAGAAATTTATACAAGCCATATGAGTGTATTTGATGCATCATTAACATGATTTTTATGAGTTTACAGCCAAGGGTGTGTTCCTAGGCCGTAAACTCCTATAAATGACATTTTTGATATGTTTCAAACCTTTAAACTATTTTTAGATGCATCTAGATTTTACCACAAGGCCATTGGTTGAGTTTGAAAGCATTTTGACATGTTTTAAGGCACTAAATCCCCATTTAAGAGGAGTTTACGGCCCAAGAACATACCTTGGCCGTAAACTCTCTTTTGTCCCTCATAATTCATGTTCCAATTGTTTTAGGTCTAGATTTGCAAGCCTTATAGTCATATCTAAGTCCCAACTTTGATTTGGAAGGGTAATTTGGCTTAAAAACCCCATTTAATGGAGTTTACGTCCCAAGCTTGCTCCTTGGCCGTAAAATCATGTTCTTGGTCCCAAAACTCAATTAATTCATCAATTTGAAGGTTAAAGATGTTGAATAACATGCTAGGGAGGTTACCTTAAAGATTTGAAGCCTTAAACTTGAGATTTGGACCTTAATTCTAGCTTGAGGAGAGAGGTTGTGAGAGTTTAGTGAGAAATTGGCCAAAGGCTTCAAATGAAGTCTTAAAACACTTTATATAGTGTTCGGGAATTGGACACGATGAAATTTTACCCGATACTGACGTTAAGTGAGGCTTTTGGTCATACCCGACCAAATTGTCGTGACTCGATATGGCCGATTCTATAATTATTCCGATCACTAAAGTGGGGTGTTAAAATGATTTCTAAACGTATTAAGACACCCATTAAGTCATTTTAGGTCAATATAAACTAATGACTAAATAAAATGGCAAAACTGGAAACGAAATTGAAAATGACGTTTGGTTGATCGAATTGGATTACAAGTTGAGGTACAAGAAGTGATATGAAATTTCGGGTTGTTACATTTACCTACGAAGGTAGCAATTTCTGCTTTCATGTTAGGCCACCAGTACAGTTTCTTAAGATCCAGATACATTTTATCTGAACCCGGGTGAACGGAATACCTTGAGTTGTGAGCTTCGGTCATGACTACGTTTCTGAAACCACCATGTTTCGGGGTCCAGATTCGGTCCATGAGATAGTAGGCTCCGCCACCCTTGACTTCTAGATTCTTTTCCATTCCTCGCAGGGATTCACTCGCCATATTTTCAGGTTGCAAAGCTTCCATTTGTGCCTCCTTAATTTGAGTGGATAAGTGGGAATGGATAGTCATAGTCAGAGATTTGACCCTCCGACCAGTGTATTCCTTTCGACTGAGGGCGTCAGCTACTACGTTGTCCTTGCCAGGATGATAACGAATTTCGCATTCGTAGTCAGTTAGTAACTCAACCCATCGTCGTTTTCCCATGTTGAGTTCCTTCTGATCGAAAATGTGTTGAAGGCTCTTGTGATCGGTGAAAATAGTACTCTTTGTTCCGTATAAGTAGTGTCTCCAGATATTCAGAGCAAATACCACTGCTCCTAACTCGAGATCGTGTGTCGTATAGTTCACTTCATGTGTCTTAAGCTGTAGGGAGGCATAAGCGATAACCTTCCCTCTCTGCATAAGAACACAACCAAGTCCTTGATTTGGCGCATCGCAATACACTATGAAGTCTTCTATCCCTTCGGGGAGGGATAGTATCGGTGCGGTGCACAAGGCCTGCTTTAGTGTCTAGAATGCCTTCTCTTGTTTCGCTTCCCAGTCGAAGGCCACGCCTTTTTGGGTTAATGTAGTAAGAGGTTTCGCAATGCTCGAAAAGTTCTTTATGAATCTGCGATAGTAGCCAGCTAGACCTAGAAATTGACGAATTTCTGTAGGTGTCTTTGGTGCCGACCAGTTCTCAATGGCCTTAATTTTGGAGGGGTCCACGTGTATACCTTTCTCGCTAACAACGTGGCCTAAAAATTCGACTCTTCGAATCCAAAATTCGCATTTAGAGAACTTCGCATAGAGTTTCTCCGTTCGCAGTGTTTCTAGGACTTTTCGTAGGTGCTGACTATGCTCTTCCTCACTTCGGGAGTAGATAAGTATATCATCGATAAAGACGATGACGAAATGATCCAAGTAAGGGCGGCATACCCTATTCATTAGGTCCATAAATACTACTGGTGCATTGGTTAATCCGAACGGCATCACTACAAATTCGTAGTGTCCATAACGAGTTCGGAAAGCTGTCTTTGGAATGTCCCCCTCTAGAACTCGTAATTGGTGATATCCGGATCGTAGGTCTATCTTTGAGAAGTAGTTCGCCCCTTGAAGTTGATCGAATAGGTCGTCAATACGGGGTAGAGGATAACGGTTCTTGACAGTAAGTTTGTTCAGCTCTCTATAGTCGATGCACATACGGAACGATCCGTCTTTCTTCTTTACAAACAAGACCGGTGCTCCCCAAGGTGAGAAACTTGGTCTTATGAATCCTTTTTGAAGGAGTTCATTAAGTTGAATGGAAAGTTCCTGCATCTCTACTGGTGCAAGACGATAAGGCGACTTCGCTACTGGGGTAGCTCCTGGAACTAAGTCGATTCTGAACTCGACTTGGCGTTGCGGTGGTAATCCTGGTAGTTCTTCTGGAAAGATATCGGGAAAGTCGCATACTACCAAGATGCTCTTGATGTCCTTCGGTTCTTGACTTGTATCAACGATGTGCGCTAGGAATGCTCGACAATCCTTCCGCAAGCACTTGCGAGCTTGGATGCACGAAATGATGCGAAGGTTTGTACTAGACTTGTCGCCGTAGATAACTAATGTTTCGTTGTTAGGGAGATTAAGACGAACTGCTTTTTCAAAGCACATGATGTTGGCGCGAAGAAGGCTCAGCCAATCCATGCCGACTATGATGTCGAAACTTTTAATTTGGACCGGCATGAGATTGATTGGGAAAGAATGGCCGTCTAAAGTTAACGTACAGCCCATGTATATGCAGTTAGTGTTTTCGGTTTTTCCATTGGTCATCTCTACCGTGAATGATTTTTCTAACTTGCTAGGTTTGGGTTTAAGTAAATGAATAAAGTTTTGACTCACGAAGCTTCTCTCCGCTCCACTATCGAATAATATGCATGCATATGAATTATCGAGAAGGAACGTACCAGCAACTATAGTTGGGTCAGCTACAGCTTCGTCGTGGCCTATTGCCAAAACTCGTCCCACACCGCCGGTGCCTACTACCTTAGGACAGTTCCTCTTGTAGTGGCCCACCTCGCCACAACCATAGCAAGTCTGTCCTACACCCGCACTGGGAACTTGAGTGATCGGCTTTGCGGGGTCCTTGCAGAAACGGGTTGTGTGTCCTTTCCTATTGCAGTTGGCGCACTGCATTTCCCGACAAGGTCCATGGTGGTGGTAATTGCATTTGGTGCACTTTGGGAGGTTACCTATATAAGGCTTTGTTGGGTAGGTATTTGTAGGAGCTATAGCAGGTACAGTGGCAGCATTCACTGAAACCAGTTGTTTCTTTGCGTATTCTTGGGAAGACCCACCCTTCCCTTTATTCCACACTCTCTTCCTGCTATTGTTGTTGTTGTTATTGTAGTTGTTGTTGTTGTTTCCTTTCTGTGGTTCTGGTGCAGAAGTGGTTGAGTTCTGATGACCTCCGTAGTCAATCAGAAATTGTGCCAGTTCCTTAGCACTTTCAAAGGTGTCAGGTTTGGAAGCTAACACGCTTGATCGAATTTGGGGCGTCAGTCCCCAGATGTACCTTTCTATTTTCTTGCTCTCGGGAGCAATCATATCAGGACAAAGGATTGCCAGATCGCAGAATCTGTTGGTATAAGTAGCGATGTCAGTACCAACCATTCCAAGAGTCCATAGTTCGTGTTCGATCTTTTGAATCTCTCCCCGTGGGCAGTATTCTCTCATCATCATGGTTTTCATGCTCTCCCAGCTTATGGAGTTGGCCACGATTAGGGTAAGTACTTTAACGTGGCCATTCCACCAAGTTAAAGCTTTATCAATAAGGGTGAAAGTTGAAAATTTGACTTTGCTGTGCTCGGGACAGGAGCAGATTTCAAAGACTGCCTCCGTCCTTTCAATCCACTGCCTCAGGGCCATCACACCACCAGTTCCATAAAACATCTGAGGCTTGGCATTGGTGAAGTCCTTATAGGTGCATTCTCGAGGTGGTCCATGACTCTCGCCATGGTTGGATAGGTGTGTGCCAAATCCCGAGCCATTAGTACTCGAGTTATTGATCTGTGACATGGCAGCTGCCACCGCTGCGGTGACTGCTGCTTGAAACATAATAGCATCAAATTGAGGTGGTGGAGGTGGTGGTGGTACAGGTGCTTCCTCACCGTTGTTTCGCCTTGGATTCCTACGCGGAGGCATCCTTCAACTATAGGTTGAAAAGACAAGGATAATAATTTCATAGAATAGAAAATGTATGTGTCTCATGAACTAAATCGCTATAGTTCAACAACAGATGATAGTATGAGTCTTAAAATAGAAGAATGAAAGTTATTTGTAAGACTGAAGGTATGAAACAAGTATTTGGTTTCACAAAGACCTTTCAAGGTTTGAACGAAATACTTAACATAGTAATAATATTGTCACTTATATTAATATAAAAGTTGTTACAATGATCATGAAAATTTGACCCCTATAAGGGTCTCCGATTACATAGTTCGAGAAATTTAAAGACTTTTAGCCGATGTCCTAAGCTATAACAAAATTTGAGTCTTTGACAAGCACTACTTGCGACGTATGTTGCGCTTGGAGCTTGACTCCGCATCTGATTGCTTCGACTCCATTAGACGCCTATCAAAAGCGGCTTGTTGTTCCCTCAGTTCAGCGAGGGCTGCAATCATTTGCACTTGAAATGCTTCGGTTTGGAGTTGAGCATTGTCTTGTATCTTGTCCAGCCTACGGATGTCAGAAGTGTGAACCTGCACTTCCACGTTGACATCCCGGAGTCGACTAGCTTGAACTCCAGACTGATAGGACTGATTGGCTAACTTACCCACCATTACTGGGAGTGCTCGATCAGCCGAACCTCCGCCTCGGACATCATAGAAGTCCCGGCACATGCCGTAGGGAGGGCGTAGGTTTTGTTGTTGGCTCCAATGGTGGAGGTGACTTCCCCAGACGGGAGTCGGTCCTTGAAAGTTCCTTACGAAGACGGGAGGTTGAATGGGTGGTGGATCGATAACTTCCGGCTCTGAGTCAGTACCGGAGTCATCACCCACTTCTATGGGTTCCTCGTCCTCTTCGGGATCATCTTTGATCCATCCTCCGTTGCCTTGGTTGGGAAAGTATGGGTCGTCAGGGTGGTGAAATCCAGCCATTTGACTGTACGAGAAATAGGGTTATAAGAATTGAATAAAGTCAGAACATGTAAAACATGTAAGTTAAACTAGTTTAGATATCAAATACTCCTATAGTATTTAGATTCTTGTGTTTGATTCTTGTAATGGTTTGGTAAGGTTTGACTTGTTGCTTACTACGATCATTCCTCGATATACGTTGGTCCAATCTTGGGCAAATATAGTTGATCACGCTATATTTGTCCAAAATCTGATTACATATATCGAGTCTCAATCGTAGTGTCAACTTGTCTAAATACTTGTATAGTTGTATAACATGAAAATAGTTTGTGGTATGCATGTAATTGTACTTAAATGAACTATCAATTTAAGTTGAACGAAATGCTGCGTAAGTGTAAAAAGAAAATTTGTTTTGTCAGAGAGTATTAGTCCCTTAAGCATTTATAGTTTGTATATCTTATGTGGTTCGATATACTTAGTTCACTATAAACATTGCTCTGATACCAATCTGTCACACCCCCAAACCGGAACGGCGGAAACGTTCGGGGGCGGATGACTTCATGTGGTAACGTAACAAATGAATACATAGTAAAGAAAGCAATACAACCATCATATATATAATTGAAAGTTTACATTTGTCAAAAGTTACATGTTCAAAACTCAATTACAATATGATGTCAAAAATACGAGATTAAACTAGCGCCGCAGCATCCCTTCATCAAAAGCGTAATGAATACCTGGAATTACTGATTTCCTGGGACATACAAGTAATTTTGAAAGAGTAGATCAGCATTTAAGCTGGTGAATTTCATAAGTATTTAAGTGACAATGTTTGAATGAAATGAAATGTTTTATCTTTGTTTGTTTGTGTTTAGAAAATCCTATATTTTCTACTAGTATAAAAGTAGCCTTCACTCAAGACCAATGTTTGTTTCCAAAATGTATGTAAATGTAAAATAACCAATGAGTTTGAAAACCTTGTAAATCAATGCATTTTTAATACCCCTTGTGAGTTTTATAACCATACTATTGACTCGGAATGCCTATACACAACGTTCTTCAGGCGTTGGAATGTTATGACGTTTGTCACCCCAAACGGTGGACTGCAGCTAACAGTCAGGGCGCGGGTTGTCAAGCCCGTATAGATCTATACACAAACACCATGCTCCCCCTCCAAGGGATTCTGGTATATAATACAGGATTTGAAAGGTGTACTCGAACGTACATGAAGTTAGTGTCTCACAAAACCGTGGTATAAAAACAGATCTATTTGTTAAAATGTTACGTTTGCTCTTGTATACGAAAGTAAACTTCTTGAAATATATGTTTCTAGTACATAAGAGTTAGAAATCTGTTCGTAAAACTTTACCTATTATAGTTTTCAAAAAGTGTGTCTTGTTTGTTTAGAAATACCTAGAAAAAGAATCACTTGTTTATGAAAGCATAGATTTTTGGTGTAGAGTCTAAGATAGACAAGAATAATCTAAGAACAGTTTAGTTTATACATGCATTACAACAACTTTATATTTTGAAAGATAGAATGCTATTGTAACATATGTTATATATATATATATATATATATATATATATATAAAAGTTCCTTAAAGGTTTATAAATCGCATGTGATTGGAATATATAACAACATATAAAAGAGTTTCTTTATGTAGGGGTCGCCAGGGTGGTGAAATCCAGCCATTTGACTATACGAGAAATAGGGTTATAAGAATGGAATAAACTTGAAACATGCAAAACATGTAAGTTAAACTAGTTTAGATAGCAAATACTCCTATAGTATTTAAATTCTTGTGTTTGATTCTAGTAATGGTTTGGTAAGTTTTGACTTGTTGCTTACTATGATCATTCCTCGATATACGTTGGTCCAATCTTGGGCAAATATAGTTGATCACGCTATATTTGTCCAAAATCTGATTACATATATCAAGTCTCAATCGTAGTGTCAACTTTTCTAAATACTTGTATAGTTGGGTAACATGAAAATAATTTGTGGTATGCATGTAATTGTACTTAAATGAACTATCAATTTAAGTTGAACGCAATGCTGCTTAAGCGTAAAAAGAAAATTTGTTTTGTCAGAGAGTATTAGTCCCTTAAGCATTTATAGTTTGTATATCTTATGTGGTTCGATATACTTAGTTCACTATAAACATTGCTCTGATACCAATCTGTCACACCCCCAAACCTGAACGGCGGAAACATTCGGGGGCGGATGACTTCATGTGGTAACGTAACAATTGAATACATAGTAAAGAAAGCAATACAACCATCATATATATAATTGAAAGTTTACATTTGTCAAAAGTTACATGTTCAAAACTAATTACAATATGATGTCAAAAATACGAGATTTAACTGGCGCCGCAGCATCCCTTCATCAAAAGCATAATGAATACCTGAAATTACTGATTTCCTGGGACATACAAGTAATTTTGAAAGAGTAGATCAGCATTTAAGCTGGTGAGTTTCATAAGTATTTAAATGACAATGTTTGTATGAAATGAAATGTTTTGTCTTTGTTTGTTTGTGTTTAGAAAATCCTATATTTTCTACTAGTATAAAAGTAGCCTTCACTCAAGACCAACGTTTGTTTCTAAAAATGTATGTAAGTGTAAAATAACCAATGTGTTTGAAAACCTTGTAAATAAATGCATTTTTAATACCCCATGTGAGTTTTATAACCATACTATTGACTCGGAATGCCTATACACAACGTTCTTCAGGTGTTGGAATGTTATGACGTTTGTCACCCCAAACGGTGGACTGCAGCTAACAGTCAGGGCGCGGGTTGTCAAGCCCGTATAGATCTATACACAAACACCATGCTCCCCCTCCAAGGGATTCTGGTATATAATACAGGACTTGAAATGTGTACTCGAACGTACATGAAGTTAGTGTCTCACAAAACCGTGGTATAAAAACAGATCTACTTGTTAAAATGTTACGTTTGTTCTTGTATACGAAAGTGACATCTTGAAATTCTTGTTTCTAGTACATAAGAGTTAGAAATTTGTTCGTAAAACTATACCTATTATAGTTTTCTAAAAGTGGTTCTCGTTTGTTTAGAAATACCTAGAAAAGGAATCATTTGTTATGAAAGCATAGATTTTTGGTGTAGAGTCTAAGAATGATAAGTATAATCTAAGAAAAGTTTAGTTTATACATGCATTACAACAAATTTATATTTCAAAAGATAGAATGCTATTTTAACATATGTTATATATATGAAAGTTCCTTATAAAGTTTGTAAATCGCATGTGATTTGGATATATAAAAGCATATAAAAGAGTTCTTTATGTAACACACGATAATACTCGTGTGTTTTACTTGTAATCCCCCCCTTGAAAGCATATACAAACTTTTATAGAACATTTAAAAGGTAAATTAAGGGGTATGAACTCACTTGAAAGTTTGAAGATAGCGAGATGGAAAACCGGGCAGAGTTTCGTCTCGGGAAACGGATTTTTCTCGGGATTCTCGGGAATCTCGGGAGTAAAATCGACCCTCGGGACTTGAGCAAAAAGACCAGAGCTTCAGGTTTGACGGACACGGAAAACGAGGCAATATCGTGAAAGAAAGGAGAGAAATGAGCATTTTTCTCAGAAGCCCTCGCATGCTATTTATAGGAGGGTCTGAGAAGCCTCGTACGCGGGGCGTATGCGTACGTCATGCATTACCGAAGCCTTGACTGCCTCGGCTTCAGATGGGACGGATCAGTCTGGCGGGTCGGATGGGACGGCGGGTCAGACGGGTCGGTCGGACGGGCGGGTCGGACGGGTCGGTAGCCTCGCATAGGGCGACATGGACGATCAGAGGCCAAGGCCCTCGGGTACGCAGGGCGTACAGGAGTACGCAGCGCGTACCTCGGATGAGGACACTGACTCCACTTCGGATAAGGCTTGATTTTTGAATTAAATAAATATATAATTTATTTAATAAACTTCAAAAATTCATATCTTTTTCATACGAACTCCGTTTTCGATGGTCTTTATATCCACGCGTAGGTGAGACTACGCTCTACAACTTTCGTTTAGACTCTGTTGGCAAATTCCGAAATTATTTTTATTATTTATTTTATAACTCATCGTGTTTAAGGAAATTTCTTTAAAAATTCATAACTTCTTTATCTGACGTTGGTTTTTGCCAGACTTTTTACCGCTGAAATACCATTGTCGAGACCTTCGATTCTCGTTTAGTTCATTCCAGCCAAAAGTCGTTCGATCTCCGATTCGAGTTTTTAGTTGTTTGTTGCTATGCTGAGCTTGGAAAAATCATAACTTCAATATACGAAGTCGGATTTGGGCGTTCTTTTTACGTACGATCATGGTTTAAAGACGTTTAAACATAGAAGGAATTAAAATAGAACTATTTGGACATTTTATTATGAAAGTTAATTTTATTAACTCAAAAGTGGTTACAATACTTGACCTTTTAGGGCATTACAAAGAGTTGAAATATCGGGTTGCAACACTTAGCATCCTATCCGGCACATTTCCCGACCGGTGAGTTCATACCCCTACACTTTTTCCGAGTTTTTCATGTTTTCAAGGGGGGGGGGGGGAATACAAGCAAATCATAAAGGTTTTCTTAACTTAAAAACTGATGTAATTATACAATTTTCTGACAAACTTTAGATACTTTATCCCTTTTGTACTATGCGGAGCATTAGGGACGTTTTCTGAATATAATTACATGGTTTTCAAAACAGCGTGGGAACTTATCAAACCATTCAAATTATCATGGGAATAATTTGGGATCTTTATTACTTGTTTTACGGATTCAGATTCCATGCAAAGTCAATATATAAACTATGTCTGATTTAGTTTATCCATGTTTAAGCTAGAGTATCATGCTAAATAATTACTTTGTATTTAATTATTTATACTCTACATTGTTCAAAATGATTTCGAAACTCGATAACAACCAATTATCCCGTGAATTATTTAATACTAGCTTGTGAGACTTGTCTTCGTTATACCCTTCGGGGTACCAGTAAATCCTTTCCGGAAGTATAACTAGAGTCTCCTGGAGGGAGAACGTGAAATTTGTGGATAGATCTATTCGGGACTGACAATTCCACACCTAAACTACTAGCTACAGTTAGGCGGGCACGCCTGGGGTGACACATTTTGGAAATCGATCGACGCCTGAAGAACGTCAAGGAGGTCACGGGTCAAATCAGTATGGTTATACGACTCATAATACGTATTAAACAAACTAACTTTGGTCACGGATTTCTTTCTTTCTTTCTTCTATAGTTTTATGTAATAAAACTACCTACTTTCGTACTAGAGGGTATTCCAGGGATCTTAACGTATAGTTTTACGTAATAAAAACTACCTACTTTCGTACTGGAGGGTAATCCAGGGATCATAACTTATGGTTTTCTTATCTTACTGGTGATAACCAGGGTTTTTCTTATCTTATGGAAATCGACAAACTTCTTTTATAAGAAAATATGGGATTTTCTTGGGAAACAACTTTTCATAAAACCAAAGGAAACACATTCTTTTACAAGAAACAAACTGCTTATGAACCCACCAGCTTTATGTTGATATTTCTAAAATTGCTTGTATTCTCAGGTTCACGTTAGATATGTATCCCGCTTTCTTTTGGAGAAGATGGAGCGTGTAGAAGTCTCGTCTTTACTTTTGTTTGTACTGAGGTATATATATAAAACACGTATTACTTTTCTTTCAAACAAATGTAAATATTCCTATGTAATGTAATGGATGTGTTTACTATGCTTGCTATGTACATTGGTTGTGATACTTTACATGACGTCCTCCGCCCGAAACGTTTCCGCCATTGGTTTCGGGGTGTGACAGCTTGATATCATCTTCCTTAGCCATGATTGGACTTAAACATGTATCAAGATCCATTGAGTTAGTTGTAAAATTATTATTATTGATGGAGTTACTAGGATCCTTATTATTAGGAGTAACAAAGGTTTTGTTAGGATCCTAAATCGTATAGGTTGGTCTTTCAGAGTCCCACACAAGGCAAGCACAGAGGCTGGCACTGAGAATCCTATCTCGCGGCGGACTGCTGAGGATCATGAGCTATCAAAGTTCAGGATCTTGGGCTGCAAGAAGAAGGGCACTGCCTCTTGAGGCTTGTGGATCTCTGGCCTCACTCTTTCTACTTCCTTGAGGATCGTCCTATTATTTCCTACTGTTGGGCGACTTGTCGCTCTAGTCTTTTTATTATGGCAACGATATCGTTGTTGGAAATCAATACAGTAGGATCCTTGGGTCCTGGGGTACCCGAAGATGTATTTTTCTTTGGTGTTTCAGAGACTTTCTTAGGAGCTCCTGTTTGTGGAAGTAGAAGGTTTTTAGAGGAAATGGGAGGAATTGAGGAGGAGGACAGAGTCACCTGAGTAGACATGACTTTTTTGAGGGATTTTGAACATCATGGCCCCACGGTGGGCATCAAATTGTTTTGGTAAAAAAATCAACTAAATGGAAATCAACCAAAGTGTATGAGAGGCTGTGGTGTTATTAGTGAAGTGATTAATGAAATTAGAACAAGCTTACACAAGCGATTTACAACGAAAGCCCTTGATCCTTGCTAGGATCTCCGACACAAAACCATGGGTGGTAATAATGATCACCTACCTTGATGACTTTATTGATTGAAATGAATGATTCTAGAGAAAATATAATGAGTACAAGTGCTAGAAAACTATCAAAATGCGTGTGTTATGCGATGAATACAAGTGATATAGATAGTCTAAAGTTAATAACAACAATTGAGAAAATTATAAGATCCTCCAAGATCAACTTATAGTCGTTGCATGACTTGGTCCTCCGGGTCTTTTGCATGGTTGTGACAATTTGTTGAGACTTTGACTAGTTATTTCTACAAATGTGAGAAAGACAAAAGAATATATAGTTGTTATAAACAAATAAATAAAAAATATCAATCAGGATCCTGGAGAATATTTGGGATCCTGAGGTTCGAGGTTCCTGAGTTCTTGAGGATCTCAAAGTAGTTCCGAGATCCTAGCCCTAACAAGGATCTTATGACTTCCGTATCTTCGTATGATCCTCATGCGAGGAGATCTTTGCTTTAGGAGTTCGTTGGGAAGGATCTTCATTTGACTTTATCTTATCAAACTTCAAGAAGGATCCTCAATTTTATCATTGAGGAAAGTCTTTGCATGATAATGCCATGAATCTTGTTTATTTTCTGGGCAGTATCCTATCTTCAGCATATGTCGTGATTTTATGGAAAGTTTTTGGAAAAAACCCAAATTAAGGTAACACGATAATGTTATAATCCTTAGCGAATTACTGGGGAAAATCCCAAACCGTATGATAAAAACCTTATGCATTTTTCTGGGGAAGATCCCAACTTAAGATAACAAGTAAATGTTATAAAACTTATGAATTTTTTGGGGAAGATCCCCACTTAGGATAACATGTAAATGTTACAAGCCTTTGGAATTTTCTGGGGAAGATCCCAATTTAGGATAACATGTAAATGTTATAAACCTTAGGAATTTTCTGGGGACAATCCCAACTGAAGATAACATGTAAATGTTATAAACCTTAGATTCAAACTTCAGGATCTTAACTGATGTTCAGAAATAAGAGGGTTTCCAAATCACTAAAGCATGAAATAATCCCCTTATTCACATCCCAAAGTTAGATAGCGTGCATCTAAGTGAGGTGTATGGACCTTAACTCGTGAGAAAGAGGTAACTAACTCTTTAAACCTTAGAGGGGATTAAGTAACCTTATTCGTAGGAGAGAGATGATCAGTCTCTATTCTTAGGAGATTCATATCGTGAATCATCAGATGTTTTTAGTCACAAGATTCTTGTGTGCCAGCTGTCCTTTGGATATCAGGATTTCTGAATATACACCTGTAAAAATCCTTATAGGTCAGGATCCTTGAAAGTCTCGATCCTTAAGTGTCTGGATCCTTAAATTTTGAGATCCTTAGAGGTTAGGATCCTGGAGCATCGGGATCCTTTAGTCTCTACATGCAGAAAACGTTAGCTAGGGGTGGGCATTAACCTGGCTAATGCCCCTCCGATGCTTAAGTTAGTAATGGTGTTTGAAGGGAATAAATAGTAACAAAAGATAAAAGGTCAATAGTGTGCGTACCTTAGGTGTATCGGGAAATAATTGACCTTACCTACAAAAAATAGGTTTTGAGATGTACCGCATTCTAGGATCTTGATAATATGTTTCCATCTAAGGTGGCTAACCAATATGCCCCCTTTAAAGCTTCAACATCTATGAGATATGGTCCTTCCTATTCAGGTGCTAGTTTACCTACACTATGATCCTTGGTATTTTGGAATACCAAGTCTTCTACTTGGAATCTTTTGACTCTTATGTTTTTATTGTATGTCTTGGTGATCCTCTGTTGATTAACACCAATATAGATCTTGGCAAAATCCCTAAGTTCATCTATAGTGTCGAGATCATGGGCTAGGATCCTATTGTTGTCCTCTTGGTTTTGGAATAGGTATATTTCCTTTGGGATCACCACTTCAGTATGGATCATTGCTTCTGTTCTAGACACTAATGAGTATGGGTTTTGGCCCATAGCTATCTTGGAAGTGGTTCTATCCGCCCTTAATATGAAAGGAAGTTCTTCTACCCATCTTCCTTTATTCTCATCCAAACTTTTCTTCAAGTTGTTGACTATAATTTTGTTGTTGGATTCTGCTTGGATGTTGGCTTGAGGGTGGATAAGAGTAGACATCACCATCTTGATTCCCCAACTTGTGCAAAAGTCCCTTGTCCTTTTGCTTATGAATTGCGATTCATTGTCACATATAATTTCAGCAGGGAAAACCGAACCTGGTCAAGATGTTACGTTTGATGAAGGAGACTACCTCTTTGTCTCTTATTTGGACATAGACTTCAACTTCTATCAATTTTGAGAAATAGTTAGTCATCATTAGCATGCAAACCTTTCCTCTAGGGCCTGCTCATTATAACCATTCCCCATTTCATGAATGGCTAAGGGGAGATGATGGGATGTAGGGCTCTGTTGGTTGATGTAGGAAGTTGTTATGTCTTTGACAAGCATCACAATTATGAGAATGAAGGAAGGAATCTTTCTTCATAGTTGGCCAGTAGTGTCCTGTCCTCAATACTTTGGAGCATAAGGATCTGCCCCCAGTGTGGTTGCCGCAATCTCCTTCGTGTATGTCCTTTAGGACCTCTGCAACTTCATGATCTTCCAGGAACCTAAGGTATGGTCCTGCTACAGATTTTCTTTACAGCCTACCTTGGATTATAACAAACCTTGAGATCCTTATTTTGAATGCTCTCTCACTTTTTCTCCTCGTTGGGGATCATGCCATTTCTGAGGTATTCCATGATGGGCCAGATCTAGGATCATGAAGTTAGAGAGGGATCCTGAATGTTAGTTTGTGGTGTTGGATTGTCGAGTCATGATCTTTGATTGCGGCGACATCGGTAGTCTCCTCGTGATCGTCGGGATTTTTAGTCCCTTGGTGGGATCCTCGATTACCGGGGTGAATATGTTGGTTATAGGGATTTTGGTTTCCGGCGGGATCCTTAAGGAAGATCCTAGATTGGCTAAAGCATCTGCTTCAACATTGTCTTCTCTAGGAACCTGGTTTAGGCTAAATGTTTTGAACTTTAAGGCCACGTTTTTGAGGATTTGGAGATATAGAGTTAGCTTCTCTCCTTTCACTACATAGGATCCATTAAAATTTTAGTTAGTAGTAAAGAATTGACGCATACATGAAGATCCTTGATTTAAAGATCCTTGGCTAACTATAGTCCCATGATTAGCGCCTCATATTCTGCTTCGTTGTTGGTTGCATTGTATTCATAACTAACTGCTTGGGCTAAGATGTCCCTCTGTGGCGATTTTAGGATGATCCCCAAGCCAGTTCATCTTTAGTTCGATGCTCCATCTGTGAATAGAGTCCATCTTCCCATGTATTCCTCTTCTAGAAGTTGTTTAGCTTATATTTCAACTTCAACTCTTAGAACATCACTAAAGTCAGCCACAAAACTTGCCAATGCTTGGGACTTTATGGAGGATCTTGGTTTATACTTTATGTCATATGTGCTTAACTTCACATATCATTTTAGCATTCTTCCTAACATTTCTGGTTTTCTTATAACATTCTTGATTGGATAGTTAGTTCTTACAATTATAGGGTGTGTTTCAAAATAATGTCTTAACTTAGTAGAAGTTGTTACTAATTCAAGTATAAGGGTTTCTAGGTGAGAGTACATGGTCTCAGGATCCAGAAGACTTTTACTTTCGTAGTATATGGGATTTTGGTTCCCATCGAGATCCTTAGCTAGTACAGTGCTTACCGTATTTAAGGATACTGACAGGTAAAGAAAAAGTGGTTCCCCTTCTAGCAGCTTTACCAATAGGGGTGGTGAGCTTAACTATTTTTTAAGCTCTTAGAAAGCATCTTCATGCTCCTAGGTCCACTCGAATATTTTGTTCTTCTTCAAGATGTCATAGAAGGGTTTGCATCTTTCTAAGGATCTTGAGATGAACCTGTTTAGGGCTGCCACTCTTCCCATTAATCTCTAAATATCCTTTGTTGAGGATGGTGATCTTAGATCAAGGATGGCCTTGATTTGCTCCGAGCTCGCTTCGATTCCTCTTTTGGTCACCATGTGTCCTAGGAACTTACCCGATATCATCCCAAAGTGGCACTTAGAGGGATTCGGTTTCATGATGTATTGGTCTAGGATGTCGAAGGATTCTTCTAGATCCTTGAGATGATCCACAAATTTTTTGGATTTGACTACCATGTCATCAATGTAGACTTCCATCATGTCCCCCAATTTCTCCTTGAACATCCTATTGACCAGTCTTTGGCAGTGTTCTAAAAGGCGCGCCATGGCGCGCGCTAAGGCGCACCATGTCATGAGGTGTGGCTTCGCCGTTACGAAAAGCTTCATAATGTTGTTGTTAGGCGTAACGAATGGCAAGGCGTGATATGGCGCGCCATGGCGCGTTATGGCGTGTTATGGCGCGTGTTTTTTTGTTTAAGACACAGTTTTTTTCTCTTTGTTATGTCTTTTCGAACCGGAGATACAAGTATTGTGGTTTTTGTTAACTTTTTGTTATTAGTTATTGATTTACACTTCTAAAAAGTAGTTATATTTAATATAAATTTATATTTATGTGGTAATATAATTTTAAATTAATACAAAATCGCCGCCTTACATCACGCCTTGAAAAACGCCGTGGCTCGCCATGGCTCGTTAAGCTTGAGGCTTGGCCTTGCTGCCACGCCACGCCTCACGCCATTTAGAACCTTGGTCTTTGGTATGTTGCACCTGCATTTTGAAGACTAAATAGAATGGAAATGTATCAAAAGATACCTTTTGGAGTTATAAACTCAGTGTCTTCTTTGTCAGAGGGTTCCATCTGTAGTCGTTGGAATCCTACCGATGCGTCCATGAACGTTAGTAATTTGTGGCCTGTTGTTGCGTCTATCATGGAGTCGATGTGTGGGAGAGGGAAATGATCCTTGGTACAACCTTATTAAGATCCGTATAGTCCACAAACACTCTCCATTTACCTTTCTTCTTTTGTACCACGACCACATTAGCTAGCCATCTTGGGATCTTCACCTCCTTGATCATGCCAGTTTTGAGAAGCTATTCTACTTCTTCTTGTATAACTTGGTTTCTTTCCGGTGAAATTTTCCTTATCTTTTGGTGTATTGGCATGAAAGATGGATCTATGTTAACTTTATAGGCTATTATGATTTTATCGATACCTGTCATGTCCTCATGCTTCCACAAAAACATCTTGTTTCTAGCCTTGAGGAAATTTTTGAGATCCTATTCGATTTGTTCAAGCATTGAGGATCCTATGAGAATTTTGGCTTCATGATCATCAAATTTCAGGGGCACTTCTTTTATATCATGATCTCTTGTTTCTAGCACGTCTCGTGCCCCTGCCTTAATTGCTATTTTTGTCGTGGTATTGGTGAGGATTTCATCAAAGTCTAGTAGCATCCTTGGATTCTTCTGTATCTCCTATGATCTTCACTTTCCCCCATGGGGTGGGCATCTTTACACATTGATGATATGTTGATGGAATGACCTTCATTTCATGGATCCATGGTCTACATAGTATAAAATTATAAGAGGATAATGTATCAATGACACAAAAACATTGTACCGAATTTACCCCCTCTATGTAGATTGGTAGCTTTATTTCTCCGATGGTGTGCTTGGTTTCACCGTTGAATCCGATTAACATTGAGGATCTTGTAACTATCTCTTTGACGTTCATTCTTTTCAATGCGCCAAGGAGTATGATGTTAACTGAGAATCCTCCATCGACGTGGATCCTTCTAACGAATTGGTTGGCAGATGTAGAGAGTAATCACTAGTTCGACATGGTGAGGATCCTAGATGTCCTGCCTATCTACTTCGTCAAAGGTGATCTCCTTTTCATTGGTGATAATTGTGTTCTTCCACGGTCCCTTTTCCTTCTCCATGACGTGACCAAAGTCTTCATGACCAAAGTATTCATGATACACACACCATTTGGACTTGTCTTTCTAAGCGGTGGATTTTTCTCCTTTTCTTGGCCATCTTGCTTTGTCTCCAAGATCCTACTTGGAAAAGATCACACCTGAAATATCCATAGAAAAACAATAGTCAGTAATTTTAGGGAAATCTTCTTCCTCTCCCTCATATTCAAGGGCCTTAAACCTGTGATGGTCAGGTTTGGAATAAGGTTTTGATTTAAAGGATCTTTGGGCCGAGGAACCGACTTTCCTATTGGGGAGATCGTAAGAGCTTGGTGGGTTGCTCCTCTTTTGGATATCCTTGACTTCTTCGAGCCTTATGAATCTCAATGCCCTACTCTAGACTTCATCCCTCCTTTTGCATGGGGTCATTAAGAGATCTTCATAGAAGGGAGAATCCTTATTCAAGCCCAATTTGAAAGCTTCGACTGCAGTTGCCATGTCGATGTAGGGGATACTTAGAGCTTCCCTGCAAAACCTGTTCACAAAAGTCCTAAAGGATACCTTAGGATCCTGAATTACTTGATAGAGATCATTATGGTCTTTTCGAATGTTCTGCTACAAGAAAATTGATTATTAAAGAAATTAACTAAGTGATAAAATGATGTGATCGAATAAGGAGGAACATTAGGAGCCATTTTAGAGTGGATCCTGTGAGGGTAGTGTTGGGTTTTGAGCATTCTAACACTCCTATGGTGTACATGCAACCCTATAAACCTTGGATCTATGTTTTCTCTATTATACATGCAAATAAGAACTTTCCAAGGCTTTAATCCTAACTAGCATACTATGAGGTAACTATACTACAAAGACTAGTTAGATGAAATACCTTTTGGTGTAGCTTGATGTCTTCAAGCTTTAAGAGCTTAGCCCCAATAGTGTGGAAGCCTCAAATGGAATCACAAATCACCAAAGCACCTTGGAAGACTTTAGAGAATATGGATACTTGGTTCTCTCTAGTGAAATTGGCTAGCCCTCTTAGTGTACCCACACTAGTGCCCATTTCACCAACCAAGGGCATCTTTATATAGTCTGGAGGATTAGGGTTAAACCCTAATACCCATGACCTTTCATTTCCTAGGATCCATGGGTTAAAGCTCCATGGACTATCCATGAAGACATAGCCCAACCTAAATGAACTTGGCCCACTACGCATATATATCTAAGAGTCCATATTTAATTAGTTCATTTTGATCACTTAATTAATTATAAATTAATTCTTGATCAATACTAATTAAATAATATGATTATATTAATATATTAGAACTTATAATATTTTAATATAAATCATAAATATACTATTCTCAAAATACTATCCATATAAATTGTGCCGGTGAAGTGCAACCCAAATGGACCATGCCGGGTCGGGTCAAGTACATACCAAATATAGTTATGGACTTAGACATTAATCCAACAGTCTCCCACTTGGATAAGTCTAAAACTATTATTGAGTATGACTTCAAAACCTAACTGGAAATCGTAGCTCTTAAAGCCGCCCTCGAACTCTGATCTTGTCTACGAACTTGTGCATTAGATAAGGGATCATATTCCTCCATTCTAGATATCATATGGACTGAGACATGGATTATAATCATTCTCTCTATCCATTTGTTGTTTCCCGATTTCCGATTCATGATGATTGACTGATTGAACAAATCAAATCAGTCCTGGCTTGGCCAAGCACTCACATGTATCATCATTAAATCATCGAGGGGCCCACAGATATCGCTTTTATCCCGAAGGTAAAAGGAATGGATAAAATTCGACTCATATGGCTTGTTCTACTACTTGTTGAATCATACACAAAGGCATGTTTTATAACACCGAGTTACCGAATGCGTTTTCGTGCAATCAATGTACAACCAACTCATAGGAACAACTCATATCTCTAGGTTTGAAGAATATAAGATATTATCGTCTCATGATCACTCGTGATAAAATCCATGAAGTGATTCCAATGAGCGCGGGCTGAATCCAATACTCAGAACTTATGAGCACTCATGAGTGTTGTAGCCCTTTGTCCAACATCTTAGACCTCTACAAGCCAACCCACGACAGTCTTAATTCATATCTACTTCCAACATATGACCGACTGTGGATGGTTTGAATAACTTAGTCATTCCAGAAGAATAACCTAGTTTATTCTGGAAGTCAAAACATGCAAAGTGAAACACAAAAATAAATGAATCAAATATGGTATCAAACCCTATGAATATAAATAAACACTTTTCTTTATCACCATACTGATTACTCATTGTTCATTGTTTCGGTTTTATCAACTTTATACTTGAATTTAAAACAATAGTTGTCCCATGCTCCAAGCATGTACATTATGTTTTCTAAATACTAGTCATGCCATACACAAAGTATGCATACTATGTTTGTCTATGATCTTTACTTTGTGAAATAGATCAATTGAGCATAACTCCAATGATCATCTTTTCACAGTCCCAAACCCTTACTGCAAATGCAAGAATTCCAAATTCATGCCATTTACTAAAATCTGTTAGATTCTAAACTTATATGCATTGATCCTCTTGTAATGATTATGCACAAATTCAACCAGACTTGGCAACAATCATTACAGAGTATTCCAACGGAGATCAACTCCTTGGAAACATCCTTCTTGCATTAAGTTTCCTAATCTTACATATTGAATACCTTCTAACTTTGAACCATTTCCATATTCCATTTTGACTATCACTTCCGAACAAGAGTTGCCTCTTTTCAGACTATGTCAATATGGTCCTTCCAAAGTCAACACTATACTTCCAACTGTCCTTGAGCAACCAATCCTTGGTAAACCTTAGATTGTCCTCAACAATTGCTTAATCATTTTAGTCATATCCAATTCTAGACCTTTTCCCTTCTTAATGCCCTAGGCATTTGGAAAATTTTAGAAAGGATGAATATAGCACATGTAATCGATCCTATATCCGAAGCATATGGGACACGATTCATGATGTCTCACATAAAGACTAAACCACTCTTTTGCTATAATATTTCCATTTCTATTTGCCAAGTTCTCATAATTCAGATTATGAAAAGGGATGTTGTAATCATAATCGAATTTTAGAACGCAAATAATGAACCCATATATAGAATTTCCTTATGTTGAGCCATTCCAACATGAAATTCATATATATTCTTGACTAAATATGATTAATACCTCAAGCTAAGCTTTTAGATTTGAGATGAAGTATAATATCCTCTCCCTTAATTATAGCAAAACAACTTTTTTTCCCAATTGAGACCTTTTGTTTTTCTATAATTAACATTGATAACTTGCAACCTTTATCATAATTATCATGCTCCCACTAACATGATGATTAATAGCACAACACTTATTCTCCCACTAGCTTTGACATGTACCCAAAAATCAACTGGACTTCTAGAAATCAATACTTTATTGACTTTCTTACCAAAGTTCAGATTTCTGATACTAGATTGCCTTGATAAGACTTTATCAAAATCACACACCTCTCTTAGATAGTTCACAAGTGTGTCCAAACAATTTCAGAACTATGAAAAGGGATGTCGTAATCATAGTCTAAATTGTTTAGACCTTTTGCCATTTCTCATAAGTCAATGTTAGTGTGTCGGTTAACCACACACGCTCCACTAACGACTTTGAGAACTGCAAAAGTCACAATTGCTATCTACTTAAAATCTACTTAGTGAAAGAGTTTCCTTACCATCATTTTCATGAATCGAAGAGAAACCTTATGACAGTTAGATTTTATGGTGTAAGCGTTCCTATCCATGTGAATTTGTCAAAACCATAACTGTCACACCCCCAAACCAGAATGGCGGAAACATTCGGGGGTGGATGACTTCACGTAGTATCACAACCATTGAATATTGTAAAGAAGGTAACACAACCATCACATATATAATGAAAACGTATGTTGTTGCGTTATACATAATAGCAAAAGAATATTACAATGAGATGATAAATGTTCAATAATAAAACATCTTTAGTGTTTCCTTCTCCAAAAGCTGGTGGTTACCTGTATTACTGATTCCCTGGGAAATACAAGTGGTTTCGAAAAAGTGTCAACAATTAAGTTGGTGAGTTCATAAGTGTTTTGCAATGAAAAGTATCCCCTTTTTAATAGTAAATCGATGAACGAGGTTTTCAGAAAATCCAATATTTTCTATAAATGATTTGAAAAGTTTCCCGTGTTGGAGTGCCTTAGTGTTTTCCATGCTTGAATAATAGTGATAACATTTGTACTAACAATGAAATGGAAAACTGAAATGCATGTATGAATCTCGTAAATCTAACTTGTTTTTATACTTTTATGTGAGTTTTATAACCATGCTAATGACATTGTTGGCCTGTAACAACGTTCTTCAGGCGTTGGAACTGTTATGACATTTGTCACCCCAGGCCTGCCGGCCTAGCTGTAGCTAACAGCTTAGGTGTGGGATTGTCAATCCCGTATAGATCTATACACAAGTATCACGCTCCCCCTACAAGGGATTATGGTATATAATACAGGACTTAATAATGCATACTCGAACGTACGTGAAGCTGTCTCACATTACTAAGTATAAACAGATTTACGATGATAAAAGACTGTACTTCTTTTGAAAGCATTTCATTTGTCGAGATGTATATGTAAAATGTATGAATCACTTGAATACTATGCTCATTATAGTTTGTCAAAAGTATGTTCCCATTTGGTTGTAACAACTTGGTGATATAATATTCCTTTAAAACATAAAGTTATTTTTGTATCAACACTCTATAAGAACGATATTATAAAAATGATACTTTGATTTGTAATGTACTTGTATTCCCCCCCCTAAAATGTGAAAAGAATTGAAAAGTAGGGGTATGAACTCACTCGTTTCGAAGAGAGAGGCTAGGGTTGAGCAGAACTTCGTCCGCGGATGGTTGCGTCGTCGGGCTCTTCGGGGATCTCTGCAGCGTAAATCTTTCGTCGGGGCTCGAGTGCGGAAACCGAGGTGATGGAATGGTCTCTGGAGCTTTAGAAGAGTGTGAGAGTATCTGGAGGTTTGTGAGTGTGTGCTTAAACTCGAAGCTTATGCCTTCTATTTATAGGGCTGGAAACCCCCGTACGCGGCGCGTACTCCCCGAGTACGCGGGGCGTAAATTGGCGTCATGGCTTACGACTCGGGTCTAGCTAGCGTAGCTTGGGCGGGTCGATGTGACTACTGGGTCTAGCCGAGCGTAGCTTGGGCGGGTCGATGAGACTCGACTCTGGGTCTAGTACGCGGGGCGTACTCCCAGATTACGCGGGGCGTAATCCCTGCTTCCGACTTCTAAATTCCGTAACTTTCGCGTACGATCTCCGTTTTTCGCGTTCTTTATATCCACGCGTAGGTGAGATTATGCTCTACAACTTTCCTTTGGACTCTGTCGGCTAGTTTTGACTTTATTTTTAATGATACATTTTTAATAGGCCGGGCCTCCTAAAGTTCGTTAAAAATTCATAGGTTCTTTATTCGACGTCGGTTTTCGTTTGTCTTTTTATTGTTTTATTACTACTGAGGAGATCTTCAACTTTCGTTTAGGTTGCGTTAGCTAAATAACACTCGATCTTCAATCCGAGTTTTTAGCCCTCTACTACTGTTACGAAACTTTGAAAATTCGTAACTTCTTCATACGAGGTCCAATTTGGGCGATCTTTTTATGTACGTTCACCTTTCAACGAGATCTACGACTTTTGTTTAGATACTTAAGGCTTAAAATGCATTTTATTGAGATTCTACTTTTTATGTCAAATATTGTTTTAACGTCGCGTTGTAATTATACGAGTGGTTATAATTTCTTTAATATAACCCGGTTTTGAGCGTTCTTTATGTTTTTGGAAACCTTGGCATGATATCTAATATTCGATGCATCCCAACTTAGATACTTGAACACTTTATTTTCGAGGTTAATTTCGTTGTTTTTAGCTTTCGAGTGTTTACAATGCTTTTTGGGAAAAATAGGGTTGTCACATCATCCCCCTGTTAAGGGAATTTCGTCCCGAAATTTAATCTAAGATAGAGTTTACAGTTTTAGGAAAAAGATGCGGGTACTTTTGTTTCATCTGATCTTCGCGTTCCCAGGTGTATTCAGGTCCTCGCTTGGCGTTCCAGCGGACCTTTACAATGGGTATTCGGCTTTGTTTAGTCCTTTTGATTTCCCGATCCATGATCTCTACTGGTTCCTCCACAAACTGGAGGTTTTCATTTATTGCAATTTCGTCTAGAGGGACGACAAGGGTCTCGTCGGATAAGCACTTCTTTAGATTTGATACGTGAAAGGTAGGGTGTACGTTGTGGAGTTCCTGAGGTAGTCTAAGTTTGTAAGCCACTGGACCGATCCTGGCAAGGATCTCGAATGGTCCGATGTATCTAGGGTTCAGTTTTCCACGTCTTCCGAAGCGTATTAAGCCTTTCCAAGGTGAGACTTTGAGTAGGACATGGTCTCCAACTTGGAATTCCAAGGGTTTTCGTCTCTTATCTGCGTAACTCTTTTGTCTATCCCTTGATGCTTTTAGACGTTCTCGGATTTGAACAATCTTCTCCGTAGTCTCCCGTATGATTTCTGGCCCAGTGAGCGTGTTGTCAGTTGCTTGTCCTTTTGCTAGTTGTGTGTCCCCCACTTCGGCCCAGCACAAAGGTGACCTGCATTTGCGGCCATAGAGGGCTTCGAACGGGGCAGCTTTAATACTGGTGTGGTAGCTATTGTTGTACGAGAACTCGACCAATGGTAGATGTGTGTCCCATGCTTTGCCAAAATCGATTACGCAAGCTCTCAGCATGTCTTCTAGGGTTTGTATAGTTCTCTCGCTCTGGCCGTCGGTTTGTGGGTGATAAGCGGTACTCATGTCTAGCCTTGTCCCCAAAGCTTTTTGTAATGACTGCCAGAACCTTGAGGTGAATCTACTATCTCGGTCCGAGATAATGGATATGGGCACACCATGCAGTCGTACAATTTCTCTGAGGTATGTCCTTGTTAACTTCTCCAATTTGTCCGTCTCTTTGATCGGTAGGAAATGCGCTGACTTAGTTAACCTGTCGACAATTACCCAAATGGTGTCGAGTCCGCTTGTTGTCTTGGGTAATTTTGTTATGAAATCCATGGTTATCCGCTCCCACTTCCATTCGGGTATTTCTGGTTGTTGTAATAAACCCGAGGGCTTCTGATATTCCACCTTGACTTTGGCACATGTGAGGCATTTGCTTACGTAGGTAGCAATTTCGGCTTTCATGTTTTGCCACCAGTACAATTTCTTGAGATCGAGATACATCTTATCGGAGCCGGGATGTATGGAGTATCGTGTTTTATGGGCTTCGTCCATAACGATTTCTCTGAATCCACCAAACTTCGGTATCCAAATTCGATCCATGAAATAACGAATTCCGTTGTTCTTGGTCTCAAGGTTCTTATCCATTCCTCTTAGGGCTTCTCCTGTCACATTTTCGGATTTCAAGGCTTCTATTTGGGCTTCCTTGATTTGCGTGAACAGGTGTGAATGGATTGTCATAGTTAGGGATTTCACTCGGCGACCTGAGTACTCCTTCCGACTGAGTGCATCAGCCACTACATTAGCCTTTCCGGGGTGATATCGGATTTCGCACTCGTAATCACTTAGTAGTTCTACCCATCGCCTCTGTCTCATGTTGAGTTCCTTCTGGTTGAGGATATGTTGGAGGCTTTTATGATCAGTGAAGATGGTACATTTTGTACCGTAGAGATAGTGTCTCCATATCTTCAGGGCGAAGACGACTGCTCCTAGCTCAAGATCATGCGTTGTGTAGTTCACTTCGTGCGTCTTTAGTTGTCTTGAGGCGTAGGCGATGACCTTCCCTCTTTGCATTAAGACACACCCAAGTCCTTGGTTTGAAGCATCACAATAGACCACGAAGTCCTCCGTTCCTTCTGGCAAGGTTAGGATGGGCGCACTACATAAGGCTCGCTTTAGTGTCTGAAATGCACTGTCTTGTTTTTCTCCCCAGTCGAAGGTCACATTCTTCTGGGTTAGGATGGTAAGTGGCTTGGCAATCTTTGAAAAGTTCGGTATGAATCTTCGGTAATACCCGGCGAGTCTCAAAAATTGCCGGATTTCTGTAGGGGTTCTTGGAGTAGTCCAATTATCTATTGCCTTTATCTTGGAAGGGTCCACGTGTATTCCTTCTTTGCTTACAACATGTCCTAGGAAATCCACTTCCCGAATCCAAAATTCGCATTTGGAAAATTTTGCGTAAAGTTTCTCTGCCCTTAATGTTTCCAGTACTTGGCGGAGGTGTTTGCTGTGTTCTTCCTGGCTTCTTGAATAGATGAGTATATCATCTATGAACACGATCACGAACTTGTCCAGGAAGGGACGACATACTCGGTTCATCAAGTCCATGAACACTGCTGGAGCATTCGTCAATCCGAAGGGCATTACCACAAATTCGTAGTGACCATAACGTGTTCGGAAAGCCGTTTTGGGGATGTCTCCTTCCAGTACTCGTAGCTGGTGATATCCAGACCTTAGATCGATCTTTGAGAAGTAGCTTGCCCCCTGCAGTTGGTCGAACAGATCGTCTATGCGCGGTAAGGGATATCGGTTCTTGATTGTGAGTTTGTTTAGCTCCCGATAATCGATGCACATGCGAAAGGATCCGTCCTTCTTCTTCACAAATAGGACTGGCGCTCCCCATGGTGAGAAACTTGGTCTGATGAATCCCTTGCTTAGCAGCTCGTTTAATTGACTGGATAGTTCCTGCATCTCGGCTGGGGCTAAACGGTACGGCGACTTTGCTACAGGGGTAGCCCCGGGGATTAAGTCGATTCTGAACTCGACTTGACGTTCCGGTGGGATTCCTGGAAGATCTTCTGGGAAAATATCCGGGAAGTTGCAGACTTCCGGAATATCTTTAATGTTTTTCGATTCTCGTTCCTTGTCTACTACGTGGGCTAGAAAGGCATGATATTCCTTACGAAGATACTTTTGTGCTTTAATACAGGAAATGATTTGTAAACTTGAACTAGGTTTGTCGCCATAAATGACAAGAGTTTCACCGTTTGGCAGATTTAAGCGAACAGCCCTTTCGTGGCAAAGGATATCGGCATGGTGAAGGCTCAACCAGTCCATACCGATGATGACATCGAAACTTCTTATGGAAATGGGCATAAGATCGACTTGAAACAAGTGCTCGTTTAAATTTAGTGTGCACCCTACGTATAAATCGTTTGCGTGTTCTGTTTTACCGTTTGCCATTTCTACAGTGAATATTTTATTGAGTGGTTGGGGTTCTTGATTAAGTAGGTGTTTGAATTTATGACTCACAAAACTTCTCTCCGCACCGCAGTCAAAAAGTATGCATGCATAAGTGTTGTTGAGTAGAAACGTACCCGTAACCACCGTGGGGTCCGCTATTGCTTCTCTCTGTCCTACTGCCAGCACTCTCCCCACACCGCCAATATTCCTTTCCTTGGGACAATCCCTCCTGAAGTGTCCATTCTCTCCGCACCCATAACATGCCCGGCTCACCCCAGTTCCAGGAACCTGAGTAATTGGTCGTGCCGGTGCTTTACAGAAACGGGCTGTGTGCCCTTTCCTGTCACAGTTCTTGCAGTGCATCTCGCGACAAATACCATGGTGATGGTAGTTGCACTTGCTGCACTTGGGCAGAATCCCTGCATATGGTTTTGTTGGTGCAGAGGTAGCAGGAGTTGTGGTGGGGGTAGTAGCAGCATAAACCGCAACCATTTGTTTCTTTGAAGGTTCTTGTGAAGTTTGCCCCTTCCTTTTGTTCCAAAATTTCTTCTTGTTGTTGTTGTTGGCATTGATTTCATTGTTGCTGTTCCCTTTGGTTGGTTCAGCCATAATCGCCGCGACTCCTTGACAGACACCATGATCAACAAGAGATTGCGCTAGTTCCTTGGCGCTGGCGAAAGTCAAGGGTCTGGAAGCTAGTACACTTCCTCGAAGTTGGGGTGATAGTCCCCAAATGTATCTCTCAACCTTTTGGCTCTCCAGGGTTAACATTCCTGGGCAAAGTGTTATTAAGTCACTGAACCTGTTGGTGTAACCAGCTATGTCCGATCCTACCATCGAGAGGTTCCACAATTCCTGTTCAAGCTTCTGAATCTCGCCTCTTGGGCAGTATTCTCGAAGGAGCATTCTTTTCAGGTTTTCCCAACCCATGGAGTTTGCCACCACTAGGGTTAGTGTCTGGACGTGGCCGTTCCACCATGTCAGGGCGCGCTCAGAGAAAGTAAAAGCGGCGAACTTTACTTTGCTTTCTTCAGGACATGCACAGATTTCGAATACAGCTTCTGTTTTCTCTATCCATTGAGATAGAGCCAATACTCCCCCAGTCCCGCAGAAGGGAATAGGTTTTCCGTTGGTGAAGTCTTTGTAAGTGCATACCCCTGAGCGGCTTTGACCTTGGCCATTTGTAAAACTGTTTGTTCCTCCCCCCGATCCGTTGTTGCTCATTTGAGCCATTGCTGCAGTTACAGCAGCGGTTACAGCAGTCTGGAACATAACGGTGTCCATAATTGGAGGAGGTGGTGGAGGTGGTGTTGAAGTTGAGTTTCTGCGTGTTGATCTACGAGGAGGCATGTTCTGGTAGAGAAAAATAAGAATGAATGCTATAAGTTTCTAATGTTTTGACAATCGAGTGTTAGTTGTATCTTGTAATTTGTTTTTGACTTTAGGTTATGGTTTCAAGGTAGGCATAGAAATTTAAAACTCGCTACTTTTGAGAGGTATATAATAAGAAATACTTCATATTTATACATATAGGTTACACCTGAGGTGTGTTACATTGCATATCTTGTTCGGGAAAATTCGATCCTCCTAGAGATCTCCGATTACGGATACAACAGGGAAAACAAGGGAAATAAAGGAAAAACTTTTATCCGAAATCCTAATCTATAACAAAATTGTTGGGCATCGAACAATCTCTACTTGCGGCGTTTGGAGCTAGACTCGGCATCCGACCGTTTGACTCCCATCAGTCGCCTCTCGAGATCTGCTTGTTGTTCCTTCATTCCTCTTATTTCTGCCAGAGCCACTATCATTTGGTTCTGAAGTGTTCCCGTGTAGATTTGGGTATTTTCATGTAGTCCTTCCAAACGGCGGATGTCAGCGGCGTTACCTTGGGTAGCAGCATTGATTTCACGAACTCTGGCTGCTTGTTGGTCCGCCTGGTAGTTCTGGTTAGCTATAGCATTCACGACGACAGGAAGTGCTCGATCTGCTGAGCCTCCCCCTCTGACGTTGTAAAAATCCCGACACATGCCGAATGGAGGGCGTACACCTTGTTGGCGGCTCCAGTAGTAGAGGTGGCTTCCCCAGATGGGGATGGGTCCTGGTTGATCTGGTCTGATTACGGGAGGATGAGGGATGGGAGGGTCGTACACTTCTGGCTCGGAGTCTGTCCCGCTAGAAATCTCCACGATCTCTTCGTCGACTTCGAACTCCTCTCCGACTTCGACTTCGAATTCTTCCTCGACCTCTTCTTCGATTTCCTCTGGGTCTTCCTCCGGGTCTTCTTCTATCCAACCGCCGTTGCCTTGGTTTGGGTAGTAGGGATCTCCTGGTAAATGGAACCCGGCCATTTGTCTGTACTTAGGATAGATGTATGAGAACGTTATAAGAAAAGAAATTTCTATTCAGCGATTTATTATTTTTAACTATAATTTTTATTGTACAACTATTTTTAATAATACTTCTATACTATTTCAACTTGGCAAACTAGAACAATTTTGTATTTGGTAAGTTTTCGGCTTGTTGTCCACTACGACTATTCCTCGACGTACGTTGGTCAAATCCAGGATAAATATAGTTGATCAGGCTATATTTATTCTCGACA
Organism: Lactuca sativa; assembly: GCF_002870075.4. Classification (NCBI taxonomy): domain Eukaryota; kingdom Viridiplantae; phylum Streptophyta; class Magnoliopsida; order Asterales; family Asteraceae; genus Lactuca; species Lactuca sativa. The sequence goes on from NC_056623.2 coordinate 182,764,392, forward strand.
TGATTACATACCCTGAGGCTCAATCGTAGTGTCGTAACTTGCCGTAATACTTTTTAGTAAAACTTGTTATGATACGAGATTTATGCATGCTTGTAAAAATGTATATCTTTAAAAGAAAGTATTTTGTTCATGAAAATGTTTCATCAGAGGGTTTTTGGTCCCCTTTGCATTTATAGTTTGTATATCGTATGTGGTTCGATATACTTAGTTCACTATAAACAATGCTCTGATACCAATCTGTCACACCCCCAAACCAGAATGGCGGAAACATTCGGGGGTGGATGACTTCACGTAGTATCACAACCATTGAATATTGTAAAGAAGGTAACACAACCATCACATATATAATGAAAACGTATGTTGTTGCGTTATACATAATAGCAAAAGAATATTACAATGAGATGATAAATGTTCAATAATAAAACATCTTTAGTGTTTCCTTCTCCAAAAGCTGGTGGTTACCTGTATTACTGATTCCCTGGGAAATACAAGTGGTTTCGAAAAAGTGTCAACAATTAAGTTGGTGAGTTCATAAGTGTTTTGCAATGAAAAGTATCCCCTTTTTAATAGTAAATCGATGAACGAGGTTTTCAGAAAATCCAATATTTTCTATAAATGATTTGAAAAGTTTCCCGTGTTGGAGTGCCTTAGTGTTTTCCATGCTTGAATAATAGTGATAACATTTGTACTAACAATGAAATGGAAAACTGAAATGCATGTATGAATCTCGTAAATCTAACTTGTTTTTATACTTTTATGTGAGTTTTATAACCATGCTAATGACATTGTTGGCCTGTAACAACGTTCTTCAGGCGTTGGAACTGTTATGACATTTGTCACCCCAGGCCTGCCGGCCTAGCTGTAGCTAACAGCTTAGGTGTGGGATTGTCAATCCCGTATAGATCTATACACAAGTATCACGCTCCCCCTACAAGGGATTATGGTATATAATACAGGACTTAATAATGCATACTCGAACGTACGTGAAGCTGTCTCACATTACTAAGTATAAACAGATTTACGATGATAAAAGACTGTACTTCTTTTGAAAGCATTTCATTTGTCGAGATGTATATGTAAAATGTATGAATCACTTGAATACTATGCTCATTATAGTTTGTCAAAAGTATGTTCCCATTTGGTTGTAACAACTTGGTGATATAATATTCCTTTAAAACATAAAGTTATTTTTGTATCAACACTCTATAAGAACGATATTATAAAAATGATACTTTGATTTGTAATGTACTTGTATTCCCCCCCCTAAAATGTGAAAAGAATTGAAAAGTAGGGGTATGAACTCACTCGTTTCGAAGAGAGAGGCTAGGGTTGAGCAGAACTTCGTCCGCGGATGGTTGCGTCGTCGGGCTCTTCGGGGATCTCTGCAGCGTAAATCTTTCGTCGGGGCTCGAGTGCGGAAACCGAGGTGATGGAATGGTCTCTGGAGCTTTAGAAGAGTGTGAGAGTATCTGGAGGTTTGTGAGTGTGTGCTTAAACTCGAAGCTTATGCCTTCTATTTATAGGGCTGGAAACCCCCGTACGCGGCGCGTACTCCCCGAGTACGCGGGGCGTAAATTGGCGTCATGGCTTACGACTCGGGTCTAGCTAGCGTAGCTTGGGCGGGTCGATGTGACTACTGGGTCTAGCCGAGCGTAGCTTGGGCGGGTCGATGAGACTCGACTCTGGGTCTAGTACGCGGGGCGTACTCCCAGATTACGCGGGGCGTAATCCCTGCTTCCGACTTCTAAATTCCGTAACTTTCGCGTACGATCTCCGTTTTTCGCGTTCTTTATATCCACGCGTAGGTGAGATTATGCTCTACAACTTTCCTTTGGACTCTGTCGGCTAGTTTTGACTTTATTTTTAATGATACATTTTTAATAGGCCGGGCCTCCTAAAGTTCGTTAAAAATTCATAGGTTCTTTATTCGACGTCGGTTTTCGTTTGTCTTTTTATTGTTTTATTACTACTGAGGAGATCTTCAACTTTCGTTTAGGTTGCGTTAGCTAAATAACACTCGATCTTCAATCCGAGTTTTTAGCCCTCTACTACTGTTACGAAACTTTGAAAATTCGTAACTTCTTCATACGAGGTCCAATTTGGGCGATCTTTTTATGTACGTTCACCTTTCAACGAGATCTACGACTTTTGTTTAGATACTTAAGGCTTAAAATGCATTTTATTGAGATTCTACTTTTTATGTCAAATATTGTTTTAACGTCGCGTTGTAATTATACGAGTGGTTATAATTTCTTTAATATAACCCGGTTTTGAGCGTTCTTTATGTTTTTGGAAACCTTGGCATGATATCTAATATTCGATGCATCCCAACTTAGATACTTGAACACTTTATTTTCGAGGTTAATTTCGTTGTTTTTAGCTTTCGAGTGTTTACAATGCTTTTTGGGAAAAATAGGGTTGTCACAATAACCATATGACTAGGTTAGTGACAAATCCTAACTAATATGGATTGAACTTGTGCAATCTTAACTTCTTGCCACCTGGCAGCTCAAGGGCCTGCCATTGCTTCCAAGTAGTTATCCAAACAATTGAGAACCTGTAGAACTCAAATGTATAGCCAATTTAACTGGAATGGGCACAGAAATGTCAACACGATAGGTTATAAACCTCTAGTTGTGTGCTAGTGATGAAATACAGTTTTTTGTTCTTGATTACTTCTTGAAACCCTTTCAGGATCTTTTAGACTCCCAATGTCTCCTTGACCTATAAGACTTTCTTGCCAAATATTCAAGAGATAGTGTATGGATTCTAATCAAGACAGATACTTAACACAATTAGACTTAGTTGATCTTTGTTTTATCCAAAACATCACAACTTACCAATTTCAAATGTACAAGAGTAGAAAACTATTACTCTTACATTTGACAAGTGTTTTAAACCTTCTTAAAGACATGTCACTCAAGTTACAATCTTAGAGTATAACTCTATGAACTGTTTTCGAATGAAGTATGAATCATCTTCTTGATTTAACCACTTCAACAATTCATAACTCCTCTTCTTAACTCTCAGAATGTACTTAGAGGATGAATTGTGATAAGGTCTCAAAATCATTAAGATGATCTTAAAACATGATACTAAAAGGACTCTCCCATCTTTTCAGTTTTGAGAAACTTTTATCCTTCTGCCTAATTTGATTCTTCTTATTCGTTCTGTCATACATTGAAAAATTTTTCAATGCTTCAGAATTATACTTAAGCTTGTAAGTATAATCATATTTACTAAACCTTAGTAAATCATGACGAATAGTCTTATCCATCTTTTGTGGTGGACTTTGACAAGTGCACAAGAAAGTGTACTTGATCCCTTAGTCCTTCTCTTGACTCATACATCCATGTGAACAAGCAGTTAGTCTTAATTTTCCAATGCTCAAAAGTTCTCATTCATCATACTATACAACTTGCACGATTCCAAGTTTCTATCCAACTGAAACTTGGGTGATGAGAATCTTTCCTTATTTGGTAAATTTAGACACTACCACAAATGAAAGAATCAAATTCATATTTCCAATATTGCTATCAATGGAATCATATAAGCAACATCTTTTCCTTTTTCTACAAATGCCATTGTAAGGATATTTCAGAATAAATAAAATTAAAAGCTTTTCTTTTTATTTTAAAACTTTGCGGAAAAACTAATCCTTACAATGCAAATGTATATGAAAACTTGTTGTCATCTATTCCTAAGCAATCTATCATAACTCTTAAGCACATGCTCAAAATTCTGATCACTGAACCATGCGATCCATCTTCGCGATCAGAATCAGCATATACTTCCTTTAAGTTTCTTTACTTTTCTTTGATTCTTAGAACATCAACATCTGAACCAGCCACATCATGTAATAAGAATGTCCAAGTAGCAACTTAATAGAGTTAGACCATGGACTTTACCTGAAATAAAGTCAAACTTATTGACTTTATCATCCTTAGGTAAGTTTGGCAGCTTCATAACCAAAGCCCCTTCCTTTGGCAATAGAAATATATGGATCCTTAGGTAATAGTACATGGGACTATATCAGACTTAGCCTTTCTCTTTACCATTTGGTCAACCAAGTTAACTATGGCCAATCCCTTTCCATTGGGAAGAGAATGCATTTCTGGATTTCCTGTGTCACTATTGTCCCTGTCCATAAAGTTTTGGGAAGTTGATCTCCTAATCAAATTTGCTTTACTAGTACACTAAATCATTTTTGATTTAGCAGAACCAATCAAATAGATATGATCATTAAGGGTCTTGTCATAGTCTATCTCATAGGAGTCCCAAAGGAACTCACTATGTGACTTAGAAAGTGATTGAACCACTAACTTTCTCAAGACTTTGACACCCAACTCTCCCGGCTTGTCAGCATGTGACTTCATCTCCAAGATGTGATCACACCTAGACCTTGCCTTGCCAATAGGGCTTGAGTGACCTTGAACTTGTGGGATAGGGAGAATAATTGGAGGAGGTGGAGGAAGTAAGGTTCCAAGATATTTGGGAAGATCATAGATGTCTGAACTTGACATCTTTTGGGAGATATTCAAGATAGTTGATTTAAAGTCCTTAATATAACACCCAATATGAAATCTTAAGGCTAGGACCCAACAAACTATTTATAACTTGGAAGAGGGATGCCGTAATCCAAGCTATAGAATATTTGAAGGTAGGTGAATGACGATTCACCAATTTCCACCATGAAAAACGAAATAATTAATTAGGTTTTAATTGGATTTGAAATTCCTAGATCTTTGAGATTCATTTAACTTTCAATGGCATGTTTCAATCTCAAGTGTGCCCTTCAGGTTTTGTGACTGGGATGCCGAGGATCACAAAACAAGGTGTGAAGTAACCATGCAAATTACTTGGTACCCTTAAGTGTTTACCCGTCAATCGATGTGCCGGTTAACCACGCACGCTCCATCGATACTATGATAAACATTAATTTACCCTTTGCCTACCTTGTTAAATACAAGTTAGTGTGCCGGTTAAGCACACACGCTCCACTAACCGACTTAAACAAAGTGCAAAGTGTAATTTCATGGATTAGCACCTTATTCACATTTTCCTAAGTAACTAAGATTGGGTATTATTAAGAGTTTAGTTACTTAGTATTTATCATTAATACTTTTAATGAAGGGAGAATTATAGTCCTGTCAAACCCGTTCGGCTAACGACCTTCCACCAGTCAAGGAAACGGTGGGTGAGAGTGGACACCCATTAAACTGTCATTTTATAGGCAATAACCTTATACCCTCCTTATAGACCGGCTTCGTGAATGAGGCCTACTAACGGTAAGACTGACTTTACTCTTATACATATATATATATAAATATTATTAACTTATAATATTATAAAGTATAAGGGTTGAATTTTAACTCTTTAAAATTCTAAGGGCTTAACATGGAATTAAAGTATTCATAAAAGAAAACTTTTCAAATTCCAAAACTTGAGGGCAAGTTTTGAAACTATTCAAAACTCTTGGATTTTCATAACTTATGAGTTTTAATTAAAGTATTAAAACTTTTAATGAAGAGACTCTTGGACATCCATAACTTGATGACAAGTTATGGAGCCATAAAAACTATTTATAAGAAAAGACTCTTCATTTTTTTTATAACCTAAGGCATTTTTATGAGTTTTTAAGATTCATAAATGTGACTTTTCATATAACTTGAGGACAAGTTACAAAAACACATTTTATGAACAACTCTTAGATTAATTTGGATTGAAAACATCTAACACATATTTTTCATTAATCTAAAAAATAACTCATAAAACAAGGAAACATAAAACTTTTGGTAATCCATAACTTATGGAGTTAAATGTTTGTTTTATGATGAAACTTTTCATGTTCCATAACTTAAGAATAAGTTATGGAATTCTTTAAAACATTAACACCAAATTTTGTAACTCCATAAAAACTTTGAATCAATTTTTTTTAAACCTTTTCATATCCATAACTTATGGAGGTTTCAAAAAACTCTTTAGATCAAACTTTTAAAACTAATAAAATAATCATATCATTTTATCCTTTACTAAATTTGACCTAATTCAACTCATATAGCAAATGATTCAAATTTTACAAATAATTAGTTTTTCACAAAAAAAAGTAAATATCTTAAAATTTGACAAACGTCATGTTTTTTTTCATTTTTTTCAACTTTGAAAATAAAACATTTTTATCAATATAACAGAAAACAACACCTGGCTCTGATACCACTGTTGGGTTTTGAGCATTCTAACACTCCTATGGTGTACATGCAACCCTATAAACCTTGGATCTATGTTTTCTCTATTATACATGCAAATAAGAACTTTCCAAGGCTTTAATCCTAAATAGCATACTATGAGGTAACTATACTACAAAGACTAGTTAGATGACATACCTTTTGGTGTAGCTTGATGTCTTCAAGCTTTAAGAGCTTAGCCCCAATAGTGTGGAAGCCTCAAATGGAATCACAAATCACCAAAGCACCTTGGAAGACTTTAGAGAATATGGATACTTGGTTCTCTCTAGTGAAATTGGCTAGCCCTCTTAGTGTACCCACACTAGTGCCCATTTCACCAACAAATGACATCTTTATATAGTGTAGAGGATTAGGGTTAAACCCTAATACCCATGACCTTTCATTTCCTAGGATCCATGGGTTAAAGCTCCATGGACTATCCATGAAGACTTAGCCCAACCTAAATGAACTTGGCCCACTACACACACACACACATATATATATAAGAGTCCATATTTAATTAGTTCATTTTGATCACTTAATTAATTATAAATTAATTCTTGATCAATACTAATTAAATAATATGATTATATTAATATATTAGAACTTATAATATTTTAATATAAATCATAAATATACTATTCTCAAAATACTATCCATATAAATTGTGCCGGTGAAGTGCAACCCAAATGGACCATGCCGGGTCGGGTCAAGTACATACCAAATATAGTTATGGACTTAGACATTAATCCAACAGGTAGAACCAAAGCCCTTGAACATGCAAGCTTCTTTCAAGTGAGTGGGGATGGGAGTATTTTCCATCCTCTCCTTGTATTGTGATACGTGCACCTCAGGATACATGGTTCGGTAGTAGGGCTTCAAGTAGGGCGTCTGGAAGCATTTTGGAACTTCAGTATCAGCTATCGCTGGAATGAATTTAGAGAACCTGGGACTTGTGGGGGATACTTATGGTACTAGTTGAACTACTCTAAGTACGCTTGAGATCATCTGACTTAGTCTTTGTGGCTCCTTAGCCATTATCGGGCTTGAACCTGTGTTACGATCCATCGATTTAGTTGTAAAATTATTATTATTGATGGAGTTACCAAGATCCTTGTTATTAAGAGTAATAAAGGTTTCGTTAGGATCCTGAGTCGCATGGGCTAGGTTTCTCGGAGTCGCGCCCCAAGCGTTAACAGAGGCCGGTACAGAGAATCCTATCTCACGAAGAATTGATGAGGATCTTGATTTATCAAAGTTTAGGATCTTGGGCTACAAGATCAAGGGCACTGCCTCCTGAGGCTTGTGGATCTTCGTTCTTAATCTTTCCACTTCCTTAAGGATCGTCCTTTTAGCTTCCTGTTGTTGGGTGACTTGTGTGACAACCCGAAATTTCCATTTGAACAAACCCTACAGTCAAGCACTTCAAATAAAAGTCAAACACATTTATGCTAATTTTTAACCGGATTAAAGTCCGTTTAAGGTGTTTTATTAATAATTCTTCAAAAGAATGAATAAAATGAAGTACCTTCTAGGGTATTGGAGTAGAAAGCACACACATAACACCTTAATAAGGAGTTCACGACCAAACTTTTGGAGTTTGGGCCGTCAACTCCCTTATGGTCGTAAACTCATGCATATAGCATGAGTTTACTCTTCATTTTCCTCATTTCCAACTTTCAAGCTCAAGAACATCAACTTCTCTCTCAAGTATCATAACACTTTTCTTCCAATCTTCCAAAAATGTAACTGTTTCTACCCTTGATTTGTTGTTATAACCTTTCATCTAGTTGTTATACACCATTTCATCCATGAAATCTTCACTTTTACATAGATCTTCAAGTGTTCTTCATAACACCAAGAACACACACTAGTGTTCTTGGACCTTAAACACACAAACAAGCTTCTAGATTGTAAGTACTCTTGTCCTAGCTTGTTGTATACTAGAATGGACTTGTTTACACCTTAGAAACATCAAGAAACACAAGATCATAAGTGTTTACGTCCAAGGCAATCTCCTTGGGTCGTAAACTCTAATGAAAGGGCCATTATGAGCCCTAGTCCCTTCCTAAGCCTTGGATACAAGTCTAGATCACTTCCTTGAGGAGTATAGGACCTTAAACAAACAAAAGAATCAAGCACACATGAGTTTACGACTGTAAACTCATGGGGAATTGACAATGGGCCGTAAACTCCAAAAAGTGGTGCAATTGTGCCAGTATTACTTCCTAAGACTTGGACTTGATCATAAGATACTTAAACTTGACTTATAAGACCTTAAAACACATTATGGTACTAATTACCATGAGTTTAAGGTTGTCAACTCATGGGGGAAATGACCATTGGCCGTAAACTCACATGGTGTTACCTTTTGGGCAGTAAACTCCAATGTGAGGCCATACAACCTTTAGATGCAACCCTTTGGTACTTATAGCACTTAAATCAGAGTCTTTTCCATGTCCTAGGGTGTCTTAACTTGGTTAATTAGTTGTTAAATGACTAATTGGATACATATATGTGTCATTGTATGTTAAATAGGATCCGTGTGTGTGTTCAAGTCTTCACTTGACACTTAGCATCCTATACCATCCGTTCATCCAAACCACTCACTACAGGTGAGTTCATACCCCTTAATCTATCCTTTTAAATGATTTTAAATGCTTCAATGGGGGGGGGGGGGTGGAGGGATACAAGTAGAAAACATGAAGTTATAGAATCAATCGCATGTGATTTATAACTGTGTTTTAAACAAAGGATTTCTTATACTTTAAACTGTTTATATCAAACAAACTGCTTTTAAATCGTTCCTCAAATGTTTTACAAAACCTCTTTCAAACTTCAATATTGTCAAATGCATGCCTATATATGTATAGTTATGTAAGCAATGTTTAAAGGACTTAGGACTGCTAACTCGCTTTAATTCATTTTCCTTGTTTGGATGTGGCCTTAAGGCTATCAGCTAGTTGTCCGAATGTCGTCTAAATATTTGTTATATATTATGTATACATATGTAGACATAAAGGTTCTATCAGTCAGTTCAGTGCCTTTGGGTAGCAAAGGCATACTTTCATTCTGTCATATACATACATTACTAGTAACTATAATAGGTATAGTTTAGGAGATACTATTTACTATTCCTAGCATAAGGAATCACACATGAGTCAGTTCATTCATGAGTCTATAAAAACATACTATACAAAGGGAATTACTACATACTATACGGAGAGAAATACTATATACTATACAAAGGGAATTACTACATACTATACGGAGAGAAATACTATATACTATACAAAGGGAATTACTACATACTATACAGAGAGAAATACTATATACTATACAAAGGGAATTACTACATACTATACGGAGAGAAATACTATATCCTATACAAAGGGAATTACTACACACTATACAAAGAGAAATACTATATACTATACAAGGAGAATTACTACATACTATACGGGACTGACCATCCTACACCTAGCTGCTAGCTACAGCGGGACCTGTTCATCGACGGATGTTCTCGGTTGTACTGTTCGGCGAGTTACCGCATCGTGTTTATCCTAGACAAAAGGATACGATTTCAATGATTATATAATTTTCCCTATTACTTTTATTTTGTGACACATTCACATAAACGATGAGGTAGACTATATTTTGATAATAATAGTTGTACATGAGAAAAACCTTCATTTTACAGAGAAGCAAACCTTCAAAACAGTCGAGTCTTGGTAGAAGAATACTTTTTATACTAGTAGGAAATATGAGATTTTCTATGGTTTTCATACTTATACGAACTTTTGCATCAAACATTTACAAGTCTTTTCTTTTCAGTTTTACAAATCAATGACACTAAAATACTTATGAATGCACCAGCTTAAATGCTAATCTATGCTTTCAAAATAACTTGTATTCTCAGGTCACCAATAGACAGGTACGATGACCAGGTTTTGAGAAGACGGAGCAGTCAAGACTCGTCTTTTATTTTGATTACTTATTTTCATTTCTTATTCTATAAAAGAACACACATGTATTAAAATTTTACTATTAATGCAATGGATGATGTTGTTGCTTGTTTACTACTTTGCACTATTGTGATACTTTACATGACGTCCTCCGCCCTGGAACGTTTCCGCCGTTCTTGGTTTTGGGGTGTGACAACTTGTTGCTCTAGTCTATTTATTATAGCAAAGATTTCATTGGTGGAAATCAACACAGTAGGATCCTGGGGTCCTAGGTAATCGGAGAGGTTTTTTCTACGGTGTTTCAGATATTTTCTTGGGAACTCCAGCATGTGGTGGTGGAAGGTTTTTAGAGGAAATGGGAGGAAACGAGGATGATTTTTAGATAGAACCATATACTTCTATCTTCAAACCTACATCTACCAAAAATAACAATAAGAAATCATAAGTAAAATATAAAATTTAAATTTGTACCTTAATGCATTTATTTTTCTTGAAAATAACCTATATTTTTATATTTTTACTTTCAAACGGTCCAAAATCCTAAAATTAAAAAAAATCAAATTGTTTTATTTTTAAGCATTGGATTTATTCTAATAATTAAAATTAACATTTCACTATTATAGTTATTATTATCATTTCAACAAATACGACAACCAAATCACAGTACCCTTTCACATAAAATTTGGGGAAAATTAACATATACATGAAACAAACAACTTTATGAATAAACATTCAAAATGCATTTTTTTAATATCCATACAAACAGAACCTTTAAATTAATAAGTATACATATACAAAACTAAATTCTAAAACCTTTTGAGAAAAGATGTATACAAATATCAAAACTCAACCAAAATACAGAAAACTCAACCCATATTCCATGAACCTGAAATTGAAACACAATAAAACTTTGTTACACTCAACAAAACTAAACACGTAAATATTAGGGGAAAATTAACACATACGTGAAACAAACAGCTTATAAATACACATTCAAAAAGCATTTTTTAATATCCATACAAACAAAACCTTTAACTTAATAAGTATACATATAAAAAACAAAATTCTAAAACCTTTTGAGAAAAGATGTATACAAATATCAAAACTCAACAAAAATACAGAAAACTCAACCCATATTCCTTGAACCTCAAATTAAAACACAATAAAACTTTGTTACACTCAACAAAACTAAACACATAATGGGTTAACTAAATAAACACTCAATTTACTAAGAAAACAACGTATACTAAAAAAGCCCTTAATAATTAAATTACACCTTTTAGCTATTTATAGTGAAATATAATTATTAGATAATGATTATAAACACTTTTTAAATCAAATGTTATTATTGTTGTGGTAATTAAGTAATGTTTATTACTTTGCTTTTAATTAATACATATAATATAAATGACAAATTTTTTTATTTCTAGTTAATAAAGATATATATATATATATATATATATATATATATATATATATATATATATATATTATTTAATAGTTAAATATAATAAATTAATTATTTATTTCTAATTAAAAATTATTAATAACATATATATTTATATATTATTTAATATTTAAATAGAAATGAATACATAATTACAAAAATATGATGCAAAAACAATATCATTAACAATCATTCATAAATACATAAATGAAAATTTCAAGACAAAAATAATACCCTTTAACAATGCTCAATAGTTATAAAAGCAGTTTCAGGATTGTAAGGTTTCAGTTGTCTATAAAGTTTCAGACGTGACATGAACATAATTTTCCATCCAGCTACACATGAAAATTTGTGGCAGATCCAGTAAGCTGAAATGGTAGGCATTGGACAATCTCCTAATTGTACAATCACATAATGATTATAATATACAAGTGAAATTGTGATAATCTGATGGTACAAATTTTTTTTTTGGACCTTTCTAAAGAGGAAAGAAAGTGATAAGAGCCTTGTTTGGATAAAAACACGTAAGGACCAAACCAAACTCATTTACAATGAGGATACTTGTTTCAGGTTTAAGAATCTAGTGTCCTGTAGGTGCAGGCGATTGTAAGAAATTCAACGAAGTATGTAGTTCATCGATTCCATCAGTGAACACTCTACCATATGCATCGTATGAACTCAATAACTCGTCTACTAGTTGACGTTGAACATAGAGTCGTTCATCCTCGCCATACCCAATATAAACATATATTGCTTGAAATTCATAGTTTTCTATCACCCCTAACATCTTGTATATGTGTGATGTAAGGATGAAACATTACTTGAATTCCATCCATTAGTCGATGAATGTAGCATGATAGAGGCTCTTCGTTCAAGTTGGAATTGTGGTTATGTATGAACTATATCTTGTCGGTTCCTTGTTCAACTCAATGTGTTTTGACATGGTTAATAAGTTGCGTCTTCCAGGAGCTTAATTTATAGAATCAATTCGTTTTGTTTTTTTTTCTCCAAACTAGGTCGCCCGCAAATATATTTTTGAATTGTGAGTCCTCTAATATGTGTTTTACTTAGCTGGAATATATCTAGTAGCTTTCTCAACATGTTTTTTTTTTCACAACATTCATGCTTATTGCAGGTTTCTTTAAACATTTCAAAAAAAAAACCTTCTAAAATTATAAACAATTAGTTAAAAAGTAATTAGAATTGTACCTCATGTTTTCTTAACATTTATTGGAGTTTACTATAGTTTTTGGTATACAATATCCATGTTGGAGACTCAACAACTATAATCCACAAAGCACGAAAGTAATCCAACTTAACCTGCAACTAGATATGCGACCTACAATACTTTCTAATATTTTCAGTATTGTGCCAGCAACAAAATAAGTTAGTGGCATACGGGAAAACTTGTTGGCATGCATTCACAAATGCCAACTCTTTGTGCGTCACTATAACACGAGGTTGCATGCACTTTTCTAGTGTCAACCTTAGACACGATGACACCCACTTTATAGCTCTCATCCTTTTTGTTAACGATAAAGGAAAAATCTATGCTAAATGTCTTGTAGGTTGAAGTTACTCCAATAATTTTAGCAAAATACATACCATATTTGTTTTTTTTGTATGTTTCATATATAATCAAAATGTATGGAAATGCTTTCCATATATCTAATGACAATAGATGAATGAAAAATAGGTTTTACAATTCATTTGAAATAATATTTATGGAAAAATCATAGATACACCATTACCGAACTGAATCTTCCGTCTCCCATTGTTGTCTGATTTTCTCCTCCCTACGCACATTACCTAAAAAGACTAGAATTTATGAAAATCCGCCATAGCTGCCTCAAGTCTTCTCAGCCATACCGAAATTTGTGCGTTCCTTAGACTCTTGCTTTGGATGGTAACTCTCTCCTACTTAGAATCCGATGAACCTCTGTCGTCGGGCCTTGAGCGATCGAACCCTTATCTTAAACGAGCCATATGATTTGCATTCTAAGTAACTATGCATAATACAGAGCTAAATAAACCTTTTCTTCATGAAAAGAATCAGCGTTTCCAAAGGCGAAAATCTGCAAACTTCCAAATGACTTATACATCCTCACCCATATTGTTTTCTTTGTCACCACACGTATCCATCATAAATGTTAAATACCCAAAACCATTATGCTATAGGTACTTCCGAGCTCTTACAACTAAGCATATTTTCATCCTCTGCCTAAGGAATTGCCCTATACTAATAGTTATCCGCCACATGGGGCTCGAACCTGCACTTGTTTCTGACGAAAAAAGTTCCTACATAAATGTGTGTGTCCAATCCTTTCTCACTATCACACAAAGTTCGTGCATCACCACTGAATCAAGTCGATCGATAACCCCTCGCCCTAGACCTCTAAGGGACAACCACGGTAAACGTGGGTAACTACCACCGTCTTATCGTCAAGGACCTCAACCACAAGAGGATGAACTAAACTCTCTCAATATCATGATCCAGAACATGAGATATACACGAGTGGATAGTCCCAATATCAACAAATGATAAGGTAGTCAAGGAACTAATCTTACCTCATTGCTCTCGGAGTAAATATTATATCGAACAATATAACATTGATCAGAAATATTCCCACTATGGACAATTAAGTTTGTGGTGATCCGATTTGTGTCAGTAAAAACACATTTGAACCTTCTTACAATCACGAATGACATGCCGTTAGTCTTCACACTTGTAGCATTTGAATTCGTGATACACATACATGTAGGTTTCCTCAAACTTGCCATAGACATCAAAGTCCCTCAGATTGCCAGTACCCAAATAAACAACATTGAACTCCACAACTATCATCGGTGGTGTTGGATACTATGTTTGTTTCCTTTTCGGGGAAATGTTTCCATTCCAAGCTCTCCCTTGTGAGTTGATTCAACAGTCTCATCAATAACCCGAATGAATGTAATCTGTTCCTCTAACCTGACAGTCAACATTTCAGTTATCTACTTAAAGACACCAAGAAACTCCTCTAGTAAGGTATGCGAGACCTACGAGGCAATCCGAACACACAATATTGTGTTTTCCGCACCAATCCCAGAGCTTCCTGCTCCATGTCTAGCGGTCGGCATTCCAGTGAACGTAAATAGAACCGACACCATATATTCATTTCATTTTCATTAACCTATTCTCTATTTACTTTCTCTTCAGTATCCTCATGATCAACATACTCAATGAAATGGGTAAAGATTACTATGATTCACTAGCATACTATCAATATGCTTATTATCCCGCTCTCAATTCATTGAGTTCCTTCGTAACTTTTCCCAAATCGAGTGTAGATCATGTGCTTCTGATAGTAGGAACTCTATTATTATCTTGCACACCTATCCATGCCCATTTTGAGATCTGTTCCAAAGTGATCAAGTCGATTCTTGCTGACAATTCTAACATATATGCTTATACTAGCATATACTAACACTTTTCCTAGATCACTAGGAATCCCATCCCACCTTGCTATTCCGCTAGGAAAGAAACGTTTATCAATGTCAGTTAACTATCTCACGAATACTATTATATATAAATAGAAGACAAAATTGCAAAAATGGTCCCTGTGGTATGCATTTTTTTGGGGTTTTAGTCCAAACCCCGACTTTTTTTGATTCGTGGTCCTTTTGGAGTGGTTTGTATGTGAAAATAGTCCCTCCGAAAATTGAAATGACCATAATACCCTTGGGGTATTTATTTTTCATTTTTCTTTCTTTTTATTTTTAAATTTAATATTTATTTATATATTTTAACAATTAAATAATAAAGGATATCTCTCTCTCTCTCTCTCTCTCTCTGGTTGACTGCGAAAGAAACCACCAGAGTGGTTGCAAATTCCGACGAGATCGAAAGGGAAAAGAGCCCTCGTTCCCCTCTTCTTCCTCTGTTGCCTGGAGCCACCTAACGCACCAGGATTGTCGAGAAAACACAACCCAGAACACCTCTTTCCTTGCATAATTGTTGGATCAGAAAAGAAAGAACAGTCTATCTCCCTCGCCACCGCAGATGACAGTGACCACCACAGTTGCCACCGTTGATGAAGAGTAAACCCACAAAGGGTCGCCGATCTAGATGGACCCCCTTCTCCCTCCTCGCGATTTTTGATCCACCACTAGACAACCTCTCTTGCTGCTTCGTCAGTTCTTTTCTCAATCTGATGAAAACGAATGCGCCTCCCCTTTCTGAATTTTGATCCACCACCAACTAAACAAGATCATCATGATTTGGATTTAGGGAATTTATAGAAGAGTACTTTGAACTCACAACAACACCATACAAGACCTGAACCCTCTTCTCGGCTTAACTTACCCTATCCATCACATTCCACCAATCCAGAACAAATCTCACTGATCAAAACCATCATCTGGGGTTCAGATTAGATTTAGGGTTCTTGAGACCAATCTTCCTAAGATCACAGTACCATCTCATAATCAACATCAACCTTTTCTGGATGAAGCTTTCATTCTGTTTGTAGTACCACCGGAAATCGAGATTTGGGTGTAGTAACATCGGCGATTTGGGTGTATTCCTATTGGAAATCAGAGAAGATGAACAGGTGAGCGAAGAAGGGGAGATTAGTGATGGGTGTGTTTCCATCTGTTCTTGATTTTACGAGAGAGAGATAGAGAGAGAGAGAGAGAGAGAGATAAGTGGGCCCAAATTAATTATTTAATTCCTTTTTATTTAAATTAAATAGAAAAAACATAAAAAAATATATCAGAAGGGCATTATAGTCATTTCAATTTTACGAGGGACCAAATTTACATAAAAACATGGCCAAAAGGACCACGAATCAAAAAAAGTCGGGGTTTGGACTAAAACCCCAAAAAAATGCATACCATAGGGACCATTTTTGCAATTTTGTCTAACTAGAATTAAGAAGTCTTTTAACTTAGAGATCCCGCACCACAAGAATTAGACTCAAATAAAAGCTAAGAAATAGAGCTAAACCAAGCATCTAAGATTTCCTAAATCTATGGGCATGCAACCTATTCGTTTAACCTTTACTAAATATCAGTAAAATTTTCTAAAAGCACAAAGCAATCAACAGTCAAGCCGTCAACTAACAAGCCATTATAGCATACATAATATCTTATGTCCTACAAAACAATAAATAACACTTTAACACTTCTTTCTATCCTCTAGCACTGGCTGACTGTACACACTGGGCTTTCGATCACCCCTTTCTAAACCTTTTCTTTTGTTCTTAATAATTAAAAAAATAACTCTTGAGGTGCAAAATTGAGTTTAGAACTCACCGAAGTGATGCTGTGTGACAACCCGAAATTTCCATTCTGAACAAACCATTTCAATCCAATAGAAGTAGAACAGTTACAGTGAAAACTCGGATTTCAAGTATAAGTTTGGTAGTTTTCAGGATTTTACACTTAAGAAGATATTAGGAGAGTGGATGCACTAGGGTTTTTGTGCAACACTGTAATTCCAATACTCTAGGACATTAGAGTTCATTCCGAGAATAGAAATATTTTCTGCCAAAAATCTCAGGACTATAAATAGAATTCTGAACCAAATTGGTTCATTAGTTGAATTCCAATTAGAGAAAAGCCAAATTCTCTCTCATGGATCTTCGGGTTTTTATCCCAAATTGTGAGTAACTCTTTCTAGTAGTGTTAGAAAGCTTTAATTGTGTTCATAACATAGATTACATAGCTAAATCATCCGATTTAGGAGTTTACTCCCCAAGGTGTTCTTGGGCGGTAAACTCCCGAAACCAAGCCTAGATTGTCCCCCGTGATTAGTAACTACCTTGGACTTGTATAGGAGTGTGTTTAGGGCAAGAAATCAACCAAGAAACACCCAATTTTAGGAATTCATGGCCCAAGAATAGCTTAGGCCGTAAACTCCCTTGTAACTTGCTCAAATGGTGTTTTTAAGGCACCTAAGGCTTGGACTCTATTTTAGAAAAATACCCTAAAGTGCTTAGTACCTAGAAAACATAAGAAAGCACAAGTGTTGAAGAGTTTACGGCCAAGAGTGGTTCTTGGGCCGTAAACTCCTT
This sequence comes from Lactuca sativa, assembly GCF_002870075.4. Classification (NCBI taxonomy): domain Eukaryota; kingdom Viridiplantae; phylum Streptophyta; class Magnoliopsida; order Asterales; family Asteraceae; genus Lactuca; species Lactuca sativa. Next base: position 182,782,081 of record NC_056623.2, read on the forward strand.
TAAAGGGGTCAAATGACACCCTAAATCCTTCCTTAAGCCAAGAGACAATTTGGGCATGTACCTAAATGAATTATGGACTAGTTAAAACACTTAGAACCCCATGAGTGAGGGAGTTTATGGCCCAAAAGGTTCCAGGACGTAAACTCCATAAAATGGTGCCAAATGTGCTATAAACTCTTCTAAAGCCAAGTACCAAAGCCTATATTTGTTCCTAGTTAAATTAGAGACTTGAAAGCACCATATAAACCCTCCCAAGGGAGTTTACGGCCGTAAACTCCAAGGGAATATGGTCTATGGGCCGTAAACTCCCCAAAGGAGTTCATATGGTACCCAAACACTTGTATAGCCTTGAAATAATTCCCCACTAGAGTTGTAATAATTCTAAGCTTCAATTAGGGACCCTAAGGAGAGTTTACGGCCAGGAGTTTACTCCCCTGGGCCGTAAACTCCAAAACATATGGTCATTGGACCATAAACTTCCATTAGGGGCATTGCACTCCTTTGTTGCAACCCATTAGCCTCCTAGCACTTGACCAAAAGTGTTTTCCTCGCGCTTAAATGTTATTACTTGTATAATTAGTGTTTTAATCACTAATTATTTATATACATATGTTTTCATATGTAACTAGGATCATTGTGTGTGTCTAAGTCTTCACTTGACACCAAGCACTTGCCCGATCCTTCCGTACGATAACAGTCCATTCAATTCCAGTCACTTACTGCAGGTGAGTTCATACCCCTTAACTAATGTTCTAAACTATTTTAAATGTTTTATGGGGGGGGATACAAGTAGAAACATGCTTGTTATTATATCAATCACATGTGATTAATAAGTAGAATTATGCTAGTATTACATCAATCACATGTGATTAATATACATCATTCAAATGATTTGGCTACTCATTAGCCGTTTTACCAAACAGTTTCCTTCAAATGATTTTTATAAACATTTTATATGTTTTAAACTCCTTATTACACTGTACATCTTACTCTGTACATTACCTTTCAAACTTATTTACAACTGTGTTTCAAACAAATATTTCCTTATACTTAAACTGTTTTATCAAACTTATGCCTTCAAATTGTTTTATAGATTGACATCAAGTCGATCTTTTCTTAAAATAATATTTCTGTTTCAAATGTCTTACAAAACTTATTTATGCTTTTATATTATAAATTGCATGCCTCTATATGTATAGTTATATAAGAAATGTTTAAAAGACTTAGGAAAGCTATCCACCCTATTTCCTTTTCGCGCTTGAGATGTGGTCTGGTGGGATATCGGGTACTCGTCCGAAGGTCGTTTAAATATTAGTTATATATCATGTGTACATGTATAGTCATAAAAGGCCCTTCCACTTCATCCCATGCCCTTGGGTAGCAAGGGTATACATCCTTGTCCATACGTACCAGTAGACTACTAGTAAGCTACCATATGGGTAGTTTAGGAAGATACTAGAACTATTACTAGAACATGATATCATACAATGAGTCAGTTCATTCAAGAGTGAATACTTTCTAGAACATTACAGTACATTACATATACGACTATACTAGGATGATTACATTACTATACTTGCTAGGTAGAGAGCACGTACATTACAGTTAGAACAGTTCATTATAGTACATATACGAGAATACGATAATTATTGTGATTTAAATCGGAGCATGACTTAAATGTCATGACTCGAGTTGTAGCCAGAGTCTCTTGTAGGGAGAGCGTGAGTTTGCGTATAGATATATACTGGATTGACAATCCTACACCTTGTTGCTAGCTACAGCCGGACCTGCAGGTCTGCGGGTGCCAAACGTCATTCCGTTATTACAACCATTCGTATGTCGTTGTTATCCGTCGATAGTATGGTGCAATTTATCACATAATGCCTTAATATAAATCCAGTTTAAGGTAATTAGTACAGCAGTAGTTCTTATAGCGCTACGTTTTAGTACTACATTAATTTTTCCCTGTACATATATTTAGTGATCTTTTCACTTAAACTATAAATGTAAAAACTATATTTTGTTAATAATAGTTACACTTGGGAAAATCACACACTCTTACAAGAAACGAACATTGAGAACAGTTAGGTCTTGGTAGAAGAATACCTTCAGAACAGTTAGGTCTTGGTAGAAGACACCTTCATGTACTAGTAGGAATCATAGGGATTTCTAGGGTTTTTCAAACACTTACAGATCATATACACTTTCAATACATATACTTACAAATTCTTACATACAAATACTTACATACAAATTAAGACACTAAATACTTATGATCTCACCAGCTTCAAAGCTGATACCCGCTTTCAAAATTACTTGTATCCTCAGGTCATCATAGACAGGTATCGATGCAAGGAGAAAGGAAGATGGAGCTTGTTCAAGACTTATCTTTCATTTCGATTTATGCTTTAGTGTTTATCAAAATTTGACAGAACACAATTTGTATAATAATTATATTATTAATGCAATGGATGATGTTGTTGCTTGTTTACTACTTTACTTTGTTGTTGATATTATACATGACGTCCTCCGCCCCAGAACGTTTCCGCCGTTCTTGGTTTTGGGGTGTGACATGTTGATTGTTTAAAGTAGTGCTGTAATACCAACTTGTAATGTCCCAAAATTTTCAATAAATTTAAACTCTAATAAAAACATATATTTTAAAAACAAAAATAACTTTTATTATTAAAAGGTTTCAAAATCAACCCCAAGATCAACATAGGTCAAAAAGCCATCAGTAAATTATAGAATTCCAAAAATCACGCGAAACCATAATCCAATATATGATAAATTTCCATTAAACTAAACAGAGTCAATATGTACGGTCACACCTCACCATCCTTCTCCCTTTCCTCTAGCACTGGCTGACTATACACATTGCGCTTTTGATCACCCTTTTCTAAACCTTTTCTTTTTTCTTAATAATTAAAAAAAAATATTGAGGTGCAAACTTGAGTTCCGAACTCACCGAAGTGAGGCTGATTCTTTAAATTTGTTCTCTAATACCAACTTGTAATATCCCAAAAATTTCAATAAATTTAAACTTTAAGAAAATCATATATTTAAAACAAAAAGAATAACTTTTATTATTAAAAGATTTCAAAATCAACCCCAAGATCAACATAAATCAAAAAGCTATCAGTAAATTATAAAATTCCAAAAATCACGTGAAAGCATACTCCAATATATGATAAATTTCCATTAAACTAAACAGAGCCAGTACGTACGATCACGCCTCACCATCCTTTGTACCTGACAATTGTGAATTAGTAGTTTTTAAGAGAAAGGGTAAGCACAAAGCTTAGTGAATTTCAACACATATATAACATAACATTACATATTCTCTATACCTGTCATACATATACAATTAACATATAACCATATAACTACACATGCAATCTAAAAACAAATCAGAAACAAGCATATACTAATTTGGGACATGTCACTGGAGTTTTAGACTGATGGGTTCCCAGTCTTGTGAAGTATTGTTACACCTCGCCGGCGACGGAAACGTTGGGGTTGCAAGGCTGAAATTGGATCATAGTTAACAAACATACACTAAATGTTACAAGATAAAAACTTCTATTATTACCAAAAATAGAAATTACATCGTTGTTGTCTATTACTAAATCACAACACATGCCTAACAGTTTGGCAATTACAAAAATATAGCGCAATAATGAAAAGTCTTCTATACGAGTTATTCCGGCTGTTAAGGATCCTGAGAATACATGCATATATATATATATATATATATATATATATATATATATATATGTATATATATATATATATATATATATATATATATATATATATATATATAAATTGTTTCATTTCGTGAAATTTATCATATCATACTATACTATAAAGGAAGCTTTTTACGTTTCATCACATTCATTTGAAACTCCCATGACTTTTCATTTTTTTTTTCTAATAATAATTATAAGTTGGTTAATAAGGTTAATTAAATATCAAACCTAAAATGTAATCACATATAAACAAAATTTTAATATTAAAATAATATATTTACTTCTACTTATTAAGTGATTTTTTAACTTTTAACAAATTATACTTAATTTATTAGTTTTAATATATTGTTGGATATTAACTATTATCATTTTAAAGATACAATTTTGGAACAATTTGTATAAATACTTAAATTATTAATTTGAATATAACATTGGAGGGTCAACTTAAATATAAATTTTAGTTTAACTTAAACAACCAAAAAAATATTTTGTAAATAGTTAAAAGTGATTAATTTTAGTGTTTTCCTAATAATGATTATAAGTTAGTTAATAAGGTTAAATAAATATCAAACCTAAAGTGTAATCATAAAAACACTAAATTTTAATTTTAAAATAATATCTTTACTTCTACTTATAAAGTTATGTCTTTAACTTTTAACATATTATACTTAATTTATTAGATTTAATATGTTGTTGTATGTAAACCATTATCAGTTTAAAACTATAATTTTTCAACAGTTTGGACAAAATACTTAAGTTGTTATTTTAAATATAACATTACAATCTCAAATTAAATATAAATTTCAGTTCCACTTAAAAAACCAAAGTATATTTTGTAAATAGTTAAAAGTGATAAATTTTAGTGATAAATGCAAAAATTAAATTCTAATATCAATTTAACTAAAATATTTCCTAAATATATTTTTATAATCGTTAAAAGTTTTCAAATAAGTAGCTTAAAATAATTTATAATAACAACAGTTAAAAATAAATCTATATAAATGATTATATTGTTACCTTTAAAATCAAAAAACAGTGTTTGATGTTTTAAATAATTATAATGATAAAAATTAAAACATTAAGCAAATAAATTCTAAAAAATTAATTAACAATAACAACTATAAATTATATTATATTTAATTTTATTCATGTATAACTCGCTGGTAGAAGTCATTCAAACGATTGAGATTATGCAGTTATAATATATGTATATATTATCATATAATTCAAAATAATCAATACACTATATCAATTTAGTATACAAATTATTATATCAAATTTAACAACAATGTTATTGCTATATTAAAAAAACGTATATTTGTAAAGACTTCAACTATATAAGTATTTATGCGCAATGCGCGAGCATTCGCCTAGTATATATATGTATATTGCAATCATTTAAGTAACAATTGACATTTACATACGTATAAACATTTTTTTGTATAAGTTCATAGATGCATATACTTATTTTATGTATAAAAACAAGTTTATAACATCTACATCATTTTCGGGTGAATATATATATATATATATATATATATATATATATATATATATATATATATATATATATATATATATATATATATATATATATATATATATATATGGTTGAGATCGGTTGAGAACTCATAGTTTCCTGAGAACCCAAGAACTAAAAGTGGAACGTTGGATCAAAAGTAATTCATTAAGGACATGATCATCATCTTACCAATCTCATTTAATGTTTAATTTTTTTGTGTTCTTTAACATATTAATATAAATGTCTAAAAATTTACATGATAAATCAAATTTTTCGTATTTTTTTTAAAATAGTATTTTTTTTTCGTTTTTATTTTTAAATGCAGATTTTTTAATTTTGTTTAAAAAACATGAATTTTTGAAAAAATATTAAAGAGAATACTTTTTAAAAAAACCGCAATTTAAAAAAAAAACTGCAATTTTTTAAAGAAAACTGTATTTTTTTCAGAAAAAAACTGTAATTTAAAAAAAAACAAAAAAAACAACATTTTTAGATATAAAAAACTGTAAGTTTTTTTTTAAAGAAAGATACATTTTTTTCATAGAAAACTGTATTTAAAAATAAAACTGCAATTTTGTTTAGAAAAACTGCATTTTTTTTCAAAAGTAAATGTTTTGCTGCATATGTGCATATTTTTTCAAATGCACATATTTATACTATAATATATTTTCTTCTTTTAGGCATTTGAGTTGAACTTCTTAAATATGTGTGGTAAGGTTGGAATGGAAAATAATTGATAAAGTTTTGCCCTCGAAGGGGCTGCATTCATCCTTGCAGCTTGAAGTATTTTCCATAATGTTTGCCTTACCGGAGTGATAACAAATCTTTCCTTCGTAACCCTTCAAAAGTTTGTGCCATCTTCGTTGTCTCGTGTTGAGTTCTCATTGGTTGATGATGTGTTGGGGACTTTTTTGATTTGTAAGGATTGTACATTTCACAATGTACAAGTTGTGTCTCTAAATTTTTCAAGGCAAAGACTACTATTCCTAGCTCAAGATCATGAGTCATAGAATTCGTTTCGTGCACTTTGAGTTTTCAAGATGCATAAGCAACCACTTTGTCTCTTTGTATTAACACGCAACCCTATTCTTGATGAGGCACGTCACTATATACGATAAGTCTTCTATTCCTTCCGGAAGGGTAGGATTAGTGTGTTACCCAACATTTGTTCCAACTTCTGGAATGAAATTTCTTGCTTGTCTGCTTAGGTGAACTTTGTTTCTTTCTGTGCCAATGAAGTGAGAGGTTTGGCTATTTTGGAGGGCTTCTCAATAAATCTCCAGTAGTAGCCAATAATACCTAGAAATTTGCATACTTTTGTTAGCATCCTTGGTGCTTCTTAATTCTTGATTTTCTTCGGTTTTCGTGGGATCCATAAGTATTTCATTGCTGTTAAAATTCCAACATCTATTTTTTGGGAAGAATTCTTCGCTTAATCCTTCATATTTGATCAAATCCCTCATAAGCCTGCATAACTTGCAGCGAACAAAGGAGTTCACAACAACCCATCGTTTAATTTTGGGCAGTGGTTATCAGCTCTTGCTCGTTAATTTGTTCTGCTTTCGGTAAAAGATATACATTTTAAAAAATTCAACTTTTTTCTTTGCGAAAAAAACTGATGCTCTTGAAGGTGAGAAATTTGTTATAATAAGCCTTTGTCAAGAAGTTATTATAGTTCGCTTACTAGTTCCTACATCTCTGATGGGGTTCACCACTAGGGATACTTCATTACTAGTGTTGCTCCTGAGAATCAGGTGTTTTGAAACTCGACTTAACAAACTGCGAGTATATTGTGTAGGCCTTCGGGGAGCATATCAGGATAGTTTACATCCCTGAGGTATGTCTTTGATCTCCTTGCTCTTTTGTCTCTCACATGTGTCAAACGATCGTAGTGCTTCATGTGTAGGTACTTCTAAGCCTTTACATAGGAATTGAGTTTGAGGTTTTGTTCTTACTCACATTCATAGGTAATCCAGGTTACTTTATCAGTTGAGGAAGTTTACATATTGCTTTTATTGCACAAAAATCTTAGCGTGAAATGGATAACTTCAATTCATAAAATAACATCAAAATTTTAGAAGGCCATAGATGTAAAAATGACATGAATAGATGTGTTTGTTATGTGTTTAGAAACTTAATTTATTAGAATTTCGCAAGTAGATTTTCCACAATTCACTAGTCATCTCTACTCTATAGTTTTCCTCCACTCTATTAGACTTTTGGTTTAGCATATTACTAAGTTTAGGGTTCATTAAACTCGTGTTCATTTCTAAATCAAAAATACATTAGCATATGAGTGGTTAATGAGACACATACCAGTTACTATCGTTGGTTTTTGGGATTTCACCTCTGGTTCCGATCACGATTGAACTGGCTCAGGCTTCACTTCCCGGTTTGTTAACTTTGGGCAACTCCTTTTAAAATTCTTGATTTCACCACATCCATATCATGTTTTTCCTTCACCAGTGCCTATTCCAGTGCTTGTTCCAGCACTCGTACTCTGGTTTGCTTAATAGGTGTTGAGTTTCTGCAAAAGTTGTAAGTCTGCCCCTTTTTGTTGCACTTGCTATAGAAGAAGCAATCACCTTTGTGATGGCAGTTGTGCCGGTTACATAACGATTGTTTCCCGATATAGTGTTTTGTTTGACTACTTGGTGTGTCATGAATTTTCTTGTTGTTTTGTTTCTTTTGAGAGTTTTGGCTTAAGGTTCTCATGGAATTACCATCGTATTGCCTTTTGTTATCCTCAGTTCTCTTGGCTTCCACTTTCTTGACCATTTTCTCATGTCAGACCAGTTGGTTTCTTAGGATAATGTCCACTCTCTTGGTATGGTCGTATGTCTCGGGTCTATGAGATGAAACCATTTCCCGTATTGGTAAGGTTAGACATTTTATATACCTATCGATCTTCTTGTCCTTTGGAGTTATAAAACCTGCACATAGCATTGTGAGATATGTTGGATCTAGTGTCTAAGCCCATAACTATAATTGGGATGTAGTTGACCCGATTGTAGCATGGTCCTTTTGGGTTTCCTTCACTAGTGCAATTTGATAGGATGGAATTTTAAGAATAAGGCTATTTATGATTTATTAATATATTATAAGTATAATATATTAATTGAGAAATCATATTATTTAATTAGTATTGATCAAAAATTAACTTGGAATTAATTTATTGATCAAAAGAGACTAATTAAATATACGAGACTGATTAAGTAAATCAATGATTCTTATAGTATGGGCCAATGATCCATGGTTAATTAGGATGGGCTAAACCAATATGATAGTCCTTGGATAGACCATGGAGGTTTAGCCCATATAGCCTAAGTAATATGAAGGGTCATAGTGCATTAGGATTTTCATGGATGAAACCCTAGACTTTGCAACACTATAAAAGCACACCCCTAGAGCCAAAATCGGTTGCTCCATTCATTCTAAGAGAGTGATTATTGATTTTGTGCTAAATAGCCTATTCTCTCAAGTCACCTCTTTCATTTGGTGTTTGTGACACATTAGAGGCATCACACTTGAGGTGCTAAAGCTTTCGAAGGCCAATAACTACAACTACATCAAGAGGTATTCATATAACTATGAGTTTTATATTGTATATCCTCCATTGTATGCTAGTTAGGATGTATGCTTTGGAAATTTGAAAATACATGCATAATTAGAGAAAACATAGATCCAAAGCATCTAGGGTTACATGTGCACCATAGGAGCGTGATAATGCTTTAAACACAAAAGTTGTATCAGAACCTAGGATTGTTGTCTGTTATATTTAATGCTTGTTAATTTTCAAAGATGAAAAAATCAATTTTCTGGCCACTGTCTGATGAACTCGCCAAGTCCACTGGCTGACTCGACGAGTGCACTCAGTAAAAGGGCAACTCGACGAGTCCAGTTCATGCACTCATCGAGTTGATGCTTCTGGTTGCAGAATTTCGAGTTTTTGGCAAGAATTGGACTAGGATCATTACCACAAACTGTTTTGTAATCATAAAAAATGTATTTTCTAATTTGGTAGATCCTCATCCAATTAAAGGACAATTGTCAAATTTTAAGATAATAAAGTAATTATTTGTATTATTTGATATGAATTGCCTTGCTATATGAGTTAGGTTAGATCAATAGTATGTTATATGATAATGTGATAAGTTAAAATTGATCTAACTTGTTCTTGAAGTGAGTTTTTTGTAACTTGTCCTCAAGTTATATGAAGAGTCTCATTCATGAACATTAAAAAGTCGTAATTTTTCATAAGTTATGGAAACCAAAAGTTTTGAAAGTTACAAAACTTGCCCTCAAGTTTTGGAATTTGTAAAGTCTCACCAATAAAACATTTAATTCTAAACCTTCAAATTTTAAGAGTTTAAAACTCAACCCTTATACTATTATAATATATATATATATATATATATATATATATATATATATATATATATATATATATATATATATATATGACAAGTCAGTCTTACCGTTAGTAGACCTCATTCACAAAGCTGGTCTATAAGGGGGTATAAGGTTACTGCCTATAAAATGGTGGTTTAATTGGCGTCCACTCTCACCACCGCTTCCTTGACTGGTTGAGGGTCATTAGCCGAATGGGTAGGATAGGACATTAATTCTTGTTAAAAGTATAATGATAATTATAAAGTAACTAAACTTTTATTAAATTCCTAATCTTAGTTACTTTAGGAAAAATGTGAAAATGGTGCTATTCCATGAAATTGCACTTTGCACCTTGCTAAGTTGTTAGTGGAGTGTGTGTGGTTAATCGACACACTAATCTGGGACTGGCAAGAGTGGTAAAGGGTAGCTTGATGTTAATAATATATCAATGGAACGTGTTTGGTTAACCGGCACATTGATTATGTGATTTGTAACATTAAGAGTATCAAGCACTTTTGTATAGTTAATCACACCTTGTTTATGATCCTCAGCATCCCAATCACAAACTTGAAGGGCACAATCGAGATTTAAACATGTCATTGAAAAGTTCAATGAATCTCAGAGGAATCTAAGAATTTCAATCCAGTTAAAACTTAATAGTCAATTTCGTTTTTAATGGTGGAAATTGGTAAATCGTCATTTACCTACCTTTAAATATATTGCAATTGAATTACGGCATCCCTCTTCCGAATTGTAAAATATTGTGTTCGGTGAGCCTTAATATTTCATTTGGGTGTTATATTAAGGATTCTCATCTGTAACGCCTGTGTTTTTGGGATTGTCATTAATGTTGATATAATAGTCTAGGTTAACCTTTGTAACCCGTTTTGAAATAATAGAAGTGTATTATTTGAGTATTATGTGTTTTGTGCTTAATTGTGTGTCTTAATTTAATTAAGAATAAAAATAAGCATCAAAATGAAATATTAGATAAATCCGATATCTATGGATAATGTTGTAGTAGTTGAAACGAGGTTTCCAAATATATAAAGAATGCCGAAATCCAAGTTATAACGAAGAAGTTATGACTTGTCGATGTTTCGCGATAGAATCAACACGACGTTGAATGACGTAAAAAGTGAATTTACGTTAGAGCAATATTTAACCTTAGTGATCTAAACAAAAGTTGTAGAGTTCTTTAAACCGAGAGCGTGCATAAAAAGAATGCCCGAATCTGACTTCGTATGAGAAAGTTATGATTTTTCTAAGTTTCAGCTTAGCTGTATGCAGCTCGAAACTCGAATTCGAGATCGAGTGATTGTTGGTCGAAACAATCTAAACGAGAATCGAAGATCTCGTTGGTAGTAGTGCATGGGTGAAAAGACAGATGAAAACAGACGTCAGATGAAGAAGTTATAAATTTATAACGGAGTTTTCCTGTCCCGGCCTACTAAAAATAAATAATAAAAATAAAGTCAAAATTAGCCGATAGAGTCTAAACGAAAGTTGTAGAGCATAGTATCACCTTCACGTGGATTTAAAGAATGTTGAAAATGGAGTTCGTATGAAGAAGATATGAATTTCCGAAGTTTTTAAATGATTAATATTTATTAATTAATCTTTAACTCGGATGTATATCTGAAAGAGTCACTGATCTGATCCGAACTACGCTCAGCGTAGTTGAGTACGCCCAGCATACACCGAAGCGTGACCTGCCTCGCACTCAAGTGCTCCGATGACGCATGTAGTGACGAATCCGGAGTACGCCCCGCAAACTGGAGCATTACGCCCAGCGTAATGCGAGGCTTCAGCCTCTATAAAAGGCATACGAGGGCAACCGACATCTTTTTCCAAAATCTCTTCTCTCTCTCTCCCGTTTTGCATCGTTTTGAGTGCAACTTATACTGATGGTAGAATCCTCCACATCACAAGATTTTACCAAGTAAGGCGTCAATTCTTCCTCCAACCCGATCTTTCCCAACCAGTCCCGGTTTATGGCATTGGGGAGGTGGATCTCCTTCTTCTTTAAATCTTCCAATTTGTTTTTAGCGCGGGCCTTTGAGGATTTAGAAGTTATTTGGCGAAAAGAAAGCCACAGGATGTCTCCTTGGCTCCCCCCCCCCCCCCCCCCCCCCGTGAAGTCTGCCCTCTTCTGGGCATGGTTCCCGCATAATAACATTAAGAAAGCACAAACAAACAACACCAAACAATTAAAATGAAACAAAACAGATCTGTAAAGGCTTCTACTTGCCGAGTTCATGAACTACTCGGCGAGTACGAAGAACATCGGGGCCAGATTCCAATCGGACCATATTAGGTCACTTGAAACATCTAATTTTGCAGAGGGGTTTGCTGTACTAAGTCCATTAAACACTAACCCAAAATAAATTTTGACTAAAGCCTCTTAATTCATAGTAAAATCAAAACCCTAGAATTGGAGAAAACCCCCAAATCCGAGTTTTGGGCAAAATAAGGACTAAGAATCGATAAAGCTTCAACCTTTAACAAGTATTGGGAGTAAAGATCATACCTTTATGCTTGAAAGACGGAGATTAAACAAAAATTGAAGAAATCGCTTGAGAGGAGATATGCGCGGCGAGTATGAGGGTAATGGGTAAATTGAGTGGAAAACCCATCTTTTAGAGATTGAAAACAACCCGTGTAAAATTACTACTCGCCGAGTAGATCCACGTTTTCGCAATTTTTTGGGTTTTTAAACATGTACTCGCCGAGTATGCGTATAAACTCCGCGAGTAAGGCTTGCAGTTTGAAAAAAAAACTTATTTTTTTTTTATTTTAAACCACCACCCCACACTCTGCACATTGCTTTCCCTCAAGAAATCATTTAAAACATATTTTCAGAAGAAGAATGAAAATAAAACACATCCTAAGAAATTAAAAAGAAAATAATGGGAAAAGAAATGCAAACTCTAAACTCAGGTTGCCTCCCGGAAGCGCTTTTTAAGGAGTCATTAGCTAGACTCCTTCCATGCTACGTTTCTGCCATTCCCTCCAACAGTAGGCCTTCTTCTATGTCTTCATTTCTTGGTATTCCTTCTTCATATTTTTTTCACTCTATGTCCATTGACCTTGAAAGGGGTACCATCTTTTGATAATAACTCTATAGCACCATGTGGAAACACCTTCGTCACTAGAAAAGGACCATCCCATCTTGACTTGAGTTTGCCCGGAAAAAGTTTAAGTCTTGAATTAAAAAGCAACACCTTTTGCCCTTCATGAAACTCTTTATTACCCTTGATCCTCTTGTCATGCCAACTTTTAGTTTTCTCTTTATAGATTAAAGAACTAGTGTAAGCATCATTTGTAAGTTCCTCATGAGCATTCATTTGCATCAACTGGTTGTTCTTGAGCTCCGCTATGTTGAAGTTGCACATTTTTAAAGCCCAAAAAGCTTTATGCTCGATTTCCACCGGTAAATGACATTGCTTTCCAAAAACTAGCCTATATGGTGTAGTACCAATAGGTGTTTTAAAAGTTGTTTGGAAGGCCCAAAGTGCATCATCTAGCTTGTCCGAACACTCTTTCTGATTGCTCCCCACCGATCTCTCCAAGATTCTCTTCAAGGCTCTATTGGTCACTTCGGTTTGCCCACTAGTTTGCAGGTGGTAAGATGTAGAGAATTTATGAGTTACCCCATATCTCCTTAACACCTTTTCTAGTTGATCATTGGCAAAATGAGTGCCTCGGTCACTTATAAGAGCTTTTGGAACTCCAAATCTTGAAAATAGCTTCTTCAAAAATCGCACCACCACCCGAGCATAATTAGTTGGTAATGCTTGTGCCTCCACCCATTTGGATATATAATCCACCGCCACCAATATATATTTTTTGCCTTTTGACATGGGAAATGGTCCCATGAAATCGATCACCCATACATCAAATACTTCGCACACTTGAATACTTTGTTGTGGCTTTTCATTGTGGGATGAAATGTTTCCCACTCTTTGGCATGCATCACATTCATTGACAAATTGGGTTGCATCTTTAAATATTGTGGGCCAATAAAACCCAACGTCAAAGATCTTCTTAGAAGTGTAGTGTGCTCCATGATGTCCACCGGTGGGCCCACTATGACAATGCTCCAAGATTTGTCGGCTTTCATTTCTGAACACACATCTTGGTATGATTCCATACGCACAACCTCATAAAAGGTAAGGCTCATCCCAAAAGTAATATTTTATTTCTGAAAAGAATTTCTTCTATTGTTGGCGGGTAAGATCTTTTGGGATGTACTTGCTAGCTAAGTAATTAGCTATGTCCGCGAACCATGGCTCTTCTCCCGTAGTCACCATAATGTACTTGTCCGGAAAATCATCTCCAACTTTATCATCTTGCAATTGCGGGTTTTCAAGCCTTGATAAGTGGTCGGCTGCTACATTCTCCATTCCCTTCTTGTCGCGTATCTCGATGTCAAATTCTTGAAGAAGTAGAACCCAACATATCAATCTTGGCTTGGCAAACAAATACTTGATAGCAGAGTGGTCAGTAAAAACCGTTGTTTTAGATAAAACTTAATAAGGGCAGAATTTATCAAAGGCATACACCACAACTAATAATTTTTTTACGGTGGTGGTGTAATTCTCTTGGGCCGGATTTAAAGTTTTACTTGCATTATAAATGGGTCGAAAGTGCTTATCAACCCTTTGACCGAGGACAGCTCCTAAAGCAAAGTCACTAGCATCACACATTATTTCAAATGGTAAATCCCAATTCGGGGCAATAATGATCGGGTCATTAGTCAATTTTTCTTTCAAGAATTCAAAAGCCTGTAAACACTTTTTAGTAGAATTGAATGGTGCATCTTTTAAAAGTAATTGTGTTAGAGGTCTAGTTATTTTGGAAAAATCTTTTATAAAATGCAGGTAAAAACTCGCGTGTCCAAGAAAACATCTAATGCCCTTCACATTAGTTGGTGGGGGTAATTTGGCAATGGTGTCAATCTTTGCCCGATCCACTTCAATTCCCAATTTAGAAACCTTGTGGCCTAAAACTATACCCTTCTTGACCATAAAGTGACATTTTTCCCAATTATGAACTAAGTCTGTTTTTTCACACCTAGCAAGCATCAAATCAAGGTTAGTGAGACAATCATGGAAGGAAGATCCAAAAATAGAAAAATCGTCCATAAATACTTCCATGAACTTTTCCACCATGTCGTGGAATATGGCTGTCATGCACCTTTGAAATGTCGCGGGTGCATTGCATAACCCAAAGGACATGCGACGATAGGCAAAAGTTTCACTTGGGCAAGTGAAAGTGGTCTTTTCTTGGTCCATTGGGTTTATGGGTATTTGGAAATAACCCGAAAATCCGTCTAAGAAACAATAATAACTATGGCTCGATAATCTTTCTAGCATTTGATCAATAAAAGGTAAGGGAAAACGGTCTTTACAAGTGGCATCGTTTAGCTTTTGATAATCGATGCACACTCTCCAACCGGTTACCGTTGCCGGAATAAGCTCGTTCTTTTCGTTGGTTTTGACCATCATTCCTCCTTTCTTGGGCACCACTTGGACCGGACTCACCCACGAACTGTCGGAAATAGAGTAAATGATCCCCGCATCTAAGAGCTTAATTACTTCCTTCTTGACCACTTCTTGCATGTTTGGGTTTAGTCTTCTTTGGTGCTGCACAACCGGCTTTGCTCCTTCCTCCAGGTTAATCCTGTGAGAACAATAATAGGGACTTATTCCTTTGATGTCAGTAATGCTCCATGCTATGACCCACTTTCGCTTCTTCAAGACTTGGACTAGTTCTTCCTTTTCAGATTCGGATAGGTCATAGGCTATTATAACTGGATTTTGATGACCATCTTCAAGGAAAGCATACTCCAAGTGATCTGGTAATGTTTTGAGTTCCAGTTTTACGTTCTGTATGTTGTACTCGCCGAGTATAGGTAAGGGACTCGGCGAGTCTGCAACAAAATTTACGAATTCAACTGGTTCTTCACATGGACTCGGCGAGTAGATCGGCCCTACTCGCTGAGTAGCTCTATCAGAATGCTTTATTAATTCTTCATACTCAGCTTCTTCCAGCAGCCTCTCGATCTCCAGTAAGTCTTTTTCAGCATCAAATTCTTCATCAAAGATGGTGGACTTGTTGGGATCTTCATTCTCGCATTCCTCCATCAATTCATCAAACATGCCAATCGAGAATGCCATGTCATCACTATTTCTTGTATGCTTTATAGCTTGATCAACCCCGAAAGTGACTGAATCATCGCCTACCCGTAAAGTATGCTTCGAGTCTCTCATGTCCACTATAGCACTTGCCGTGTTGAGGAAAGGTCTTCCAAGGATGATCGGGACTTGAGGGTCCGCTTCCATGTCTAGAATTATAAAGTCTGTGGGAAACACAAATTTGTCCACCATGACCAATAAGTCTTCACATATTCCTCTTGGAAATGTGACTGTCTTGTTTGCTAAGTGAATTTCCATACGAATTGGCCTTGGTTCCGGGAGATCCAGCTTCTTGAAGAATGAATAAGGCATGAGGTTCACACTTGCTCCCGAATCAGCCAAAGCATGAATGGTAGTCAAGTTGCCAAATTGGCAAGGCAAAGTCAAGCTTCCCGGGTCACCCTTCTTCTTTGGTAATTTGTTTAGCATGGCAGCTGAGCAATTTTCATTAAGAACTACTTCTTTCACCTCCTCCATCTTCCTTCTATTGGCTAGAAGCTCCTTGAGGAATTTTGCATATTTTGGTATTTGAGCGACTGCTTCGATGAAGGGTATGTTGATTTGAAGAGCTTTAATATGGTTAAGAAACTTCTGGTACTCCTCCTCCTACTTTTCTTTCTTAGCTCGGGCTGGATATGGCATTGGAGGCTGAAAGGGCTTTTCAGGGATTTGATTTTCGGAATTTGGCAGTGGACTCGTCGAGTCCATATTTTGGACTCGGCGAGTAGAGTCTGCTTTATGCAGAATTTGCTTTGGATCTTGTTTTTTTGCGTCCTCCTTTTGCAAGTCTTTGGGTGCTTCATTCTGAATGGGGGAAGAGGAGTAATTATCTTCCCACTTCTTGTTGTGCCTATGTTTATGTGCGCGCCTAGTGGGTTGTTTTCGGTTTTACTAGGAAGTTCTCCCAGTGATCTTTGAGTAATTTCTTGAGCAAGTTGCCCTCGCTGTGTCTCTATGTTGTGGATAGATGCTTGCTGATTCCTAAGCATTATTCTTGTCTCTTGTATTGCAGCATCATGGTCATTGTGTCTCTTTTCTGAAGCAGCTACAATCTTGGTAAGCATCTCCTCCAAACTTGGTTTTCTTTCTTGTGTCGGCTCCTCCTTTTGGTAAAAACCTCTTCCTTTTTTGTTTAAACTTCTCCTCCTTATCCCTCTTATACTCCTCATAAGGAAGCCACTCCTTCTTTGGTTTGCGCCAATCTTCATCATATAGGTACCCACTTGAGTAACATAGTTGCACCTTCTTATTGCCATTTTCATCCAAGTCGCAGTCTCTAGTAAGATGAGGCCCATTGCAGTTCTCACAACCCACCCGAATAGCATGTATCGTTTGACCCATTTTGTCCATCCTCCTATCCATGGTTTTTAGCATAGCCATGACTGCTGACAAATCTTCTAAAGCTGCATAAGCTGATCCCCTTGTCACATCATTCCTTGGATTGTGGTATTCTCTAGAATGCTTAGAGAATTCTTCAATTAGTTGCTTTATCACTGGAGGTGCCTTCTTTGTGAGTGGACCTTGCGAGTCAAGTAATTGCCTTGTGGTAACATTTACTCCAACATAAAAGATGGAGACTCTTGTTGACTATTGAGGTCATGATGTGGGCAATTCCTTAGCAGGCTCTTGTACCTCTCCCAAGCTTCATATAGTGACTCTCTAGCTTGTTGTTCAAAGTTAGCTATGGCTTTCTTTAACTTAGATATCTTGGAGGGTGAGAAAAATTGATCCATAAATTCTTCTTTCATCTTGGCCCATGTAGTGATGGACCCGGGGGGGGGGGGGGGGGAGTGACTTGAGCCAATCCTTTGCAGCACCCTTTAATCTAACCGGCAGCATGCGAAGTAGCTGAGTTTCATGAGGCACGTTTGGGACATTAAAATAATCAGCTACATCATTGACTTCATCCAAGTGTTTGTAAGCATCTTTGTGGTCTTTTCCATAGAAGGGGATCTCCTTGAGTAGAGCAAGAATGTGACCCTTTAGCTCCAAAATGGCAGTTGCGGGAATTGCGGGTTGCACAAGTCCCGGTCCGGTATCATCGTGTATCCTCTTCTTCCATTCCCCCATGGGGACTTCATCAATGTTAGCCATGAGAATAGCTAATTCGTTGTCGGAATCGGAATCGTGCCCGAATGTAGGTTCTTCTTCTTCCTCGGTTTCGTACTCGGTGTCTTCTTTGATCGGGTCTTCATTTGCTAAAGAGGCGCTGGATGCTCCTGATTTGCTGCTCTTCTTCTTCCCAAAAACAGTCTTCAAGTTAGACAAAGGCGACTTCTTAGGTGTATTCGAGCTTTCCACGTCTTTGCCTTTGTTCTTTCTCAATGCGGATTCTGGGTCTTCAAAAGGGGGCACTAGTGGAGTGTTGGATCCTCTGGTCATGAAAATCCTGCAATAAAACAAGAAAAACACGTAAAAAGAACAAAAAAATGCAACTGAACTAAACGAAAATTAAATACCAAACAGCAGGATACTCGCCGAGTAGGTGCGAGTGCACTCGGCGAGTAGCTTGTTTTATTAAAAAAAATTAAAACTAAAGGTAAAAATTCTAAAAAATACTAATGGATTCTACAACCTAACCTACATACTGAATGACTAAAAAAAATTAACTTTGAGCAAGAAAACTCACACAAAGGATCAATAAAATTAGGAATTAGATTTAATTTTTGAACCGTTCCCCGGCAACGGCGCCAAAAACTGGATGGTTACAATTATTCAAGATCCAAGAGTCGGTTTTTGCGGAGTTGCGCTGGGAATTCTTCGCTACCATCTCATTCCGGGGTGGTAGTGAGTATTATAATTCCAATGCTATTTCATTTTCACTCGGTGGGGAGCTGCGACAATGCATCATGGCTGAGCTTGCATGGATAATTGGCATTTACGATCAAAATGCCATGTTAAATGAAGATTTTGAAACCTTCTTTGAGTAGTACCATAAAGACCTCCCTGAAGAGGTTGTTGCTTCCACCTGGTGGAACACCATTGCCAACCGGGTATACATTCCATCTTCCGCACAAGAAGGCCACATCCGCTCACCAATTCATCGTCTCATCCACCGCTTCATTGCTAGCACAATCAATATGCGGAAGGACGATGACAAGGTCCCGACCCTTGATATCTTCTACCTTTGGAGCATCATTACTTCTGATGTCTTTTACAACCTTCCCTACTGCTTAGCCAAATATCTCTCGGATGGGGCTGTCAAAGAAAAGGTGACCTCCAAAATCAATGTAGGAATGTTCGTAACGAGGCTCGTGAGATCATATGGGATCTTGGATTTACCAGCGTTGAGGGCCCTAACCGTCATTTCTCCTCCTCCATTCTACACTACACTATATCGGAGGGCGAGAATTATGGAAAAATTTGGAGATTTTTACGCAATTCCACATGCAGACGAGGCGGTTGTTCTGGAGGAGCTGGGACGACGGGTGAGGCAAAGGAGTGAGAGGGACCGAGAAGACCCACCGGTTATCCCGGTGGAAGATGAGAATGACGGGTGGAACCAAGTTGAATATTGAAGATACTTGGATGACATTGGGCGAGGTGTTAACTACAACAATGCGTCAATCGAGTATCTTTTGCAACAAATGAACATCGCCCCAAGACCCGGGCCCGATTATCCCTATATCATGAATTGGTATGAAAGGATGCGTAGAAACAATGAAGAAGGAGGTAGTGGTGCTGGAGGAGCGAACATGGATGAAGAAGATTGAAGATTGGTTGTTTTGTGTTTTTTATTTGTTTTTATGGTGTTTGGTTTTGGATTATTGTTGAACTTGGATAATTATGTTTTTAGGACTTTTATTTGGTTGCTTTCACTTGTGGTTGCATTTATTGTTTTTAAGGATTGGAAGGTTAGGATGCATTTAGATGTCTTAAGGGTCAAAGTTCAAGTGAGGAATGCCTAGATGAGAGTGCGAAGTGTTTTCCATTAAGGTTGAGTCCGTTAGAGTTGGGAGTGATATAGTGCATTATTATTGAAGTAATTAGAAGAAGAGTCATTGGATTATCCCAATTCAGCATTTCAGTCAAGAAGTAAACGAGCAGGACAATTTTTCTCAACTCAGTGCCTACTCGTCGAGTGCATCCAGCCTACTCGGCGAGTACATGGGTAATTACACGACATTACTGCCAGTTGGCAATATACTCGCCGAGTATACGACTTACTCGCCGAGTCCATCAACACTTTTCGAATTCCAGAGTTGTTTTGGGCACGTTCATTGCATTCTTATCCATCTTTTTCATAAGGATTCATTACTGGAGGTCTCTAGGAGCTTTGTCCTACATATTTGAGTCATTTGCAAGTCTACCGCACGCGACATGACACCAAAGACATGGAAGAGCTGTTCCCATGTCTAAAGTCATTCAAAGTTGGAGCTTAGTTGAAGAAAATCGCCTTCGCGACTACTACCCCAGGGGAGTTTGTTCCAATTATCTCTATATTTCATGTTTTTATTTTTCATGCATACCATGCAATGGGGACATTGCATGAAATAAGTCTGGGGTAGGGGATTGGTTATATGTTAGCAAATTTAGAATCCTAATATCATAATTTAGGTCTATTTTAAAATTTTTTGCTCTGTTGCATACCAAAAATGTTACTTAGGATTTAATTTAGAAAATTTTGGTAAAAAGTAATTAGGATTCCATGTTAGAATTATGTTGATGATTGCATGAAAACTCAAATGTTTAGTTGAGCCTATATACGTTCTAGTGCATTTGTGGCTTCCTTATTCTAGTGAAATCATGAGACAAAAACACGACCTCGCTTAGCCCGAAGGATGCAATATGTTTAGCATCGTGTACCAGAAATGTATCCATAAAATTATTATCATTATCCAATAAAGGTTGAAGTTGAGCACCCTTTCTTAAGCATGTAGGTTTTGAGTAAAAAAAAGTGAGGTACATGTAAAAAAAGAAGAGAGAGAATTACAAGAAAAGTTGTGAGAATTTTGGAGCAATCAAAGTGACGATCAAAAGATCAAAATTCCAAAAGTTCAAAAGTAGAAGATACCAAAAATCAAATCAAACAAGGTGGTGAATTTGAAGAAATCAAAGATCAAATATCAAAGAAGTGAAGAATTCCAAGAATAGCTCCATAGTGGTATCGAAAATTTGTAATTTTCTAGATTATGTATGCTTGGGTTGCTCAACCAAAAACACCTTGAGGTTAACAGGTTTTCTGCGGTTGGATTCGGAGGGATGCATAAAATGAGCATTGTTCGGAAAACGTGGGCGAATGTTTATGAGGATTGCGAGTATTTAGAGTATGGGGGGTTATTAGGAAAATTATAGACATAAATGCATGCGTTGCGGTCTTGGCATAATGGCTGGGTTCGATGTGATTCTAATGTGTTAAAATTCAGTTTTGCTTGGGGCAAGCAAAAGTCAAGTGTAGGGTATTTTGATATTTGCATAATTAGCCATATGTTTAGCATATATTTTTATTCATTTTTAGCTAATTATGTGCATAATGGGGACAAAAGGTACTTAATAATGATTTAATTTTGTTTTCGGTTCAAAAGACATGCTTGGAAGTAAAAAGGAATAAGGATGAGCAATTAGAGACCAAAGAATGAAGAAGAAGGAAAAATCCACACCTACTCGGCGAGTCGACGCACCAACTCGGCGAGTTCATGAGAATGTTCCTGAAGAAAAGTCAAGAATCCTTGCCGTACACGGATGTTACACACCAATTCGGCGAGTCCACGCACCTACTCGCCGAGTTGCTCCTGTTTTGTGATAACTATAAATATTGGATCTTAATCCGAATTGGGGACTTTTCTGGCTTCCTTGGAGATAGACCTGCGATTGAAGAACCCTTGGAAGACATGAAGAACCCTAACCTTCGATCTTTTGAAGACTCAAGGCGAATTAGGTTATATTTTCCACGTAATCTTAGGATTAAATCGTGTTTAGCTTAGTTAAATTCGTGTTTGAGCTTGTTTCCTCTGTAATCATGAGCTAAATTCGTATTGTTTCTGTTTAGGAAGAACCAAATTACTCCTATGGTTTTATTATTACTTTTGTTAATTGTTTATTGGTGATTTTATTAAATTAAGTTTGTTAAAGAACCTTATGCATTAACCACAACTATTTTCTGTTAATTGGAAGACAATTAAGTTGCATGAACATATCTTAGTTGTTAACCTCATATGTTTATGTGACCACTTTATCATATGTCTAGGAATAATGAACATGAAACTAGAATTAATAAGAGAATGGGTAAATTAATGTGTAAGCTTGTTTGAGAAACCAACAAACAAGAGGTTAATTGAAACACCCACTTGATTAGCCAATTATAAATCTTATTTAATCCAAATAATTGAAGTAGGGAATTAATTAGTTTAAACAATTGGCCACTGCTTGAATTGATTACTTGTCTAAGGGTTAGTATTAGTGAACATGAATCTAACCACTATAGTTGGTAACCAATAACAATTAATCTATCACATTATTACAGAAATAACCATAGGAGTGAATTGGTTGGACCTAAACATAAACTCTTTATCAAATTTGGTGAATTTTTACTTGTTTTAGTTTTTAGTTAATCACTTGTTAGGTGGTGTGTTTAAGTTTCTAGTCTTGTAAAACTAGAGAAAACGTTTACTTATATTACTTGCTTAGTTAAAATTAGTTATTAGTTTAATTTTCGTTCCCTGAGTTCGACACTCTACTTATCCAACTATACAACTAAAAGACAGGTTCACTGCCTTCGTGTGCTAAATTTATAATTTAAAAGTAGGATTAAAACCAATGCATTTTACACACATCATATACCCCGAAGCCCCGGTATCATTCCTGAGCCCCGAAGCAAGTCCCGAAGCCCCGAAGATCCCGAGAAGTGCAATTCCCGAGCCGAAGCTCTGCCCGCGAGAAGCCAATTTTTGTGAAGATCTTCCAGATCTACCGAAGAATGCTACTTCTAAAATCGTAGTGCTGTCTGATCATCTTCTGATCAAGTGAGTGTGTAGTTACCTTCTTCTAACGCATCATTATGAAGTATTTTATACGAAATGCGTGTTATGTGTATATTTTGTTGTTATATGTGTGAATGTATATTCACTTTCTTCTATCTCATAGATATGATTTGTTCTCTATGAAATACGTGTTATCTGTGTGTGTCTCATCTGTTGTTTGGAATATGTATTGAATGAGAATGCTATACAGGTTTTAAACTATGTATAAAAATATATATTTTTATATACTAATATGTTGGGTAGAACATGGGTAGATAGTTGATGTGTGATAAACAGATGAGAGGCCTCAATGTTGTTGTTGTTGATCTAGTTATTCTGTGGAGTATGGATAACGACCACAGACTCTTTCTAGACAGTCCTGTGGAACGCTAGCAGGCTCATAACCTGTAGGTGTTGTGAACGATGTGTTCACCGGTGTACTCTATCCCCCTCATGGTTGCCTTTAGGACATCTACTCTTGAGGAAACCCCTTTGCAGTAATGTCTGTCCCGATGAAAATCCTATATTAGGTCCCTTGAGATAGATGTTGTTTTAGGGACGTAAAGTGAGGATAACGGGAATTAGTAATCGGGCTATTGTTGGTTGGTGAAATTAAATATAATTATTTAACGTGGGTTGAAAACCCTATATGCTCACTAGGCTCCCAAGCCTAACCCACTCAGTTTTGTTTATATTAAAGGTAGTGGCACGAGAGCATAAGTTGGATGACTTATCAAGATGTTTTGATTTTAGACATGTTATATGTAACTGTTGTAAGGTCTTGTAAGTCCCTAATTTGCCAGTGTATCAATCAGATCTGTTTGATGGTGCGGAATTCCAATCAAACAGATGATGTCAGATCAAATAAAAGAGAAGGAGAGGAAGAATAATAATATGAATCTTCGTATGAATTTATATGAATTAACGTTCCAGATACAAAAGATTCACACACACATAAAAGCTCATGTTTCTCTCTGGCCGTAAACTCTTTAGGGTTCATCAATCTCTACTCCTCACCCTAACACCTCTATTTATACTTGAAGAACATGGGCCGGAAACAAATGGGTCGTAAATGAGTTTACGGCCGTAAACTACGCCATAAAATCATAAAATATTACACAAAAATACAATTGCCCAGAAAAGTAAAGTATAAACCATATTTTGAGCCAACAATCTCCCCCTTGGTTTATAGCTTTCTTTTCTTAATGACCCAACAATCTCCCCCTAAAAAGTAGCTGGCTTTGCTTGTTAATCTTCATTGGGAACTTGGCTTCAGCATTAATCTTCAAATTCTTCACAGCATCAGGATGAACATATTAATCTTCCATGAATGACTTCATCTTGAGCAGTTGGGCTTTTCTTCAGAATTTGGCATTGAACGAACGTTGGGTGAGGAGGCTTGACGTACTGATTCTTGAAAGATAACGCTTTCAGCTTGAGAATCTTCAAAGAGAACATCAGAGAGAACAAATCTTCTAGATCACTTCAGCAGGTACAACAATAGCAACAGACTGATTGAGGAGGCTTCAATGCAATCTGTCACATAATCTTCAATTGCAGCTTCACCTTGCTTCTGGGGTTGAAGGATTGAATGTTGAAAGAATGATCTCCAATTCTTGCTCCTTCGAATGCGAATTCTTCGATGCTCACGGACGAAGCCTTTGGCTTAGAAATCTTCAACACAAACTCCATGAGTCTTATCTATATCTGAAATCACTTTTCAAGACAAAATAAAACTAAAAAAAACTTAGCACACAAATTGTAAGTCCCTAATCTGCAATAGATTCGCACACACTCGTTTTTCTCTCTCTAGGTTGTAAACTCCTTAGGGTTCATCAATCTCTACTCCTCACCCTAACACCTCTATTTATACTTGAAGAACATGGGCCGGAAACAAATGGGCCGTACATGAGTTTACGGCCGTAAGGTGTTTACGACCGTAAACTCAGCCGTAAACTAGGCCATAAAATCATAAAATATTACACAAAAATACAATTGCCCAGAAAAGTAAAGTATAAACCATATTTTGACCCAGCAGGTCTATCTTGTGTTGTTTATGCTTTTGGTTTGTTTATCGGAACATGACATCCCGAATATTGTTATATAATGAAAAGGCATCTCTTGAAGAAATGCTTTGATAAATTCTATTTTATCATGTTTTGTTTTGGGAACACATTTCGCAACCCTTTTTAATCAATGGATTACTCTGAATATATTTTAAAAGCATAAATGAAACCGGTCTTTCCTGGCCGTGATTTTGGGGATGTCATATCATCTAATCTAAACTTTGTTCTTTCTTCTTTTCAGATGTCTATCCCAAACAGTGCTTCAGGCTCCAACCCTTCTAGCTCTTTCTCCCTCATGAATTTGGTTAAGAGAACTATCTTCGATGGGTCAAACTTTAATGATTGGATGAGAAACATTTTTATGGCCCTTCTCTATGAGGACAAATAATATGTCCTGGATAAAGAGCTAAAGGAGATTGATGAACAAATTGCTACTCCCGAACAAAATGAGGAATACAAAGTTCATGAGAGGGACGCGACAAAGGTGTTGTGCATTATGATTGCTACCATGATTGCTGAGCTTCAAAAGTCCTATGAGCAGTGGCGAATCTAAAACAAAAAAACACGTGGTTCCTAAATTAAGTGATGCCAGTAAAAAAATCAACAACACTTTTGGGGTCTGGTTGGGTCGGGTCGGCTCATGTACCTTAAAAGAACTGAACCAGTTCAATCGGCTCATGTACCTTGTGCCACCGATTAAAAATTTTAAAAAACCAATTGAAATATAACTGAAAAATACATACGGTTTAACAAAAAACTAGTTGATTATTAGTCCATTAATAAAGCGGCGAACGAAGAGTGAGAGTTTTTGGCATGTGGGCTTTCATTTTATTAGAAAAACTTACTTATTTATTAATATTTTGAGAGTGCCGATTAAGAGTAGTTAACTTTTTGTTATCAATCTCATAATTTAAAATAACAAATTGCCCCTAATAAATTATATTTTTCTCTTTTTAAAATGATTTTTTAAGAAATTTTTAGAAAAAACAAACTCAAGGTAGGTCTTTTATTTTTTCTAAGGTAGTTCCTAATTTTTCTACTATATACATTTTAAATAATATTGAGAACTTAGGTAGGTCCTAGGATCTACCTAAGCATGTGGTGGCTACGCCCCTACCTATGAGGACTTCTGGCCCTTTGAAATGCACCAAGATTTGATGGAAAGGTACCATCAAAGTGCTCGGCAGGAAAGGTATGAGATCTTTGCCTCCATGAGCACAACCAAAATGAAGGATGTAGAGTCCATCACGACCCACTTGCAAAAGATGCAGAGATATGTGGACCGCTTGCTGAAGTTGAATGTGAACTTCGATGAAGAGTTGGCCATTGATATCATCCTACACTCATTTCCTTCTTGTTATGATTAGTTTAGAATGACCTATCATATGAACAAGGAGGAGGTTACTCTTAGCAAGCTTCAAGGCCTTCTAAGAACTACATAAAGCAACTTGAAAGCCAAGTCGGTTGTACCTACTTCTACTGTTGTTGCCCCTGTTCTGGAAATTGGACATGGGAAAGGAAAGAAGATGAAGGCACCTTCTAAGAGCCGCAAGGGAAAGTCTCTTGATGGATCCTCTTCCAGTGGGACCAAATTTGGTTCCGCTAATCCCTCTACCAATCCAAAGGATGCAGAGTGCTTCCATTGTCATGAAAAAGGGCACTAGAACCGAAGCTGCCCCCAAATACTTGCAGGACATTAAGGATGGGAAGATAAAGCCCACCTTCGTAGGTATTTACACTATTCTTTCTAATAACTCACCACATGCTAATTCTTGGGTCATTGATACAGGTTGTGGATTTCACATTTGTTCTGATTTGCAGGGACTAAAAGGAAGTAGGGATGTGGAGCACGGGAAGATAAACTTAATCATGGGAAATAGGAAAATTTCGTCTGCCACCAAGATTGGAGTTTATTCTTTATTGCTTAGTAGTGGGTTAAATTTAGAATTGAATAATTGTTGTTACTCTTCAGAAATGGCGAGAAATATTATTTCCTATCATAGTTTGTATAAACAAGGTTTAACCTTTTCTTTTAATAATGAAATTGGTAGTATTAATGCTTATTATAATGGTACATTTTATTTTGAAGCATTACCTTGTAATGGAATATATGAAGTTGTGGTGGTTGTAGATAACCAAGGAAATAATGTGTTGAATATTGATTCGTGCAATGTTTTGGACAAGGCATGCTTGTGGCTTTGTCGTCTTGGACATGTTAACAAGTAGTGCATAGCCTAACTCCAAAAAGCTGGAGTCTTGGAGTCATTCGACTTGAAGTCAGATGACACTTGTGAATCTTGTTTGTTTGGAAATATTACCAAGTCACCCTTCACTAGTACTTGTGAAAGGGGTGAAGGTCTGTTGGATCTCATACACACTGATGTGTGTGGACCCTTCAGAACCACCACAAGGGATGCTAACTGATTTTATGTTACTTTTACTGATGATTACAATAGATATGGCTATATCTACTTAATCAAGCATAAGTCAGAAACCTTTGAAAAATTCAAAGAGTTTAAGTAGGAAGTGGAGAGTCAATTGGGCATGAAGATAAAGATGTTGCGATCCGATCGATGAGGAGAGTATCTTAGTATCGGGTTCCTAGACTATCTTAAGGAATGTGGAATTGTTTCAAAGTTGACACCACCTAGGACGCCGTAGCTTAATGTTATGGATGAGAGGTGCAATCTGACCTTGTTGGACATGGTTCGTTCCATGATGAGTCGAGCTTCGTTACCTATCTCATTTTGGGTGTATGCCTTAGAGACTGACGTCCATATCCTTAATCTAGTCCCTACTAAGAAGGTTTCCAAAACACCTCACGAGATGTGTACAGGGAAAGTTCCCTCGTTGGATCACATCAAAGTTTGGAGTTGCGAGGCTTTCGTGAGACGAGAGACTTACAACAAGCTTGAACCTTGTAGTGAGCGATGTATTTTCATCGGCTACCTACATAAATCCTTTGGATATCTCTGCTATAGACTGAGTGATAATGTTGTCTTCGTTGCGAGGAGAGGAGTCTTTTAAGAGAGAGGACTCATATGCCAAGAGGACAGCGGGAGGGAAATTGACCTTGAAGAGCTTCAAGAGTTAAGTGATGAAGGAACCTCAAACACTAGCTCTCAACCTGAGGAGGAAACTCCTGTTGAATCGATTTACGAGTCTGTACCTCTGAGACGTTCCAGTAGAGTTAGTGTTCCACCTGTGTTACATGGTTTTCATATAACATCTGAGGATGACACATTTATCAGTGATAACACATTAATAAATCAAGATGAACCTAACAACTAAAAGGAAGCCATGGCAGGCCCCGAGTCTGCTAAATGGAAAGAGGCAATGGACAACGATATTCAGTCCATGTATGACAATCAAGTTTGGAACTTGGTTGACAATGTATCGGGTCGTAAGAAAGTCGGGTGCAAATGGATCTTCAAGAAGAAGACCTACATGGATGGGAAAGTACACATGGGTGCGACTGGTTGCGAATGGCTTTACTCAAACTCAGGGAGTTGACTATGATGATACCTTCTCACCAGTAGCGAAGATTAAATCTATAAGGTTTATGTTATCCATAGCTACATTTCATGACTATGAAATATGGAAAATGGATGTCAAAACCGCTTTCCTTAATGGAAAGTTGGCTAAAGATGTTTACATGAGTCAACCAGAGGGTTTTGTCAATGCAAAGTACCCTAATAGAGTGTGCAAGCTTGAGAAATCCATCTATGGATTAAAACAAGCATCTCATAGATGCAATCTTTGTTTTGATGAGAAAGTCAAAGAGTTTGGATTTTCGAGAAGCGAGGATGAGTCATGTGAAAATGTCAAAGCTAGTGGGAGTATAGTAAGCTTCATGGTATTGTATGTAGATGACATACTGATCATAGGAAATGATATCCCAACCTTGCAGGAAGTGAAATCCTGGCTTGGGAAGTGTTTCGCTATGAAGGACCTTGGAGAAGCTGCCTATATCATAGGGATAAGGATAATGAGAAACAGGAGTAAAAGACTAATAGGACTTAGTCAAAGTACCTACATAGGCAAGATGTTGAAGCGTTTCAGCATGGAGAACTCCAAGAAAGGTGACTTACCTATCCAAAGCAATATCAAACCGAGTAAGACTCAAAGTCCGAGTACAGAGGCTCAGATAGTGGAGATAAGTCGAGTTCCATATGCTTCCGCAGTTGGGTCGATCATGTATGCTATGACTTGTACTCGCCCTGATGTGGCCTTTTATTTGAGCATGGTCAGTAGATATCAAGGGAATCCTAGTAAAGCTCACTGGACTTTAGTAAAGAACATTCTTAAGTACCTGCGGAGGACTAAGGACTGGGTTCTTACCCTCGGTGGGAGTGATGACTTGAGAGTGACAGGGTATTGTGACACCGGTTTTCAGACCGACAGAGATAATTTGTGCTCTCAGTCGAGCTAGGTGTTTACCCTAAACGAAGGAGCAGTAACATGGAAAGGTTCCAAGCAAGAGATTGTGGATGATTCAACGTGTAAATAAGAGTACATAGCAGTGAGCGAAGCATCGAAAGAGGCGATATAGTGGAAAAACTTCATCGGAGACCTTGGAGTTGTGTCATCCATAAAGGAGCCTGTGGAGATTTTCTGCGATAATGAAGGTGCGGTTGCCTTAACCAAGGAACCGAGAGATCATGGTAGATCCATGCATATCGACAGAAAGTACCACTTCATAAGACATCAAGTAGAAGAAGGACACCTCGTGGTGAAGAGGATATCGTCAGAGGACAACCCAGCAGATCCCCTTATGAAGGGACTGAGTAGGGTTAGACACTTGCAGCATGCAAGGGGGATCAGGCTAACGGGCAATATTAGTTTTAGTGATTAGATAAATATTTAGAAACTTGTAACAACTAAATTGTAATTGACATATGATGATTGAATAATAGGAGTTCTGTTTATAAGTAAAGTTACTATCTTGTGTCAATTATTTACTATTATTTCACTTTTGCATGTTCTAACTTCCATAATAATAAGATTATTCAAACTATCCATAGTCGATCATACTTTGGAAGTAGGTTATGAGGTTAGACTGTCATGAATTTGGTTTGTAGATTGTCTAAGGTGTTAGAAATAGCAAAAGTATGCTACAACATTCATGATTGCTCCTGAAATCAGATTTGAGTATTGGATTAAACCCACGCTCACCTGAACCACTTCATGGAATTTATCACGAGTGATTGTGAGATGATAATATTATATAGTCTTTAAACCAAGATATATGAGTTGTTGACTACGATTTGGTTGTGCATTGATGATACGAAAATGCATCAGTAACTTGATGTTATAAAACATACTATTGTGCATGATTTAATTAGTAGTTAGTACAAGCATATAATGTCAAAGTTTATCTGTTCCTTTTATCCTAAGAGGATAAAAGGCGTTTTATCCTAAGAGGATAAAAGGCAATATCTTAGGCCCCTCGATGATTTTGTTTTGACTTATGTGTCGGGCCCGGTCAGAACTAAATTGATGTGTTCAGTTATGTTTTATGTCAGACAAATCAGAAATTGGGAAAAAACTACATGACAATAAGTATGACTATGTTCCATGTATTTGTCCACATGATATCTTAAAGAACAGAGGAGTATATGATCCTTTATCTAATGGATGTGTCACTGACTAGGTCAGAGTTCGACAGTGGAAAGCTATAATTGTTAATCGAATCCTAAGGTTGCATTGGCAGTTATAGTTATTAGACTTATCCAAGTGGGAGACTGTTGGATCTAGTGTCTAAGCCCATAACTATAATTGGGATGTACTTGACCCGATTATAGCATGGTCCTTTTGGGTTGCCTTCACCAGTGCAATTTGATAGGATGGACTTTTGAGAATAAGGCTATTTATGATTTATTAATATATTATAAGTATAATATATTAATTGAGAAATCATATTATTTAATTAGTATTGATCAAGAATTAATTAGGAATTAATTTAGTGACCAAAGAGACTAATTAAATATATGAGAACTAATTAAGTAAATCAATGATTCTTATAGTGTGGGCCAATAATCCATGGTTAATTAGGATGGGCTAAACCATTATGAGAGTCCATGGATAGTCCATGGAGGTTTAACCCATGGAGCCTAACTAATATGAAGGGTCATGGTGCATTAGGGTTTTCATGGATGAAACCCTAGACCTTGCAACACTATAAAAGCACACCCCTAGAGCCAAAATCGGTTGCTCCATTCATTCTAAGAGAGTGATCATTGATTTTGTGCTAACTAGCCTATTCTCTCAAGTCTCCTCTTGCATTTCGTGTTTGTGACACATTAGAGGCATCACACTTGAGGTGCTAACGCTTTCAAAGGCCAAGAACTACAACTACATCAAGAGGTATTCATCTAACTATGAGTTTTGTATTGTATATCCTCCATTGTATGCTAGTTAGGATGTATGCTTTGGAAATTTGAAAATAAATGTATAATTAGAGAAAACATAGATCCAAAGCATCTAGGGTTGCATGTGCACCATAGGAGTGTTATAATTCTTAAAAACCAACAAGATCATCGAATTGGGAGGTGGAGGCTAAAACCTCAGTCCCGTTCATGGTCAAGCCCCATAGTTCTTTCTCTAGTTTTTGCATTTTATCTCTAGGGCAACATCTTCCAATAAGCATTCTCTTTAGTTATCCCCAAGTTGTGGCATAGGCTAAGTCAATACATATGATCTTGGTATAATTGTTCCACCGAGCTAGGAATACGTTCATGAAGGTGCATGTAGCAAACTTAACACGACAACTTTCTACATAGGAATTGATGAGGAATATTGATTCCATCTTTTCAGTCCAAATAGTCAACCATATAACTCCTTCATTGCAGTAGAAGGATCTGGGTTGGTATTTCATGAATTCCTCGTATGTGCATGCCTTTGGAACGTCATTATTACTTCCATGGATACTGCTTCTAACTCTACTTTGTTCACATATGTTGTTCCTACTGGCTTCGTAAGTGGCCAAGGTGTTAGGTACTTGTTTTTCGATCATTAACTCGATCGTAGCTATGTCAAGTGATTGTCTTGGTGATGGATGATCACTTGTTGATCTCTTGTAAGATATTTTTCGTCCTACTACACTTGGTTCAAGGAGAAATAAGTTGCGTGAAAATATCATCATAAGTACAAGTGATAATATTAGAATTGTGCCAAACATGTAGAATTGATATCGGTTCGCCCAAAAATGACTTACCATGAGTATTATGTATAGTAAATTTTACAGTACTACCTAGGGGGAATTTACACAAAGGATGAGTGAAAGGAAACTATGAACAATTAGGACAAATTGTGCAAATTCATGAATAAATGTTGTAGGGAAATTTGACCACTACTCGATGTTTTGACCATATCTCGAGTTCTGGAGTTTCGATTCACTTGAATCAAGATGTTTTAAAAACTAGAAAAACTCTAGGGAAATTTTTGTCAATTCTTCCCAGTCAATTTTTTAATATTAGTTGATTTCCGTAGCATCATAGTTTTCTACAACCTTAATTTATAATGATCCACAAGTGCACGTATTTCTTAAGGTATCCTTAATTATCTATTAGGAACATACGTAGGGTAAACTTCTGACATAATTGATATCTATGAGGGTTAGAGTTTTACAAGGATCCAAAGTAAATATTTATCAAATAATTTTGAGGTGTTTACCAAAATTTTCGAGAGTTCTCAAGAGTTTTCCCTTGTATCTTTAAATTGTGATATTCTTTGAGTCTCATAGGATTTCCCAGTGTTTTAGTTTATCATCTACCAAATCTAAGTTCAGTTGTCGATCGATCAAATCATAATTAAACATAGGTGATCAGTCTATATTCAGTTGTGGTTCGGCCCATATACAATAAAACTTAGCTAAGGTATCAGACCTATATGTTTAGGTTTTATATAAGTGTTCATAACTCGGAACTGAGTTTCATAAAACTCAATATATTAGTTAACAATACATATTAATTTTTGGTTTATAATCATAAACTTGGCATAAAAAGTGTCGTAGGTCAAAAAAAGAGAGCCTAAATGTGTGATGTTGTAGGATAGGGGTATACCTAATCCTACGAGAGTAAGCCCTAGACTATAGTCGTGTTTTCCTAAGAAAGTACTAGTTCGCTATAGTCATTAGCTCTGATACCAATCTGTTACACACCGGGCGGCGGAAACCTCGAGGTTGTGATGCTAAAATTGGATCACATTTAACAAACATACATTAAACAGTGCAAAATATAAACTTTTATTATTACCAAAAATAGAAATTAAATCGACGTTGTCATTACTAAATCACAACACATGCCTAATAGTTTGGCTATTACAAAAATATAGTACAATAATGAAAAGTCTTTTATGCGAGTTCCTCCGGATGCTAAGGATCTTGAGAATACATGCATTTTAAAATAAATTTCAACAAAATTTTTCGGTGAGTTCCACATGTGTGACAACTCGAAATTTCTATCTTATAACAATCCCTGCATTCAATCAAAGTCAAACTTTCAGTTGCTAAATTTTACCAGTTTTGGAGTCAGTTTGAGTGTTCTAAAGCCAAGTACTGCAAGAGATAATTGGATAGAGGATACTTTAGGGTAAAGTATGCAACATTTAAGTTCCTAAAATCCAAGAGTTTGGAGTTTACAGCCCAAATGGTATTGGGGACGCAAAATCTAAGGACTATATAAGTGACACTTAGTCATTTTGTCATTTTTAACCATTTTCAAGTCCTTAACCTCTTTCTCTCTCAAGTATCATCACTAGATATTCAACTTAGTAAGTGTTTTCTTCCTTGATTAGTTAATAAACTTCATTATCTAGTGTATGTGTATGATTTAATCCATGAAATCTCTTCATCAAGTGTTCTTCATTTCACCAATAACACCAAGAACACACACTAGTAGTCTTGAGCCTTAAGCACCCTTTCAAGCTTCTACATTGTAAATACTCTTGTCTTAGCTGATTTTATGCTTGAATCAACTAGTTTACACTTAGAAATCATCAAGAAAACATAATCAAAAGGGAGTTTACGGCCAAGGAACCTCCTTGGGCTGTAAACTCTATTTAAGGGTCCAAATGAGCCCTAATCTCTTCCAAAGCCTTGGGATCAAGTCTAGAACACTTATATCATAAGATAGGGACCTTAAACATTGATTTGTTACAAGATACCATGAGTTTACGACCTTAAACTCATGGAGAAAAGGTCCTTAGGCCGTGAGCACTAGTTAGTGGTGCAATGGTGCCACCATTCCTTCCTAGGTCTTAGACTTGAGCATAGAGCACTTCATATTAACTTATAAGACCATAAATCACAACTTGATACTTAGTACCATGAGCTTACAGCCGTATACTCATGAGGAAATGGTCCTTGGGTCGTAAACTCATGTGGTTCATACCATATGGACCTTAAACTCCCAAGTGAGGCCCTATAGCCCTTATGTGCAGCCCTATGTGGTTTAACACTTTAGTACAAGTGTTTCCTAGTCCCTAAGGTTTTTCCATTACCTAATTAGTTGTTATAAACACTAATTGTAAGCATATATGTGTCATTATATGTTAAATAGGATCCGTGTGTGCTCAAGTCCTCACTTGACACTTAGCATCCTTTATCGATCTTACATTCGCATCACTCACTTCAGGTGAGTACATACCCCTTTAACATACCTTTTAAATGATTTTTAAATGCTTTTATAGGTGGGAATACAGGTAGAAAACATTCTAGTTACAAGATCAATCACATGTGATTTATAACTGTGTTTCAAGCAAGGATTTCATATACTTCAAACTGTGTTTCAAAACAAACTACTTTTAAATCGTTTTATAAATTGACATCAAGTCATTATTTATTTATTGTTCAAAACTCTTTAAATGTATTACAAAACCTTTTTTTAACTTATATATACCGTCAAAAGCATGTCTATATATGTATAGTTATATACATAATGTTTAAAGGACTTAGGAATGCTAGCTCGCTTTATTTCCTTTTCCTTGTTTGGATGTGGACTTAGGGTATCGGTCAGTTGTCTGAAGGTCGTCTAAATATTAAATATATATTATGTATACATATGTGGACATAAAAGTTCCATTCAATCAGTTCAGTACCTTTGGGTAGCAAAGGTATACATTCATCTATTCATATACATAACTTACTAGTAAACTATAATAGGTATAGTTTAGGAGAATACTATAATATACAAATACTATAATAGAGAACACTATAACAGAGAATACTATAACAGAGAACACAATAACAGAGAATATTATAACAGAGAATACTATACAAAGGATACTAGACAGAGAATACTATACATAGAATACTATTACTATAACAAGTATACTATAACAAGATTCAGAGATAACTCAATGTGAGATACTACTTCATGACACATCAACCATTTCGTTATGTCACGTTTTGTAACCAGAATATCCTGGAGGGAGAGCGTGAGTTTGCACATAGATCTATACTGGATTGACTATCCTACACCTTTGCTGTTCGCTACAATGGGACTTGCAAGTCTACGGGTGACAAATGTCATTTCATCCGACCTCTTTCATCGTCGTATTGTAGTCAGAATAGTATGGTAGAAATCATATCACATTTTGCCTTAATTAAACCATTGTTTTTAAGGTAGTTATTACTTCAGTGATTAATACAAATAATACTATAGTACACATATACATTTTCCCATTATATTCAAATTGTGATCTTCTCACATAAAGGGTAATATAAAACTATATTTTGGTAATGATAGTCATACTTGGGAAAAGCACTCACTTTTACAAAGGAACAAACATACAAAACAGTTGGGTCTTGGTAGAAGACTACTTTTTATACTAGTAGAAAATATAGGATTTTCTAGGAGTTTTCAAACATATACAAACATTTACATTTTTCAATTACAAACATTTTCATCAAACTTATACAAACATTGACACTAAATACTTATGAACTCACCAGCTTAAATGATGATCTACACTTTCTAAATAACTTGTATTCTTAGGTCACCAGTAGACTGGTACCAATGATCAGGTTTTGAGAAGACGGAGCATCTTCAAGACTGGTATTTAATTTTGATTATTCTTTTTGGCGTCTTATTACTATTAAAAAACACACTTGTTTGAAATTATACTATTAATGCAATGGATGATGTTGTCGCTTATTTACTACTTTGCATTGTTATAAGACTGTACATGACGTCCTCTGCCCCAAAACGTTTCCGCCGTTCCTGGTTTTGGGGTGTGACAGATTGGTATCAGAGCATTGTTTATAGTGAATCGAGTATATCAACCCATAAAAGATATACAAACTATAAACACAACGGGATTAAAATACTCTGACCAAGAGTTTATACTTTTAAGTACTAAAACACTTAACAAGAAGTATACAAAATTGCATACCTACATACTTACTAGGGATCAGTGTCATACTAGTACATAACAAAAGTATTACGATTGTTGAACATCACAAGTGAGCTTAGGGATGTTTGGTCAGTTCTGGGAATGACATAGCCTGATCAACTATGTTGGTCCTAGAAGTGATTAGCATATGCCGAGAATGGTTATGATGTATCAACAACACTACTACAATGAGAACATTAGAAAATAACATAAACTTAAAATACTATAGGAGTATTTTGTGTTACTATAATTACTTAATTTAGAACTAAACAGGTCCTTATTAGTATGTCAATAGTTGCTGAGTGGGTACACTACGGTTATATGTAACTATGGTGGCATAGACTTAGAATCTGTGATCTTTGCTTTACCTCCTGTTCCTTGTTTGGTTGTGGACTTAGGGTTAGGATCACTTATTCGAAGGTCTATCCTGTTTTGATTTAATATGACTGGTATGCACTACGCAAATGTTGGAGTAACTAATAAAGATCATCTTATAAATTATTTTAGTTAGTACGCCTATTAATTATTTCTTATACCCCTTTTCTCGCGTAGATATCATGGCCGGATTCCATATCCCTGGAGACCCGTACTTCCCAAATCAGGGCAATGCTGGATGGCTGGATGACGAGCCAGAAGATGACCATCCAATCCCTTTGAATGATCACCTTGCAGAAGGCTTTTTGGATGGTTCTGAGTCTGAACCAGAAGTCAACAAACTATCTCAAGTAGTTCAGAACCCAAATCTCAACCCCCGACCGGCATTTCAAGGTCCCACACCCGTGTGGGCGACAAAATTGAGTCGCTGGAGTGATGAGCAGGGTCAACCATTAACCTTCAATGGAGACCGAAGCTTTTACAATCTCAAGGAATGAGGCTTTGCTGACCGAGTCTTGCCCATTATGGTCTGTAGGATTGCTCGGAATATTGAGCAAGGTAGAGCAGCTATCAACCGAATCGTGGAAATTGATGCTAACTTAGGCGTTAACACGGTCCGGATTGTCAATCTTGAAGAAGCTATGTAAAGGACTAGGAGAGTTAATGAGACTCTATAGCAGGAATTATCTGCGTCCCGAGCTGAAGTTATAGAACTGTGAGTGCGTCAAAGAGCTCATGAGCGACATCTTCAGGACGTAGTACGTTAGTTGGCAGATCATAGGGTTTGCCCAAGGAATACCCGTCACCAGTAGAGGATGTCTGACTCATATTTTCTTTTCTTTTTTTAAGGAATAGCCTTTTGTCACACCCCAAAACCGAAACGGCGGAAACGTTCGGGGGTGGAGGACGTCATGTTCAGTATCACAGTAATGCAAAGTAGTAAACAAGCAACAACATCATCCATTGCATTAATAATATAATTTCATACAAGTGTGTTTTGTAAAGTTATATAGACACCAAAATATGAATCAAAATAAAAGATGAGTCTTGAATGAGCTCCATGTTCTCAAAACTTGGATCCGGTACATGTCTACTGGTGACCTGAGAATACAAGTTATTTTGAAAGAGGTTACTAGCTTTAGATCTGGTGAGATCATAAGTATATTAGCGCCTGTGTTTGTATGAAAGCATTTGTAAGATGTAAGGTATAAGTTTGTAAAAGTTTGTAATTTTTTGAACTCTCCTAGAAAACCGTATGTTTCCTACTAACAGTAGCCTTCTACCAAGGCATCTAGTATCTGTCCGTGTGTCTCTTGTAAGAGTAAGTATTTTCCCAAATCTGACTATCATTAACAAAAAATATAGTTTTTACGTTACAGTTCATTGTGTGAATGTTCACAAAGTGAATGTAATGGGAAAATAAAATAGTACTAAAGTGTTGTATTAAGTAACCACTGATGTACTAACTACCTTAAACCAATTGTTATTTAAAGTATCACGTGATCGGCCTATACCCTACTACCGAATTTAGTAAAACGACGATGTAAGACGTCACAAGAAATGACGTTTGGCACCCGTAGACTTGTAAGTCCCACTGTAGCGAGCAGCAAGGTGTAGGATAGTCAATCCAGTATATATCTATACACAAACTCATACGCTCCCCACTTAAGGAGATTTTGGATACAAAATGGTCATGGCAGGTAGTGCCATGCCCCGTTACGTGTCTCACATAACTATAGTAATGTATATGTAATGTATGTACTAGCTGCATTGTGTGTTCTTCCTTTGTCTAGCCTGTATGTAAGTTCTCTCTGTATGGTATTGTTTGTTTCTCATCACTATGTATTATGTTTCTTTCTCATCGCTATGTATTATAAATGAACTGACTCTTTGTATGTTTCATTGTTCTACTAATAGTATTAGTATCTCTCTAAACTATACGTATTATAGCTTACTACTAATGTTGTTTGTGTATATGAACATGTGTGTATACCTTTGCTACCCAAAGGTATTGAACTGGATGAAAGAAGTAACCTTTTATATCTATATACATATACATAATATATAACTAGGATTCAAACGACCTTCGGATAAATAACCGGAATACCCTCAGTCCACAACCAAACAAGGAACAGGAAGTAAGGTGAGCTATCCGTCCTAATTCCTTTCAATCCTACTTGTATAACTATATTTATCTGGATACCAATTTAACAGAATATAAGTTTAAAAGAGTTTAAGTAACATTATTTGACATGTAAATGAGTTTGTAAAATAGTTTGAAGTAAAACAGCTTGATAACACAGTTTGAAAAGTAAGAAATCCATTTGTTTGGTAGTTATTAATCACATGGTTAATATAATAACTAAAATAGCTCAACTTGTATCCCCCCACCATAAAAGCATTTAGAAACATTTAAAAGGTTAATTAAGGGGTATGAACTCATCTAAGGTGAGTAACTCGAATGAAAGATCGATATAGGATTGTTGGGTGTCAATTGGGGTCTTGAGCACAAATGAATCCTATTTAACATATAATTACTCAAGCACTCCTATAGACCCAAAACTTCATTATAAAATAGCAAAACGAGGCTAACTTAGATAAAAATGGAGAATGTATTAGTTAGAAATTTCGGGTTGTCACATCATCCCCCCGTTAGAAGGAATTTTATTCCGAAATTAGATTTTAAGCAAATAAGTAGTTACAAATAACAAAGTAAAAAGACGAAGATATTTCAGTTTCATCTGATCCTCTCGCTCCTAAGTGAATTCAGATCCTCGCTTGGTCTTCCAGCGATCCTTCACTATCGGGATACGACTCTGTTTCGTTTGCTTGACCTCCCGGTCCATGATCGCTATAGGTTCTTCCACGAAGTTGAGGCTCTCGTTGATCTCGATCTCGTCGAGTGGAATTACAAGAGTCTCGTCGGACAAACACTTTTTCAAGTTTGAGACATGGAAAGTAGAATGTACGTTACTGAGTTCACGAGGTAAGTTCAGTTTATAAGCTACCGGGCCGATTCTAGCAAGAATATCGAAAGGCCCTGTGTATCTTAGATTTAGCTTTCCACGCTTTCCAAATTGTATCAAGACCTTCCAGGGTGAGACCTTCAATAGAACACGGTCGCCCACCTGGAATTCCAATGGTTTCCTTCGTTTATCTGCGTAGCTTTTCTGTCGGTCTCTAGAGGATTTCAATTGTTCACGAATCTGAACGATCTTCTCTGTCCTTTCCCGAATGATCTTCGGACCCGTGAGAGTGCTGTCAGGAACTCGTCCTTTAGCTAACTGGGTATCACCCACCTCAGCCCAACACAGAGGGGATCTGCACTTTCGGCGATAAAGGGCCTCGAATGGAGCAACCTTTATGCTCGGGTGATAACTGTTGTTGTAGGAAAATTTGACAAGGGTTAAATGAGTATCCCATGCTTTCCCAAAGTCGATCACATAGGCTCGCAACATATCTTCCATGGTTTGGATAGTCCTCTCACTTTTTCCTTCAGTTTGTGGATGGTAGGCTGTACTCATGTCCAGCTTAGTTCCTAGGGAACTTTGTAGCGACCGCCAAGAACTCAAAGTGAATCTACTATCCCTATCCGAGATAATGGATAT
Organism: Lactuca sativa; assembly: GCF_002870075.4. Lineage (NCBI taxonomy): Eukaryota > Viridiplantae > Streptophyta > Magnoliopsida > Asterales > Asteraceae > Lactuca > Lactuca sativa. Next base: position 182,822,349 of record NC_056623.2, read on the forward strand.
GGGAACATCGTGCAGTCGTACAATCTCCCGTATGTAAGTTCTTGTAAGCTTCTCCATCTTGTCTGTTTCTTTGATAGGCAGGAAGTGTGCGGACTTGGTCAATCTGTCGACGATGACCCATATGGTATCAAGTCCACTCGTTGTATTGGGAAACTTGGTTATGAAATCCGTAGTGATCCGCTCCCACTTCCATTCTGGTATCTCCAGTTGTTGTAGAAGACCGGAGGGTTTCTGGTATTCGATACATCTTATCTGAACCTGGGTGGACGGAATAACGAGTGTTGTGTGCCTTCGTCATGACCAAATCTCTGAAACCATCATGTTTCGGTGTCTAGATCCGATCCATGAAGTATAAGGCTCCACCACCCTTGACTTCCACATTCTTATCCATTCCTCTTAGGGATTCACCCACCACATTTTCAGGTTTCAAAGCGTCGAGCTGAGCTTCCTTAATTTGCGTGGACAAGTGTGAATGGATAGTCATAGTCAATGACTTGACTCTACGACCATAATATTTTTTCCGACTTAGGGCGTCAGCTACTACGTTGGCCTTGCCGGAATGATAGCGAATTTCACATTCGTAATCACTGAGTAGTTCGACCCACCATCGTTGTCTCATGTTGAGCTCTTTCTGGTCAAATATATGGTGTAGGCTCTTGTATTCTGTAAAGACTGTGCTTTTTGTACCGTACAGGTAGTGTCTCCAGATCTTCAGAGCAAACACAACTGCTCCTAGTTCAAGATCGTGAGTGGTGTAGTTGACCTCGTATGTCTTCAGCTGTCTCGAGGCATAGGCAATGACCTTACTTCGTTGCATCAGAACACAGCCGAGCCCTTGATTCGACACATCGCAATAGACAATGAAGTCTTCTATCCCTTCGAGGAGGGATAGTATTGGCGCGGTGCACAAGGCTCGCTTGAGCATTTGGAACGCTCTCTCCTGATTCTCTTCCCAGTCAAAGGCCATGCCCTTCTGGGTCAATGTTGTAAGAGGTTTGACAATTCGGGAGAAGTTCTGAATGAACCTGCGATAGTAGCCAGCGAGGCCTAGAAATTGACGAATTTATGTAGGCGTCTTAGGTGTTGACCAGCCCTCAATGGATTTGATTTTGGAAGGGTCCATGTGTATTCCCTCTTCGATAATCACGTGCCTTAAGAATTAGACACTTCGTATCCAAAATTCGCATTTCGAGAACTTCGCATAGAGTTTCTCCAAACGTAGTGTTTCTAAGACTTTTCGCAGATGTTGACTATGTTCCTCCTTACTACGAGAGTAGATAAGTATGTCATCGATGAAGACGATGACAAACTGATCCAAGTAAGGATGACACACCCTATTCATTAAGTCCATGAATACTGCGGGCGCGTTTGTTAATCCGAATGGCATCACTACAAATTCCTAGTGCCCATAACGAGTTCGGAAGGCTGTCTTCGGAACATCCTCCCCTAGCACTCGTAGTTGGTGATATCCGGATCTTAAGTCGACTTTGGAAAAGAAATTCGCCCCTTGAAGTTGATCAAATAAATCGTCAATACGAGGCAAAGGATAACGATTTTTGACGGTCAGCTTGTTGAGCTCCCTGTAGTCGATGCACATACGAAACGATCCGTCCTTTTTCTTGACAAATAAGACTTGAGCTCCCAGGGTGAGAAGCTTGGTCTTATAAATCCCTTGCTGAGTAGTTCGTTAAGTTGACAAGACAATTCTTGCATCTTTACAGGTGCTAGACGATAGGGCGATTTGGCTACGGGGGTAGCCCCTAGAACTAAGTCGATTTAGAACTCGACTTGATGCTGCGGAGGTAATCCTGGGAGTTCATCTGGAATGATGGTGGGAAAGTCGCGTACTACTGTAATATCCTTAATAGATTTCTTTTCTTGGCTCACATCGACCACATGAGCAAGGAATGTGTGACATTCCGTTCGCAAGAATTTCTGACTTTGAATACAAAGGTCCGTGTCGGGTTTGTCACCATAAACTACTAGAGTTTCACCAGATGGCAGATTAAGGCGAACAGCCTTTTCGTAACACATGATGTCGGCACGATGAAGACTCAACCATTCCATGCCGATAATGACATCAAAACTTTTAATTGATACCGGCATGAGTTCGATCGAAAATGAATGGCTATCTACAGTTAGGGTACACCCTATGGATATACTGCTAGTGCTCTCTGTCTTTCCATTAGCCATTTCTACAATGAACGGTTCTTTAAGTGCTCGTGATTTTTGCTTAAGTAAATGAGCAAATTTTTGGTTCACGAAACTCCTCTCTGCTCCACTATCAAATAGTATGCATGCATAAGAATTATCGAGGAGAAACGTACTAGTGACCACTGTGGGGTCGGCAACCGCCTCCTCATGGCCTATGGCCAGAACTCTTGCCATTCCACCGACATTTCCTGCCTTCGGGCAGTTTCTCTTGTAGTGGCCCACCTCGCCACATCCGTAGCAAGCTTGGCCCACACCAGTGTCGGGGACTTGAGTGATTGGCCTCGCCGAAGCTTTGCAGAAACGGGCAGTGTGCCCCTTCCTGTTGCAGTTCAAACACTGCATTTCCTGGCAGGCACCAATATGCTGGAAGTTGCATTTGTTGCATTTAGGCAAACTTCCAGCGTACTGCTTTACCAGAGCAGCAATGGCAGGTGCTAACGCAGCATGAACTGCCACGACCTGCTGCTTTTTGGCAGCCTTCGTCTTCTTTTTGTCCTCCCAGAACTTCCGCTTGGAATCAGCGGTTTTGGCGGGTTTTGAGATGACCAGGGTTGTTGTTGCGGCCGGGGTACGAACCCCATGGTCTATAAGCCGTTGTGCCAATCGCTTGGCACTATCGAATGTAGCGGGGTTTGAAGCCAAAACATTTCCCTGGAATGGAGGCACCAGCCCCCATATGTACCTTTCAATCTTCTTCCCCTCTTTATGAACCATGTTGGGACAGAGGGCCACCAGCTCATAGAACCTAGCGGTGTAGGAGACTATGTTGGAGCCCTTCATGGTTGGGCTCCACAGTTCTTCCTCTAGCTTTTGGATTTCGCCCCTCGGGCAGTACTCCTTAATCATGAGGTCTTTCAAAGTTTCCCAACCCATAGCATTAGCCACTACAAAAGATAGTTACTTGACATGGATATTCCACCATGTCAGGGCTTTGTCTTCAAAGGTGCAAGCGGCGAACTTGACCTTGCTCCCCTCTGGAAGGAACAGATTTCGAAAACTGAATCGGTCTTCTCGAACCATTGCGAGAGGGCAATGACTCAGCCAGTCCCTTTGAAGGACCTGGGCTTGCAGTTAGTGAAGTCCTTATAGGAGCACTCTCTCAAGCGCATAGGAGCTTCACCAATAGTAGATTGAACTAGGGTTCCTCCCCTAATGGACCCAGAAGAATGATATTGAGCCATGGCTGCTGCCACAGCCGCAGCTACTGCAGTATTTAGAGCTGCAATATCGAATTGAGGAGCAGGTGGTGTTGCAGTTGATGGGGGATTGCATCTTGTTGATCGGCGTGGAGGCATCTTTTAACTATAAGCTTAGAAAGATGAAGATATTGATAAGAATTTAGCAACGAAATTTGATGAGAATGCCTAATGGACTAACTCTCCATAGTCCAATAGCACAATTGAATAGCATGATTGATTGTAAACGAAAGCATTTGGATAAAATTTCCATGAGATTAGATATATGTCAATTATATTGGAATTACAGATGTAATAAGTTCGGGGAAAATGACCTAGAAGTAGGTCTTACATCAACCAAGATGGGAAAATTTTGACAGAACTATGACCTAATCAAGACCTAACAGGTCTAAGTTTTACAAGGATATGAATTTAGACTAAAGTTTTTACATAAACTAGGTTATATCCAAAAGAGAAGTTGATGAGACTCTATCGGCGACGAGAACTACTAGAGTGAGTTCTTGAATCCGACAGAAGACGTTCTATGTCCCTCATGCGCCTATCGGATCTTACTTGCTGAGCTCGAAGTTCCCTGACTTCAGCTTGGGTTTCAACAAGTTCTCTCTGCAAAGCTGAATTGTGGACTAGAGTCCTTTCATGAGTAGACTCCAGCAGACGAATGCGGACTGTGTTAACGCCAGAGTTGGCGTCAATCTCCACGACTTGGTCGATAGCTGCTCGACCTTGTTCGGTGTTCCGAGAAATCCTACGAACCATGATGGGTAGGACCCTGTCAGCTGAACCTCCCTCGGTGAGGTTATAGAAGCTTCTTTCTCCATTGTAGAGAATTGGTTAACCCTATTCCTAACTCCATCTATTCAAGTTTGTGGCCCACAGAGTTGTGGGTCCTTGAAATGTTGGACGATGGTTTGGGTTTCGAGTAGTTGGGGGTTGGTTGTTGACTTCTGGCTCTGAGTCAACACCATCAGAAAAACCTTCAGCTTCGTGATAATCCAATGGGATTGGGTGATCATCTTCTGGCTCTTCTCCAAGCCATCCTGCATTGTCATGGTTTGGGTAGTATGGTTCTCCGGGAAGATGAAATCCAACCATTTTATCTATGCGAGAAAAGGGATATAAGAAATAACTAAATAGACGAACTAATTAGATAATTATAAGATGACATTTATCAGTTACTTCAATATTTGCATAATGCATACCAGTCATATGTAACGAAGACAAGATAGACCTTTGACTAAGTGACCCTAACTCTAAGTCCACAACCAAACAAGGAACAGGACATAAAGCAAAGATCACAAATTCTAAGTCTATGATATCCTAGATACATATAACCTTAGTGTATCCACTCAACAACTATTGACATACTAATAAAGACCTTTAGTTCTCAGATAAGTAATTATAGTAACACAAAATACTCCTATAGTATTTTAAGTTTATGCTGGGTTCTACTGTTCTCGTTGTAGTAGTGTTGGTAAGTTTTTAAACTTGTTGCAACCTCACAACCACACTTAGGCACATGCTAGTCAACCCTCGGATATTATAGTTGATCAGGCTATATCTTCCCAGCTTTGACTATATGTCTCTAAGTCTACTTGTGCTACCCAACAATCGTAATACTTTTGTTCTGTCCTAGTGACACTGGTTTTAGTATGAATGCGGGTCTGTATACTTGGTTAAATATTTTATTATTTAAAAGTATAAACTCCTTATTAGATTATTTTAATCCCATCGTGTTTATAGGTCGTATATCTTCTGTGGGTTCATACACTCGATTCACTATAAACAATGCTCTGATACCAATCTGTCACACCCCAAAACCGGAACGGCAGAAACGTTCAGGGGTGGAGGACGCTATGTTCAGTATCACAGTAATGCAAAGTAGTAAACAAGCAACAACATCATCCATTGCATTAATAATATAATTTCATACAAGTGTGTTCTTTAAAGTTATATAGACACCAAAATATGAATCAAAATAAAAGATGAGTCTATATATGTATAGTTATATACATATATACTGTCAAAAGCATGTCTATATATGTAGAGTTATATAAATAATGTTTAAAGGACTTATGTCACACCCCAAAACCGGAACGGCGGAAATGTTCTGGGGTGCATGACGTCATGTCAAGTATCACAACACATGCATTATAGTAATCAAAGTATAACAAAACATTGCATTAATAGTAATAGTTTTGTATAGTTTACTTTACAATACAACAAGGTAATACAAGTAATAGAATAAATACAGCATGGTACTAAGCTATCTTCATCATCAGCTCCTGGGATGTACCTGTCTAATGCTAACCTGAGAATAAAAGTTATTTGAAAAGCAAGTATCAGCATTTTTACAAATGTTGGTGAGTTCATAAGCATTTAGTGACATTTTGTTCAAATAACTTTATGTAAGTGGTAGTTTTCAAGTGTACAGTGAAATAGAGTCCTTTCCAGAAAATCCTATATTTTCTATTTAAAAAAGCAGTCTTCTACCAAGACTGGTCAGAGTGATGTGGTAAAAAGTAGTTTTCCCTTAATCGCTATCATTATCAAAATACTAAATTTGATTATTAAAGAAAGCAAGAGAAGTCAGGGAAGTAACATATGCCTCAGCAGTGAGGACTGCTGACTAAGGCAAAGAAATCATGGACTCCAGGAGAGTATCGAACGAACGACACGCCTGGTTCAGTCTAACAAATGGAGACACGGACCCCAGAAGGTACCAAATGAGAGGTACAGCTGGTAAGGTTTAAAAAACTGAATACAGACCGCAGACAGTATCAAATGAAAGATACATCTTGCAAGGTCAAAACAGAGAATACAGACCGCAGACAGTATCAAATGAAAGATACATCTTGCAAGGTCAAAACAGTGTGACTCTGAAAATGAGTTACCAGCATACAGTGTAAATTGCCGGTGAAATACCGTTACCTTAAGGCCATGAATTATAAGGCAACCTGGGATACTCGTAACCATACTAACCGACACTAAAGTACCAGACGCCCTACAAGCGTCTATAAAATATGACATTTGTCACCCCTTGGCTTGGTGGGCCGTGGACTGTAGCTAGCAGTCAGGGTGCGGGGGTGTCAATCCCGTATAGATCTATACACACAATGTACGCTCTCCCTACAGGAGACTCTGGTTACCAACTTGACGACGGAGAAGGCCGTGTCCTGAAGATGCATCCCAATTAGTGGGTAGAGACTTCCAAATAGTGGGTAGTGGGTTTCTAATGTAAGTGTTGAACTAGAGGTAGAGACTCATAACTGAACTGACTAAAGTAAACCCATATGTCTATGCTTGTGTACATATTATGTAACTAATGAATCAAACGACCTTTGGATGGACATCCGATCCCACCAGACCACATCTCAACGAAGAAAAGGAAATAGGGCGGACAAGCATTCCTAAGTCCTTCAATCATTATTTATACGCATCTATACAAGCACATACATACAACAAACTACGCTTGAGTGTGTATCAAGTGGAATCATATCGTGAAGTATAAGTGTACAGTGTGGAATAACCGACTTGTGAAGTATAAGCGTGCAGTGGAATATCCGAGTCATGAAGTATAAGCGTACAGTGGAATATCCGAGTCGTGAAGTATAAGCGTACAGTGTGAGATAATCGAATCGTGAAGTATAAGTGTACCAAGTATAAGTGTATCACGAAGTGGAAAACGACAACTGGTGAAGTAAAAGCGTCTATCAAGTATAAGTGGCTACAAGTATAAGCGACATAGAGACAATACCCAGTATAAGCGTATCACGAAAAAAATGCGTTATCAAGTAGGAGTTTTAAATAAGTAAAGCGAAGCAGCAGTAACAAACAAGTAAAAGTATACGTCGTGAAAGGGAACTTCGATGAAAACCCTGGGAAAACCTTTATAAATCCTTGGAGCCTTTATAAACCAGTTTGAAATGAATTTAGATAAAACAGTATAGGTAAGAGTTTTGAAACAAATGAAAACCTTTTTGAAACCATCATAGTATCCTACTCGGTAAAACAGTGTACAATGCGGTAAAATCTTGTGCATGCGGGTTATCAATCACATGTGATTGATATGATAACTGGCATGTTTAACTTGTATCCCCCCCCTATAAAACATGTAAAAACATTTAAAGGTTCATTCAGGGGTATGAACTCACCTGGTGTAAGTGGATCCGATAAAGGCGTCGGTTGGGTGCTCGGTGTCAAGTAAGGACTTGGACACACTTAGAGACCTATTTAACATATGATAACATATGCTCACATACAATTAGTATATTATATACCAATTAAACAAGTATACGCACTCTACGGAGCGGAAAACACTTTGGTCAAGTGTTTGGGGTGTCCCGGGTAACATCTAAGGGTGTGTATGGCTTAGGAATGGAGTTTACTCTCCGAGAGTAAACTCTCAATACTTAGTTTACGGCCCAGGGACATCTCCCCATGAGTTTACGGCCGTAAACTCAAGGTGAGAGTGTTCTAGTGTGTTTTAAGGCTCTATCTTGTTAGTGGAATTTTGCTAGGTCCAAATCTAAGAAGTATGAATGTGTTTAGGGTCTTTAAGGGCACATTTATGGAGTTACGGCCCATGAACCATCCCTAAGGGAGTTCAAGGGCGTGAACTCTTATTTCTTGAGTTTATTGAAGTTTCAAGACCCTAATACCCTCCTAGTAATTTATAATGAAGCATGAAGCCATTTGATGGAATTAAAACTATCATTTTAGCATGTTTACGGGTGTTTACGGCCTTGACATATGTCTGGGCCGTAAACTCTTTTTAATCCCTTAAATCCTTGAGTTTGAATGATCTAAACCCGAAATACCAAGCCCTTAATTCATGCATTAAGCCTAAGGGTGGTTGGGAGTGTGTTTGGGGCATTTTTACAAGTTTTAGAGGTGTTTACGGCCTAAGCATGTGCTTGGGCCGTAAACTCTCTTTTATGCCCTATAAACTTGTGTTTTGATGTTTAAACACTCCTAGGCTAAATCACCAATTAGTTTCCAAGCTTAAGGATGAGTTTAAAGGCAAGTTTGGCATCATTTTAGGGGTTTACGGCCCTAGAGTGTTCTTGGGCCGTAAGCTCCTTACTCCTTGCCTTCTTGGATGTTTTTTGGGGTAATACTACAGCTAGTAATGTTTAGAACAAACTAGGGTAAGTGGACTTACGATTTGGAAGCGTTTGGTTGCGGATTCGGGTCGAAAACGAGCCTAGAGAGAGAGTATAGAGAGAGGGTAATATGGGAGTGGGAAAAGAGTGGAATGAAGTCCACTCCCCCTTATATAGGGGCTCGAGTTGGGGCTCAGTGGAATTCTACCCAATACTGTCGTTTAACGGGGCTTTTGGTCGCACCCGATTTAGTGGTCGTAATAATAAAACTAACTTTTCCAATTAAGTGGAAATGTGCATTATGAGTTTTTATATTTCTCTTATCACGACTTAACGACATAAATAAATAAAATATTTATTTAATTGGCGAGCTCTAATGTAACAGCCCGAAATCTCAGGTATTGTTTAAATTATGTTTTTGGATGATTTAAGAGGGGACTCGGCGAGTTGGGGCCAAGACTCGCCGAGTAGGATCGCAGACTTGGTCGCGGGTCCGCAACTGGACTCGACGAGTCCAGATATGGACTCGGCGAGTCGATGCTGTTTAGCGGAAACCCTAACCGTTCAGGTTTGGGACGTATAAAAGGGGTCCATTGGCCGTCATTGTTCGTTTTAGCCTTCTGAGAAGAACCCTAAATCGATTAGTGCAGCAGGAGCAAGGATCTTAGGCCATTGTTGGTTATAGAAGAGTGGGTGTGCAAGGAAGAGGAAGGATTGGCTAAAAGAGCAGCAAGGGGTCACATTCTGAGGATTGGGAATAAAGAGAATACATCATCCAGGTAAGAATTCGTGTATGCTCTGCTATAATGATGTATTTATGAAATTAGGGTTTATAGAACCCATTTAGTGAATTGATGAAGTAATGCCTTGTTATCCCACGACTATAATCTTGTATTAGGACCTTTAGAGGTCCAGAAGGTCCCACGCGTGTGTACTTCGGGACGAGACTTATCTCAGGAAGCAGTTACTCGTCTGCATGGCATGGACTCGCCGAGTTGTTCTTCAGACTCGGCGAGTAGCTTGAAGATTTACTGGGACTCGCCGAGTTGTTCATCAGACTCGGCGAGTGGAGTCGGGGTGGCCCCGCGATTCTTCCACGAGGACCTCGTCGAGTCAAGAGGGATACTCGACGAGTAGAAAGGGAATATTCAGGAATTTGTGAGGAAGACTAGACTCGCCGAGTCGCCATGGTACTCGCCGAGTCCAGTCGAGTTGACCGTTGACCGTTGACCAGAGTTGACCTAAGTCTGACTTCTTAGGGATAGTCACACTTAGATGATATGAGTGCTAATGAGTTATGTAATGTTATAGGAGGGTTGTAGCTCGTTGGTTTGTGCACGAGTGATTTCAGGAGTTGCTAGTTTTCAGCATTTACGAGGTGAGTCTTCTCACTATACTGCACCCGTAAGGGGTTTGACTGTGTGACCGGAAGGTCGGTTATGATATGTGATATGTATGCTATATGTGGTATGTTATATGTTATATGTGCTATGTATGATATGTGGGCCGGAAGGCAATATGTTACGGGCCGGAAGGCGATTATGTTATGAGGACCGGAAGGTCAGGGCCTGGAAGGGCGTATGTGCGTAAGTGTATATTGGGGAACTCACTAAGCATTTATGCTTACAGTTGTTGTGCATGTATTTCAGGTACTAGTGATGACCGTGGGAAGGCGCCGGCATGATCGATACACACTGAAGACGGTTTTATGATCTTGGGATTTTGAATAATTGTATTGACTGAATAATTAACTATTTATGTCTTGTTTTTAATGAACACAATTATGTTTTAAAATGGAAAATTTTGTTTGAAAATTTTGAGTTGTTACAATTGGTATCAGAGCCTTGGTTTGAGGGATTCGGGTGCACCTTAGGGGGGTAACTGAACTCAAACCGAGGATTTGAGGAAGCTTTTCAAATAAAGGCATAAACTTTTGAAAATGGTTTTGTGGTAAGCAAGAAAGAAGCAGTGTGTACGATCAGTCAGCGCCCGAACGGTAAAGGTCCCCAAAATACCTTACAATATTATATGATATGAATTGTTAAGCATGCTAGAAGACTAGGTATTCATGATAGGACTAGAGTGGCCTGATTTGTGATGCCTTAGTCTAGGGAAATTGCCTATATGAGATGCTTTGCTAGTATGCGGATAGATAGAGCGTATCATAAGTAGAGTACTCACTATCCGGAGTTTGGGGAGGAGGACTTGGGATGAACATTGATGTGGTGTGGTCGGTAGTATTGGGCCCGTACTACCGAGGACACCGGGTCAGTGGGAGGCCCAAGTAAGAATCCCTGGATATCTGGGACTGAGTAGGGTTGCGTATCGAGTACGATTATACTCGGTAGAATCTCTGATAGTTTTATGTTGTATTTCAGAGATATCATGGTTAGACCACGTCACGGAGCAAGTACGAGCGGTGTGAGTGACGAGGATATTCGTCAGATGATCCACGAGGAAGTGGCGGCGGCGATCCGGGCTGAGATCCCGGAGATGTTTGGGTCTATCAAGACCACCCTGATGGAGACGTTCGACGAGCGGTACGCCGCATTGACTGAGGCTGCAACCGCTGCAGCTACCGCAGCTGTGGCCGCTGCTAGGCCACAGGGGGGTGATTCATTGCTGTTCCGAGAGTTCAGCAACACGAAGCCCCCAGAGTTCGATGGGACGCAGGATCCGATTGCTGCGATGAGGTGGATCGCAGATATAGAGGGGTGCTTCTACACTTGCTCATGCCCGGAGCACCTGAGGGTACGGTTCGCTTTGAACCAGCTCCGTCTGGGAGCAAAGGACTGGTGGAAGTTCGTGACGGCGAACTTCACGTTGGCAGAGACTGCGGCAGTGACATGGGAGGGGTTCACTACCATGTTCAGGGAGGAGTACGTTCCCCCGGTGGAGCGGGAACGATTGGTTCAGGAGTTCTTAACCCTCAAGCAGGGTACTGATTCGGTGGCGGCGATCACGCGGAAGTTCCATGAAAGGGCGATGTTTTGCCCTGAGCTGGTGGCCACAGAGCAGGCTCGGATGAGCCGGTACTTGGGTGTTCTGAGGAGGGAGATCCGGGAGTTTGTGTCAAACTCCACTTACCATACTTTTACTGAGCTTCAGGCGAATGCCAGGAAGCGTGAGATCGAGTTAGAGACTCAGGCCAGGGAGGAGGCCGAGTCTCAGCAGGCAGATCGGCGGCCGGCTCAGTCTCAGCCGGCAGCCAAGCGGATCAAGTCCGCCGATTCGAGGACGGGAGGTTCGAAGAACCGCACTTGTGTAAAGTGCGGCAAGGGTCATGATGGGGCGTGTCGAGCCGGTGCCTGCTACAAGTGCGGCAAGGAGGGGCACATTGCTAGGGAGTGCCCCAAAGGGTTTATGGTTTGTTTCCAGTGTAACCAGACCGGTCATCGGAGGGCCGAGTGTCCGCAGCTTCGTCAGGGATCTGCACCTGTTGCCAGGACTACTGAGACTCGACCGGTGAAGGTCGAGGCCCCGAGGGCTCGTGGGAGAGCCTTTCAGCTGACTGCGGAGGAGGTCCGCGCTGCGCCCGATGTTGTGGCAGGTATGTTGTAATTTGTGTAATTATTTTAATGTCGATATATTATGCTTATGTTATTATGCGCGTAGGTACTTTCCTTGTGAACTCTGTGCCTGCCTTAGTGTTATTTGACTCGGGTGCAAGTAGGTCCTTTGTGTCCTTAGCCTTTAGTCAGCAGATCGGCGTTAGTCGTGAGTCGTTGAGTCGACCTTTACGAGTTTCTATAGCCGACAAGAAAGTGATTCGTGCTACGGAGGTTCTTCGGGGATGTGTATTAGAGATTTTCGGGGTTGAATTCCCGATTGACCTGATTCCTATTGCGATGGGGGATGTCTGTGTTATCGTGGGCATGGACTGGTTGAGCCGATTCGGCGCTGTCATCGACTGCGAGCGTCAGTTGGTGACCATACGAGACCATAGTGGGGGAGTTCTTTCGGTGTACGGTGAGGGTACCCGTTCAGGAACAGCTTTTTGTTCGGCCGCTAGGGCGAGGCAGTGTCTACAGCAGGGCTGTAAGGGTTTTGTGGCGTATGTGATGGATACGCGGGAGGTTTCCGAGAGACCGAAGTCAGTTAAGGAGGTCCCTGTGGTGCGTGAGTTTTCAGATGTTTTTCCCGAGGAACTGCCGGGAGTACCTCCTGTGAGGCAAGTAGAGTTTGGTATCGATCTGGTTCCGGGGGCCGCGCCTATTGCTAAAGTGCCCTATCGTCTTGCACCTCCA